>NC_139906.1:5936891-7136891 GCF_905171665.1 Trachurus trachurus
AACAGCTCCAGTGGTTTTTATGATACGTCGTGGCATTGCTGTGTATTACTATTATTATATGTGAAATGGCTGTGTGGCTCTCTGTCATCACTCTGCTGGTAATGACAGTATTATCTTCACCTCCTGCCTGACCCGGGATCAGCCCAGCGCCGGCCGGGGCAGCGCGGGATTGCTGCAAGTAAACTCTCTGTTTCATCAGCTCCATAACTCTTGTTCCTGTAGAGCAGGAGTTGTTGCTGCCAGCTGAGAAATACTGTTTCACACTTTGGCACAGAGATAGGTGTGTGTGTGCCTGGCTGACACACACAGGTATACGACCAATCTACACACCATAGTGATGACACAATGATCAGGACAAATACTGTGAGAAGAAAAGTGGGAAATGAATGGGTTGTGGTAACATTTTGATGTTATAAATCCACAGAAAACAAGCTAAAATCATTTACTGTGCACTGCAAAAACTCAAAATCTTACCAAGAATATTTGTCTCAGATCTCATTCTACTTAAAATAAGACTTATCACATTAAAAAGCAGCTTGTTTTTAGACACTTTTTACTTCTTTCAAGCATATTTTCACTTGAAATAAGTAGAAAAATCTGATAGTGGGTCAAGTTTTTCTTTCTTATTACAAGCACAAAAAAACCTGCTTTCACTGGCAGACTTTTCTACATATTTCAAGTGAAAATTAGTTTAAAACAAGTGAAAATTATCTAAAAAAAAGTTCATTTTTAGGTGATAAGTGAAAAGAGTTTAGTTTTGACTAGAAATTAGGCATTTTTTACAAGAAATAAGACAAATATTCTTGGAAAGGTTGAGTTTTTGTAGTGTATTTGTTGTTTCTTGAATGAATCCAGGTTCAAACTTCTGACTTCCAGCAGGTAGACGGTCTCCAAACCAAACTCACACCACACAACTATTGTATCGAAGTGTTCATGATAACACAATAAACAGCTGCCTACTGAGAAGACATTAACATCTCATTGATGCCATAAGAAAATATTTATTCTCTTACATCAGCTCTGGTTTAGTCTCCATCAACTCCTGTTGGACAATATTTCTCTCTTTAGCGGCTTAATGTTTCACTTTCACACTCTGTTAATTACGACTTCTCTCTCTGGTGTGGTTTGCTGGAAACCGCTGTCCAGACAACAACCCTCGCATCACTTCAAGTATGTGAACCACTGCTTTATCTTGACGTATATATGTTTGTGGTTGTGACAACACTAGATAAACAAATGGAGCCGCTTGCCTCGGAGTCAAAAGAGATAGAAAGTGAGTGAGCCGGAGGATGGCGAGGCGAGGCGGTGAGGTATGTGAAAGAAACTAGACAAACAGGCTGACAGGGAGAAGATGAACACACACACACTCACACACTTGGAGATGTATGGATGGTGACTGAAGCTGATAGAAAAGGACAGAAAGATCAGCAGCTCAGATAAAAAGAGAATGGGTAACTCTGGAACTTGAGCCATCTGTAAAAATCTCTCTCTCTGCTACAAAGAAGAAAAAAAAAGTTTCTGAGATGTTTTCATGTCTTGAGATCAGATTTGTCCCCAGACTGGTGGGAAAACCTTGAACCTCAGAGATCCAGTCGTCCTCTGAATCCCAAATAAAACTAGCTGAACCCTTGTGTGTGTTTGTTAGGGGTGGGAGAAAAAATCGATTCACATATATATCGCAATATCTTTTTTGACGGTTTTTAAATTGATATTTTTTTTCAAAAATTGATTTTTTTTTTGAAAAAACAACAAAACAAAAACATTTTGAATTTTTTTTTTTTTTTTTAATTTTTAAAAATATTGTGCAATGTGCATTTGTTAGCCTTTTTTACATACAGAGAGTACAGGTTTTGAAAAGGGTTTAATTTCACTTTACAATGGAGTATGTTAATTTATAGGCTCCTTCAGTATTTGTGTGCAGATAAATGTTAAAAATGCAGACTAAAAATCGAGAGAATCGGCAATATCGTAGAATCACAATTTAAATCGAATCGCCATCCAAAAAATCGTGGAAGAATCGAATCGGGAGAAAAGCATATTGTCCCAGCCCTAGTGTTTGTGTGTGTGTTTTTGTGTGTGTGTCTCACCTGTAGGCTGCCACAGAAGTGGTAGATGCCGGGGTCTGTGTTGATGTGGTTGTCGGTGTTGGGGTGGCGCTCGCGGTTCCTCTGGTAGGGGGTGGTGGTGGAGGTGGTGGTCTGGACCGGAGACATCGGCTGCCACACTCCAACATCTGTCCCGTTCCCAAACGCCTGGATGGCATTACCTATAGAGAGGGGGGGGGACAGAAACCATTAGCTATTAAAGACTAATCATGTATTTATTTATACATCAGGAGGTTGGTGGTAGATAAAAAAAAGCCATAAGTTAAAGGGGTAGTTCAACATTTTTGGCAAATTGGCCCATTGCCATAATCCCTATAGTTTTAGGAGTAGGTTTGTTACCATTATTTGTCGGTGCAAGCTATTTTTAGAACGGTGGAGCAGAGCCGCGAGCTGCTCAGAGCTACGCTACGGAGGCTAATGGGATTTTTTTGGTTTCCCTCATCAAACTCATCAAATACACAATCCAACAACTCCAAAATGCTCTGGTGGACAAGTTGTGACCTGCACATTCACCACGCTATGAGATAATAACAGAACGTTATGAGACAGAGTTGTTTTAGAGGCAAATTCATGCAAAACCGCTGATGTGCGTTGCCTTCAGGGACAGTTTTTCAGCAAGCAGTCTCTGCATTTCCCTCTAAAACAACTCTGTCTGGTAATGTTGTGTTATTATCTCATAGCGTGGTGAATGTGCAGGTCACAACTTGTCCACCAGAGCGTTGTGGAGTTGTTGGATTGTGTATTTGATGAGTTTGATGAGGGAAACCAAGAAATCCCATGAGCCTCCGTAGCGTAGCTCTGAGCAGCTCGCGGCTCTGCTCCGCCGTTCTAAAAAATAGCTTACACCGATAATTAAAGGTAACAAACCTACTACTGCTATGACTATAGGGATTATGGCAATGGGCCAATTTGCCAAAATGTTGAACTATCCCTCTAAGTCAGTTTTAACTTTATGAAGGCCTCCCCCGCTGAGTCTACAGTAATTCAGATTAGCTGAGCTGATAAAGCACGAGTCTGCCACAACCAGAAATACCACGTCGTAACTCCGGGCCGGTCCCTTTAGCACCGGGCTGGATCAGGTCATGAATCACAGGCTTGTTAGTCCCCATGTTAAAATAAAGCTTTATATCGCCCCGGCCTAAACCACAATTAAAGGTGAGTTAGAAGGTACTTAGGTTTTGTTATCACTCGGCTCCATTATAAATTCACCACACAGTCAAAAAACCTGAGTGCTGATGTAGCTATTTACCATTAGAGTCCATTAGTCCTCCTATTAATAGCCCTCCATGGCTTTGATGTAAAAAGACACACACACACACACACACACACAAAGACAGAGACACACATCAGAGGAAAGCCGAGCTCCACAGAGACCCTGCGTGGACGTAACGATACTCTTTCCTTCCAATGGTGAGCGATGACCCCGATGCTGTGATGAAGGAGGGGAGAGCGCTGATCTGCATAACGGCTCTTTAACCCCACTGAAATATTCATACACAGACGGATAGATTTGTCTACATGATGGACGGAAACATTCATCTCGTTGGATCCATGTCGAAAGTTAAGAAAGGTAAAGAAACCGACGCGTGAGAAAATCAACATAAATGATGCTGTAGATACTTTATAAATATCTTATTTAATGCAGGCCTGCAGCCATGGATCCGAGTGGCATTTCACACGTTGAGATGTAGGTGGTTTTCAAAATAAAATGCACATTAAAATACAGATTATCAGTGCAAACTGTCCTCAGCATCAGTCTTGCTTTGCCTGCGTCTCTCTTTCTCTCTCTCTGTGCAGATATTCTACACGGCCTAAAGAGCCTTAAAAGCCTCCCACTGTTAAATAACACGCTTTCTTTCAGAGGTACATCACAACATATGTTACTGAAGCATCTCGGCTTCATTTACATATGTATATAAGAATAATTTAAATAAAAGCTTAAATAAATGCTGCTGCTCTGACTTGCAGCTTCAGGAACAGTCTTTTATATTTCATGGAAAAACCTTCCTCTTGCAGTGTCGAAGGTTTGCAGAGTAACAGTTAAGTTGCAAGTCTCTTTGGGTTTTGTCCGTGTGTGAAGTCAGCAAATTCTCCGGTTTAAGTCCAGACCTCTGCACTGTGGCGTCCTAATGCCCTTAAGTTGCATCGCGAGGGGCCAAGAGAGCAGCTGCAGCACAACTGGCAACCATCATCCCTCAGTTGCTGAAAATTGCGAAGGATGATTGTAGGTATTTCTCTCGTCAGTGGCCACTGCCCTCGTCTCAGAGCCGCTTCCCTCATCCCTGCTGCTGATCTAGATACAGATATTTTCTAAAGCAACAGGGACTTGGGTGTTTTGTTTTTTTGTTTTTTTTGGGAGATACACTCACATCTCTACTAAGGAGTATTATTAAAAAAAAAAAAAAAAAAAAAAAAAACGAGCACAAGAAAAAAAAAAGGCCAGGCAAAAAAAAAAAACACACACACACCCACACAAAAATAATCAAGGCATCTGTAGAGGAAGCTATGGCCACAGACTATAGTACTTTGATAATTTCTCAATTTATTTATTTTTATACCTGGCTCTTTTTCTTTTTTGCCTGGCTATTTCTTTTTTTTTTGTCAGATTTAATTTTTTTTTTTTTTTTCCCTTTGCCTGACTTTTTTTTTTTTTTTTTTGGACTGGCCCTAATACTCCTTCGTACATCTCAGCAGGTCAGAATTACCTTCAGTGTCCTCAGCAGCTTAACGTCTGACAGACAGACTGACAGACGACAGAATAAAGTGGACTTCTCTGGAGAAGCAGATTAAGCGTGTTGCTCTTCAGAGTGTTTCTGACAGATGACCAGCATCAAGGACGAGACATCTGGATGCTGGTCGTCATGTAAAGACACTTGAACACATGTTGCTCAGAGCCACCGTGCACAGCGAGGTCTCACCCTCCTCTTCCTCCTCCTCCTCCTCCTCCTCCTCCTCCTCTTCCTCCTCCTCCTCCTGTCCTTTTACTTTTCTTTTCTTTCCCCCGGTGGGACCGACTTCTGCTCAAACTCACCCTGACCTAGAAAGAACCTCCGACTCCGTTCCACTGTGCAGATATTTAATAAACGTGACTGTTAATCCCACAGTGGAGCTGCTGGACACTCCCTCACTTCGTCTGCTTTGATTAAAACTGACCTAAAGGAGGACCAGACGAGACATCCTGAAAGATTGGAGACCGTTTCTGTCACACGTATCTACAACTCCGTACCAGTTGGTGGTGGTAATGCACCCACTCGCTGTTTGCCAATAAACCTCATAAGCAGAAGAACGATTACACAAAGTTGAGGTATTTTTCATCAGAGAGAAATGATGGCTCACAGAATCCAACCACTGTGTTTGTAAAAACAAAGAAACACACCCACTCTGGGTCACAGCAATCGAGTGGCAACTTCCATCCATCCATCCATTTTCATCCGCTTGATCCGGAGTCGGGTCGCGGGGGCAGCAGTCGGAGCAGGGATCCCCAGACTTCCCTCTCCCCGGACACTTCTTCCAGCTCTTCCGGGGGGACCCCAAGGCGTTCCCAGGCCAGCCGAGTGACGTAGTCACTCCAGCGTGTCCTGGGTCTTCCGCGGGGCCTCCTCCCGGTGGGACATGCCCGGAACACCTCACGAGGGAGGCGTCCAGGGGGCATCCTATACAGGTGCCCGAGCCACCTCAGCTGGCTCCTCTCGATGTGGAGGAGCAGCGGCTCTACTCCGAGCTCCTCCCGGGTGACAGAGCTCCTCACCCTATCTCTAAGGGAGCGCCCCGCCACCCTGCGGAGGAAACTCATTTTGGCCGCTTGTATCCGGGATCCCGTTCTTTCGGTCATGACCCAGAGTTCATGACCATAGGTGAGGGTGGGAACGTAGATCGACCGGTAAATCGAGAGCTTTGCCTTTCGGCTCAGCTCCTTCTTCACCACGACGGACCGATACAATGACCGCATTACTGCGGCCGCCGCACCGATCCGCCTGTCGATCTCGCGCTCCGTTCTCCCCTCACTCGTGAACAGGACCCCAAGATACTTAAACTCCTCCACCTGAGGCAGGAACTCTCCCCAGACCTGGAGGGTGCAAGCCACCTTTTTCCGGTCGAGAACCATGGCCTCGGACTTAGAGGTGCTGATTCTCATCCCAGCTGCTTCACACTCGGCTGCAAACCGCCCCAGTGCATGCTGAAGGTCCTGGCTCGAGGGAGCCAACAAGACCACATCATCTGCAAAAAGCAGAGATGAAATCAAGTGGCTCCCGAACCGTACCCCCTCCGGCACTTGGCTGCGCCTAGATATTCTGTCCATATAAATAATGAACAGAACCGGTGACAAAGGGCAGCCCTGCCGGAGTCCAACACGCACCGGGAACAGGTCTGACTTACTGCCGGCAATGCGAACCAAGCTCCTGCTCCGGTCATACAGGGACCGTACAGCCCTCAGCAGAGGGCCTCCGACCCCATACTCTCGGAGCACCTCCCACAGGATGCCACGTGGGACACGGTCGAAAGCCTTCTCCAGGTCCACAAAACACATGTGGACTGGTTGGGCAAACTCCCATGCACCCTCGAGCACCCTGCGGAGGGTGTAGAGCTGGTCCAGCGTTCCACGGCCAGAACGAAAACCGCATTGTTCCTCCTGAATCCGAGGTTCGACTATCGGCCGAATTCTCCTCTCCAGCACCCTGGAATAGACTTTCCCCGGGAGGCTGAGGAGTGTGATCCCCCGGTAGTTGGGACACACCCTCCGGTCCCCCTTTTTGAAGAGAGGGACCACCACCCCGGTCTGCCAGTCCAGAGGCACTGTCCCCGACTGCCACGCAATGCTGCAGAGGCGTGTCAGCCACGACAGCCCCGCAACATCCAGAGACTTGAGGTACTCAGGGCGGATCTCATCCACCCCCGGTGCCTTGCCACTGAGGAGCTTCCGGACTACCTCAGTGACTTCACCTTGGGTGATGAATGAATCAACCTCTGAATCCTCAGCCTCTGCTTCCTCGACGGAAGTCGTGTCAGTGGGATTGAGGAGATCCTCGAAGTATTCCTTCCACCGCCCGACGATATCCCCAGTCGAGGTCAACAGCTCCCCTCCTCCACTGTAAACAGTGTTGGCGGAGCACTGCTTCCCCCTCCTGAGGCGTCGGATGGTTTGCCAGAATTTCCTCGAGGCCGACCGGTAGTCCTCCTCCATGGCCTCCCCGAACTTTTCCCAGACCCGAGTTTTTGCTTCCGTGACCGCCCGGGCTGCCGTCCGCTTGGCCTGCCGGTACCCGTCAGCTGCCTCGGGAGTCCCCCGAGCTAGCCAGGCTCGGTAGGACTCCTTCTTCAGCTTGACGGCATCCCTTACTTCTGGTGTCCACCACCGGGTTCGGGGATTACCGCCGCGACAAGCACCGGAGACCTTACGGCCACAGCTCCGGATGGCCGCGTCAACAATGGAAGTGGAGAACATGCTCCATTCAGACTCAATGTCTCCGGCTTCCCTCGGAATCCGGTCAAAGCTCTCCCGGAGGTGGGAGTTGAAGACCTCCCTGACAGGGGATTCTGCCAGACGTTCCCAGCAGACCCTCACGACACGCTTGGGTCTGCCAAGTCTGACCAGCTTCCTCCCCTGCCAGCGGATCCAACTCACCACCAGGTGGTGATCAGTTGACAGCTCAGCCCCTCTCTTCACCCGAGTGTCCAAGACATACGGCCGGAGATCAGATGACACGACTACAAAGTCGATCATTGACCTCCGTCCTAGGGTGTCCTGGTGCCACGTGCACTGATGGACACCCTTATGCCTGAACATGGTGTTCGTTATGGACAAACTGTGGCTAGCACAGAAGTCCAATAACAAAACACCGCTCGGGTTCAGATCGGGGAGGCCGTTCCTCCCAATCACACCTCTCCAGGTAACACTGTCGCTGCCCACGTGGGCATTGAAGTCCCCCAGCAGAACGATGGAGTCCCCAGTTGGAGCGCTTTCCAGCACCCCTCCCAGGGCCTCCAGGAAGGCCGGGTACTCTGCACTGCCGTTCGGCCCGTAGGCCGAGACAACAGTGAGAGACCTATCCCCGACCCGAAGGCGCAGGGAAACGACCCTCTCGTTCAGTGGGGAGAACTCCAACACATGGCGGCTGAGCTGGGGGGCTATGAACAAGCCCACACCAGCTCGCCGCCTCTCACCATGGGCAACTCCAGAGTGGAAGAGAGTCCAGCCTCTCTCAAGGAGTTGGGTTCCGGGTTCCAGAGCCCAGGCTGTGCGTGGAGGTGAGCCCGACTATCTCTAGCCGATACCTCTCAGCCTCCCGCACGAGCTCAGGCTCTTTCCCCCCCAGCGAGGTGACATTCCATGTCCCTGAAGCCAGAGTCGTTGTCCGGGGATTGGGTCGCCGGGGCCCCCGCCCACGGCTGCCACCCAAAACACACGGCACCGGCCCCTCATGGTCCTTCCTGCGGGTGGTGGGCCTACTGGAAGGCGGGCCCACGTCGCTCCTTCGGGCTGGGCCCGGCCGGGTCCTGTGGGCGGAGACCCGGCCACCAGGCGCTCGCCTGCGAGCCCCTACCCCAGGCCTGGCTCCAGGGTGGGGCCCCGGTGACGCCGATCCGGGCGACGTGAACGTCCTCGATATTGTTCCACTCATGAGGGGTTTTGGAACCGCTCTTAGTCTGACCCGTCACCTAGGACCTGTTTGCCTTGGGAGACCCTACCAGGGGCATTAAGCCCCGGACAACATAGCTCCCAGGATCATTCGGGTGCTCAAACCCCTCCACCACGGTAAGGTGGCGGTTCAAGGAGGGGTGGCAACTTGTCATTGGCTAAACACCAAGACAAAAGACCTAGGTGTATCTGAATTATCTGTTTGACTCCCTGATGAAGGCTTGACGCCGGAACGCGTCATAGTCATTTTAAACATGTCACTGTGACAATGCCAGATTAATTAAATGCATTTTTATTAACTCAAGAGAGTGCCTTGGAGTTTTTCTTTGTTTTTCCACATCCCTTGGATCCCTCTCTCCAAAGAGCACCTCTAGTTTTGAGAAAGAAGTCCAGGCAGCGCTCCTCGCTTTGAACATTTTTTGACTGTGTTTGTAAATCTACTCTTTAACTCATTACAATCATATCAATCAATCAATCAATCAATCATAGATTCCTCCTGCATCTGCTGTTTTAGCTCATGTTTTCTCAAGATGGCGGATAACTGCATCCTGAAGCCCCTCCCACAGCGTTTGGACCAGTTGTTTTGAAGCGTACACCTGGGTCCAGATTAAACACTGGCACAGCACCAGTGAGAAAACAGATTTTAGCTTCATTTTTGTTAATTTTTACAATCCACAGAGCTCTAAAGGTCATTACTGTGGTTTGCTACTGATTGTGTGATAACTTAAAAAAAAAAGAAAAAGAAATAACTTAATGCTTTTAACACGATGGAGTCAGCAAGTTGAGTTTTAATGCGCATATACTCTGTCTATAGGGGATTAGTGCAGCACATATAATGGAAGAAGTCCTGTCTATTCAAACTAACTACTCTTCAAAACATTTTAAATGTGCTGTTGTCATGCACTGGCATTCATATCTGAGATGCATTATTCAGCACAAAATAAGTAATTTTTTGTCAATATCCTGCAGCTCTCATATGTGCGACTTTTGCATCGCGAGTGTGCGAGTGCATATTTAATTTTTTGCTTATGGCTGTTTGTGAGCATGTGATTGTTTAGCTGGTAGCTTTTGTGCCGAGGCAGCAGAAGCCTGACGAGCATATTGTAAACGTTGATCGGCTCTGTCTTCTCACCTGCAGCCTAATTACACACACACACACAGACACACACAGACACAGCAGTCATATGTGTGACATAATTTGCATCTCAACTAGATCTCAGGACAGTCGTCAGATGTGTTTTTGTAGATGTGATTGTTTTTGTACATTTATTTTCTTCTTGGTTGTTTCTAATCAGCTGAATTTCCTTTGGGGAAGTGGCTCAGAAAAACATGGCAAACAATTAGTTCAGAGTATGTCTGTGGATTAAAAATCAATCCACAATTACAAAACTCTCTGACAACACGGATATTTGCAGATCCAGTTATGTGGCATATGCGGTTTTTATTTTTTATTTTCACTACATACAGTGTAACAGTGTAAGAGTTTCCCATTCTCACCGTACTGTCGGTTTCAAAGCTGCGTTTGATCAGCGACTTCACAGGAGAGGACGTTCGCTTGGTCTTATTATCTTAAGTGAAAGTTAGAACCTTCTGAAGGATATTAATGATAATAATAATGATGATGTGTCATTGTGAATAAAAATGTCATTAACACAGCAGTTCACTTGGGAATTGAAGTCAGTGAGAAGAGTTCGGTGCCACTGAACAGGCACGACCTGACAAACCTGAGTCTGACCACAGAAATGAGCTCTAGTTAAGGGCACGTCACCAATCTTTACTTGGTTTATTTGGATAATAAAGCCAAACACATACAGGAGAGCTAATGCCTTTTCTCAACAGCTTCGGTGCAGAGATGATGGCAGCTCTGCTACTGTTTAATCAGTGTACATAAAAACGATTCACAGTCACTGCAGACTGGAGCAGCACACTGCAATTTACAAGAAATAAACAGTCCCAAATCACAACACTTAGACCTACACACACACATTTGTACTTTTACAGGTCCCATAAAGTGAGATTTTCATATCTTCTTTGATTATAGATCAGGTCTAGGGTCTGTAGTGACACTGTGATAATATCACAAAGCCTCAGTCCACAAAGAAACACACACAGCCTGTGTTCAGAAACGGAGCCTTAAAACAAGCCGTCAGGACTTTTGTAACTTTGTGATGTCACAACACAGCAGCCCTCTCCTCAAACCCTGAGCCAATAAGAGGAGAGACACAGAGCCTCCTCTCTTTTGATTGGCTCACGATATAAAACTACATTGTCTCTAAAAAACACAAGTTTATCTTCCTATGAATCAACAATTATTGAAGTCTTAAAATAAGGTCCTTTAATGTGTTTGAGAAACTTAACACTCATTGTTTCCAAATCTGAAAACAACTATTGCAAGTCATGTTCACAGTAGACACACACACATCGATGATAGATGTCCCACAGTGACGCTGGTTAAAGGCCTGAAACGCTCCGTGTATCTGAGATCTCAGTATGAGTTTAGGAAATTGGACCCACCTGGGCTTTAAAAATGTGATTAGAGAGGCTTAAAGGAAAACAAAGCAGAAAGTACTGATACTGATGGTAAGGAGCGGCCTGAATAATTCTTGAGGTGGTATTTAAATGTCTCATTAAAGCTACTGAAGCTACAATGTGCAGCTCGCTCATTGATCCTGTGGGAGCTGCATCATCTATTCAGAGAGTTGATGACATCGACACATTTTGACCTGAAACCATATTAGCCTCCTACCTGCAACAAATCACAAGTGTATGTATGAGCTGGAGACGTGAAAAATCTAACGTTAACCGGCAGGATGTGGCGTTGATTGTTGATCTGCTGAAACTTCCTGGTTTACAGGAACTAGTTGTAGTCAAGACCACCTAACCCAAGACCATTTTCAAGACCATTACTGTATTCTGTGCTAGTACTCATAATAATCGTGTGGCTTGATATTTACATTATTCCTCAGCTAAAAATAAAAGAAAATTTTGTATAAAATCTATATCATATTAAAGGGATAGTTCACCCAAAATTCAAATTTCACTCATTACCTACTCCACCTCATGTTGATTTGCGCCGGCGTCATTGCAAATCACGCGAGGTTTGGACGGACCAGGAAGAGTAGTGCTGGGAGCTTCCGCTACAAACAACCTTAAAACCTATACTTATTTAATTTTTTTCGGAACAATTTCTCATGTTGGGGCTTCAATACAAGAGGGACATTACAGACGAGCACTATGGAGGTATTTGGATGTTTTTTGGTGTGTCTTTTTGGACAAAGAAAAGTGAGCCCCTTTCTCAACTGTCATATGGACATGCAGTCCATATATATGCATAACCTCATATAATTGTAACACTGTGTACTGTGGGTCAAACAACTCCCCCTACTTCACTTCCAAGATGAATTTCACGTCGTCCTTCACTTGACAACAACTCGTCTCTGCCTCTCTCTCTCTTTCCCTGTTTGTTTGTGTGTTTTGACCCCCCCGCCCCCCTGCAGCCAGCCCACTTCGTCTCCCTATCCTGTGTGTGTGTGTTTTTTCATCTCTCTCGCTCTCTGTTGAGAATAATACGGTCGCATTTGTCAATCGCTGTATTTTATTTTGAAAAGTGCTTTATTTTGAAAATTGACCGGATTCTCTCGTTGTTTCATGTGTGACTTCCTGCCAAGATTGACGCGATTGCTCGCGGCTCGCGCACAAAATAGAACAGACGCCGAAACGATAAATGCACGGCGCGAGCAATCGCGGCGCTTTGCGGCGCGTCTGGTCTGAACTACACAACCTGTTAACTTGGGCGCCGAAGGAAAGCGGTCTCCGTTCCGCGGCTATTCGCGGCGCTTCGGCGTCCGGTGTGAACCCGGCGTTAGTCGACATGAGGGTGAGTAGATAATGAGTGAAATTTGAATTTTGGGTGAACTATCCCTTTAATGGAAACAAAGTTTGGATTGAACAGAAGAACGCAGCACAGAACCTGCTGACGTCTCCTCCCACTGTTGACACTGGTGCAACCAAGATTTTCAGATGGTTACACAAGCATACTGAATACATACAACAATTTTAATTATCTTAAAGTTATTGAATTAAGTTACATAAACCCAAGTGACCAAGTTACAGAGAGACATTTGACTTGTCTTGAAAAAAAATCCCTAGTCCAGCTCCTTTAAAACCTTAAAACCAGCCTCATTAACTGCAGCCCAGACACACAGCGACATGCAGCACTAACCCAAACATTAATTTAACCTTCACCGATGCAAACAGCATGGTGCCTTTGAACCAAGCATGATATCATCTTCCCGCTGCAGCAGGTATTAGTGTTAGCAGAGCGAGTCGGGCCTTTCACAGATGTCTACATTACCACTTTATCTCACTTTACATGTACACGGTTTGCTGTAACACTAGAATTACAACCGACGATCGTACCGGACGGTGTGACCTTTGAATATTCAGGAGGACGCAGTCGGGGCACAGAGACAGCGACATGTTGGAAAAGACTTTCAATACATTAAAGCACCAGTGTCTTCTGGAGAATATTACAGGGTCGTGGGATAAACTGTCGACAATTATCCAGTGAAAACTTTTGGTTGGAGCTGACACATGACACATGACACAGCTGCAGATGATGGGAGAAGGAGCCACGATACAGCCGATACATTTATCTGCCTGTCTGCAGCCGACCATCCCAGCGAATTCTCTGAACAATAAAATATCTAAAACAGCAGAACAAGAACGTAAAGTGCTCTCTCTTTCTCTTTCCCTCTTTTTCTCTATTCTTTTCATTCTCTCTTGTAGTTCCTCTCTAGTCATGACCCTGTAGCCGGCATGTGTCAGGATCTTCAGAGTTGTCAGTTCCAGTTACTGCTGAGCAAGCTTAATGAGAGCAGAAAGAAGGGGAGGGGAGCGGAGAGGAGAGGAGGGGTGGGGTGGGCATGAAAGGAGGGAGATGGGAGACAGAGAGAGAGAGAGAGATGGGATGGGATGAGCAGAAAGAAAGAAGTGAGGTGAAGCATAAGCAGGAGGAGAAGGAGCAAGGAGAAGGAGTCATAATGGTGACATAAGGCGGCGGAAAAGTGAGCGGAGAGCGGAGTTGAGGCTAATTACGAAAAGTCAGACGAGGCACATTCCCCCCGCTTTGCCCTTCGCTCGGCTCCCCGCAGCGAGTAAAAGCAAATACTACACATAGAGACAGAAAACTTGCTTTATCTCACATTAACCCTCTTTGATCTTGCAAGTCTCACATTGACACACACACACACACACAAGTAAAATCATGCAAACTCATCTCACACTGTGAAACGCACACACACACTGCTGCCTTTATTATCTACGGCAGACCGAGCTCGTAACCCTGACCTGTAAAGTGAAAACAAAGAAGAGAAAACAAGTGGGAGGGAGGGAAACAGAAACATGATGGTAATAAGAAGAAGAGGAGACAAATGAGAGAGTGAAAGAGAGAAGAGTCGGTGAAAATGAGGCTGCGTCGTGTTGGTGTTTTCTCATCTGGAAACTGTCATTCTGACAAAAGGAAAATCAAACTCCCACTCAGCTCATGTTGTTGAGCTCATCCACCAGCAGCAGCAGCAGCAGCAACTAACTACAATCTGCTCATTATGTTCAATGCACACCACTTTCTACGACACGCACCTACTTAGCCACACATTGACCGACTGACTGACTGCTTCGTACAGGTGTTAAGCAATTGATCGGTTCATCGACGCAACGCTCCGTTCATTAGCGAGGTGACTTGTGGTCAATGAGTGGTAATCTACACAAATACATGATGTGGTGGTGCTGGTGGTGGTGGTGGTGGTAAACCGATGAGCAAAGAAACACAACAAATTATCTTGGAGGGTGTTTTCAGGTCACAACAGCAGCTTCCTGTGTCCTCATCCTAGTTATATACTGAGTGTGAGTCGATTATTAGGACCAAATTGCAAGACGACAGCTTCTAGATTATTTAACTGAATCTAAATCCAGAATAAAAACTAATAATTGAATCAGAACACACTGGATTTACTGATTTGACCATGTTGTTAAAGGGATAGTTCAGCATTTTGGCAAACTGGCCCATTGCCATAATCCCTATAGTCATAGCAGTAGGTTCGTTACCTTTGACTGTCGGTGCAAGATATTTGTAGAACGGCGGAGCAGAGCTGTGAGCTGCTCAGAGCTACGCTACGGAGGCTAATGGGATTTCTTGGTTTCACTCATCAAACTCATCAAATACACAATCCAACAACTCCAAAACGCTCTGGTGGACAAGTTGTGACCTTCACATTCACCACGCTATGAGATAATGACGAAACGTTACCAGACAGAGTTGTTTTAGAGGTAAATACAGAGACTGCTTGCTGAAAAACTGCCCTCGACAGGAACCTGCATCAGTTTTGCATGAATTTACCTTGAAAACAACTCTGTATCGATGAGTTTGATGAGGGAAACCAAGAAATCCCATTAGCCTCCGTAGCGTAGCTCTGAGCAGCTCGCGGCTCTGCTCCGCCGTTCTAAAAATAGCTTGCACCGACAATTAAAGGTAACAAACCTACTTCTAAAACTATAGGGATTATGGCAATGGGCCAATTTGCCAAAATGTTGAACAATCCCTTTAAGATGAAATGATGGTGCCGTCGTTAAAAGTGAAGTGCGAAGTCGAGTGGTTGACGGTAAACAGACAGACAGGCTCCTCCATTTATCAATAGGATGAGATGAATCAGGGTTTAACTGGGAGAATCCACTTCCTCTGACATGAGGTTGTTTTTCTCGCCGCTTCACTGCTCTAACTGAACTGAATATTTTGTCTCAAATGATCTTCAACTCACAAAAGACACAATTGGTGCAGAAACAACATTCAAATGTGGTTGAGTTACTAATTGAATGAACAGTTGATGTCATTTCAATTAATTAAAATGCCAATTAAGCACAGACTAAAAAGACATCTGCTGCTCCCCCAGATGTTCACACTCATGTCAGTTGTTATTGCTGATACGAGATAAGAGATTGAAGTTTCAATAAGAGATAAGAATCTCAGTTTTATCAACACATGGAACTGACACCAACCACAATCACACAGCTGTCTGAAACAACAGATACATGAGGCTGTGATCTTAATCAATTAACAATTTCCTGCTCATTTGAGAACATGTCGTGGTGCATGTATGATGGGTTTACAGGCGGGTCAGTGGGTTTTTACAACAAGTCTCGTCTGGTGGTCGCCTGCGTCTCGGCGACTGTTCTTTAAAGGTACAATATGTAGGAGTTCCCCCCATCTAGCGGTGCGGTTGCATATCTGAACGTATTCTTGATGTTGCATTCACGTGAAATCGGGCAGATGTCAGACAGACAACAGATGCTGCATGTAACAGGATAAACAAGGGTCTATGTAAACGAGTGGTCCGCCAGCACGAGGCAAAACAATACAGGTGTGACAATATGTTGTCATGGTGTATTGTTTACATCAGTGGTTCTCAACCTTTTGTACATCAAGGACCCCTAAATTGAAACAAATTAGACCATGGACCCCCATTTGACCAAATTTAGAAGTAAAGACCAGAAATACACAAATATTTGTTCTGAGACTGAAGAACATTACTTTTTTATAGGCTACATTTAAATTAGGGCCAATGGCGTGAATTTTTGGAAATATTATAGAGAAATCTCTGGAAAAAAGTGGTCCAATTTCTCCAAAAACATTTAAACATTTCTAGGAAGATGTGGTAAAAATTCTCAAAAAAAAAAGTAAAATTTTTTAAAAAAGTAAAAATTTTCTCGAAAAAAAAGAGGTAAAATTTCTCATAAAAAATGTTCAAAATAAAAATAAAAAAGTAAAATTTCTAGAAAAGAGCGGTAAAATTTCTAAAACAAAAAAGTAAAAAAAAAAACTTCTACAAAAAGTAGTAAAATTAAAAACAAAATCGGGGACCCCCTTCAAATCTCTCAAGGACCCCTAGGGGTCCCCGGACCCCACGTTGAGAACCACTGGTTTACATGACCCACGTTTTACCGTCTTTCTCTCATCGAGTAAAATGACATCCGGTTGGTTTGCCGACGGCCGTCTGCCTGACTGCACCTGAATGCAACATGGCAGCCTCGGTTCGGTGCGCCCCCCCTTATTACATATTTGTAACGACTTGTAACAACTCATTCTAAGGTACGAGAAAGATTTCATTTGTATGCGGCTGTGATTCGACTATAGTGAAATACGTATTTATGAAAGACATATTTGATTTTTGCTCATAAAAAGCCAAATCAGTTACATACTGGGGCTGTAACACGAGCCGAGCTCAGGTGATTACAAACATTCATCCAGCTTAGGTGTCCTTCAGCAAGTAACACACCGTCTGTACAGTGTGTGTGTGTGTGTGTGTGTGTGTGTGACCCTGTGTTCTGACCTCCATACAAGAATCAATGAAGAATCACATTACACTTAAACCGTCCTGTGGAGGAATCGGACTGCAGCGCGCCGGCTGACACAGGGAGCAACAATTAGCTCTGATTACACAGAAACAACACAATCAATGTGGCTCTGATCACCACGGCTCTGTAGGAATACCCTGCAACATATTCATCTTAGCTGGAAATATGTGTGAGTGTGTGTGTGTGTGTGTGTGTGTGGGATACAGAGAGAGACATATGAGAGTGTGTTTGAGGGGGGTTGTTAATTAAAGCCGTTGTGTAAGAGGGTCGGATGAAAAAAAGCTGCTTCTTCTTCTTCCTGCTACAGCTTTTTAGCCACTCACACGACGTTCACACGCTGTGGTGCAGTCTGTGTGTGACTGGTCGGTTTCTCTATAATGCAGAGGGATAACAAAGCAAAGCATGGCAATAGGATATATTCGGTGGGAAGGAAGGGGAGACCGAGACAAGGAGAGACAAGGAAAGAAAAGAGAGGATAAAAGAGCAAAAAGGGTGAGCGCGCTGAGCAGAGAGGATAGAAATAGAAAGTAACAGAACTCAGTAGAACAGATAGGGATAGGAAACAGTGGTGAGCCGCCGGTCAGAGGTTGTAACTCACGCAGGCAGGTGTTCTCGGTGAAAAACTCGGTGAACTTGTCGCACTCGTCCTTGTTGTTGCCGCTGTTGCTGCAGTCGCAGTAGGGAGACACGCTGATCTTGGGCGAGCGCAGGTAGTTTGGCGTCATCACCGTACCTGCAGCAGGAAGAGGAGGAGGAGAAGGAGGAGGAGGAGGAGGAGGAGGAGGGAAACACAGCTCTTTATTCAGTCACTCACTCAGTCATTCATCTGTCTTTGTCTGAGTAAGAAACGCGATGCACAAACAGGGATGCTCGGTGAATTGTTATTGTCAAGAGCCTCAATATTGCTGCTGAGTGTTGAGGAGAAAAAAAGAATATTTAAACCCTTTAAGATTCAGTTATCATCCTCCTTCTGTGTTAAATGATAAATGCCGTAATAACAAAGTTAAATCATTGCTGCATTTATTTCTTCTTCCTCTCCTCCTATCCTCCTCCACACACACACACACACACACAAATGGTGTAGTGTGGTGGAGTTTCTGCAGAGGAGCCGGGGTGAAGAATAGGCTTTCTCTCTGCGAGGGAAAGCAAATAGCTTCAGTCAGTGATTTCTCACTCCCCCAATGGATTGTTCCCTTGTGCTGGCGGCGCTCCAGAACAGGCCTTTTTGTTTTGCAGTAGGCACGATGAATTGGCGCCGTGTGGACAGTGTGTGCCTGTGTGTGTGTGTGTCTGTGTGTGTGTGGTCTGGCTTTTTGCAACTTTTGAGGACAAATTCTTGACAGCTCATCGTTGTGGTGGTGCTGAGGACGTAATGGCTGCTGCTAGTGGTGGTGGTGCTGCTCACAAAAGGAGTTACATGGAACCAAAATGTCACTCGGGGTCTCGGTTTCATTGTTTTGCTCATCATTTCAATCAACTGCAACACTGTAGTCGCCGTGTTAACCGCTGAGTCAGACAGACTATCAGACCGGGCCGGGGACAAACCTCCGTGTCAGACAAACTTGTTTCGAGGAAGAAAAAAAGGAGACAAATTTGATCGAAACAGTTTGTTGTTGTAAAGACAGACACAGTTTACACCTCCTGCTACAGCTCTGACCCACTGCTCTTGCCATAGTTGTGCACATAGTACAAACACTGGTGTGCAGGGAGCACAAGAAGTATGTAACAGCTGAGTTGCATTTTGGCTTTTGGTGAAGATATTTATAGAATTTTTTATTTTTAAAGATGTTCAGAAATGGCCTTTTGTCCTGTTTGTCGCGCCTCCTTCCACGAGTTGCCGCACGAGTTTACCCGAGTAAGGAAAAGGAATTTGATTGGTCGTTATCGCGGGATATTCAATGCTTGGGGTGGGACCGAACTCGGTGTGTGTGTGTGTGTGTGTCCGAGTGTGTTTAGCTAACGTAGCTAACTGTTAGCTCGTAGGCTTACTACATTATAGCGTGCTAACTTAGCTAACGTAGCTAACTGTTAGCTCGTAGGCTTGCTACGTTATAGCTTGCTAACTTAGCTAGCGAGGCTAAGTGATGGATAGGGACAGAGGAGAGTTTGTGTCGGTGGTGGTGGACGAGTCTCCTCGCTTTTCTCAGACTTTGAGTTTGATTGATGGATGACGGATCCAATATCACTGGCTGATGAATCGTGAGCAATGTGACGCATAATTTGTCCGCCTGCATTATCCAATGCGAAAAAAAACTACCCCACTTTCACCCCGGATTTACTCAAAAATATAATTTTGCACAAAGTTTGGGCTCCATCGTCTGATAGATGAGTTATTACACTAATTTTAAGACCCATA
This sequence comes from Trachurus trachurus, assembly GCF_905171665.1. Lineage (NCBI taxonomy): Eukaryota > Metazoa > Chordata > Actinopteri > Carangiformes > Carangidae > Trachurus > Trachurus trachurus. Next base: position 5,956,399 of record NC_139906.1, read on the forward strand.
GTGGGTTAAAAATCTAATTTATTTTCTAAAAATACCTTTAAATGTAATCTAATCGGCAGCAACTGAGCAAAACAATGTAAATAAGTTATATAAATGGACAATCAACCCTGTGTTAAATGTCTGACCAGTAACGATCTAGTGTCCATGTGAACTCACCAATCAGACCCGAGTACGCCAGGAGGCAGTCTGCGTAGTTCTCCTTCAGACAGCCCGACAGCGAGCGAGGCTCTGACTGGCAGTTGACGAAGAAGTCGGCCAGTCGTGACCTGCAACACACACACACACAGACACACACACAGATCCAAAAATGATTTCAGAGCCAAACACGATTACATCTCCGACGGACTCTCCATGAGGAACTCAGATGACCAGTGTGACCAGAATATGCGCCGGCGAAAATGCCCCGGTCCAAATGAGCGCACGCTGGAAGTCATTTCTCTCAATGCAATTAGCCTCTCTCTTAATGGCGGCCTTCAGCAGAGTAAGATGAGCCGCTTACGTTACGTATGCTGCGGCTGTTTTATATCCTGGACTGAATGAGGGCGGCTAAAGGCAATTCTCCACCACCAGGTCTGCTCAGTTTCATTTGCTGCCCTCACAAACGTTTTGTTTACACTTTTTGCCACAGGAGCAGTCGCATGTGAAATTGAAATGGAGTTTGGATTCCAAAAGAAACTCGACCATTTGAAGTGAGATTGAGTGTGATACCCCGGCACTTTGACACACCGGGAAACGCTGTTAATGTCACCTCTGGACTTCAAAATCTTCACGGAAAAACAATCTTGATTTAGTTTTTACTTTTTTTTTTTTTTTGGTGGTTTTGGACATCTTCCACTGTAAATACTGAAAACACTGCTGAGGTATTTTTCCAGCAAGGCAGGAACATGATCGGTCAGAAGATCATAGGTTGTGCACAAACCCCCTAGTTTAGCCATAATATCTAAATCATGTGTTTGACAGTGAGACAAAGCGCACTTGAAATGTCACTGTAATTTCTTGTTCCAGAGTAAAATTGTGAGTTTGGCAGAACAATAAAGAAGCAGCACAAAGCGGATCCACAAAAAAAAAAAAAGGCAAAATCCAGTTTTCTCACTAAACAAATAAGGCACATTATTTCAGATTAACATGTCTCCAAATCTATTATCTAATTATCTAATTATTTACAGCCTGTGTGATGATCTGGCAGCGTGTTGGATGCTACAGCAGTGAAATGTTATCAAATAACAGCAGAGTGGCACAACGAAATGGGAATTATAACAATAAATACATAAAAATAAGGAATTTTCCGGCTCATGAACACATCGCTCTGCTTTGCACAACGTCTGGTTTAACTCCACACACACACACACACACACACACACACACACACACACACACACACACACTGAAGCAGAGCAGGTTTCTGTGTTTATCTGGATGAGACAGTTACAACCTGGCTGCTGCAGGAAATTGTTTCAAAAATGTACAAACACACACACAAACACGTACACATTCACTCACTCTCAATATGCACTGACAGTGTGAGCTATCTAATCACACCAATCTGGTGCAGAGCCGTGTGTTGTGAGAGTTGTCAGCAGCAGCAGCAGCAGCAGCAGCAGCAGCAGCAGCAGCAGCAGCAGCAGCAGCAGCAGCAGCAGCAGCAGCAGCAGCCAGTATACTGCACCTGACATATGGTGAGGGAGCTGCTGGAAATGCATGGCTTTAATCTATCTGCGCTAACTGACAAATGGACTGGGAGGAAGCGGAGGCGCTGCAGTGAGACCTGTTGTTGAGCTCTGAGCATATGTCTGACGGATAGAGAACCAGCCACGGAAAAAACAGAGGGATAAAAAAAAATAAAAAAACAGAGACAGAGATGGAAGATGGAAGGACGGGCAGAAACTTGTAGCTTTGTGGATTTACGGTTGTCATGCAGCCTGCTGTTAAGTAGAGACAGAGAGAGGGAGGGATGGAGACCTGAGGCCACAGGCCAAATGGAGCTCATTTATGATGCCTAATGCTTCCATTTAATCCCAGAGAGCCTCAGCACTGCTGGCTGGAGGCACCGGGAGACTGCAGAAACACACACACACACACACACACCACACTCACAGTGAGGGTGATGTCAGATGTCCATCACTGAATTACTTCTTTCCAACTCTGCAGCTTTACTACACTGTGCATTAATGTGTGTGTGTGAGACTCCAGACTTGAAGGTCTTTCCTGCTGCTGTTAGTGACTGTAACATCTACACAATGTAAGCAGGTGTCCATGGGACATGTTAATGCACATGTGCACCTCATATTATGGTATAGTTTCAGGGTTACAACTTTGTTTAGACTCTGTGAAGTTAAACTAGACATATTCTGCCCCTTTTCCCCAAATTAGAATAGTTCCCAGGTGTCTTAAAGACATGTCTGTGACATGTTGTGGTCAAAATACCCCAAGGATCAAACATCACAGCTCTTTTCATCCAACAGCTGGTTTCACTGTCCCTTTAAATGCAAATGAACCACTGCTTGCCCCGTCCCTTCTACTGGTCCCAGGTAGGGATGTGGTTATGCTAAGACGAATCCTAGTTGCATTACTGGAAGACAACTGAGGGAACAGCTCATAAAACCACATGGATTTCAACCTAGGGAGCCTGAAAATTACAGATTTTTTTGTAAATTCTCACATTCTGGGGGCCGGAAGGCAAGACAAACACCCAAATATATGTTAAAGATCCTTCAAAAAGTGATATTTCCATAATATGTTCCCTTTAAAAGAGTTCTCCAGAGGACTCAGTGTCAGTCCTTGTCAGTGTAATGTCCTCCTCAATGATGAGGGCGATCCAGTGAGACTACAGCAGCAGCAGTAACTCGCTCCTCTGTCTCCTAACGAGGTAAACAGTGAGCAGACTGAGCACAGCGGTCGGTTGACACAGTGCATGGAGCTGAGAGACAAGAGACGACTCAGTGGCCCAAGAGTTAACTCAAGAACTCTGCACTGACTGGTTCTGGCTGGAGACTGTGTGTTGTTGACACACGCAGTAATGTTGGTCCGACTGTTATCTTTAACATGAACACAGTCAGACACCAGAGCCTCCCCGGACCGCAGTTACGTGTCTCTTTACTACTGTCCAATATCAATCAAGTTTATTCATACAGCACAAGGAAGCTCTCATGCTTTCATATTGACCAAACTATTATGACCAAGTTTTATCGTGTTTTTATTGAATCAGTTTTATAATTTTCTTTGGTGTCATGGTTTGGTCACATATACGTACAGTAAAAGAGAGGAATGCCTTAAACCAAATGCAGGACACAACGTTATAGAAACAGATTTGTTCCTGCTGCCATCATAGAGCTGAACAAGCTGTAACTACACACTGTGCACAGGCCTTACTTATGTATTTATTTATTTATCGGTATTGTTTTATTGTAGCTAAATATCCAGATTTAACTCTTTGTATCCTTTTTTAAACTCATTATATTCTTGTCATTTTGTGTTTAAAGAGAATCTGTGTGTTTATTGAGCTATGGAGCATTTTTATCATTGGTTTATCACGGTTTCTGGTTTATTATGTTTGTATGATGAAATGTTAAGTGTGAATGGACAAGTCACTGCAGGACAAATCTACGTACGGGTACGAATAAAGTAACTTGAACCTGAACCTGAACCATTTAAAACAACCAGCATGGACCTAACAGTTAAACTGTGACGTCTTAACAATCCCAAAATCTGAGACCGAAGATAAAAACCTTTGTTAACTTTAATCAAAAGCCAAAGAAAACATGTGGACGAACACTTTGAGCCAGGACAGGCTGGTCTGAAGATCTATGGATGGAGAAGTGGCCGAAGAGTTCAGAGATGAACTCAGGTGTCAGACTGTGTGATTTTAACAACAAATAGAAGAACCTTCATCTGGACAGAGTATTTGACTGGTAGCTAATGTGGGGATGCAGGTGCACTGCAAAAACTCAAAATCTTTCCAAGAATATTTGTCCTTTTTCTTGTCAAAATGTCTCATTTCTAGTCAAAACTAAGACTCATCACCTAAAAATCAACTTGTTTTTAGATAATTTTACTAATATTCACTTGAAATAAGTAGAAAAATCTGCCAGTGAAAGCAAGTTTTTTGTGCTTATAGGAAGAAAAACTTGATCCACTATCAGATTTTTCTACTTATTTCAAGTGAATATATGCTTGAAAGAAGTAAAAAGTGTCTAAAAACAAGCTACTTTTTATGCAATGTTTCTTATTTTAAGTATAATGAGATTTGTTTTGACTAGAAACAACATTTTGACTAGAAATAAGACATATATTCTTGGTAAGATATTTGAGTTTTTGCAATGTGTCGGCTCGATGCTGTCTCTCTTCCTGGTGATAAATAAAGGCCGTAGATACAGTATAAAAGATAAATATTACATCTATATTGAGTGTCTAATCGCTCCCTACCTGCAGATGTAGTTGGTCTTGCAGGCGGCCTGCAGCTCCAGGCAGTTGGGTTTCTGCTTCTCCTCGTACGAGCAGACGGGGACGATGGTCTGACGCCTGCGTTCAGAGCACGCCGTCTGGTCGCTGAGCGGACACGAGCAGAACAACATCCCATAGCTGTGCTTGGGAGGAACCTGTTTGATGAGATTCACATTTCACACATCAGATTAATTAAGAAAAGCGAGGAGATCAGAGCAGCGACCTTCACTTTCATTCCTGTTAATGGTATCATGTTGGTATTCGTATCATCTTCGAGTCCACTTGTTGAACTTTTAAACTCTGCAGATGTGTTTTTCTTTGTCAATCTTCCCTCTGTTTACTCCAGACGCTCTAATCCTGCTGCTATTTTGAATTTAAAACATCATTTCTTCTAATGTGGAGGATTTTTTCAAGTTCTGTGGATCCCCTCTTGGTTTAGCCCTGATAATCCAGTTGAAACAAAAACCACCAATTACTAAAGTAACTGTTGACAGCAGACAGATGATAGATCGTGGTGTTAAAACGTCAACATTTCAACATTTGCTCCCATGTCTATTTCAACATTGCCTCAATAGAATAACAACTTGAGTCATTTGTGATGTTAATGCTGAGCGACAGTGTCGATGGTAACAGAGCTGTAACAACAGATAGTCGGGCTGCAACAGAAGAAATGTCGTCATAGTTTTATCTCCGGCACAAAGAAAACTCAAAGCTCAAGGCTTGTTCACACACACACACACACACACACACGACTCTGTTGCAAACGTTACACATCATGCTAAGATTAACAATGCTACACATTGTTTGTAGTTTTGTATTTATTCATATTGTTGCTCACTTGAAGCGGTCGCACTAAAGCTATTCCAGAGGGACATCATAGGAGCTGCGTTATAATTACAATGTTTCACATCATTTTCTACGACACGGCGCCGACAGTGAAAACAGCTTTTGTGTTTGATGATGACTGAATCAATGTCAAAAGCAAAAGCAAAAAAAGAGCCCGTATGATTATTTATTGTGATTCTGACAAGCCATCTAACTTATCCACTTCAAAATCATTCTTCCCCCTTTTGAAGCAGGTCTTTCTCTGATGGACGCTCAGCTTTTATCAGATATCAGTTGTTTGGAAAACCTCCAGCATGTTGCTTTTATTTATTTTTCTGTCTCTTTCTTTCTGTCTGTCTATTCTGTTTTGATAAGCTGGTGTCAGATGTGCCTTGCCTTGTCAAAGAACTGCCGCAGGGCCTTGTGACACTTCCTCTTGTTGCAGACTTCGGCGGTGGAGACGCGGCTGGTGCACGGGCTGATGTAGGACGAGCGATACTTCTTGCACGTGTCGTTCAGGTTGCAGGCCTTGGCGGCCGTCAGGCAGTTGTTCTCTCTGGCCAGTGCAGGTTCACCTGAAGGAGGGAGGAGGAGGGAAGAGGAGGGAGGAGGCAAAGAAAGAAGAGAAGGAACAGTCAGAATCAAGCAGATTACCATACTCCTTGTCGGTGCTCATTAAGTGTCTCTTCATTAAGAAAGGTCAGCGACTGAAGGTGAGCAGGATGTAAGCTATTAGATAAAAAGGCAGAGCGACGGTGAGGAATATTTCATGTGCATCATCAGGAACATTAACAACAACAGGAGGACAGCTGCGGCGCCTGACTTTATTCTAGTGAAGTAGGTCAAACGATAATTGCAAAAACTGCCAGAAATGCCACATCTCACAGCGGCGAAATGGCATCTTTACATAACATCAGCGTTTTAAAGCAGCAATTTATCCTTCAGGTAGAACAGAGGGAGGCACATACTTGTATGATCCTCTGAGATATTATGAAACTGAATCCTCCATCCACATCAGGAGTTAAACTCATGAAAGTTTGTTTTCTAAGTTCTTCTCCTCCCACTTGATCCGGTTTGACGGAGGTCACGTGATCACGACCGAACCGTCTCCGTGAACACGGGAGGAAACTGGTGTTTGGATAAAAGATGTAGCTGAAAGCTCCAGAAAATCCAATTAAACGGAGAGTTGTTTATTCACTGGAATGTGTTCACGACTTCTTGTTGAGCGATGAACAAACAAACAGAGACACAGACAGAAAGGCTGATACATGGGGCCATTTCAGGGGGTTTTAGGGGAGTTGTTTGTGAATATAAGACTGAAAAATGTGTTAGTTGTAAATAGTTAGATTTACAACTAATCAAATGAATGATAACGATGAATCAGAGGCTTTTGAAGGCTGCTACAGATCTGGGTGCTGCAGAAGTCACCTGCTACCTGCTTACAGATATACTTGTTGATATTTGTGTTTATGTGGAAGATATTATATATAAGATCATTTCTACTCCCAATTAGCGATATACACTGTGTATATATAAAAAACAGGCCAATATCAGTGGGGCTCTGAGCACCAGAGGATTCACCTACTGATCACCATCACAAACAGAAGCTCGTTACCTCAACAGGAATAAGATAATGGACATAATGATGGTCACATGGCTCTCTCTGTATTTGTGGATGTGCAGAATGATATAAATTTTTGTATTTATGTTTACTCTGCATCTGTGCATGTAAGTGTGTGCATGTATTTATGCTAACTAAGAGGACAGGACCCCGTTTCTTGCTCGGCCTGCATCAAACACTGGCCCTTGTCCTGATGGCGAACCAGGCCATGTGTACACAACATGCATATGTGTGTGTGTGTGTGTGTGTGTGTGTGTGTGTGTGTGTGTGTGTGTGTGTGTGTGTGTGTGTGTGTGGCAACTTCCTGTAGTCATCAAAGTCTCCAGTGCAGTGTCTTGCTCATCTGTCAGTCTGGACTAATTGGCGGTTTTCTCCTCGACCCGCTATTAATTAACGTTTTCATCCATTTCTCCCCCTTAATACTTCTCTTTTTTTTCTTTTTTGGTGGAAACGGAGCAAAAGCAACATTTTTTTCTCCTCCTAACGAGCACCAATTTAAACATTGGAGGGCGAGCATGAGAAGGAAAAAAGAAAAAAAGAAAAACATACACACAGAGAAGCAGTGGAGGGAGGTGGGGGGGTGATGTTAAGTAAGTCAAAGAACTGCTGGTCCGATGAGGAGCTGCGTCGTCCTGAGCAAACGGTGTTAATAAGATTTAACACATCAAGGCAGAGGAGGAGGAGGAGGAGGAGGAGGGAAGTGGTATGAGTTGATGGGCCCCGGTGATGTATTAATTGGCGACAGAGATGATGCTGTTTGTCCTACTAGAGAGGAGGAGATCTGATGAGGATGATGATGATGAACGCTTTCCAGAAAGAAAGAAAAAAAAAAAAAAAACAAAGACCCCCGCGGAGACGCTGCTGCTGCTGCTGCTGTTGGCTCGCTCACTGTCTCGCCTCCCTCCTTCCTTCCAGCTGTCCTCCTTCCCTTCACTTGACCCTCCCTCTCCTCCTCCGTGATGGTGCCGCCTCCTCTGGTCCACTCTTCCCTCCGTCAGTTTACAAGCTCATTTGGCAGCTCACCACCTGAGCATGCGGCTTGGTGCCGTGCATCCAGAATGAAAGACAGACAGACTCCCTCTGTGCTATATTAAATCTTATGTAACTATGGTGATGCACTCTTTTTGCAAAGCATATGTACAATTATTATCTGTTTTGTTTGCATAATAAAGTTTTTTATGTTTCTACTGTACTGTAAATGTCTGATGAGGATTTGGAAAAGTCACACGATTGCTCCTCTGACCTTTAGCCTCTTCTGCTATATCACTTTATGTAAAGCAGGATTTGTGCTGTAAATTAGTGGTTCTCAAATTTTTCTTGAAATTGTACCACTTTTTTCCCAGAATTTTTAAAACTTTTTTCAAATTTTACCACTTTTTCCCAGAAATATAACTTTTTTTTTTCCCCCTAACAACTTTCGCTAACATTTTTCCAGAAATTTCAATAAAATGTTTCCAAAAATCTTCACATTTGCCCTTATTTGAACATACATTGACTGAAAAAAGTAACGTTATTCAGTCTCTATTTGTGTATTTCTGGAGTTTGTTTCAAAATTTTGACCTGAGGTGATTGTTGCACAGTGACAATGTTTTTCTGCACCTGCAATATTCATCAGTTACCTGCTTTTCTCCTCCTCCTCCTCCTCCTCCCCATTCAAACTTAATCTAAACATAATTTGTCTGAAAAATGTGCTGTAACCTGTCAAGGGAGATTTAGAAGAAACTGCTGAGGCTACGAAGTTAATCCACTTACATTAACATAATAACAACATTTCAACGCCAGACTTTTGTAATGTCAGTAATGACAGCTGCATGGCTGCCTTAATGAGGTTTTGGAGAAGGAGTGTTTGTTTTAGTGCACATGATAGTCTGCAGTACACACACACACACACACATAAGCCTACACATGCTACAAATCTTAAGTTCATCCAGGTTTTTTTTTTTTTTTTTTCCCTGAGAGAAGGCGCTCAGCGTCAGGAAACTATTTCTGGTGTTAAATCATAATTTAAATGATAATGAGAAGGAATAAGAATAATTTATAACAGCTGACGTACACAGAGTCTGACAGATCAAACAACCTGCGTGACCCAGAGTTGGTTTGTTTCCCACAACACTTCAGCCTCCACATCAACACAGATGCTTAATAGACTGTAGAAATTAAAAAGCATCACTTCGCCGTCAAAGTTTTTTTCACCCCTCGATCACTGAAAAACCCTCTCCTCTCCTCCACTCATCTCCTCCTTTAGCTTCCCTCCCTTCCGCCTCCTCTCTCTTCATCTGACACATCTTCTTTCAGCTGACTGACTCTCCTCCGTTAACCCTGCCGTCGTCCCCGATGAGTTTCACTCTTTCAGTATCATTTGCCTTATTTGAAAAGAGCCGATCAATAGTGCAGAGTGCATAACCCCCCCTCCTCTCCTCTCCTCCTCTCCCTCCCCTCCTCTCCTCTCCTCTCTCTCTGTTCCCTTTGGGGTTAGGTTACGACGTGTAGGAGGCTCACCCTAAACCTTTCATCACTCGGAGAGATCCAGATTGAACCGGGTGCAGTTTGTACGTTAAGGAGCCAACATTTAATGGAGGAAGGAGAAAGAGAAAGAGAAAGAGAGAGAGGGGGGGGTAGAAAAAGGAGGAATGAGAAGAAGTTGAAAGTCACAGAGACACTGCTCCAGCTTGTGTTGCAGGATTAGTACTGTACGTATCCAGAGCTTTGAAGACTCTTTGAGGTCAAAGCCGTTTGGCGTTTTAAACCATTATGCCTCACTAAGGCTTTTCATATACTTTTCTTTTTCTTTTTTTTTTATCCTCCCGGTGCCTGAGTGCCTGAGGAACGTGCGCTATCTCTGCTGTGGCCATACATCGAAGGACTTAAAGGGATAGTTCACCCAAAATTCAAATTTCACTCATTATCTACTCACCCTCATGTCGACTAAGGGCTGGGAGAAGTTTCAGAGTCCTCCGTGCCTTCTCTGAGTTACGGGGGGGGTCAGCGCAACACTGCATTGCCATATGACGATTGCAAACGGTGCTCACTTTTCTTCGTCCAAAAAGACACACCAAAAACCATCCAAATACCTCCATCGTGCTCGTCTGTAATGTCCCTCTTGTATTGAAGCCCCGGCATGAAAAATTGTTCCGAAAAAAATTAAATAAGTCTATGTTTTAAGCTTGTTTGTAGCGGAAGCTCCCAGTGTCTCAGTTCACTGCTCTTCCTGGTCCGTCCAAATCTCGTGCGATTTGCTTTCGCTTTTATGGGTCCGGAAATCACGCGAGATTCCGGCAGAGCAACACTGGGAGCTTCCGCTACAAACAAGCTTAAAATATAGACTTATTTAATTTTTTTTGGAACAATTTCTCATGTTGGGGCTTCAATACAAGAGGGACATTACAGACGAGCAGTATGGAGGTATTTGGATGTTTTTTGGTGTGTCTTTTTGGACAAAGAAAAGTGAGCTCCGTTCGCTACCGTCATATGGAAATGCACTGCTACGCCGAGACCCCCTGTAACTCAGAGAAGGCACAGAGGACTCTGAAACTTCTCCCAGCCCTTAGTCGACATGAGGGTATAGTAGAGTAGATAATGACTGAAATTTGAATTTTTGGGTGAACTACCCCTTTAATGAATGTGAGCAGCAGCAGCAGCCTGTTCTTTTTATATCTGGAGTTTTCCTATGATATGTAACTCTCATCAGCAGCTCGACGTGCGTCCTATCAGCAGAGCTCAACAGTAGGGGATTGACAGTCTCCTGCACTCACACAACAAATTGAACTTGTCTTCCACCTGGATGAACACGCCTCTCTCACTGCGCTCACACCGGACGTCTGACAGGAAAAATGTGACACACGCAAATCTATCACAAACTACACTCTTATGTAATCTATTTTAGATACGTCTGAGGTGAGAAACGGGTCGTGCAGACGTTAACACCTGTACTGTAAAACACTTGGTTATTTTTGCTCATGTGGGGTTTTGTTCTCAGCTTCAAGTTTCAGAGAGTTACATCATCATCTAAACAGTGGAAACTGAACTCGTGATGTACTCCGGCTTTGTAAGGCTTAATATATCTGCTATAGGACAAAACTAGGTCACAACCTGGTGTACTGCTGCTGCTGCTGCTGCTGGACTGTGGTGCATTTGCATTCAGCCGAGTGGAGAGTCGACTGGTTACTGTTTGCCCCTCTCTCTTCCACTCTGTATTCATATATACAGTGATTTAATGCTCTTAGTTACATGTTTTTCTGTCTCTGTTGTTTCTGAGTACGTCTTAACTTCTAAAACAAACTCATATTGTAAAAATAGAGACAGTGCTGCTCTCAGAGACAGAATTAGAGGCTTGTTTAGGTTGGTTGCTGTGTAGTCAGAGCAGTAGTCAGAGGTGTGTCCGTGGAGGGAAAGCCCAAACATGTGATCATGTGGCCAAAGTAAATGTGTCCACAACCACTGCTATTTTAGTTACTATATGGGTCTGAGGCTATACCTTTACTTGGAAACGATCTGAACAGAAAACGCGAAAGTGGCGTTGCGTTCTCACTTTTTATTTCGCGTTTAGACAAGCGTTTTTGGTGTGGAAATCTGCGTGCATACTATAAATATTCTTAGGAGTAGGTTTGTTACCTTTAATTGTCGGTGCAAGCTATTTTTAGAACGGCGGAGCAGAGCCGCGAGCTGCTCGGAGCTGCGCTACGGAGGCTCATGGGATTTCTTGGTTTCCCTCATCAAACTCATCAAATACACTCAACAATCCAACAACTCCAAAACGCTCTGGTGGACAAGTTGTGACCTGCACATTCACCACGCTATGAGATAATAACACAACGTTACCAGATGGAGTTGTTTTAGAGGTAAATTCATGCAAAACCACTGATGCGTGTTCCCGTCCGGGGCAGTTTTTCAGCAAGCAATCTCTGCATTTGCGAACCTACTTCTATAACTATAGGGATTATGGCAATGGGCCAGTTTGCCAAAATGTTGAACTATCCCTTCAAGATTTCCACTTGTCGTCTAAACGAAAGGCACATCCGATGAAATATTTTGCCGTTTTCATCGGCGAGCGTTGTCGTGTAAACAGGGCCTGAAAAGTCTGGGAGTCTAGTAACAGCGGTGCTACAGTAAGTTGGTACGACTGTCTGTAAACTCCTGCACTTGGCCGACCAATGGAGAAACTTCATCACTCAATCAGTCAGTGACAGACGATTCCTCGCCTCATTCAGAGAATTAACAAATCCATAAAGCACCTGTCAGTATCTCCTCATCATCATCATCATCATCATGATAAGAAGCTCTCACAGAAACAAGCAGAGACGCAGCATCCACCCTGAGGACAGCCGAGCATCATCACAAAACAAGGAGGGTGTGTGTGTGTGTGTGTTATTGTGTTTTGAGCTCCAATACACTACGACACATGAAGAAAAGTCAGGAGAATTTCTGAAGCTTTATAAAGATCAGGGTTCCTACAGTACATTTGAAATTTCCAAATTCCATACTTTTTCCAGACCCTAATTTCCAGACTTCCTGGTAAAAAAATTCAAATTATTTGTGATATTTGAGTGAATAGATAATGCATAATATAAAAAAAGAATGCAATTTATCATTTGTTTTCATTATTCTGAATGTGTATGCCATTATGTAACCAAATAATTTCCTGGAGATTGTATAGGTACAATAGTGCATACAGTACAAAATAATTAACCCAAATAACTTCAGATGAGACCAAACCCAGATAAATATTAAGATAAATATATTTCCATACAATAGTTTCCATTTCCCATACTTTTCCAGACCTGGAAATGTATAAAATCATATAAAATCCCATACTTGAACCCTGAAAGATGAATGTTAACGGCCTTTCTTGAATAAATCTGCACATATCTCTGACTTTTTGTGTGTGTGTTTGTTTTTGTGTGTGTGTGTTCTGTTTCAGTCACTTCTCTTCTCCAAAGACAGCGTGGTGGGAGTCCCCATTCTCACACACTCTCTCACACACACTCTCTCTCTCACACACACAGACACACAAACACTCAATAATGCATACAGTGTACTGTCTGTACCCTACTGCGCCCCTAGTGTCAGCAAATACATCTGCTGAACTCCCCTTGCACTCCTGGCAGATGGCATTGTCTCTCAAACACACACACACACACACACACACACACACACACACAGACACACACAGATACAGTGTGCTCTGACAGGGCCCACACAGGGCTGCATGGGGCCGGGGCCATCTGGAGGCCTGGTGGGGGGAACGAGGCCCCCCGAGTGGCTCATGTTTCCGATTCAGCCTCAAATTGATTATCGTGTCGCCTGCTTCCTCCAGCGCTGCTCGCTGCCCCTCCGCCTAATTTCAATTACCACGGGACGCCACGGGGTCGAATCCTGACCTCACCCTGTACTCTGTACCCCCCGTCCCCATCTCCCCTCTCTTCTTCCCTCTTTTCTCTCTCTGGACTTTCCTTCCTTCCTTCCTTTCTTCCCCACGAAATCCCCACTTTTTTTCTGTTTTGCTCTCTTCTCTGTTGCTCCTCTTTCATGTTCATGTCTGTATCCATGCAGATCTGGATGTATTCCAATCATTACCTCCCTTCCTCTCACTCTGTCATCATCATCCATCTCTAAACTTCTCTCTGGTGGCTCTCATCTCTCTTGTTTCTTCTTCCTGCGTCTCTCTCCTCCTCTCCTCCTCCCCTCTGCCATCTGCCCTTTATTTTTTCTTTGGAGAAAATTGGAGTCATTTAATGGTCCTCAGTGGCATTTCAATGCCTGCTCTAAACTCCCACGATCTAAGGAAAAATGACATCGTGCCAGCGCCTGTGAATGGTAAATGATGAAAAGATTGGCCACTCTAAAAGACCTGACAATTTGATAATATTGTGTAATTTCACTAAACATAGTTTCTGTGTTATTCTTTCCTGTGTCCAAGGCTCCGCTTTTTTCCCCCCGAGAGAAAATCTACTTTTTGTACCATAATTGACGCTGAGTGCTGTAAGACAAACCCCTGAGAGCGCGTGGCGGGTGACAGCAGATCTAACAAGGAGGAGTGTGACTTGTATGGTAGAGTTCATGATGCACAGTTAAAATATTTAACATTCACCGACGCCCTGTGATCTGATGACACTCAAATAGCTCTAAGTATAGATACAGCAGCATCACTGCAGCATATTCAATGTAGCGTTCAAACTGTATGGTACCGATGTGGTAGGTATACGACCTCAAACGTGGATTGTTCTATGAATGCAAATAATAAATAATAAACTGAGCTGAATATTTGCATATGTTGGGTTTATGCTTCTTTTAGCATCCTCTTTTTCCTCCAAAGTGAATCCTTGGTTACTAGTTACTGTGACTAATGGAGTTTCATTGATTTGGAAATATAGAAACAGGAAAGCATTAGTTTGGGAGAGATTGTCAAGTCAAGATAAGAACTGTGGCACATGATCATCATTTAAAGAGGAACTTTGTATGTGTCCGGTCACTTTTCTGCTGTTTTTCTAACCCTCCTCCTGGCCATGTGCATTTGTTTTAACGATGAAGCCGGCAATAAATCAATCAATAGAGTGGTAGATAATGTCATATATCGCATATGATGTTACGACATGTATATTTGTGTAGTCTTATCCGTCATAAACAAGAGATTACAGGTTATGGGGAGCGTTAACTAGTTACAAGTCATTTATTAAACCATCACAGTTACTCCAAAGCTGTTTAATTACAGTAAGGTTAAAATGTAGCATAGTTTAGCTACAAATCCTGCATACTGTAGATCGTCTTTAAGATCATCCTCTGAGGACTATGAATATTATATTAAATTAAATAATATTATTTATTATTTATAAGTCATCCTCCTCCTAAAGCTTCTAGCATGACAATGAAAATAAAATATAAGTAAAATGCTCTTGTCATTGGGAAGAAAACAGTGTTTCCAACTTGTGCTTGCCCGCCGTCCTGCCTGTTTTCACACTTGCTGTGTCCATGTCATTGATTTGACCATGCTATTGTCCTTGCCATGAGCCTTGCTATAGCTGCCGTATATGTAATTGTCCTTGTCATAGCCATTTTAAACATAATGTCACAGCATTGTCCCAGCAAGTGTTTGTCATTGTCTTTTTTTTTTTCTTTCCCCACTGGTCCGACAGAACACATTACTGCACATCATCCGGCCAATCGAGGGTCACTTGACAGGTGTGTGCGATTCCACCACTCAGTGTCGGTGTGCACTAGTCCTGCCTGGTGACAAACTGTATTTCTAAACCTCTTTGTTTGTTAAGCGCAATGGGGGAAAAAAAATATGTGCAGGGATTTGTCCTGGTGGTGGTGTGGCTGCTGGGGATTACACAGCAAACATCACACATCACACACTGTGAAAGGGCAGAGTTTATGACACTCTGCATATTAAGCTAAATAAATGGCTATAGATTAACATTTAGCATTCAACTGTGTTATAATACTAGGTCTCCGGGCGGCAAACTGCAGCTGCACAGAGGATAAGTTAGGCACTGAGGAAACAGTAAACAGACAATAAATGAATTGATCACTATTAAAAACTAGATGTATATATCTTTCTATAAGCAATTAATCATTAAAGTCCAGTAATAGGCAAAAGAAATATTGACTACAACTTCACAAACATATGCACTGCTAAAACTCAAATATCTTACCAAGAATATTTGTCTTATTTCTAGTCAAAATGTCATTTCTAGTCAAAATAAGACTCATCACATAAAAAGTAGCTTGTTTTTAGACTGTTTTTTACTTCTTTCAAGCATATTTTCACTCAAAAGACAAATATTCTTGGAAAGATTTTGAGTTTTTGCAGTGTGGAATTAGACGCTTTTTCTATTGATATTCTGTCATAGTAAAATAAAAGATGTGAGAATAGATGTTTTTCTATGAACTGACTTATGTTTCAGAAAACCTGAAGTTAATTCAGCAGCGAGGTGAGATGCTGTATTACTGTATAACTGTACTGTATTTAATGCATAAATACACACAAGCCTGCCCCTTTTCCCCTCTGTATTCTACATTCATCACTGTATAATGTGAATTAATCTGGACTCCAAAAAGCCGACCGTTTTCCTGCTCCTATTTGTTCAGCATGAGCAACATTGGCTTTGTTAGTGATGTTATTTGTCCTGATGTGGTAAAAAAAAAACGCTGGCTGCGATAACATTTGATTTCCCCTCAGATCTTTTATAAATGCTAAACTAAATCTGCCCTGTCCTTGTCCACACACATCTTGATTATTCATTGTGTAAATTAGTTTCCTTGCACCTCCTCTCCACTTTGAGAAATTACAGCACAGTCAGATTCAATAGAAAAATCTAACATAATAAACGAGGCCTGGGGTCTCTCTCTCTTCTTCTTCTTTTTCCTCTTCTCCTCTCCGCGAATCTGCTCTCTCCCTCTTTTCTGTTGATTATCAGTGGTGAGTTACACTGCCGTCCGCTTTAATGGGCTCCATGCTTGAAAGTGCAAGACAAGCAGAAATGGAGAGAGTGGAGAGCTGAGAGAAGAGGAGAGGAGAAGAGAAGAGAGAGCCTTGAGGTTTTCTTTGCCTTGGTCTTTTCTTTCTAAACTTTCCACCTCGTCCTCTATTTCTATGCTTTTCTGATTCTGTCTGCTCTTTCTCTTTACGTCAGTCTTTCTCTCTCTTTGTCTGTGTGGTTAATAATAATCTCCCTCTTCCTCCCAACACTGTCCCAGTGCAATAAAGCCACGCGGCGCAGCAAATACCATAACTCACACTTGCTTGTAATTGAACCCTGTAGTGCAACAGTCATTCTCTCTCTTTGCGTTTCCTTTCGATTCCATCTCTATATCTCTCTCTCTCCCCGCTCTCTCTCCATCGCTTCTCGTCATCTAGACCAACTTTTTGCTTCCAATTCCATCGGATTTATTGAGCTTTACTGGCGCGCCGTCCAATAAAGATCTGCCAAAGACAATTATTTCTGTATTTCCCATTAGCCGCCCTCTATTTTCCAGCCCCCCCCACCTCTGACATCTCAGGCCTTCGCAGTATTATACTTATACTCTCCCCTCCACCAACGAAATCCCTTCACCTCATTTCATCCCCTCGTTTCAGCATTTCAAGACAGGTCTTCCTGACAGAGGTGCTTACCTGAATACATAATATGCTTTCACTACCTCATCAGCTCTTCCAATTTCATACATGAAACTTATTTTCTTGCCTAAAATCTCACTTTTGGACCAAATTACTCATCCTCAAACCTGGGATTATGAGCGCTGGAACTGATGGAGGAGTGGAAATACAACCCCGAGGCGAAGTCTGTGTGTTGGCCCACAAAAAAAAGAAGTTTCCCTCCCTTGCTCCTCCATCCCATCCCAAACTTATTCCCCTGTCGAGCCCCTCTGGTCTACCTTGTAATATCAACAAGCTGTATCAGTTGAGTGGTTCACTTCAGCACCTCTGGACCCAGATGTGCTGCTGCTGGTCTGAATCCCTGCAGAGGTTTTTCATCCTCTGCTCTCAGACTAAATGCTAAAAAGCTGAAGTTGAGTGTGAACTCCTGTTTGATGATCGGATGTCATGAAATAAATGAATGAGCAAGCCACAACTACATCCAACAGGTTAAAACACAGCTAGGCAGCTAATAACTAACCTAGAAAGGGATCCAGCAGGCAGACTATGAAGCAGTTTTTAGTTGGTGAGAGTGAGACTCTTTTCACACTGCAAAAACTCAAATATCTTACCAAGAATATTTGGCTTATTTCTAGTCAAAATGTCATTTCTAGTCAAAACAAATCTCATTATACTTAAAATAAGACTCATCACATTAAAAAGTAGCTTGTTTTTAGACACTTTTTTACTTCTTTCAAGCATATTTTCACTTGAAATAAGTAGAAAAATCTGATATTGGATCAGGTTTTTCTTCCTTTTTACAAGCACAAAAAACCTGCTTCACTGGCCGATTTTTCTACTTATTTCAAGTGAAAATTTGTTTGAAACAAGTGAAAATGATCTAAAAACAAGTTCATTTTTAGGTGATGAGTCTTATTTTAAGTGGAAAGAGATTAGTTTGGACTAGAAATGAGACATTTTGACAAGAAATAAGACAAATATTCTTGGAAAGATTTTGAGTTTTTGCAGTGCACCTGGTGTGTGTGGGGTGGCCAACTTTCTCAAGTGGAAATAAGGGACGGGTGACACTGATGTGGTTAAACATTTTGCAGTAGGACTTCCAGAAGAAGAACCTGTGAAAGAACTCCCTAACACCACTGAAGCCTCTCGTGTCTCTGTGGTTGTCTCCTGACCCAGACTGTTTAACATCAGTGATTCCTCCGTGAGACATTTCGTTGGGTTGTTCTCTCACGTTTTCCTGCCATTCATGTTTATTTCCCCGTTATTTTCTATACTTCTGTGATCGTTTTATTTTCTTTTTTCTTTTGCTACCACACTGGGTATAGTGTCTTGCATCCACCACTTCTCTGAAAGTGGCGTCGCAGCAGGTGTATCTTAGCAACACTGACAGCGCTTTCTATTGGTCAAGACAGAGATTTGCGTTCTTGTAGCAACAGTGACACAGCAACATAACGGAGTCTCATTGGTCAATGAGAAGCTCTTTCCAGACAGGCAGAGTCAGAACTCAATCGTTTCATCATAATAAAAATCGCCCAACATGGATTTTCAAAAATTCAGAACAAATTGTGTCTCTTATCAGTTCAATAAGGGACGCATGTTTTTATGCAATTCCGTATTTAAAGAGACGGTTGGCAACCCTAGGTATGTGATTTTTAAAAATATTTGTCAACACTGTCTGCAGACCTACAGTACTATGGATGCACTAGACTAGGCTGAAAAGACAAAGTAAAATTGGCTTGCATGCTCATTAGCTAATTAGCTAATTCACTTCACAGGGGCAACAGGCTCTGGGGATTGTGAACAAACGCTGTGATGTCAAACTGTCAGCGAAGCATTTTAGCCAACAACACAGAGGCGGACGGAGCTGCGACGCTGCGACGGAGGATGTAGATGATATAGATGAGAGTTCATATGTGCTGTGTTTGAACCAAATGCACTGTAGCACATTGAACAGAGCAGGACTGAGAGAGAGAGAGAGAGAAAGAGAAGAAGTGGGAGGAAGAGGAAGGAGGGAGGGAAGGAGAATTGCCTTGGCTCTCCACAGTGATGAATCTCCAGCGAGGCCTGTTTTATAACCCGTCTGCCAGTGTGGAGATCAGCCGGTAAGAGCAGGCCCTGTGGGGCTCCTGCAGAGAAATATATGGCTCTTTAATATCTCCACAAACACATTCCAGTACAGTATTGTACAGTACGCTGCTCCCCACACACACACTGCTCCCCCCGGCCTCCTGCACACAACCCCAGAGTGTGGCCCCACACGTCACCTGCAGCAAACACAAGGTTCGCTGTGTGGATTGATTGATTGCTTTTCAGGAGGTCAGAGGGGAAAACCGCTGTAATTGCGCATTAACATTAAGCTCACGCACAAGTTGGACAAATTACCAGCGTGCAGGTGCATCAGGCTCAACGCTATCTATCAGGAGGTCAACGCTTAGGAAGACCGAGAGCAGCTTAAGATCTGCTACGTCTCTAATTTAAAGAGTTAGACACCAAACTATAAGTCAGACCCATGCACCATCCATCCATCCATCCATCTATCCATCCATCCATCCATCCAATTACATTCCTTTGTCGTCACTTAATCTTTATTAACAACACAACACAGAGAAAACCGCCACAGTCGTTCTGCTGCTGAGCTGAGGAGCTCCAAGACAAACATGTTCAGGAAAAGCTGCACTAACGTTCGATGTCAGGAAGGAAGCTAATATATCACTGCACAGTCTTCCAGAGGACAGTAATAAACCATTGACTGACTAGAGTTTATGTTTTTCTGAAATCCAGGAGCGATCGTGTCTGGATTTGACAGCCAATGAGCGCAGAGACAGAAAACACCCCGCAGAGAGAAAAGCATGAAAAGCATTTTCCTATGGATCAACACTTCAGATAAACAGCAAAAATGTAAAATATAGGACCCTGAAGTATTTTAATGATGACTTAAACATCCATTGTGTGTGTGTGTGTGTGTGTGTGTGTGTGTGGGGGGGGGGGGGGGGGGGGTGGGGGGGCGTGTCATCTAGCGTTCAGATTCAAGATTGCAGTAATTATAAGGCTATGAAAACCAAACTTTTATTTTATAGCGATCATACACTTATACAAATAAATTAATGGGTAGTATATTCAGATTTTGCCTATAAACCTTGACAATTATTACACTCTGGACCTTTAAATCAGCCAGTTTAAGATTAAAACTAGAATTTTCTCATTGCAACATTATGCACTCAAACGAAATCTACTTTTTACCATTTGCTGATCTTAGTTAAGTACCATCAAAAATAGTTTCCCTCAACATTCATAATGTCTACAGAGCAGAGGGTCAAGCACTGGATTGATCTGATGAGGAGTTTCTGGAGCAAAGAAACTAAAGCTGTATCGGTCCTGTGAGAGAGCCTCCGTGCCGTCCCCCGGTGTCTGCTTTATGCTGTCTATGCATCCCCCTCCTCTGAAATGTGTCCTAATTGTGCCTCAGCCTATGTTTCCACTATCAGTGCCACTTCACTCACAATGAATGAGAACAATGAATAAAATATAATTTCTGCTACAGCACCGCCAAGTTTTTTTTTTTTTTTTTTTTTTAAACAGCAGCAACGTGTCTTCCAGGAATACTGTAACATTCAGGTTATTTTGGATATTACCGGACTGAGCTGATTGTTTCCCACTGAAGGCAAAACAAAATTATGTAAACTGTTCAGAAACCACAGATTTTTCTTTGACTCGATTCTGTTGCTGATTAAACTAATAACTGTCTGCATTACAAGAGATCACTTGGGTTTTTAGTGGGAGAATATATCATTTTTTTTACCATTTTGATTGAACTAATGAGCCTTTCAGTTCTTCTGACTACACAATACTGTCTTTTGAGAAAGTCCCTCGTCAGATTAGATGATCAAAGTCATTGTTCAGTCATGAGATCTCACTGTGACTTGGCTGAGAGACATGATGGCAGACAACATCCTGGACCTGGACCCTGACCAATCACAGCTTGTCGTCAGACCAAGAGGCCAACTTCACTGCTCGCCTGGCAACACCATCATTATTATCATCCCTCTTTAGCACTGCTGCTGTCTGTATCTTTAAAGTGATACGCCAACATTTTTTCTTCGTGTCTTGCCTCACTCCCGAGTCCATGACCAGCAGATAGACACCATCCTTTCGACTGTGCGTGCAGTAACAAGGGAGATAGAGCCGTATCGCCCGTAATTAGCTTAGCTCAAACACTGGAAGTGTATAGGTAGTGTTAGCCTGCCGCCTACCCGAGCCGAAACCAGCAGTCAGAAGCTGATTTCATTTTAGCTCTAAACTCTGTAAATATATCACTTTATCAACATTTAAAACATTTTTAGGCGAGAAAGTGGCCGTTTAGATCAGCAGTGTGTCGTTAATTTGTCTAAATACCAGCTGTTTACAATTTTGTTCGGATGAATTTGGCACTACTCAAGCTAGCCGTTGTGACGAACGCACTTCCGGTTACTTTCACAAAATAAAACACCCGTTGCCCTTTACATACAGAAAACCATGACGGTAGAATTTGTGCTTTTACTTTGAAATAGGAAGCTAACCTACCCTCGATGTAGCTAGCTTGAACCAAAAATAAACCGTCTTTGCTTGAACCCTCCGTTTTGACCGATCTCGTCCCGTTAGCGGCATTTGACCGCTCAAGATGCCTTACCGGAGAGTTTTGTCAGCTCTGAGACGAAGATCGCTCCGTTTAGAGCTGCTGAAGAGTGTCTCTGATGACTTTAGGTGGAGGCAGGCTAACACTACCTATACACTTCCAGTGTTTGAGCTAAGCTAATTACGGGCGATACGGCTCTATCTCCCTTGTTACTGCACACACAGTCGAAAGGATGGTGTCTATCTGCTTGTCATGGACTCGGGAGTGAGGCAAGACACGGGAAAAAAAATGTTGGCGTATCCCTTTAAAACTATATAACAAACACCACTATAACTTTAATTGTCAGTGCACCAGATCCAAAACACTTATCTTAGCGTCAGGTGCTGCAGCGCCTTACAGCTAATGTGTCATCTCAACACGTCGCCCAAGCTGCCTCCCTCATATCTGGACAACACCCTCAGTGGCCGTTTCCTTCTGTTTAATATATCCAGTCATTCTGTCTTCACCGTTACCCTACCACTGGTCCTCGGCTCAAATCACCGGGCCCCCGCTCCCAGGCCTCCAATATCTCGCAGCCCTTCTGCCTTCGCCGCCCGTCCTCCACCCCCCACCCCACCTGTGGTCCCTCTCTGAACATCAAACAGTCCACCGTGGAGATGGATGTGGACATCTAACAACTGGATGGCCTGTTTACTCCTGTGTGAGTACAAGTTGCGACAATAGCACATGGCGCATGAATGTATTCAGCAGCTTACCCCCCCGAGTCTGTCAGATTGATTTACAATAGTGGCACCGATGTGCCAATGAATTTGTTATGCAGCCAGGAGCCAGAGTGGAGATGGGTGTGTGTGTGTGCGTGAATGTGGGGGAGGGGGAGTTATTGTTGGTCTGTAATTAGTCCTGCTGGTGTCCTTTCAGGTGTGTGTGTGACAGAGGTGAAGAGATAGGCAAAGAGGAAGAGACAACAAGGGAAAGTTTTGTTTAGGCGGTCGAGTGTTCGCACCGTCAACTCTTAATCTGGCTGCAGAAATTGAGGATAGACAAACAAAGAGAGGACAGCAGGCCCATCTATAAAAAACATCAACACAGCCCCCATCCATCCAGATCATACACTCTCAGTTTGACAATAATAACACCCTGGCCTTGCCGCCGCCGTCAGCCATCTTTCTTTCCCCCCCCCCCCCCCCCCCCCGACAACTCAAACAGGGTGAAATCCGTCCAGATTTTCCTTCATGAGCGGCGGAGGTGATAGCTGCTGAAAACAGTCTGGCGGCCCGGGACTTTCAGATCGATACTGAAGAACGGCAGCGCAGCCGGGTAAGCGCTACACATCCGACAGCGAAGAGAGAGAATATAAAAGAGGAGCGAGTCTGTCACTTTGGTGTTTGGATGAATAGATCACCGGGATTACCTGCAGTCAGATTTGACAACTAACCGCACACTCTTTTCTAATCTTTCAAGCCTGACAGAACTATCTAAACCTGAATGAGCAGCAATAGGTAATAATTTATGGATCGGTCTTAAGGGATCCAGACTGGTATTTGAGTCAGACACAGACGATGCTGTGAGAGATAAAACTGACTTGACTGAGAGGACAGCTGAGCGGTTATAGAGACAAACAGAGGACTTCAGATATCTGTCCTTTTCTTAAGTGTCCCGGAGCAAGACTGAATCCCTGAGAGCTGCACAGCCATGTAGTTAAACCTGCGCTGCGTGAAGTCGATCCAGTGTGCTTATCCATCTTGAATAAAAAAAATGAAATAAATAACAGCTTGATTTCTACGGTAAGTATAAACATGTCGACCTCAGGAGCCTTATCTGTTGTCTGGAAGAGTCTGACAAGTTTCATGTGGTTGTTTTGTGTTTCTTTCATCTGTCAGCTGTCAATCACGTCTCCCAGCTCTTGTTGTCACTCTTCAAACGAAGAGAGGATTTGATTAAGGCTGGCGGGGTCAAAGGGCACGTCAGAGCAGAGATGCTTCACAACTTTGGACACTAAGATCATCTGTGAGTTGTGTTTTTTTCTCTTATAAATCATTTGTCTATTCATACGGTTTACCTAAACTTAAAGGGATAGTTCAACATTTTGAAGTTGTTTTAGAGGGAAATACAGAGACTGCTTGATGAAAAACTGTCACTGAAGGCAACACGCATCAGCGGTTTTGCATGAATTTCCCTCTAAAACAACTCTGTCTGGTAACGTTCTGTTATTATCTCATAGCGTGGTGAATGTGCAGGTCACAACTTGTCCACCAGAGCGTTTTGGAGTTGTTGGATTGTGTATTTGATGAGTTTGATGAGGGAAACCAAGAAATCCCATTAGCCTCGCGGAACTGCTCCGCCGTTCTAAAAATAGCTTGCACCGACAATTAAAGGTAACAAACCTACTGCTATGACTATAGGGATTATAGCAATGGCTCAATTTGCCAAAATGTTGAACTATCCCTTTAAAGATGAACTGTGCAAGTCTGGTCACTTTCCCTCTGTTTTGCTAACCCTCCTCCCGGCAATGTGCTTTTGTTTTCAACAAAGCAGGCGTGAAAGCGACCCATGGAGTGGTGGATGACGTTATATATCATATACTGTACGAATTACAATGTGTAGTCTTATCTGTCATAAACAAGAAACTGCGGGTTATCATGCTGCGGTGTTTGTATCACGGACAGCATGTCTGAGGCGCTGATACAAGGTTGGTTTTCAGCCAAGAGATGATACATGGAAGGCAAAGAGCCTCCTTTCTCCCTGTAACAAGTCTTTTATTTAACCATCAAAACTACTCCAAAGCTGTTTAATTAAGGTAAAATGTAGCATAATTAAGGTAAAAATCCTTCATAGTTCCTCTTTAAAACAGCAAGAGTGCAGGCGTTAATCTGAATCTCTACACGTCACAAATCGTTGAAAGTTAATAAAAAAAGAAAGAAAATCGCAGTGACAAATGCACCAAAAAAACCCACCGTCAACACCTCGTGGTGATCTCTCTGGAGAGACGGGAATAAAAACCAGACACAGCAGCTGAGAAGGTGTGAACCACTGAAACACTGCGCCGCTTAGAAACAGCTTTGCTCCCCTGAAAAGTAATGCTCACCTTCATACTCACACTCAAACTGGCAGCAGCACAGTGGTGGCTGCTTTAGGTTTAATCACCACAGAGAGGGGGGACAGACATGAAGAAGTGGTAAACAGTTTTTAAATTCATGCTTTCACTTGGTCTGGGTGTGAGCATGCTCAGATCAGATGGAGGTTTGATAACTGCAGTCGATTCCACCAAAACTCCTATTATAGACTCTGCATGCTCTGCGACGTTCAGTCAGCAGGACTTGCTTCTTGTCATCCTGCTCCACCTCATCGTCTCCCCGTGGCTCTTCATGCACATGCTCTCCTCTCCCTCTGTGTTTCCTGGTTAATCCCACAAGAGCTTCTCCTCCATCACAGCAGAGTCTGTAAAACCTCCACGGCTCAACACCTCTGCGTGCTCCCTCATTCACTGCCATCAATCTACGGTTGAGGCTCAGTAGATTTCTCACTAAACAAAGTGCTAGAGGATTAGGTTGTGATGAAAAAACATATATCCACATTGCACTGAGAGAAAAATCAAAAAATGCAACTCTGAATGATTATGGTGTTGGCCCTTAACACAAATCGATTTTATCTGTATGTCCTATCTCATTATTTAATGGATAAACTGTACATTATAGGCGGAGATGACTGCTTCCAGCTGAAATACCTGACAAATGAAGCTACCTCCTCTTATCCAGAAACGATAAAATATAAAAAAAAATTCCCCAACGAGCGATGGGGCTCATTGATTTTGTAGCACTGCCCACGATGGCCCAATAGAGTGGTTTCCCAATTATAAGATGGGACCCTGCTGCAAGATGAATCTGACTGGTAACAAGGTAATTACAGTAACAGGATTGGAGAATGGAAACAAAAGATAAAGGTTGGTTATACTTGATATTTTTTCCTTTGAATTTGTGGATATTTTTTCTCTATTCAGTGTTTTTAAAAAATACAAAGAACTTTTTGGTTGAACAAAACCAAATCTGGAGCTTAAAAAAAAACGCAGTTCCTTAAATGGCCACTAGAGGTTGGCTATAAAAGTGATTTAATCCCTATATTGACTCTAAATAAACATGTTTACAATAGTTCTTCTTTTTACTTTATACACTTATCCTGTTTACATATTATTAAGGCTTAAACACTCAACCATATCTGTGAAGCTAAATAAATTCATATCACTTCAATATGCAAGTTGCATCATCATATTGTCCCACTCTTAGATCAAGACTATAGAAGACCATGCGAGAGAGACAGCACTTGCAGATTATTAGAAAAAGAAAAGAAAACTAAATCCCCTCAGATCAACAACAAGCTGCTAATGAAGTCGCTTTGAGCTACATGCTTGTTGTTTAAGAACTGCTCCCAAGATTTACTATCTACACAGACACAGCATCACATCTGTCACATCTGTATACACATATAGACTAATGAGGAGCAACATGCAAACACTGCCCTCTCTCTCTCTCTCCCTTGCTCTGCAGAAGTCTGGGATCATCTTCACTCCTTAGATGGTTCAGACAACATCAGACCAATGGGACGTCTTTGTTGGTGTCCGTGTCTCTTGTGTCGTGTGTGCATGCATGCATACGGATGTGTGTGCAGCACTCAAAGTTTATGGTTTTAAGAAGAGAAAACAACCATCACCACCTCCCCGCCTTATAATTGGCTCTATGTTGGACCACGCTCTCTTGTCTACAAGCTTTTGTAAAGATGCAGGGAAGCTTTTTTTGATGGATGATGTTCATTTTCTAAGCTGTGTCTTGGACACTTAGGTGCATACAACCCGCTTCTTTTCAGCTATATGTTTTTAATTTAACATCCAGGCATGTCAAAGTCTGGCTGGAAGATGGATGAGAACTCCTCTCTACCTCTGCTGGCAGGTTGAAAGTGGAAAAAACTGTGGGAGGGGTTGAGATGTAGCCGGGGAAGGGCGGGAGAGCAAAAAGATAGTGTATGAAAGCTGCCTTATAAGGGAAAAAAAAGAGAAAGAGAAAGAGAGAGAGAGAGAGAGAGAGAGGGAGAAGTGAGCGCTGCAGACACCGTCCAGACTGCTGACAAAGGCAGATGAGATGTGAGGAGGAGAGGAAGGAGGAAGAAAGAGAAAGAAAGGCCGAGCGAGAGAGGAGGAAGGGGGTGTGGGGAGTGGGGGGGGGGGGGGACTGAAACAGAGAGAGCAAAAGAAAAAGTGGTGTTAGGGGGAAGAAACGTGAAGAGAACAATGTGATGGTAGAACTGGAAACAAAGGAAGCGACGAGGGAGAGGAAGAGCTACTATCTCTCTCTGTCTTAGTGAACATGAGTTATAACAGAAGCCTTTACAACAGAGGGCAGAGCTCTGTCTAATCACTGGGAGAGGAATTATCACTACTACTACTACTACCTGATCTTGCATATATACAGTATATAGTAGGGATGTCGAGATTATAGATTTTCTTTGTACAATTATTGTCAGAGAAATAATCACCGTATTACGATTATCACGATTATTATGCATGAATTAATTTCACAACATATGAATGTGTAAAATCAAATACAGTCAAAATATAATTACATTACAAATGTTTACACTAAATATTTTAAGTATCTACTATTCATATATAACCAATTATTAATCCTCCAGGGGGGAAATCATTAATTGTCATCTATACCAAATGTTTAAGTTTATTTTAATTGTTTGTTTGTTTTTTCATAACAAATGAGACACTAACATTTAAATTCCTACCAATCGTATGTTACGTTAAATGGTAAATGGACCAATATTTCTTACATTTACCTGAACTTTTGTGCACATCTGCCTCTGTGTTTCCTACATAATCTTTTTTGGAAAGTGACGGTATTTAAAAATATTTACGATTAATTAATTGTGGCGTTTAAATACCGCGATTAATTGTGAAAACAAGTAATCGTGACTTCCCTAATATAGCCTATACTACATATATATGTATTGCAGCCTCATTGCGACAGTAATTGTCTGACAAATCTTCTATGTAATTCCAGTTTCAGACAGCAAACTGATTTGCTCGCATTTCATCACATACCGTATAGAAAGAAACCAGCACCAAACAGGTAATCCATCATAGAATAGAGAACATAATTTCAGGTCGTAAACACAGCTCACACTTTACAGATCAATCTGTTATTCCAGATGTACCAACAACAACAACAACGACAACAACAAGAACACTGATAAATACCGTGCACTGCTGTTCATGAAACCCACATTTCATCTGAAACAGGGCTCAGATAAGAATCATCTGCTGTGTGTGTGTGTGTGTGTCATATTTATGGCTGAACTACTTTTTACAATGTAAAATCAATAAAAGGGATCACAGTATTTCAGCTGCTATATGAAACAGCATGTTTCACACAGCACAGAGCAGACAGACAGAGCTGATAACCCCAAACCCCATCCCACCTCCTCTCCACTCCACTCCCCCCATTGTAGATGAACAGTGATTATCTGTGCCTATGATGTCAGTGAAACAACCCCCCCACAACACACACACCCCCACAACACTGGCTGTGGTGGGTGAGGGTGTGTGTGATGAGGTCATGATTAAATGAGATTAGTTAATGATTACTTAATGACTTGACAGGCGACCCCAGGCTCATTTACTGACCAATGACTTCCCCTTGCACGCTCATTATTTGGCAACATGAGAACAACGGGTCAGTGTGTGTGTGTGTGTGTGTGTGTGTGCTCAGACGTGGTCTAATTACGTTGGCTGTGGATTCTGTTTCATTTCAAAACAGGAAAGTTACCAAAAAAAAAAAAAACAATCCACCATAAGCAATCCAGCTTTGTTTTTGTCAGATTTAAAATATCATGATAGAAATGTAGCTAGTTTTACTACTGACTACATCTCCTTGTGTTGCTGTTTTTTCTCTCCTCCTGTTTCTCTCACTGTCTGTCTGCGTTTCATCCAGCAAAGTCTGTCCTGTACCTTTCAATAAAATAAATCCAAATAGAAAGCACTCAGAGGAAATAAACAATGGCCTCCAGCGCCTCGGCCGTCCACTTGGCCTCGCTGCGGCAGCTAAAACACGGCGCTTCTACTTATTTTATAAGGCAGCCTGCAGAGTGAACCAGGGATCCGTGGGGCTTTTTCTTTTCCATCACAACAAGGTGAGAGTGCAACTGACAGACAGGATCCACTCAGATGTGTTAAGTGTGTGCAGAGCTCTTTACAAAGACTGCACTGGTAGTATGGGTTTATTTCTTTGGCATTTTCTAAATTGCAGCAGGATGTTTAATTGTCTAGAGATGGATGTGCTTTTATTTTCAATTAGCTTTCAAACCCATTTTGTTATATTGATCCATGTTATTATTGTTATCAATCAAAACCATTATGAAACTGTTTTGAAGGATTGGCGCCTACATTTGCCATGATTCTCGTAAGTCGTTCAGTTTCAGTTTCAGTTTAGTGTAATTTATTTGACAAGGGACAATGTACATAAACATAAAACATTGTAAAAAAACAAATGTAGGCTAGTTTAGGCAGGAATATCCAGCCTGATTGCTTGTTTCCCCTAGTGGCCAACCTTGGTACTGCAGCAAAAACTCCCACTGACTGTTGAAAAAGAGTAAAAAAAAAAAAAAAAGGAAGAAGAAGAAGAAAAAAAGACATGCATGGATGGTTGGGAAAAAAATTATAAAATGAGCAAAAAAACTTTTCCCTTGTGTTCTTGAATGGAAATTAATGGGTGTAGCCTAATCTTGGAACAAGCTAAATCTCCAAATATTGGATCAGTTCCTGTTGTTTTCCTGTTGAAATGAAACCATTATATTTGTGACTTTGCACTAGTAGTAGTATTATAACCGTAACAAAGCAGTAAAGGCTCCTACAGTTAGTAAACTGACTATTTTAGCTTAGTTATACGCTGCAATATCTGGGTAAAGTAAGCTAGTGTTAGCCGCTGTGCTAACCCATGATACAATGTGCTACTTCCTAATTAAAATGTCACATGTTAAACCAGTTACCAGTTATTTTGTTCCTGACTTCCTCCTCATGGCTTGGCTTGTTCCTGAGGCCCCCCTGTGTGTTTGAATGACAGCTAGCGTTAGCTGCTAGCGTTAGCTGCTACAGTAAACACCGGCACAGGTCTGTTCATCCTCTTTTCTAAATCCACTGTTTGTGATCTGTGTAAAGCCACGTTGTGTTTTCTTTGTGATTGAGAGGGGAGAGAGAGGTGTGTGTTTATGTGCACGTGACTCTGTGTTTATGCGACTGTGTGTTTATAGCAGAATGTAAATTTGCACATGTAGCTTTGTGCATGGGTTCCCCTGAGTGTGTGTGTGTGTGTGCCTCTGAGCCTGTGTTGTGTTTATGACTGTGCATGTTTGCCCACCTGTGGTGCAGTGACAAAATATGATAGTGTGTGTGTCTATGTGTGTGTGTGTGTGTGGTTGTTGAGTGTTGTCCAGATGCCCGTCTGTGGTTTATGGATATTCATTACAGAACCATTACAGCAGAGGTTACACGGGACGGGAGGGATGTTTTATCTGCTAATGCATAAAACACCATCTCCCTCAGACACACACACACACACACACACACACACACACACACACACACACACACACACACACACACACACACACATACACGCACACACACGTGTCCGCGTCTCTTGACATCTCAGGAATGAAAGCATCTATCATCCTGCGTTGCGGATCGACCCGTGCGTCGGTGGCGCTGTGCAGTGAGATGATGAGAAACAAATCACCCAAACACATTCCTATACCTGCGACTTCCTGGACAATTGAATCACTGGAAGTCGGAGCCAGCAACCAATCACGGCGCAGCGCGGCCGCCATTCATAACAACAACAACGACTACATCTGACTTGTAATTGAGCTTTATTAAAATGGGGGAGTGTGTCAAGAGCGACTAGATCAGAATCGCTGTCGCAAATTTACACCAGAATAAACTTTCATTACGCTCAACGGCCGTTTCACTCAGTTCCCCCACCGCCAACACCACCACCGCTGCTGCAGGATCAATCTCATATTCCCCACCTGATCAATAACATTGATTGGCAGGGCTGATTGCATCATGTGATGGTAACTGCTAGCTGATGTCTTGCCTGAGGCGCTGTCGGTTGAAACAATGGATGTTTTTATTTACTACTTACTCCGTTAAAAACCATCGGAGTAAAAGGATGTTTCATATAGGAAACGCTCCGACTTTGATGGCGATCATCGGAAAACCGGACGCCATGTTGGAGCAGTTATAGGAATATCAATAAGAGACATTCTGGTTTGACTTATATCAGTATATAAGTGGAAACTGTCAATTTGGATTATCATTATCATCTTCTTCTCACAGCTTCTAGGCCTACTAAAATTAAATCATAAAGTAAATGTAATACTTTATTGCAAAGCTTCTTACTTCACAAACATAATCAGTCATTTCATTCTCTTTGCGATATTGTAGCCTACCTTGCATTTTTTTTCCCAGGTATACTGTATATCCACAAAGTAAATAACAAACCATAAAGAAAACAGACAAATACGAGGCAAACTGGTATTTCCCAAATGAGGATCTCAAAGAAAGGAAATTAACCCAAAAAAATTTAATAAAAAAAATAATAATATAATAAAATAAAATAAACTAATTGGAAAATAAATACCTCAAGTCATAAAGTAAATGAAATAAAAATTTGTGCATCTTAAATGTTTTTCCAAAAGTCCTCAAAGTGTCCAGCTATAAACCCCCAACATGGATGTTAGTTAGAGCCCAAACAAGCCAAGCACATTAATTATGGGTACAGACGCAGACACGGTCATTTCAAAAGTAGGTCTTTCAGTTAAAAAATAAATAAACTGCGGTTCCTCGTTCTTGCTGAGCTGCAGGTATTGTTTAGTACACTGTGTTTTTTGTTTTGTTTTTAGCTTTTTGTTTGGAGAAACTTGTTACGAACGAGGCTGCGGGTGGTTCGAGTGCACGACGCGACGTGTTAGATGGAGAAAGGGAGCTCCTATCCACCTTTTTCCGAACGTCAAAAACGTAGCCTGTTTTGCCGGTTTTGGAATGTTATGTTTACGTTTCCATGGTTTCAGTAGCCGCGGTAAATGCATGGATTTTTATTTTTTCCCCCCCCAATGAAAATCTGTAAAACGCATGGATCATCGCAGCAGCTTTTAACAGTGGATATCACACAAATTGACATCTGTGTTAAAAGCCAGCGTTAATAGATCCATGCGTTTACCGCAACTATGACAACGCCTGAAAACCATGGAAACGTAAACGTAAAATTCCACCAAACTGGCAAACCGGAAGCCAGTTTTGACCATAGATGACGTTCGGAAACTTGTGGATACACCACCACCCCCTCCCCAGCCCAGCCTGTGTGCCTGTGGTCATGTTCAGGGAGATAAACACAGGACATTAGCTCCAGGCTGGATGAGCCTCAGGGGCTACATGAACTAATCTGCTCTAATAGACAGCACACATTCACTCATTACACCCAGAGCGTTCAGTAGTGGCGACTTCATCACGGTCTGAGGTATGCAAAGAAACTGAGCCCCCCGAGTTAAAAGGGAGGATTAAAAACAGAGGGAAGAAGGGAGAAAAGACAGGTTAACATTTTTTTTAACCCTATGGGCAAGGTCATTAGATTCTAATCAGCACCAAAGACAGCGTGGATTGTGGTTAATTTTCCAGCTCAGCCTTCACACAGGTCAAACACTCACTCCTCCACTCACCATATTACTAAACACATGGTGGGTACAAGTTAAAACCCTGTGGCCATGTTAGATAGATAGATAGATAGATAGATAGATAGATAGATAGATAGATAGATAGATAGATAGATAGATAGATAGATAGATAGATAGATAGATAGATAGATAGATAGATAGATAGATAGATAGATAGATAGATAGATAGATAGATAGATAGATTTATTTGTCATTTTCAAGGAAAATTGTTTTCACCATTGCGTACAAC
Organism: Trachurus trachurus; assembly: GCF_905171665.1. Lineage (NCBI taxonomy): Eukaryota > Metazoa > Chordata > Actinopteri > Carangiformes > Carangidae > Trachurus > Trachurus trachurus. The sequence continues at coordinate 5,989,001 of NC_139906.1, forward strand.
TGCATTACTGAATGGATGGTGAAGCTACAATGAACGCTCCCAATCAGATTACCATCATATATTTTTATTTAACCAAATTAAAAAAAGTAATAGTTTTAATTAATTGGTGTATGTTTTGAATGTAAATGCAGGTGCAGGTCTACTGGTTCCTGCAGCACGATTGGAGGAAGGAATATTTCTCTGAAGAAAATGTAGGACCTCATTCACCACAGCTATTTGCAGATGAAGAAAAAAAAAAACCTAAGAGGTTGAAATGAAAAAAGAAGTTGGTCGAACTGCCCATAACTCACTCAGATGAAGTCCATGACAAGGTAAGTGACAGGGCCAGGCAGTGGAAATAGCTTCATTCTTCAGGGTCTCTTAGCTAAAAGGTTGGAAACAGCAGCTGCCCCACGTTTCGCCTCAGTTTTATTGTGAAAGGGGGCATCCGCTCCGGCAGACAGCTGCTGACACTGAGGCATTAGCTTCACCCCCTCGTAGCGGAGAGGGAGACGGCCACAACGAGACTCAGACAGAGAGTGACAGTGACAGAGACACAGGGAGACTGAGACGGTGACAGACAGAGACAGATGGAAACAGACTGACGGAGAAAAAAAAGAGGAAAGTGATGTGAGTTCTTCATGTTTTTTGTTTTTTTTCCAAGAGAAAGAAGCAGATCTTTGTTTTGTACTTAAAGCTAAGTGGCTGCAGCAGTTGCTCATGTATATTTAATGAGTCTTACGCTTTCCACCACTTCTGTCTGAGGTGTTTAACAAAACCATCACCATTTGCTTTCAGCCCCTGTGTGGCGGTGGCGGGGACCACGAGGGCCGTGATTAACCACGTTTCCCCCCCTTTGGAAGAGGAAATGCAACGTCTGAGCATCTCCGCATGCATCACGCGCCCCAACCCCGCCGATAAAACCTGCAACGGCCTGATTACCTGCCCGCTAGATTCACTCACTCAACAAATCCCACTGAGGCCGAGGCCATGCCGCAGATTTGTATTCATCAACAGACACTTTACCCAGAGTCAATCTCCACGGTGCGCACTAATCAGGACCTTCAGAACAGCGCTGGAGACTATTAAGCAGGGCTCAACACAGTCGAGCCCACTCCATTTCCGAAAGCACGCCTGGAGAGGCGCCGATGGAGCCATCACCTCTGCCGGTTGTTAATTCACTCTTTTTCACGCTGTCGCTCCCTGCCTCTCCTTAAGTCTCTCTCTCTCTCTGTCTGTTTGTCTTCCTGTCTCTCCTTCTCTCTCTCCCTCTTCTTGCTAACGGCGACTCGCTCTCGCCAGTTTTGTTTCTTGTGAACTTTCCCCTCTCTCTCTGTGTGTGCGACTGTTCACTGCAAAAACTCAAAATCTTACCAAGAATATTTGTCTTATTTCTAGTCAAAATGTCATTTCTAGTCAAAACAAATCTCATTATACTTAAAGTAAGACTCATCACATTAAAAAGTAGCTTGTTTTTAGACACTTTTTACTTTTTTCAAGCCTATTTTCACTTGACATAAGTAGAAAAATCTGACAGTGGAGCAAGTTTTTCTTTCTTATTACAAGCACAAAAAACTTGCTTTCACTGGCAGATTTTTCTACTTATTTCAAGTGAAAATTAGTTTGAAACAAGTGAAAATGATCTAAAAACAAGTTAATTTTTAGGTGATGAGTCTTATTTTAAGTGGAAAGAGGTTAGTTTTGACTAAAATTGAGACATTTTGACAAGAAATAAGACAAATATTCTTGGAAAGACTTTGAGTTTTTGCAGTGTTCAGCTGGTTTCTCTCCACTTCCTGCCCGTCTCGCCTCTCATGTCAGCGTGTTGATGAGAGGAACTGTATCGAGTGCCGTGCCTGTATTAATCAGGGACACATGGAGCCGTTCCACAGGCTCTGGGCCCATTATAAAAACAATTAATAATTGATCGAGTTACTGGAGACACACACACACAAGTACACACAAGTTAGTGCACCCACGGATCACCACCAGTGTATATCAAACTCTGTCAGCAGCATAAAACAACTTGCTCTGACAGGAAGTTGTGAGGTGTGGGCCTCGCAGGGACGACAACAAAACTACACTCACACTAAGTTATTCAAACAACCTCATTTTCACATTCACAGTGAGTTGAAGTCGGAGTCGCTTCATGTTTGTGAGTTAAGTTTGAGTTCAGTTTCCAGCTTTCCTTTTTTTTTTCTTATAAATCACATCTGTTTGTTTCTGTCAAAACAGATCAGAGTTGGCAGTGCTAAAGAGAAGTTAAAGTTAAAGGGCCCCTCCGCCAATTTTTTTTTTTTTTTTACATGCCATAGTCAATTTACAGTAGTAATCATATAGAGTAGTGCTCAGCGTTTAAAAAAGAGCAGCGTCATGTCTTCTGCAGCCTGAGTCTGCAGTCTGAGAAAATAACCTGAGTAACATCACTTCAGTGATCCGGCCCTGCTCCGACTTGTACACTACACATTTTAGGAGCGGAGGTGGGGAGGGGGAAGGGGCTCACCTTGTGGGAAGCACAGCAGCCTGGGTTCAAAAAATCTGACCCATGACACTTTGTCGATATCATCCACTCCCTCAATCTGGCTCTGAATCAAAGGCACAAAATGGCCAGAGATACAGCTTCAAAATCACTTGAAGGAGCCATAATTTATAGATTTGGAAATAAATTGAGATTTAGATTGAATTTCATTATTTCATCATTTGTATTTTTGATCTAGTATGTGTTGTATGTCTATGGTATAGAATTTGAGGGAGATTACGTCTACATCTTTCTTGAAGTAAACTTTTGTTTTTGAAACGGATACATCTCGTTGTTCAGTCTTGTAAGAAACCCTCCCTTTCATGCCTCTCAAATTTAATTTTTGTAAGAAACAAAACTGAAGTTGCTACCTTAATATAAAATAAAGTAGCATGGGTTAAGTTAAACATATTCAACCAAAACAGAGTTGGTTTATGTCTTTTTCTGTTTATAATATTGAATCCTTGTGCTCAGGTTGAGATCCAGATGTTACAATGACACATCAAAGTGTAAAAAAAACTGTGAAAATCTTAAATAAAAGTCAATCAAAGTGATTGAAACTCGCATTCAATATTGAATGTTACGTAAAAAGTGTCAAATTTGCATGAGATGAGATCAGGTAAATGCAACTATTTACATTTTGGAGTTTTGAATGACAGTAAATAAGAAAAACTAAAATTGAGAAAAACTTAAAAACTTGTTTCACTGTAGAAAATGTCTGTACACGACTCTGAACTTGCGTCAGCAGAACTCGCCCACCCACCCACCCACCCGCCGCCTCTGACACAGCACCTTTACTTTCCACTGCATTATTTCACCGACAAAATTAAAGTTTCTCTCTGGTTCTGTCTCCTCCACGCAGACCTTTTCATGCATATTTCTCATATTTCTCCCCGAACTTTTCATGCGCACCTTGAGTTCGGCTGCTTTTTTTTTTGTTATTTGCATTTTAAGATGTTGTGCTCATTTTTTTCAAGCAAAAAAAAAAAAAAAAATCCTGTAGGAGTCAGAGCAGTTACTGCAGGAGGAGGAGGAAGACGAGGGAGGGAGGAGTACAGAGGCCGAGCGTTCCAGATGGTAGGAGCTTCTTACACCTTCAGTGAGTCGTGGAGGTGATGGAGAGACTAATATCTGACTGGACCGGCTTCAAAACGACAGATCTGGGAGTGTGTGTGTGTGTTTAGATGAGTGTACAACTTGAGCCTCCACATGTGAAGAAGTTTCCAGTAATAATCCAACACAATCACATCAGCTACGGCCGTAAGAGCTGATGAAACTTTACTTCAAACTGCCTCTCTGTGCAATATAGTATAACAACAACAACATCAATCCACAGGGTGAGATTGAGATCTCCACATCTCCATCACAGTGTGTTTGTGTTGTTGCTCAACAGGTAGAGAACGACACAGCAGGACTTCTTCTACCAGAGCTCAGCTGCAGATGTTACGGGCTTCGTATAAGAGTCTTGTTTTACACCAAGATTTAAACAGTTTACAAACCCACTCCAACACCGACTAGATTGTGTAACGACGCCATAAAGAGGATTGAGGTTATTGAGTCTGGAGAGAGACGGCGCTTTGAGCTTTGATCAGTGGAGTGAACAGACTCGACTAGATGATTGGAATCACAACACTCACATCAAGTGGTTAATGTTATCTGGTAAATTGTTTTTCCTTTTTTTTTTCCACGGGAGATAATCAAGTGGTGTGCATCTCTGTGAATCAATTATGATCTATTGTCTAACGCTGGTGAGTTGTTATTGTCTGATCCCAGAAACATCACTTGAATAAAGTTTGACAGGACCAGACAAACGAAGCAGCTGGACGATTCAGTCGAGCTGTAAACAATCCAAATGTTTGTAATAATGCTTCACTGGATGCTCACTACAGTTACGTCCAATTCTTTTTATTGTTGTTGGTGTCAGCAAGAGACTTTCTCAGTGCAACATTATTACGATCACAGACAGGGTGATGATGATGATAATGATAAAAACACACACTATAATAAAAGGAGTTTGGCTTAAAAGCTTAGTGAGGTTATTAATGACAAAAAGGTCACAGAAGAACTGTAGTAGGAGTAAAGAGCAGGTAAACATGTTCACCTGCATTAACTAGTGAGACGTCTCCCCTCTCCATTAAGTAGACCTCTGTTATGATGTCGGAGGCCACAGAGCACCGAGTCAGTGACACTCCACAGACCTACACCCAGACACTGTCACTATATAGATCCTTATCTGCAACACACACACACACACACACACACACACACACACACACACACACACACACACAACATGAGCATGGACACACACTCTTGTAAAACCTGCCGTCTCATTCATCAGCTGTGGTAACGCGGCCTCGTCCACTGACAGTGTTTGAATAACACTGTCCTGTCCTCAGCAGCTCCGATCAGGAGGTGACCGCACTGTGAACTCCTCCTGTGACCTTTGACCTCTCTGACACTCTCCAGATAACGGTGAGCGACCCTGTGGTATGCACGGTGTATTAACTCATTGGCTGCCAGCCATTTTCAGATCAGAGAGCCCCATACTGCCAGCCATTTTAGAGCATTTTGAACGATCTTATAAGACCCACAGAATATTGTGTTCTATGACTATATAAACACCGAAACTACCAAGAGAAAAGTAGACTCTCTTTGTTCAATAGGAAAAAAAAAGTTTGTTTCTACCCTTTTCCGTTCTTTTGTAAACAGCAGTAGAACATAGGCTGGTTTCGCCAAAAACAGCAGTTTTTGACCAAAACACTGAGAAAACAAGCTTTTTGTGGAAAGAAACATGTCAAGCAGAGCAGTGACTTTGACGTTGATATTTTTTGCTTTAGTGACACCTCACACATCTGAACAGTGTTTTCCTTCTATAAAACAACAAAAACAACACTGAGAAAGGACTTTTGATGGCAAAATAATAATTTATTTACAAATATCAGTAAAAATGCATTAACTTTTTTGTACGTTTGTAGCTGTCACATGACCTCTGCCCCATGGTCGACCACTGCTCGATCCACCACCTGTAAATTATAGAAATATATAGAATTACCATAAAAATACATCTCTTATAGATGTAGTCAAGTGTGATGTGGAGTTTTTTTTTTTTAACCTTTCCGATCAAAGCGATCCACCCTTCTCTAAGCAGTAAAAGTTAGCTCGCTAGCAAGTTAGTTTATTTTATTATTTTTACCATTGATGTATTATATTATTACCTTCATGTCTTTCTGGAGCGTGGGGACGGGTCTCTGCTGCTCCTGGTTGATCCGGATGGAATCGCTCGGGTCACGTCCACCGAGCCGTCAGTTGAGCTGGGCTCTGGTCTGTGGTGACACCGTCAGCTGCTGCTCTCACCGGCCGCTCGGCCCGGCTTGATCGCCGGTGTCCAGCGTCGGTGTCGGTCGTCGGTGTCTTTTTCAATGATCTCCGTCATTTTCTCACGATCGCGACCCTCTTCCTCTCCGAACTACCGCGACACACACGGTACATAATGTGCCGACGTGCGGAACACATAGGCTCCGTGCATAAGTTTCTTTAGCATATCTCTTGTCATCTCGCTTCTTCTTCTCATACCGTAATACATGCTGATCTCTCATCCAAAGAGGGCACTGCTGCCCCCTACAGGCCGCTACACATCTTTACACTAGTTTACAAGCCTGATATTGATGGACAAGCTCCGCCAGACCTTCCTCCAGCCCTTCCCGTTGAAAAACGCAATTGACGTCTATCGACGTCAATGGCAGTGAACGGTTGTAATTAGATTGACGTCTATAGACGTCAATGGCAGCCAATGAGTTAAGAGGAAGCATCTACAGTCCATGTACCACATTTTAACTTTGTAATTGTTGCTTTTGCAGTTTCTAAAAAAGGCAAACTATCATCATTTCGGAAATTAAAGATGAATAGCTGGGTTCACATGGAGCCACATATTCAGATTAGAATCTGTTTAGACGTTCAAACCGAACGACAATGCTCCATATAAACAGCTCAATCAGAATAAACAAGCTCAAACCGAATGAGAGGTGGAATAAACCTTTTCTCAAACCGATCTAAAGTAAAATCATATCATGTTAACGGTGATGTAAACGCTTAGTGACGTTTCTTCACTTGCAAATACTTGAATAAAAGTGTCATGGAGTAACCATGTCAATGACAACCACTATACTAATCAGACCATAGATCTCCATCTTTGATCAGTCACAGGATGTTTTGATTTCTGGAGTTTTCAACTGGCCTGGAAATTTAAATCCGACCAGACTGGACCCACGGGTGTTGAAGCCCGGACTCGACGTGGCTCACTAGCATTAATTATCGGCCCGAACCCAGATGGACTTAAACCCAAGTCATTTCTATATAATTTTGGCCCATTAAGAACAGCACTATACCACACGGCTGTAAAACATCCATTCTGAATAAATGCAGTGGCTCATGTAAACACCTGATTGGATTAGATCATATCATATGTAAACAGTTAACATGACCCGAAAGACTCATTTGGAATGAATTCAATCAGAAAGAGGATAAGTGTCCATGTAAAGCCACCTACTTTCTCACTGGTCTTTCTGTCTGTCTGACGCCTCAAACCCAAAGTGAAGCCACCACACAATGTCGGGAGGTCAATAAAGCCAAATAATTACCAAGATTTATTGCAAACATCAATATGTGTCCTTAATGGGCTTCAGAGAAGAAATACTTGGAGGTGAGCTGACTGAGCTCCCAATTTTCGACTTCATCCTCCAACTCCAAAAGGATTCCCCTGAGGACTGAGCCAGAGCTGCTGCTGCTGCTGCTGCCGCTGCCGCCGCCCCCACGAGATGTTTACTTTTACTTGTAATCCGACTTATCAGCAGAGAAACCCATCGCCTCTGTCAGCGTCCGGACCAAACCCCCTTCATCTTCCTGACGCGGTCCAGATGTCAGAGTCTCTCCACCCTTAGTGAAAAAGTGTGAATGTTCCCAAGTTGTAAAGATGATGGAGAAGATAAACAACACACGAGAGGGGGGGGAGGAGAGGAGCCAGCAGGGAGAGGGAGAGGGAGAGCAAGGTCCCCTGTTGTTTTGCTTGAGCGACCATTCATCAGGTGTTCAAGTTGTTGGGCAATCTATTTCCCGATCCTTTTAGCCATGTCGTTGAGCTATGGCCTCGCAGACCTGTGGGCAGAGGAAATGAGCTGTCTGTCTGTTTCCTTGGGGGGAACTGGATTTATTTTCCTTTAGTGGGGAGGCTCAGGGAAGATCCTACCAAACCTAAGCCCCCACACAACACAACACAACAGGACTGGAGCACAAGCTCACAAACAGTTGTTGGTTTAACTCTGCATGGGAGGGCAGGTACTGTATGTGGTTATGCACCTAACACTTAGCTGAACACACAAATACTACACGAATGAATCACTTTAGAGTGGATAGAACAGTGCACAACATGCATTCAAGCAGAAATTCGAATTTTGAATATTAAATTACCACTGAACCTAATAGATTATATACTGGGTTTGACTCCAGGGGGAAGATAGGAAAGAGGAAAGTCCATCGCTATTACAGATTGTCCTACTTTTGGCGAGGAAAATGATAACCCTGTCCTGGCTCAAACCCCTACAGCACCTCCCACCCTTCAACAATGGAGAGAGAGACTAAAGAAAGTTTATCTAATCATGTAAAAATGGACTTGTTTTGGGTTTCGACAGGGAATGACAGCTTGTCATGAGGAGTTGTGGCTGTTTTTGTTGTTTTGTAAAGGTCACATGTCGTGTGTACTGTACTTTCTCCACCCTTTTTGGGCTTCTTTTTGTGGGATGTCCATTTGTGAAGTAGATTTTGATTTGGGTTGGTATGTTTGATGAGATACTAACTGTTCCTTGGTTGTTGTGTTTTGTTTTTACATGCATAATTTAAAATAAAGGTGCTACTACTGTACATCCAAATATATAATAATGATAATAGTTTATTTGTATAGCACCTTTCATGCAAGTGCAGCCAAAGGTGATTCACAGGGTAAGAGAATGGTGGAGGTAGAGGAATAATGGTACAGTAAAAGGCATATATACTGTGATCCACAGCTAGATCAGGTGCTAGTTGGTTTCAGGCACTCAGGCATCAGCATGTGGCTTCTTCAGGTTTTGCTCACTACTATTACTAAAGTGCTCACAGGTCTAAAGCTACTGTATGTAGTTTCACACAGTGTTAAGAACAATAAAGGAACCGACTACTAAATACACTACGGACTTTATGAAAAGCCCACGAACTATGTGTCATATTATTGCCACATCATCTCACTGTGCTGTGGTTAAGTGTGGATTTGATTGATTTGCTTTGACTGATGCTTTTCCAAACAATATGCACATGCACATGCTTTTGCAACAGGCGTGGCAGAGGTTTTGCAAATGATCCATCACCTTCTGAATCTCTGCAAAATGTTGTGCAACCCAAATTTATCTGTCTGTCAGGGTGAATAATGTCAGCAGCATTACATCTACAGTCCATACGAGCATTGCACAACTCCACCAATGTGCAGCCAGAGAGGAAGCTTCCTTCCAGCCTTGTTGATGATGTTTTTTGATCAACTAGTGCGAGAAAACTTTTCAGAGTCCATCAGACGCGCGGCTGTAAATGAAATGTGACAAGCTGCGCTGCTGCTGAACGTCGCTAAAACACCTGACTTACCACTGCACTCCTGCAGCAGCGGGTAGCACTTAAATAATATGTTTCCCCCGACCATTTGTAAAGCGAGTGCTGCTCTTGTTTCTCAGACGTAACGTTTCCTGACATGGTTTCCAGCTGTGAAATATGATTTCAATCTATCTGAATGGTGGAAGTGTGTCTATACTCTCTCCCTCTCTCTCTATATGTATACACCTTTGCCTCAGAGACAGATGGCGGTGTCAGGGCTGCCGGTGATTGAGGCAGAGGAAATGGAAAGGTAGAGGTTGACGGTTTAACCCGCTGGGCTTCTTTATGTGTTGGAGTGGCCGTGTCACGTGATGGCTGAAGGGAACAGGTGCTCTCCTGGTGAACTTTGGGGAACTCATTCACTGCAGCTAGTGACGGATTTCTTGCCTATACAAGTGGGGCCACACTGCAAAAACTCAAAATCTTTCCAAGAATATTTGTCTTATTTCTTGTCAAAATGTCTCATTTCTAGTCAAAACTAATCTCTTTCCACTTAAAATAAGACTCATCACCTAAAAATTTACTTGTTTTTAGATAATTTTCACTTGTTTCAAACAAATTTTCACTTGAAATAAGTAGGAAAATCTGCCACTGAAGAAAAACTTGCTCCACTATCAGATTTTTCTACTTATTTCAAGTGAAAATATGCTTGAAAGAAGTAAAAAGTGTCTAAAAACAAGCTACTTTTTAATGTGATGAGTCTTATTTTAAGTATAATGAGATTCGTTTTGACTAGAAATTACATTTAGACAAGAAATAAGACAAATATTCTTGGTAAGATATTTGAGTTTTTGCAGTGTAGAGTGTCAACACAGAGGAAAACAGGATGACGCAAAGACGGTAGAGACACGCGGTGCAAATGAAGACAAGCATTTAACATAAAATACAGACGAGAGTATTAATCTTTCCAGTTTCCTTATGGACAGACGAGAATATAAAGCAGATTCACTGTGACTCCGGATAAGAGAATGGAAACACAGGGCTCTATTATATCCATTTCTCTTCCAGCTATTTATGCAAGAATGGTAATCAAACTTACCTTTTATTATCGAGGTTGGCTCAAATAATCACTCTTGGAAAAAAAAAATCTATTTGAGCAAGAAACAGCTTTATTTATTCAATTAAAGGAGACAATGTCGGCGCGGAGAATTAATTCTCTTTTAACTGCTGCCAGCACAATATGGCTCAACCGACATCCATATTAAAGACCCTAGTGCATTAATTAAAATCTGAAGCAACCAGTGCACTCAACTGCAATTTGAGCACACAAAAGAATTCATTCATTTGGCCTAAAATAATCATTAAAAAATATCCTGTTTCCTAACTCAGTGTTGAGTTTTCCTCTTATTTATTCATTGAATGTCTATTAACCTGAAGGCATTTCACAGAGAGGGTAATTTATTATTCAATAAGGTTGATATTGCGGCGCCGACACTCGGAAACAATATTTATTCGAGACAAATGTGAAATAAATCTCTGGTTAAAAGACTGTGAGATGGAGGGGAAGACAGACACGGAGGGGAACTTCGCTGTAGATGTAAAAAATAAAACACGCAGAAGTGTTGGATTTACTGATTTATAGTCTCTTATAACAAATCACACTGTTTTTGTTTTTTTCTGGATGCTGGCAGACATTTCTAACAGTGATGTGATTTTTTTTTTCATCCTCCAGGCTAAAACTAACCAGCGCATTTTCACAAGTTATTGATCGTCTAATTTGGTGGACGCGCTTTGACCTTGAAAGACACGCACAGATCTGGGTCAAACAGCTGCACATGCTTCACATGCAGCAAAACACACATGTATGCACAGTTAGTGTAGTAGAGCCCACAAAAACAAACCCAGCTCCTCACACTGTGGTGAAATTTTTAAATCCTGGATGGTGAACCTCGGGGAGTTCAAGAGTCCTCCTTTCATGACACCTTCGAGTCTAATATTGTGATTTTACACTTATTATGAACTCTGTAAACAGATATTTAAATAGACATTATCACATATTTTGCAGGAACTTACTGAAGAACTCCAACGCAAAGCAACAAATGATGCTGTGAGCGTGTTATCACCTCGGTTATTATTACTTAGAGCGAGAGAAGAGGAGGAATTTGCAGGTTATTTATGAACAGTAAGTTGCTGAATTGTCATCTCATGAGGAACAATGTGACAACAATACTGTACAGCCATTTTTCAGAATGGACAGTGTATTTTCCTCACATTAACCCATCATTAATGTGAATGCAAAATTCCCACTAACTACTCGCACACTCAAATAAATGATCAATTAGTCCAATAACAGATACACAGGGCAACTTTAGAGGCATAAAAAGGAAAATCTACACACAGTTTGCTCACTCTGTGTACTAGATTTGTGTTTGCAGATGCAATGTGGCTATCCAGGCTCTATAGCTTCTTTCCCAGTGGTCAAAAAACATACTATTATTGTTTTGTTTTTAAAATATAATCAGCAAATCCACTCGACACTGATGTAAACACAACACCCAGGTGAACGTATTAATTCTAGCCTTTTTCTACACTGCACACTGGGATAAAAGAGTGAGCTGCAGCCCTGAAATAAGTTCAAAAGACACTCAACCACCAGCTAAAACCTTTTAAGATGGAAGCTCTGATACTTCCAGGAACTCCAACCTGAGGATGAGAAAAGATTTTCTAGAGAAAACCCTCAAAAATATAAAGCTTCCACTTCACCTACTTTAAATTCAGTGGGAGGCATTCGCTGCTACAGTATATCCCTTCATGCTAATCAAATAAAAGAACCACATTCACTGTCATATTATACAATGCTAGGTCATTCTTTAAGGTCATTAATGGGTGTGATTTTGATATCAGTGTTCATACCCAAACATTAACTTTAATTTAAAGATTTTTTTTTCTTTTAAGGGCATTTTAAAAAGTACAAAATCCTCAGATTTAGACAGAGCGGTATAATTACAGTGGTAGGCATTGAAACAAATCCCTCCTCTGCATCTAAGCTGCAATTATCCTCCACCTCTAACTGAAACAGCCTCTGCAAGCCATTTTTCATTTTTCTAATACAGCTGAATTTATTGTAACAGAAAATGGTAATCTTTCAAGCCACAGTAGAACCTGACAGTACATTTCTTACACTTTTAATGGCTGAAAAAGGCTTAAATCAAAGTTTTTTTTTATTTTTGGGAGGGAAAGGGGGCAGAGAAGATCCAGGCAGACAGAGCTGGGAAGTGGACCTCAGCACTGACTGTAAGTAAAGTGCAATCCTTATCATTTTTGATACTTTCCTTCAGACAAATGCAAGTCATCCCACCCAAGTGCACTCCAAGAAAAAAACAGCCTCTCAGACTCCATTACTTTCTTGGCCGTCTTCCAGTGTGTGGATATTTTTCAGGCGTTTAGTGAGGGGAAGATAAAACAAGCACACACCAAACTGTTTCCGTCAAATTTCCATCACATCACGCCGTACGATAGAGTAGCTGCAGGTGTAGAACGCAGCCAGCGTGTTTCTCTCTGGAAATCTTCCTGTTTAATTTCCCAGTCTGCCCGCCCGTCCGCCCGCCCGCCTGCCTGCCTTCCTGAGAGGATATGTTAAATGTGCTTGGCCTGGGGATGTTTGATTTCTCTCTGCTGTGCTCCCTTCCATCTGACAGATTGGAATAATAAGGAGAGCTAATTGGAGAGGCTGCTCATATGCTGATTAGATGAGCATGTGCCTTTTCTTTTTAAAGAAGCATCCTCCTGTTTCTTTCTCATGTATATATCATATTTATTCCTCGTTTTGATTTCATCCAAGCTGCTCCCGGAGTTTTTTGGAAGTGCGTGTTCCTTCGACAGCAGATACACTGCAGCAGAGTGTGTGTCTTTGTACTGTATACTGTATGTCCTGGGCATTGCCTTGACTCCCCCACAGCCAGCTGATAACAGCATATTGGGACAGATTTCCAATTTCTGCTGCTTAGCATTACAACGCCTCTTAATCTGGGGGAAAATCAATGGCTAATAAGCTATGAAAATGTACATTTGCTGTTTTACCATTAATACCAGAGGCCTTGCTTGCGTGCGTTCCCCTGGGCATCGGGCTATAAATACGCCTGCATTAGTAGTGAGGGAAAAGAAAAAAAAAAAGACGGGAACAGGCTAAAGTTTCAGCTGATACTGAATACTCCAGCTAAGTGGAGGAGAAGGAAAGCAAATAGCTCCCTTTTGCTTCTGAAGGTGTGTGAGAGCTTTTTTTTTTTTTTGCAAACAACTCAAGTTTCAACCTTGTGTTTGAGTGTGTGACTGTGCGAGTGTGTGTTGTGTGTGTGTTAGAGGAGGGGAGGGCCGGGGGTACGCCTGTGCTAATGCTACCGTATGCTCTTTAAAAGATGGAGCCCGAACGCCACTTTGAAATAAATCCTAATACCCAAGCCGCGGCTTAGTTATCACACATTTCAAAAAAAGTATTCTGCTCCACCACTGAGCATTATCATACCAGTAGTCTTCATTCAAGCCAGAACAAAGACCACACAGCTACTCCAAAATGTGCCTCTTCCTCCTCGATACTGCTTTTAACTACATTTTCCAAACCCCTTCTTTGTGGGCTCTTGATGTTTTGCGAAGTCGCTATTCTAGACTTTTGATTTCTCTTTACAACCAATGAGCGATGCCACCTCTGCACAAAGACAAAGAGAAGAAGATTATGCTGTTTTTAGCAACTGCAGCTGTGAATTCTGTTGTTTCTCTCTAAACGGAGTTTAACGTTGACTGGTGTTGAGCAAACTGGACTTTTATGAGGGTTTGTCCTGTTTTATAGCTGAAGACTAAAAGAATAAAAGTCAATTTCCTGCTGTAACGAGATTTATCAGATAAGCACCAGCATTTAAAAACGTCCTATGTTATATATTTTTGAGTTTTATATGAGCATTATTATCCAGTCTCTGCTGAACTGCGTCAGTAAATATCAAAGTGAAACTGCTTTATTTGGTCTTTTCAACTGGTTTTAATCCCCTGGTCTGTTTGTTAAAGAATAAAAGGACATTTCTGTGGAGAATTCACCTGCTGGTAAAAACCTCCTGAACGTCTGGTTTCTCTAAGTTATCAGGGAAACAGTCAAACCAAAGGTTAGCAGCAGTCGGCCTCCTATCTGCTGCTGTGTACACTGACTTTTAAAAGTGAAACTGCTTTTACCGTTTTTATTGATTGCAGTCACCAGGTCTGTTACAGGGAGGAGGAGAAGGACTGTGGATAAGTAAACTCTCTGTATAAACTTCCCCAATGTCTGAAACTTAAAAGATTAAAACTGGGAGAAGCTGCAGGGAGCCAGTGTTGTCTTTAATTATTGTTTTGATGTTATATATTGTGTTTTGAACACTTCCTGATGTTCTAAAGTCCATGTTTTCACATCAAAACTCCTCTAACACGGGTCACGGTGGCTGTTTAGGTTGTTGTTTGTTGAGTCTCATAGATAAAGATGTCGTCTTGTGGTGGCTTTTGTCCCATCTTGTCATTTTCTTTGATTTCTTGCCAGATATAAACCCTGACTCTCTACTCACTGCGCCGTTCAGTGCTGACAGTTTATAGACACGCACACACTCACACTCTCCTTCTGCCAATTCCACATTTTCAATCTCTCAAGCCGCAGCTTAAGCGCTGTCATATAGCACAGCGTTTACCAGATAGCACCTCTCTGTAAATCTGTGCCATGCTCTCTTCATGCATGTACAGTACATATTTGTGTGTATAAGTGTGTGAGAGTGAGTGTGTGTGCAGTGTATCTGGCCTGCTGGTGAGCTGCAGGACAGATTGTGGATGGCGGCGCTGAGCAGCGAAGGCCTGACCTGACTGGATGTAAACAGCATCAGATGAATACAGGAGCTTAGCAGGCGGAGCGGCGTGAAGGATGAATGGCTGCACAGCTTAGCTACGGCCTCCATCAACATACCTACACACACACACTTCCGGGAATTTTCAAAGTTGGAAACTTTCCATGGGAATTAACGGGAATATATGGGATTTAAAGCAGAAGTAAGCGGAATGTTTGTGTTAATATAAGTCTTAAATAGTTATATCTTCCGACAGCAATCACTTATATAGAGTGTTTGGTCTGAAACACGGGTCTGTCAGTCACTCTGCTCTGCTGTAAGCCGAGGAGAAAACTTTCCTTGTATCCTACAACCTTTATCCAATGAGGAGAGAGAACGGCATAAAGGGGCGGTCCTCTCTGTGTGTGCAGCCAAGGGATGCGCGTGAATGTGGTGACGTAGTGACGAGGGCGGGGACTGCTAACTCCATCTGCTGACAAGAAGTTAGCCAAAACCACCAGATCGCTTACTTCTGCTTTAACAGGGAACTTAAATATAGTTGGGGAAAATATATTGTAGCATAATCTTGGCTAAAACAACCAGATTTAAGTTGTACTTGTACACTTGAATATCTACTGTATGCTATTCCTCAATCACATGCACACAGCACACTGCTTACTGCAGGGCTATTGAGGGCTATTTTCTTTCCCAACATTCATGTTTTTGTTGTTCAGTAAAAGAATTGATTGTTCATACAAGAATTAAAACTTGATAAAGTTCTACTCACAAATAAATCTGTTGAAATGTGATGTTTTTTTTAATTGTATTGCATGGATGTCTGCTTATGACAAAACAAAATATTTACATTTATGTTTGGATACGATACAGTTTGTTTAAATTACCCCCAATTTCCAGTTCATTCCCATGAATGAATTTACTGGGAATTTTCCGCCCCTTTGCAACCCTACGTCCAGTGCATCACATTGCAACACATCACAAATAAATAACAGACAGCACTCGTGTGACGGACGCTCTCCATCTTGAGTGAGAACTTCAATTCCACCCGGTCCTACTCTCTCTCTCTCTCTGCAGCCCGCAGCTCGGCGCTAACAGCCCTGGTGTTTAATCCATCAGCGCTGCCTCAGCCTCAGGAGGGAAATGCAGAGGTATTTGCCTCCTTCACACACTCCAATACGAGGTGACACCCACACAAACAACATGACGGAGAGTCATTGTGAGATTTGTTCACGTTTCACCTGATAATACATAATAAAGTTGATTATGCAGATAAAGTCAAAAGCTACAAGAAAAATATAAACATATATACTTTGTAGCGTATCAGTCATCCTATTCTTGGCACCTATTCCTTCCCAAAGCATCTTTTTAATAACGTTCATAACTTGTGTCTGGCAAGAGCACTTCTGCCTGGCCTTGACAACTTCTATAGCTCTTTGGAAAATCAATGCTCAGATAGGACTGAGTCAGAGCCTGAGGGTGAGAGAGAGGGATGTGGACGGAGGGAAGTGAAAGAAAAGGGCTAGTGAGGAGACACAGGGAGAGGAGAGGAGGGGAGGAATTAAGATGTTAGGGGAGCTGAAGAGAGAAGGAGAAAAACACAGAATAGGAAGAAGAAGGAGAAGAGGAGAAACGTAGTGCTGTAATATGGTCTTTGTATTACCAAAGGCCTGATCCTCTGTTAATAAATGCACCCATTCAATCCAGATCTAAGTGAATTTTAGGTAATAAAAGAGACGGAAAGGCACCAAGAGTGAATCTCTACCGTTTATAAAAAAAAATTGAGTTTGGGGTTTAAAGGGTAATGAAACCATTTTTTTTTTTTTTAAATATACTTTTCCCTTTATGTGTTCTTGGTTTAAACCCAGTGGTGCTGTGAGACTTAGTTCAAGCGCTTCCACTCTCTGAACATTGTGGGTCCCTGCTCGTGATTTCATATGATTCAGTCTGCAACAAAGAGAATTGAACATCCTGCGTCGACGCATCCCATCGATACAACTCAATAAACACACAACAGCTCAGCAAAGATTCAGAGGTACAAATGGTACAAATGTGGAGATGATTTGATACATATTATATTTTTCTTTATGATCGACAGTTTAACATTTTGGCAAATTGGCCCATTGCCATAATCCCTATAGTCATAGCAGTAGGTTTGTTACCTTTAATTGTCGGTGCAAGCTATTTATAGAACGGCGGAGCAGAGCCGTGAGCTGCTCAGAGCTACGCTATGGAGGCTAATGGGATTTCTTGGTTTCCCTCATCAAACTCATCAAATACACAATCCAACAACTCCAAAACGCTCTGGTGGACAAGTTGTGACCTGCACATTCACCACGCTATGAGATAATAACAGAACGTTATGAGACAGAGTTGTTTTAGGGGTAAATTCATGCAAAACCGCTGATGCACGTTCCCGTTGGAGGCAGTTTTTCGGTAAGCAGTCTCTGAATTTACCTCGAAAACAACTCGGAACGTTCCGTTATTATCTCATAACGTGGTGAATGTGCAGCACACACATGAAGGACAGTGAACAACACACACTGAACCAGGCTTTTTGTGAATGTACACAAATAATTTTCTCTCTATCAACCGCTGATTCATAAGAAACCAAGGCTGCTACAAACAAATAGTAGAGTTCCTGTAATTCTTCTTCTTTTATTGATGCTCTGAAGCGGCCTTTACATTGGCTAAAGCCTTTTGTGATGGGATGCAGTATCCCTGAAGTTGGATGCAGCTTATCGCAACCAGGGAGCTGGCTGTGTGTGTTGTGCACACAGTTGTGAGACCTGTATCCATGGTGAGCAGCGCCGGGGTAGCAACAATCGATGCGTAGTGTGAAAGCGTCTTTATTTGGATAATCCCAGACAAACCAGGTCATTGCAACAACAAAACAAGCCTCCCAAGAAGTGATTTGTGACCGGGTGTTTTGGAAAAAAGTGTTTTCCTCAGTGTAACAAACAGCCTTTATATAAGTCACCTAAACAGCACAATTAGTTCAAGCAAAGGTCCTGCTCTGACCCTCCGATGACTTTGTATGACAGACAAGTGCAAGGAGAGGAAATCAGAGCTGAGGGGGAAAGTGGAAAGGATTTATTTCTACTTAACGATAAGAGCCGAGTGTAGCAAGTTGAGGGGGGCAGATATGGGAGATGGGGATGTAATTCAGGTGGGAGCGAGAGACGTGAAGTATTTCCTGAGAAGATGACAATTCAGATAAGAGTGGACGATACAGAGTGGCTTAGGTAAGGGTTGTCCAGACCAAACCGGGGTGGATATTCTGCCACCGGGGCAACAAGCTGGAGAAGATCTGAGGTCAGACAAAACAACAGCAGGAGCCCAATGTACCCGACAGTTCGGCTTTTAACCCATTAAGTCCAGATCTGATAAGACTCTGATGAGACGTACACGAGTTCTTAAAGGGATAGTTCACCCAAAATTGAAATTTCACTCATTATCTACTCACCCTCATGTCGACTAAGGGCTGGGAGAAGTTTCAGAGTTACTGTATCTGTGGCTTCTCTGAGTTACAGGGGGTCTCGGCGTAGCAGTGCATGTCCATATAATGGTTGCAAATGGATACCAACTGTCTTCGTAACAAAAAGACACACCAAAAAACATCCAAATACCTCCATGCTGCTCGTATGTAATGTCCGTCTATTGAAGCCCCGAAATGCGAAATTGTCCCGAAAAAAATTAAATAAGTCTATTTTTCAAGCTTGTTTTGTAGCGGAAGCTTCTCGAAGCTCCTCTTTCCAGTTCGTCAAATTTGGACGAACTGGGAAGAGGACAGACACTGGTTCGACCAAATTTGACGAAAGCAAAGCCCTGAAATTTCACATTTCAGGGCTTCAATACAAGACGGACATTACATACTGTACGAGCAGCATGAAGGTATTTGGATGTTTTTTGGTGTGTCTTTTTGTTACGAAGACAGTTGGTATCCATTTGCAACCGTTGGACATGCACTGCTACGCCGAGACCCCCTGTAACTCAGAGAAGCCACGGATAACTCTGAAACTTCTCCCAGCCCTTAGTCGACCTGAGGGTGAGTAGATAATGAGTGAAATTTCAATTTTGGGTGAACTATCCCTTTAAAGGGATGTTCCGGCGTAAGTTTAACCTATGGTCAAACACACCATGACACCGAGTAAGACCCCCCCCCCTCGAGAGTTAAAGTTTGCTGACCGCAAACTTCTCTACGTAGTTGTAGCAACTTCAGCACAGACCACACGATTGCAAAACACTGCTGTCTATTTCTCCACGAGAAAACCGTCATCAAAAAAGCCCCTCAGAGCCACAAATAATGCTCAGAACAGCACCAAACTTCACTAACAGTACAAATAGCATCCAAGCACATAATACGAGGCATCAAACACCCGCTAGCTTTGCCTGCTTTCTATTGAAAAGAGACAAAAACACAACTCACCCACCCTCCTCCAGCTGTTTGCTACTAATGCAGAAACCCTAACAAGTCGATTACCGAGTGGAAAAGTCAAGTGACGTTTAGTTTCAAAAATGCAGCACACTTTGCTGACTGTGATAGTTTGAGCAGCTCAACTCCATTCATTTCCCTGTCAACTCTCACTAGTCATTGTTAGAAACAGAGAAGGAAGACGGATAGGAACACAGATGCATTCAGTAATCGACTTGTTAGGGCTTTCCCTGTCTCTTTTCAATAGAAACCAGACAAAGCTAGCAGATGTGGTATGGTGTGTTAGACCAGTGGTTCTCAAACCTTTTTACATCTGTTTGTTCTGAGACTGAATAATGTTACTTTTTTAGTCAATGTACGTTCAAATAAGGGCCAATGGCATGAATTTTAGTAAATATTTAGAGAAATTTGGGGAAAAATGTCATATTTCTGGAAAAAAGGGATTTTTTCCCCAAAAATATTATATTTTTTTCCAAAAATTTCTCTAAATTTTGGTAAAATTTTGAGAAAAAGTTGACCCTACTGGGACCCCACTTTGAGAACCACTGTGTTAGACCATAGGTTAAACTTACGCCAGAATATCCCTTTAAGGTGTGACGATGATGCATTTGGAAGGTGAAATCCTTTATGGGAAACAATGAAACTGACTTCAGCCTCATAAGCTACTGACCAGCTAATTAAGGCTCAGGGTGAGACCTGTCAGTGAAAGAGAAGGAGGAGGATGCTGTGAATCAGCATCTATCTAAGGTTAAAGATGCAGCGCTGTCACTGAAACATTTATGACTCAGTCCCTGAAGCAGACAGAAAGCCTGATATAAGACAAATTGAGGGCTCACACCTTTGGCTTCTACAGTATTTTAAAAATGTTCACATTTAAAAACCTGCATTGTTGAACTGAAGATGTTTTCATCATTTCATGTTTCTATCTGCTTCAAAGGCTGAATAATAGAGTTTTACCACACAGGTTTTCAAACAGATGGTCACCTTACGTCAGCATGGGTTAAATGGTTAATTAAACTAACTGTAACTAGAATATTTCAGATGTTTTTGGGCAGATTGAGCCACAGATAGAGAGATTTTAATTTACCAATGTATCCAGGAGAATGTAAAGTAAGCCCTCACAGTAACAATACACTACAATAATATGCTGCCATTATCAGTAAAGAATAATGAAAAGCAATTTCTCACAAGGGCAGTGAGTTTCTTTTTTGACTTTTTTCTTCAGACCCATCAGAAAAAGTGAAATTTCATTATTCTGTACTGACGCCTTCATTTTTTATCCTTTTCTGCACTGAGTCTGTCCAAAGAAACGGAGGAAAATGTAGCTTTTACCTGACAACACAATCAGTGATGAATGGAATATCAAATGTAGAAAGCTAGCGTTAATTTTTTTTTTTTTTCCATCATGAAAACATCCAGGAGTGCTGACACAGTGATGTCCATGACATTAGTCTTGGGGATGTGCCGGACGGATAACGCTCTGCTCTACAGGAAGAAGGACAAATGCTAATTCTGGCAGGATTTCACTGCATTATCAATGAATGATTAATGACTCCGGGTTCAGTATCAGTGGAAAATATGGGAACACCATTTTCATACAGGGGAAACTGTCTCGCTTAACTTAATGATTAGTAATTAATCAATGTCGAGGCTCGATCAGTGATCAAAAAGGGGACCGGAAAGCTGATTCCCCTCCAGAAAAGACTTGTCACTTAGTAGGTGGGTACATGACAACGATTGTATTACTTCAAAAATGTATAATGGGAACTCGGTGGAGTGTAACCGGGAGTGTGTAAAGGGAATTTGAAAGACTAGATATTCCCAGTATGATTGATATGCAGATTAAAATATGTTTCAGCATCTAAATCAAAGCCAAGAGATGTTATATAAGCCTGGACTTAAAACAGCATTTAAATGACTCCGATGTGCCTATCATTCACAGTGCACAGTCAAGTGTAGATAGTGGAAAAACTGGTCAAATGAGACTTTGAAGTTTATCAATGGCAGTGGCGACTTAGTGAATTATAGTTAAAGATATCGTTAACAAATCTGCTAATCATTATTGGTCAAACTCCATTAGGAATATGTGATCGGTACATCAGAATGAATGTTTCTATAGTTAACACTCTGCATTTCCTGGTTGTGTCCGAGCGCAATCAATGTCCTGATGTTAAAGAGCTTTTTTTATACTGGCCATGTCGCGAAGCTGTAATGTAATCGGCCTTCAAATGCATCCCCCAAAAGTTGAATTGAGACACAGCTAAAGATGCACATTCAAGAAGAGTAAGTTATAACTATTGCGTACTAGAGTATTTCAGTGACTTTTTCATGTAAAATATTGTAAAAGTGCTTTCTAACTACATGGTGAAATATCATCACTGTTATTATTTTTATGAATTGGTCAAAAACTTGAAAGGAAAGTTGAATTGTCAACACTTTCTAACAAGGTCAGGAATGAACGGTCAAGTTCAACTTTTTCAGGAGGGCGGCAAAATAAAACTGCACTTGTTTTGACAGATATTATGATTGTAGTGAGTCATGGTTTTAGTGGGAATGGTACTTTGTGTTTGTCATTTTTACTGAAAAACATGATGATGATGTGATGAACTGTATTAACCTGCTTGTATTAAAACAAGCATGTTTCCTCATGCTTCTCTGTGGCACAATGCTTCATTTATAATGTATGCTGCTGTGACACATTTTACCTTTATCATAAAACCGCTGCTGCTGTGATTTAGATAATGCACTTGACCACATTGTAATTTTGATGGAGGCTCTAAAAGTGCCTAAAATCCGGCCTGTTACTGGCAGCAGGTGGAACGCACGTAAACGATTCCTGCCACGGCGGCCGTGGGGAGATTTGCAATTCTACCTTAAATTGGCATTTTGAATGAATGGGGGTAGGGGGTCGGGGTTGCATGTGATGCGATTGTGCATTTGAGTGCCTGTGTGCACAATGCACATTCATGTGTATGAATCTACCTTTCAGATTGTGTGTTTTTTTATCCCCTCCCCCCTCTCTCCTTGATCCACAATGCTTTCCCCTCATAGATGTAAAAATGTGCTCCTCTATCAGCAGCTGATTAGATCAAGTGTCAGCGCCTAAACAGATTACTCCGGCAAGAGGCAAGCAACAAAGCAATAACACACTCCGAGCCTCAATCTGTTGCTTTTAACTTCATTTCACAGACAGACTCCTCTCAATTTCAATATCTACACCAGCATCGCTATTCGGCTAAAAAAGCAACAAGAGCTTTTTTATTGGATGAATTGTCCTGCCACAGCTTACAGCTTACTCCGTCTCCCGCCGGGACACACCGTCTAACAAACGACATCATGTTTATGCTTCCTTTTAAAGGAGGCAACTGAATATTCATGAGAATGGTGTAATCTTTGTATCGTACGTTTTGGCACTTGGCCGATCGACTGATCTGTGGTTGTGGAATAAGTGAGTCTGCAAAAGCTCTGGTGCATCAGTCAGCGTCCACACTGTTGGAGCCAACACAACACAGAACAGCACAGAGGAGCTCGCTGCACCTCCACTGCAGTGGGGGAGTTTTCTATTTAACCATTATATCTGAGCTTCCAACCATGCCACCCCAGCGCCTCGGCCTGGTGACCTGCCAGGCTCGGTCTATACACTGGTGAACACCCTGCAACCGGACGCTTCAAATTAAGCAAGAAGTCAAGGAAGTGATTTTTTTTTTTTTACAAACAACACAGGTGCATACAGCTGCAACTAATAATTATTTTCATTATCGATTAATCTTATTTAAACAATTAATCGATTCGTTGTTTGGTCAATAAAATGTTAAAAAATGCTGAAAAATGTCAATCAGTGTTTCCCAAACCACAAGACGACGTCCTCAAATGTCTTGTTTTGTCCACAAACCAAAGAGAGACTCAGTTTATTGTCATAAAGGAACAAAGAAACCAGATATATTCACATTTAAGAAGCTGAAATCAGAGAATTTTGACTTTTTTGCTTAAAAAACTACTCAAACCGATTATTTGATTATCAAAATAGTTGACGATTAATTTAATAATTGATTATTGTTTGATTAATTGTTGCAGCTTTACATGTGATCTGTATAAAGAAAGATTTGTTAAATATCTAGATACAAATCTGCAATAATGTGGAGTCAACAATATAAAGCTGCAAATCAGTGTGTTTCCATCCATTACTCTTCCTCTAACACTCTGAAGAGGAAAAAACAAATATACATCATATATTTTCTTTCCTTTTCTTATTCAATATGCTTCCTAACTTAGTTCATTAATGAATTCATGCCCACATATACAGCATCAGTCAAGAAAAGTCCTCCACCCCTCCCGATCACATCTTCTCTGACTCTGGATTTCAGCCGCATTAAAAACATTTTTGCAATTACTTAGTCTTTTTATAATTTATTTTTCTAAACCGTGGAGGTTTTTCCTGTTAAAGGTTTAGGGGTCGTGTATAAAACAGATGCATGAAGACTCATTTATGGTGTCAGAGCCTCCCCGCTGAGAGCTTCTCTAATTGGCTTCCCTCTCCCCAAGACCAATCAGAACGGTCAATAATTGGAACAGCAGGAGGGTGGGCAGGAGGTCACGGCAGACGCAGCTTCGCTTCACGCCATTTCTCTCTAATTCATTCGGTCTACCTGTGCTCTCTCTCTCTCTTATTCACTCACTCTCTGCCTTCATTTGGCTGCTGCCACATCAGGACTAATGTCCACCTGTTGTCTGCCAAGATTTCTCCTCAGCCTGCCTCCACCCATAATGCGCTCAGGCTCAGGCTCAGGCTCACCCTTCTTCTTTTGCGGCAGTGTGATGCTACCACAGCGTTTTGTGTGTGGGCTCGTTGCAATTGCAGAATCATCCATAAATAATGACGTGTGTTAATTGTGCCATATGTAAGCAGATACAGATATATTATTGTAAAAATACTTCTCAGATTACATCGTAATGCGGTGTTGAAACAACGCACCTTACTAATCCTCCTTATAGCTCAACATGCAGAAAGGAATTCTGGGATATGTAGTGAAGTGACAATAATGTGGAAGCAGTGCAGACAGAGAAAACTTCCTGAAAGCAGCAGTAAACCTGGATTAAACTGAATAAAACACTTAACATGCATGAAAAACTCATCAAGGCTCCAAGTCAACAGCATCATTCACCTACAATTTTTACTGCAGTCGGTGAGCTCGAGGAGTTTCTAAACTGGAAGAATGAGACAAATATAAACATTTTAGTCAGACTATACGCATCATGTCGCACAAATAAGAAAAAAAAGACGACAGAAAAATATGACAAAAAGCCAGCCAGCCACGTTTCAGAGGCACAAATCTGTTACACAGTGGTGCTCTTCTGTCCAATTCGTGAGTCTAGTAAAGAAAAAACAAACTGTCTTGGTTCTGAACCTGCAGCGCTGACACAGAGGTGCACTTACTTTTTGTTTTGGCAACAAAAATTCAGCGCCAGAATCTTTACACCTCCCTCCCCACATGTTAAATTCAATCCCTTTTACTCGCAGCTGCTATTTATTTTTGTGACTATCGTTTCCCGTTAATCATAAACGGTGTCACATATCTGCGGTGAATACACTGGGTGTGTGTTTTTTTTATTTTTTTTTATAGAGCAGTCAGAGTATGGTTGATGTGTATCTATATATCAACAGTGATAACTCTCACGGACAGAGAAACGGCCAAAATCAACAGCTGCCTTCACGCCAAGTCCCACGATGCTCAGACAAAAAGTCAGTGCGACATAAATTAATTGCTCGTGTGTGAGACTTCACGCTGGCTTTCTGTAATTAACTTCACCTATGTCTGCGTGCTACTTGAGCCGCTATATGATCTTCTATGTGGACAATAAGATTAGCTGCAGTCACAGCCATAGGCCGGTCCAAACCGGGCCGGAGCCACATCTGTTCTCTACATCCTGAATTGTGGTTTAGAAATTAAATCTTTCCATACTGAACCCCCTAAAGACACTGCGGCGAGAGTTACAGGCTCTATTTACTTGGATTTGACTTCATCAAGTGGTTTCTCATTTCAGTTAACCGAGGCGTTGAGTGAAATGTGGCACAAAAAAAACATTCATGTAAACAGGAATAAGTGAAAAACATGACCTAAAAACTTGACTCAAATTAAAAACAGCATCCTCCAAAATCTAATTTATTCGATACACACTATATATATTTTCTTTCTCCTCTGCTGGAGTTTCATATATATTGTATGTTATATAAGAAAATGCATTTCCTCCTAACCCAGTTTGCACAACACGAATCCACACAGGTCCCACTAACACCTATTTGACAACCAAATCCCCATATTCATTACCGTACCGGAGTCTAATGGTAATAAGAAATAGTTTCAGACCTTCCTCCAACTTATTCAATTCCTTGTGTAAATACACCATAGGCCAGGGAGTGGAGTGCAGGCAAGCCGAGCATAACTGGCAGCCTGAGCACATAATCCCAGCTACAACATGGCACAAAGCGGAGAGGAGGAGAGAGAGGGGGATTGTGGGGGAGTATAGGGAGGAACAGGAGAGTAAAAGGGATAAAAAAGGAAGGAAGGAACGGAGAGAGAAGAGATGAGAGGAGGAGAGAAGAAAGGAGCGAGAGCAAATTATTTAGGGAAGTGAAATACAACTTCTGCAAATATGGGTGTTGTAGCTACTGTATGCAGAATATGTGCTGCTCATCTGCATGTTTGACCTCTGTGACCCACGGCAACACCAAACTACAGAGCTGAAATATCTGAAAACTGCAGCATCAATGTGTTTCACATGTCACCTGGAAAATCTGTAAAACATTTACATAGTTTACTCAGGTTTCATCAGCTTGGAAGCAAAAAGCTGGACAATCACAGCTCATAGGTTATATATAAATGACTCATCACTCAATATACATGAACAGGTGAGAAAACCTGCAATAAGAGAAACAGCATATCTTCATTTATGGAGAGAAATCAGGAAAAACTTTCACTATATTTGCAGAAGACGACGTGACTATAGAGCTTCAGTGCAAATGGTAAGGTTTAAATATATACGTGAATTCATGCCAGACCAAAAAAAAAACTCATGCATTATTAATCAAATTAAAAATGCACTTAAAGATGATAAAGATAAATCTCTTTATCATACTAATTTACACCCACACGCTCTAATATAAACTCAGACCCTCTTAAATATTTGGATTCAAAGCCTCTTTCCCACTTACTTGCAGAAATATTATGCAGCAGGCACATTACGTTTGTCTAAAATTAGTTATTAAACTACTTTATGTAGTCATATATATATATAAATATATACCTGGCTGAGGAAAAGACACAACACGTAACCCCACTTTGCTCTTTTAGGTTTCACATCCTCTCTCTCTGAACCTATTTGAGTTCCTACGCACATTTCACATCTCACAGTTCAGCTTAAGGGACTTGAAAGTTATAAAATTAAAGAGTTCTGCTCCCTTGTGAAAGTGAAGCAAAAATTGCATAAATGACCCCGGACTCCATCGGGATCAAATTCGCTCTTGTTCAACAAATGAACTGGTGCATTAATATATACTTTCACATTCATTTACCCACTGCAGGAGTAGTTAGTTACCCCCCCACCCCCACCACCACATCTTCCTCTTATCTCCATTACTGCACTGCAACCCAGAGGAGAAGAGCACTACTTCACATGGAGCAGACCTCTGCTACACGCCAAACTGAAGTGGTTTACCTCAATGGAAAAAAATTGAGAGGAGAGCGAAGAGAAAAAAACAAAACAGTTGTATCTGTTAAGCCATCACACTTCACTTCACTTTACTTATTAATTCCTTGGTAAGTATGAAAACGGGCGGCTAATTCTGTCTGGAAGTGCATCAGCCAAACAGCTGTGGGTGAATTAACTCATCGCATCGTAGCCTGGTTATTCTGGGGTATAAATCTCTAGTCAGGGAAAACAAGTCAAACATCTTAAGATGGAGTGTGGTTGAGTGTAGGAATACATTACTTTGAGTTCCCACTTGTAAATGAAATTGGTTTCCTCGCCAGTCGTAAGCGCATTTGCACTGAGTACATTTCAACCTTCACCTCCCCAAGTTAAGATGCAGGAGCACCAGCGCTTTGCATGTAAATCTCTCAAGTTTAAGCACACAGCCTACGCTCGCTGGCTTGCTCTGTCTGTCTCTTTCTCTCTCTAACACACACACACACACACACACTCACACACACATACACACTCATTCCTCCACACACAAAGCTGCACAGCAAATCCAACTCCGACTTTAACTCTCTTAAACTCTATAACTTGTATTTCCTGTGAAATACACTGTAGGGCAATTCCAAAATGAGTCACTGGCAGAGACGCAAATTCGAGTGTACACACACACACACACACACACACACACACACACACACACACACACACACACACACACACACACACACACACACACACACACACACACACACACACACACACACACACAGATACACACATGCTTGCCTATACATTCATCAACACAGCTGCATCAAGTCTCTGGCAAGGACACGCACACACACCTACACACACAAATCAGTATTCACCCGTCATGTAAATGAATGTGACCAGCCAATACCTTGTTTTGTTTTTTTCTTCTCTACCCACTAAACATCTTGAAACCGAGCAGCCGCTCTCACTTCTCCAGATAAAAAAGACCCAAACTACTATGTGAAGCCGTGTCCACTGTTTAAAGTTCAGTGTCCTGATTGGAAGTCTTTTCTCACACTAATCTCTGCCAAGTGGAAGAAAAACGTGTGCTGCAACGCGCTGTGGCGTTTGTTGATGTGATGTGGCTCGGTTGAAACCTCGCTGGTGGAACCTCATCACGGCGTGGAAGCCAAATCACAAGCTGAACCCGATGCTGCGTTCAAGACAACTTGGAAGTCGGAAAAAAACGAGCTCCGAGTGGTCAAAAACGAATTGAACAGCGTCAAACTCGGAAATTACATGTGGCCCTTGTCTTAAACGGTTATAATTTGAAAATTTGAAGTTATTTGTTGAGGTTTTAATGCATATTTTTTGTGCATTATTGCACTATATGAAATACTGTATGTTTATAATAAGCTGTGATTGCTATATTGTGTGAAATTGTGGTCCTCGTATGTAACAAATAACGTTTAACGGTTATCAAGGCTGTAATGCCTATATGTACATCTGCGGCATCTGCTCTCCTCTTCATTTGCCTCTAAAATAAACATAATTCACTGCTGCGTATATTTTTCGTTTTCAGCGATGAGCTACAATATGCCAAACTTCCTGCAGCGTGAATGCAACGATGTTGGAAGTCGGATATTTCCGAGATGAGAATTCTGACCTCCGAGTTGTCTCGAACACACCATGAATCTCAGGAAGCTGCAGCTCTGACACCATAGAAATCTGGATTTGATTGGGATTACAGGACCACACACACACACACACACACACACACACACACACACACACACACACACACACACACACACACACACACACACACACACACACACACACACACACACACACACACACACACACACACACACACACACACACTGCGCTGCTAAGGAAACCCTATGATGACATTCGCATGTCAACATACAACCGGCTCTTGAGCTCCAAACCAAACCAGAAAATGACTGCACATAGCTCAGGCTTCATTATTCAAATGCAGCTGAGCGACCACGACGCCCGGTATTTACATCATTATCTCCTCCACTTTCAGCCTCACAAAGCTTCCTGCCCCACAGCAATCTGGCACAACTGTCCTGCCTAGTGCCGTCATGTGCTTTTTCGATAAGTAAAAAAAACAAACATTTGATTAGTAATTATATAGTTCTTTCTTTTTTATATATATATATATTTATATATATATATAACTCATATGAGTCTTGGAACCTTATGTTGCTTTCGGGAGGGATGAAACAAAGCTCAACTGAACGAACTCAGTGTGTGTTTGTAGCTGATATACAAACTTCAATGTGAGCAGCTGGTGGTGAAATTTGAAATCTGGAAACGTCTGCTGCTGCAGTCGGATCTGTAACGCAGTCTGAAGTCAGCAGAGCACGGACTAGTGCACGGTCTTACTGTAGCAGGGTCTTAGACTCTCGCACTAGAGACTGCACATTGGGACATTTTGCATTGAATTTTTTCTTATGTAATTACTTTACTTATTTAAAGCTCCAGTGTGTAAAATGGGGGGAAAACCGTGACATCTAATGTTTAGATTCCAGATTTCAGCGCTCACTCGCTCGCACTCACCCCTCCCTTTGGGAAAGTGACGGTGGCCTCCGAGGACCAAAAGACTTCTTTACCACGACTGTGACGACTTGGGGAGTATTTCAGGAGCATGGAGTGATGAGGTGAACATCTAAACCATTTTACGATATGTCTGCTGTTTCCTCCTCCTTCTTCTTAGTTGATTTATTTATGAACGCGAAACTCGTGAAACGCACTCTCTGGCTGGCTGGATTTTCCGTTCGGGCTGCCGTACAAACATGGCGGCAAGATGGCAATACTCTCTAAAGCAAGATCCTTTGCTTTATGAAAGAATAATTATAAGGCTACGAAAATGCATGGGTAGTATATTCAGATTTTGCCAATAAACCTTGCCAATTATTAAACACTAGACCTTTAAGATTGTATCCAGCAGTTAATGTGTGATCCAAACCGAGTCTGAACCACTGCATTGTCTCTTTAAAATTGATTACAGGGTTGAGCCTTCTCTGCAGCAGAATTTAACCACATGTCATAGACAATGTGGTTCTGTTGGACCGGGGCGGTTTGAATGGGAATCAGCACCTCCAAGTCTGAGGCGGTGAATCTCTGCACCACTCCTAATGGAGTTGGGATAGACCGTTCAGTGTTCACATGTTTGTGATTTAACAGTCGTTGTTTCTTCCCAAGCAACCAGAAGAAAGAAAATCCCAAATTGGAGTGAGGTTTCCTGCACAGGGAGAGGAGCTTTAAGATTGAGACAGAGCTCGGAGAAGAGCTGGCTGCTTCTTCAAAACTACGAGAATCGGGTGAAGAGGTTCTAGCGTCCAGTTAGGATGACGGCTGCATGAGAGCCTTTGGAGATCTTTCAGGCACATCTAAGGCCGCGGCTCAAAGTAAACCCAGAACACATTGAAGAGATTAGATATCTCATCTAACCTGGAAACACCCGGGATGAGGTGGAAAGATGGAGAGAGGGACGTCTGGTGAACTTTGCTTAACCTGCTGCCACCAGAATCTGACCCTGGATACGTGGAAGAGAAAGGACGGATGTAAGGAGACATCTCTAGATTAGTTTTTTTTTTTTTTTTTTTCAGATGCATTAGTATGAGCTTTAGAAACTGGTCCGTCCCTGAAGAGGAGAAGAGGCTTTGTCTTCACTTTCATCTAAATTACATTACAAACACAATTCCATCTCTGCTGGCTTCTTACAGATGTAGTTTAATGTTTAATGTGATAAGTCACGTTCTTGCTGTGCTGGTGTCTTATACCCCGAGTATATCCTTCGCCTTGTGTTATTAGCTTTCTGCTTCCATCTATGGTGTTCTGGTCAGTTTTGACCCGTGTTTTAAATCAGCTGTAAAATACACTAAAAACATTTTTTTTAATCCAATGTGTTTTTCTTCTCTTGGTTACATTGTTAGGCTTCCTTATCCATGAAAACAATGGTTTTAATATTTTTTGGTGTGGGCCCCTGGGCCTTTTTTTGTCAGTATCCCCTTGGTTTCAATTGAACCTTCCTCTTGCAGCTTTCTGATACCATTTATGTTGTTAGGGTCGGTTTTGACCCAAGTCTTAAATCAGCTGTAAAACACACTAAAACAATTATTTATCATCCCATTAGTTTCTCATCTCTTGGTTACGTTGTTAGGCTTCCTTATCCATGAAAAGGATGGTTTTGCACTTATTATTTCAGTTTTAATTCTCATTATTGTTCTTATCGTGTCATAATTTTAACCAGAGCATTTTAGAATTTTCGGATTTTTTTTTTGTTTGTTTTATTTTGGTTCCTGACAAAGTCAAAAAGCCTATAAACAAATTTATGTGGTACTTTTATGCATTTAAAACCTGAAAAGCGGTTACTGGTGACCCGAACACAAGAGAAAGGATATACTAGACACCGCTCAGTTAAAGCTAAAATGTCATCGCTTCCCGCCAAAAAAGTTCTCCCCTTTCTGCCAAGTCCCCCAGCTCGTCCTCAGGAGCCTAATGCAGCGAGTCAAAACAGCTCGGTGGGGCCACGCCAAACTGTGCGCCCGGGTCTGAGCTACCACAGCCTTCCCACTATCGCTGCATACTGGGAACAGTGGGAAGGAAGATGCCCATGCTCATTTCTCAGTCCACAGAATGGAGCAGAGGCAGCATTGTGTGTATTGTGTGTCTGTGTGTGTGTGTGTGCACGTCAACAACAGTGATTTGAAGGGATATGCTCCACAGGCGGACCAGCAGAGTATTGTGAATCACACATCAGGACACCTGGCTCTCTGCAGGATGCACAACAAGGCTGACACTATATTCTCACACACATTAACACCCACCACCCACACACACACACACACACACGATGCACATTAGTGCGGTGTGGCCGTGCAGCAGCCGCCCTCTCGCTGGTCCAACTGCACATTATGTCCCTTTCACCTCCCCGTCCCTCTGGCTGGACGGTGATAAGTCCCCCTCTCTCAGTCAGCGCGAAGCTGTGAATAATGGATGAAGTACAAGTTGTGAGCAATCGCAGCGGTGCACTCACATGATGGACACACACACAAAGAGAGACACAACAAGGACAGCAGGCATCTGTCTCTGCCTCTCTTTTCTTTTTTACTGCCTCCGCTGCTGCTTCTGTTTGGCTCTTTCTCCGTCTCCGTCATAACACACCAGCCTTAATAGTTGTCTTCTCACTCAACAAACATTACAATAATAACACAATTTCAGGAAATTCGGACTAATTAAAGTCACTCCGCCGGCCCGTTCAGTCCTGACAGCCTAAAGTGGTTTGACCCCCAGGTCGGCCAGCTTCACTGTTTACTGTCTCCGTTGACCTTAAAACCACTCACACCATGTTTGTCTCTGTTTATGAATAATAGCATCTCCGACACATGCACACACAGTCACACACACATCCCCTTAAGGTGGCGCGGCCGTGCCAGCTCCGATTCTCATGAGGCTTTTTTATTTTTCCTCCACGTGTTATTTCAGGCTCTCCTGGGATGCTCTCTGTGTCTTTTTAACCTGTATGTGTTCAACGTGTGTGTGTATCAGTGTAACTCAGAGTGTGAATGCAGTTAGTGTGATATTGTGCGAGGTTTTCTGTTTTTGGCTCAGCGCCGGTAACCTGTGGTGGTGTTGGGTGTCTTGTTGCTCCTGTCTGGTTATAGCCGACCGCCACGGTTTCCTTCGGGGGCTCGCGCCACGTTCACTGACCTGTGCCGCTCTGCTTCGACAAACTGGACAGGAGGAGGTGAGCGAGCAGAGGAGGAAGAGGAGGAGGAGGAGGAGGAGGAGTGTTGGGTAAACACAGAATTAGAGAGTCATGTTATTGACCCTGCCTTGTTTTTGTAAATCTGCCTAATGAAGTTTCTAGGTTTGTTAGTTTTCTACACCTCTTTAAATATGTATTCTTTCAACAGTTCATTAGCCTTATTTATCTTCCTGTAGCTCTGATCCTGCCTCATTATTGCCTTTTAATTCTCACATCAACTTAACCTCACACTATTGGAATTAAATGGCTTTTTTTGTGTGTGGCTTAAAGCAAGACACTCAGTACAAACACAAACAGATGTTGTGCAGATCTTAAAGCCCTTTGTGATCTGTGAATTTGTACCATATTTATCTTGTTCATTAACTAAAATCAGATTATGGAAACATGGTCATATTGTGTCATATTTTACAAAATTCAGGTCCAAATTGATCATTAAGGTGGTCATTAATGTGTATTTTTGGCTGATTGGTAACAAAATAGTTTAGTGCAAAACTGCCAAAAGACATGAACACATAGTTTTATTGTCAGAAAAAATATATGAAGTTGATTTTTTCAGCTCTGAAAAGTCCAACTCACATCTCCTCTAGTCAAAAATCTGTTAATCACAACTAAATGTTAGCATGTGTTTATGTTTTTTGTTTAGGTTACAAAAGATTAAAAGCAGTAAATCATTATTTCTCACTTAGCCTATAATCTCCAATATCTGTTTAGTTAGTTAAATCTAAAAGCAGTGGAAATCTCCTGTTTGCTTGCAGTTCTACTTTTTTATCCTATGGGTTCAGAGTTGCCTAAAATTACCTTGAAACAAACTGAAGTAGCTGCAACTAAGTGAAAAACTAAATACTCTTAATAGTCAGTGCAACACTTAAGCTGAACAAATGTGAAATCTATGTGTAAATGTAATGTACATTTAATTCTACGCATTTGTATAAGTGGATATTGACCAATGAGTTCATATCGACTATAGCGTTTAAATGGAAAACTACACACGCCTATAAACTTCCTCTTTTAGAAAAATATTTTTATTTTCCCAATTATTATCATCATGATACAGAATTCTTTACAGACCTGTGATACAAAGTACTATTATTATTATTGAATCAATTTCATAGCATGACTCTTGACCACATTGCCTAGTCTACTTGCAGTCAGACAGTTTGATGGGCTCATGCACCCAAACACACATGTGCCTCTCATGAATTATGAACTAACATCATCAGTATAGTCTAATGGTTTTTAGCTTTATGACTCAACCAGTGACCCATGCTGCAGTCGTCACAGCAGGGAAGAGAAATACTCCAGCGTCACTGTCGCTGATTTAATCATGGTCAGCGACCTTTAAATTAAATATTTCATCCACCTCCCTGTTCCATTGTTTGATCTCTTTCATCGGCACATCTCTCGTTTCATGCTTAATTGATGCAGATTAGTAATATTTTATGAAGCGCCATAAGTTTTCCTCTAAAAGATGCTTATTTAAACTGTAACAGAGCTAAATAATATATTTACCTTACAGCTCTGTTTCTCTTCAGTCATCAGTATTTCACATTAAGGCTGTAAGAATTGTGCAAAGTCTCCACAAAAGGGATGAAAGTCGAAAAGCTCTGGGCGTGGCCCCCTCCGTATAAGCTCCTCTGACTAAGAACGCTGATTTAAAATAAGCTCTCTCTCTTTCAGACAGTCATGACTCATTTGGTTCGGGAGGAGATTTTAGTCTTGCTCATTTAATGATAACAGCTCATCCAGAAGACAGCGGGCCACTGGCCAAATCTGCTGAGCTGACGAGGCTACGAGATGATGACAGGGTGTTCTGGGTGGTATTGGGGGGGTAGTCGGGGGTGTTCTGACTCTCCTCTGTGTGTTTTATCCAACTCCATTTTGAGAAGCCAAAGAATAACTGATTTCACTCACATTATCCAAAATGCTCCATTACAGAGAGTTTTTTTTTTCCAGAGTTTTGATTTTTAACAGTGAAAAGGGTTTTAAAAAGGTTGTTAAGGGACAAATCGATCGTCGAGCGTTGGGGGGGGGGGGGGGGGTTTGCGTGATGTGGGCGCAAAATAAATGCCCCTGAGCCGGCCGGGAGTCCTCAGTTCAACTCCCGCTGCCATAAATACTACATTCGAGTAAATTATCAAAATGCTTATTGATCACGATATACTGCATTGTTGGAGGGAGGAGGGGAGGGAGGTACTGTATAATATAACGTCAGACTTGGCAGACTGGGAAAGAAAATGAATAAATAAATGAAACAAATGCTTTTCTTTCAGTATTGTGAAAAATATCAAGCAATTTGGGATAATAAATAAGTGATAATTAGCAATATAAGCCCAAGGCTTAGTTCCAATCTCCAATTTACAGAGAATACTCCCTATATTCACTATAAAACACCTTTCACTCCTTTTTTTTTTTTTACATCCTCACCTTTTCTTCGCTGTACAGTAACTGTCAGCGACCTCGGAACTGCACAACTCAACCACTCTCCTTATAAAATGTTTTCTCACAACGGAAACAATTTCACATCCTTCCACTGCTGCTAACTTCTCAATGCTATGAAACGTCGGCCTATTCTTGGCTGAACAGAGCGTTTTCCACCTGCCTGAGATACAAAGAGCCCGGAGTGAAGCTGTTCTCCAGCGGCTCTGCTCTCCACATGACACTTTTTTTGGGGGGTGGGGGTTACCTCGTGGTGGTCGATAAGAGTTGAACACTGTTGTTATTTGTTCTGAGGGTTGAACTGTTTAACCATCAATTCTGTTCCAATTAAAAACACCAGCAGAAATGTGTCAGTGGGTCTTGACCACTGAGCTCTGACCCGACCAAACGATACGGGCGTGACATTCATCGAGATGTTAAATATAGACGGACTTGTGCAACGTCCCCCTCCTGTCCTAACCTTTGATGTTTTATGGTGTATGTGGCGCCATTTATGTTGACTCTTTATTTTTTATGAAATGAACTTCTCTGATGAAGAAATAAAAACAAAGGCTTCATCCCAAAACTTAAGACTTTGTCGATGAGCCGTGTGTTTGTGGAGGGACAGTTGGTTTCTTCATTTAAAATGTCCCACACTGTGTAAAGTAATATTGTGTTGCTGCAGGTCTAAGTTCTGTGTTAATACTGTGAAAGCATGAAGCCTGAGTCCACATGCACACAGCCTATATACAGAAACTGAGCCTTAAAACAAGTGAAGAAGGTCAGAAAACTATAATTACAGTGAAAATAATGAGGTGAAAATTTGCTGTCTGACCAACTCCCATTTAGTCTCCACTTTACAGCTAACTTGAAACAAGCGATGCTCATAAAAGTGTAAAAAGGCAATTCACGAAGTTCATTTATTTCCTCTTTTTCAAATCCTCGCTGTGGCGCCTTAAACGACAATTATTACCTGCAACGATGAATCTTTTTAAATGACAATTTTTTGGAGAAACAGTATTTACAGTTAAGCCCTCGGCGGCATCCATACTCCTGTCAGAGAACAGAGGGATTGAAGTTTTTAATTAATCTGAACACCAGCATCCCCGAGGATACACTCACACATACTCTGTCTCCTACACACACACACACACACACACACACACAAACCCACACAACTCAGACTGTAGCAGAAACATTTAGGCGTGACAGGCGGAGAGTGGCAGAGCGACATATCAACCTTTGCATAAATGTCTCTCTGAGACACTTTGTCAAAATAAAAGTGTCTGAAGAGGGGGATGGAGCTTCTGTGGCTATCGCAAAATACTACAGAGCGGCGCTACACACAGTCAAGTGACCATACATCCACACTTTCATCATCCTAAATATCAGCTGACCTTTATTTCTGAAGCACCAACGACTGGATGGATATAACATTATCTCAACTCACATGATTCTGCAGCTTTTCCAGCAACAACATCACATTCTGGCCTATTGCGGTGTTTCATTGCTGACTTTTTAGCTATAATGTCTTATTTTTATGTTATTTTCCCGAGCTCAACCTGAGTTATGGAGAAGAGCACAGGCTCCTCTGATGCTGTTGCTCTTTTTATTCTGAGGGTTTTTTGTCTGCACAGTGGGGGTACGCAACAGTAAATCCCAGCAAGGGGCGCCTTGTTTACAGTAGGAGAAGCAGAGACAAGTACAACAGCACTGTTTATTGAAATATTCCATTCGCTTTTATCACATCGATATTCTAACTTCTTTTCCCTCGAATGTAAAAACTTTTTTTCTTGTACACTTTTCACCCTTATTTCCAATTTGAGTGTTTACTTCCCAAAGCCCAGATATGCATTAAAAAAAAAAGCAGGTGGATGGAAATGCTCCTAATGAAATGGAGAGAGTCGACTTGTGCTGCGCCTCAGGTGTTAGACACAACACACAGTTCAGTATGATTCAACCTCACCCTCAGCAGTGTTGATGTAATCCCGCCTTCAGCCAGACTCGCAGCAGAAAACGTGCCAGTTTGCCAGCGAATGAGCATTTCTTGTATCTGCTTCTTTGGTCAGTAGTGTGTGCAAATGTGAGGTCCACGCATTTCATCTTTGAGAACTGCCTATGTCTTTTTATTTCAGTAAAAGCATATTTTCGTTGTGAGTATAGGGATGTCACAATTACTTGTTTTCACAATTAATCGTGGTATTAAACGCCACAATTATTTAATCGTAAAGATTCCTAAATACCGTTACTTTCACAAAAATGTGATGTTGGAACCTTATCGGCAGATGTGCGCAAAAATAAAAGTAAATGCACAGATACTGGTCCATTTAACTAAGGTAACATTGAATTGGTAGGAATTTAAATGTTAGCGTGTCATTTAAAAAAAAAAAAAAAAAGCAAAACAAAACAAAAAAGATTTTTAAAAAACGCAAACATTTGGTATAGATGACAATTCATGACCTGAATATTTCACACATTTCCTCTGGGGATTAATAATTGGTCATATATTAGTAGATACTTGAAATATTTTGTATAAACGTATGAGTAATGTAATTATATTTTGACTGTATTTTATTTTACACATTCATAATGTTGTGAAATTAATTAATGCATAATAATCGTGATAATCATAATACCGTGATTATTTCTCTGACAATAATCGTACCAAGAAAATGTATAATCATGACATCCCTAGTTGTGAGTGTGTCTGTGTGCACACTAGGGCTGCCCCCGACCAAAGATTTTGTTGGTCGACCAGTAGTCGTCACTTATGGCGATTAGTCGACTAATCGACCCCCCACCTTGACGGAAAAAAAATAAAAAATAAAATTTAATTAAAAAAAAAAAAAATTTTTTTTTTTTTTTTTTTGCTTCCCGCGGTCAGGTTGAGAATTAATTAATTAATGCTCGTGACTCCGGCCGTGTTGGGTCCGAGATTCAACAACAAGCCGGTCGGGTTTCACCGTTATTACCGGCAGAATGCCCGTTTATCACCAATAAACACTGTAGATGAGGAGGGTAAAAAGTTACTGAGCTCAGGCTGTGTGACGGGGGTGCGGGGGTGGGGGTCCGCGGCGTGGAGCGGTGCGGGCATAGACATATGTCTATGGGTGCGGGTCTCTGACTGCAGCGGGGACTATCATGGATCCACTCCGTGACACTGAGACTGACCGCCGGTGAGCGCTGTGGGACGGGGCCGGGGCTCAGACAGCACCCGCTAATGGTGACAGCGGTGATACGAGAGAGACTGCCGTGCCTTGTAAAAAAAAAATAAATAAAAAAAAAAGTGTCACGTCACGACTTCCTGTATCTGGCCCTTCAAAATAAAAGCCCAATAGCCTTTCATATACAGTTCAGTCATTGATGTTGGCTTAATTTTGACAAGACACGGCTCCAAATGTTTTTTTTTTTTTTTCCTGCGACCAATCGACCAATGAAATTTTGGTCGGCTAATTATTTTTTGGTCGACCAGTGCTTGGTCGACTATTTGGGGGCAGCCCTAGTGCACACTATGTACACCAAAATTGAAATTATACAGTGAATCGCCAAATAATGGCACGTTTCATTCACAAAGGCATAGCAAGTTAACTTTTCAGCAGGCCGTAGTGCAAAGTGAAGTATTTCCGTTTCCACCATGCCGGCCTGCAATAAGCTGTTTTTGGCCATAAAACTAATGTAGCAGTCACGGACATTGACTGCCCTCTAAAATGGAAATTCATAAGCCAAAATGCCACAGTGGGAATATCAAAATATGACATATCCTCTACTTCTAGCTCCCTCGCCCCACCCTCCCACTTCTATCCGTCTCTCTCCGCCTTCCCGCTCCACCCCTCCGTCTCTTCTCCAGGGTTTTTCAACAGAGAGCACATCTGCTGTAGGAAACTCATCTGAAGGACACGTCAACCCTCCCTGACACGGCTGACTAAGCAGACAAACGGACCGACAGGCCGACGGACTGACACCTCTCTCAGATGCGTCCCAGGGGAACCCAAAATCTATAACCGGCTAAATCTGACACCAAGGAGGGGGAAGTCTGTGTGTGAACAGCTCAACAGATAAAAGGAAAAAAGTTGACGTTACCAGTCTTGTGTTTCAGAAGCAGCTTGATTCTCAATCTGCATTTCAAATCTTGAAATCTTGTGATATATTCAGTAATATTGTAAACTACAACAGTTTGGTTTTGATGCGGTTCAGATGTGGTCTGCTTCATCAGTCGTAAAGATGTAATCTGAACCGACTGAAGGAAACAGTAGAAAACATGTGGGTTCATTGGTATAAACAGACAGATGATTTTTGATAACCAGCAGCTCTTCACGCTTCGAGAGCCCAGACTGACAAAATGAGCGTGAGAAAAAATCTGCCGTGTGCAGCCGTGCTCACTCTCAGTTACTTCTTACACGTTTCATAACTTGGTCAGAGAGCAAGAAAACATTACTAATGAAAACGTGACACTGCTCAGAAGAAGCAGGGTGCGCAGTGACAAGTTTTCTTTTGTAACCTGGTACCTCGTAATAAAAACGACAGATGTGTCTCCAGCCAGCTGTTGTGCAGCGTCAAACATCTGCACAAAGTTACACAACTGTTCCTCCGCCTTTCTGCCATGAATCACGTCAAAGAAAATCAACAAGCTGCAGATACTGAAGTCAATCTGAAGATGTGGAATATGCCATGTCTCAGTAGAAACACAGATAGCCAGCACTCATACTGTGCGTTCACACCAAAAGCCTCCAAAGCGCAAAACGCCGGAAGTCAATTCATTTTCAATGAGAGCCCGGCGACACTGAGCGACCAAAGCTTCAACTGGCATCACTGCGCTTCCAAAGCGTCACCAGACGAGAAGTTGAGCCTTGGTTAACTTTAGGGTTATTAGCCATGACGCGGTTCGGCGGCAACCTGTCAGAATAGAGATGTCCTTCGGCTCCCTTTTTTCTTTCTTTTCGTCCTTCGGCTCCCCAATGACCAGCGCGATCGAACGGCTGAAAATATTTGCCGTTTTGGAAACTGTCTTGTCTGAAGCCCACCCTCAAGCGTTTTTGACGCTTCGGAAGCTTTTGGTGTGAATGTACGGTTAGGTTTATCCTCTTAATTTCTCCTGAATCCAGGCAGCACGGGCCCACAACGTACACGTTTCAGCAACACAGCTTTCTTCAGCACACCTGGACAATTTGGACTTTATACTGTAAGGAGTGTGCTCTCTTTCTCTTCTCTGACTCATGTCTGTCTTAAAGGTTGAGTGTGTAATAATTGTCAAGGTTTATTGGCAAAATCTGAGTATACTACCCATGAATATATTTGTAAAAGTGTATAATCGCTATGAAATAAAATTTGTTTGGTTTTAGTAGCCTCATATTTATTCTTCATAGCAAGCACGCTTGCTTTATAGAGTGTCGCCATCTTGCGCTGCCATGTTTGTACGGCAGCCCGAATGGAAAATCCAGCCAGCCAGAGAGCGTGTTTCATGAGTTTCGAAGAAGAAAGCTGAATGAAAGCAGGAGGAGGAAACAGCAGACATATCGTAAAATGGTTTAGATCTTCACCTCATCGCTCCATGCTCCTGAAATACTCCCAGTCGTCCCAGTCGTGGTGAACAAGTTTTTTTGTCCTCAGAGGCCACCGTCACTTTGCCGATGGGAGGGGTGCAATCTACAATCTGAATGCTAAATGTCATGGTTTTCCCTCCACTGGACCTTTGATCTCAAGAAAACAATCATGCACAATCAAACACACACACACACACACAAATAAATAAAACTCTTATATGCTGTTACCCAGTATGGCCCAATTGGGATGAGCTCTCCTGTTTCTACTGGGGTCCTGTAGTTCGGTGGCGGAGGGGCCCCCTCTGCCCAGAGCGGGCTCTCTGCCCTGCTGGGTGCCCCCCCTGCCTGGAGCTGGAGTTGCGGAGCCGCCGCTCCAAGGTTCCCCACCCTCTGTAAGAGATGCGCTTCATTCAGGACCACCAACCAACAGCCAGTCAGGGGGGGGTCATCAGGGTTCACAAAGGTCACAGGGAGGTCAAGACTCCAAAACTCAGATCAGGTCAAAGGAGGGGGGGTGGGGGGGTGGGGGGGTGGGAGAGGGGCGGGGGGGTAAGGTGAAACAAGAGCCGTAAAAGAGAGAGCATTCAGATTCATTCAGCTGACGGGCAAGAGTCACATTCTGGGTGTTTTTCAGGTGAAGGCAGGAGGAAGGGTCCTGGAGGTGGCTGAGTTTCATATAGAAGCTGAGTGCAGAGTGCTACAGAAGAGGACGAGGAAAGAGGAGCTGTTGTCTGTAACATCACTGAGGGAGTATAGTTCTTTTTATCTACAGCAGAAAACACAGTCAGGAGGAAACGCTCTGCTCTCTCTCCGTTTCCACGTCAATCAAGTCAAATTACAGCAGAGTCTGAATCACCTGCTCAGCGGCTCTGCATGAGCTCCACCACTGACACGGTTTCACATCAGAGATCACTGGTCATATGGGTGTGTTTGTGTGTTGTGTGTGTTTGCTTCAAGTACGAATAATACACACAGTTGCAACATAACAGCAATTTGGGTGGTGTTTCCGTGGATTACCCATTGACAAACTGCACATTTTGGCGTGGTGAGAGATCGCTGTTTAGCCCACTTATGTGTGAAGAGAGTCTACACACAACCGCATCGATCCAACGCTGCGCTCGACTCACATGAAACAAGCCCAGAATAGAAGCATCTGAAGCTGCCTGGCAAATTGGGGGCACGCAGTTATAGATTTTTAGTTGGGAGGACGGTTGTGGATGAAACAAATGCAAATTTATGTATCAATGCCCTCATTTAACATCTCTGAGAGCAAAGACTGGCACAGAACAAGGACTCGGCTGGATGCTGTTTTTGTTGTGCATGCGTGTTATTTGGGTGCCAGCGGGGGCATTGCATTCTTGCACACGTGCGTGTGTGGGTGCATGTGCACTCTTGGCTCGTTGTGTCTTTGTGTGTGTGCATGTGTGTGTTTAAGGCAGTGTTTGCTTTTCAGGGATGCTGCTGTTCTGTGATCAGAAGCAGAGGCACAAAGGAAGAAGAGAGAGAGAGAGAGAGAGAGAGAGAGAGAGAGAGAGAGAGAGGAAGGGGTAATGCTATTATCCTCCAAAGAGCCGATTTTGTTAGTTAGAGACACTGCTTTAATCAGACTCAGACTGTGGCTATTGACTAACATGCTTAGAGAGGACAAAGTGTAAATTCCAATCGACAAGTAGAAACCCTCAAAGTGTTGAGCAGGAAAAGAAAACTGTGAGAGGATGAAGCAGTAAAGTTCAGCAAATTGCAAATTGCAAAAAAAAAAAAAAGAAGATGCACAGGATGACCACACGCTCACCCAAATAACATTTTCACGCATCAGCAACAATCTACAAGCTACAAGGTGCTGATAATGCAACAACTACGTCACTACATAATCAAGAAGTGGATCGAAGCCGTTTGCACGAAGCAGAATAAACTCGGACAGAGTGGAGCAAGTATAACAAGATTGTCCTCATGACAAATGTGTATTCATCTACTTTGTATGGACCAACAACAAGACCTCAGCTTTTATGACACTGCAAATTAAGAGTGCAACAAAACAATGTGACAGAAACACTCGAATACATTAGATTACCAACTATGGATTTGCACATGCACTGAAATGACAGTGGTGGCTTGCACAGCGCGTGATGTAACACTCTCTTCATAAAGAGAGAAAAATAGAAGAAACCAAAACATATTAACTAGTGCGGAGCTACTATTGCTGGCCTTGTCCTTGTAGATGCCTGACAAGGAAATCTGTCTCTCATGGACTTAAGCAATATCTGTGATACAAACAAGACTTGGGTAAAGGAGGTCTAACAGAGGCTCGAGGTAAGAATGAGACATTTCTACAATTTCCTGGTGGGGAAGAAGCATAACTCTGCAAATCCACTTGTATGAAAGAATGAAACAGTATAGCTCCGTCCAGTCCGGTTTGCTTTGATAGAGTATGAAATTCTATTAAGACACGACGAAAGCCCTGACGTTCGGAGCCGAGGCAAGTTAATCCTGCGAGTTGACTGTGTGCAGCTGAGGGCTTAGAGCAGCAGCTTAACACAAGGCCGCGGCTCTGACGCACCTGCCACTGGTCAGCCACGGCCTCAGCCCGCCGAGCAAAACACAACGTGATAATAACAGGAATTATTAACGGCACCGAATTAAAACAATT
This sequence comes from Trachurus trachurus, assembly GCF_905171665.1. Taxonomy (NCBI): domain Eukaryota; kingdom Metazoa; phylum Chordata; class Actinopteri; order Carangiformes; family Carangidae; genus Trachurus; species Trachurus trachurus. The sequence continues at coordinate 6,032,458 of NC_139906.1, forward strand.
TCATCTTCATTGTTCATTCAAATTAGTTATTTGCTGCATTTTACATGCATTTCAAAGGGTCAAGTATGTGCAGTGATGTGTGCAAACTGAGTCAAACTGGTGCAAGCAAGTTAGTAGGCAGTGAGTTACTGCACATGTAGGTAAGGCAAATGTCTTTTTTAAAGTATATCATCAACCAGATGTACTGTAGGTCCTATATTAATACTTTAAAAGGATAAATGTGTAACTGGATAAAATGCCAGTCAGCCATGTGTTTTAAAACAAGATGCCAGGACATCCACTCCAACACAGCTCAACTGAACCCAGCATCTAACCATGCAAGATTTAGGATAACAGATTTACCTGGACTCTGCTATATTTTTATTGGATCATTCAGAAAACTGTCAGCCAATCTGTGGCCCTGATTCATTAAGCAGCCTGTTCTTACCAGATCTCCAGACCGAGGCGTGAGAAAGAAGACGTAAAACTAGACCGAGATGGCTTTTAGTTCTTAAAAACCACAGATAAATCTTCGTATGGTTCAATAATTCAAATAAAACACTGGAAGAGTGTAATATAAGGAACCTTTATTCAGATATCTAAGTCAGACGTAATGGTCTGTTTTAGATGGATATTTCTGCTCTCCGTCCTTCGCTCGGTCTAGTCTTTCCTGGCTCCATGTGCACGCCTAGTGGTGTATAACTCCCTGCATAAAGGCTCTGCAACTGTGTATGGGAAAAGTTAATTGTCCGTATTTGCATGCGGTATAAAGCAGCAGTGGGAGGCATACCTGGCACATGCTCTCTCCTGCTGATTTGAGCTGTCAACTGTATTTATTAACTATGATGAATCACCCCCCTCACTTCACATCCAATCAAAGACCTCTCAGAGGGACTCAAATCTGGTCACCTTTAACTAAATGATTTCCTTGGCCCATGGTGTGCCAGCCAGCGATTGCACTGGCAACCTGACGATATGGCTGCTGTTAGAATTATTCTGCCAATGGTCCACAGCTGGATCAGTCATTTTTGAAACAGTGTGGTGAATTAAATGGCCAGTTTGACGTGCAGGAAGGAGAATTTTCTGCTTGGGATGAGGAAAAAATAGCAGCAAAGAGTGAAACATGGAATATATAGTAAAGGTGTTCTTTGGACCTTGCCTTACGGATGCAGATTAAATCTGATCTAGGTTCAGTCCCTGCTGCAGAACACAGTATATTTTGCAATGCAAGCTGACAGCAGCCACTGAATCAGAATAATCTTTCTTTTACAATGTAGAGGAGTTTTCCTTTTTCTACCAGACCACCAATAACACCGAGCTCTTGATATTTAACTAAAAATATGCTCATAAATCTCTGGGTAGTTCACATTACTGCATTCTCTATGCTAAAAATCAACTGTACAGAGATGAGACAAGGTCAGTGAAAACACAAATCCCCAACAGGCTATGTCCTTCTCCGAGAACACAAGAGTCTGGAACTGTACACCTCAAACCTTGCTGAAGGATAAAACGCTTTGATCCCGGCCTGAACGGAAGAGCCTGGGCGGAAAAGGAGGAGGGAACAGGGGAAGAAGGAGGAAATCAATAGATTCTTGTAGACACAGCCTCAAGTTTCCAATCTAACACAGCGCCGTATTGATCAGGCTCTACACGAGACAAGGCAGTGGGACAGTAATGTCGGCAGTGGATTTGGGAGTCTTTAAGAAAACAAACCCCTGTGTAGGCGATGGGACGGTGAGATCTACAGACAGTGAAGACTTGCACAGTGGATAGATACAGTACATGGAGATGGATGTCATAGTGTGTTAGAAATCGGCTTGGACAATATCCAAAAAGTACTACCTCAGCCCTACTGTAAGCAGGAGGCAGGGCGGGGTTAATGTCAGTAACGAAAAATAAAAGCCAAGTCTCAAATAGACGTCGGTCTCCTGTACTGGGCCGGGGCTGGCTACAAATTTGAGCAAATAGACGCCGGTCTGAATTAGAAGCTTGATCTATTTCTATTTTCTGCAAGTTCTTGTGAATGTACACAACCTTTCAAAGCCCACGATCGCCCGTTTGAGCAGTTTCTACGCTGTTTAATTCGTGCTAGAGTTCTGAACGGGCCTGAAAATTTTAACGCGACCCAGTCCGATCTGCGGGTGTTGAAACTCGGACCTGATGCGGCCGTACTCACGGGCATTAACGTTCGGCCCTGATGCGGCCAAAAAAAAAAAAAAAAGGAAGCCTGTGGCCCAACCTTACCCGAGTTATTTATATACAGTATATGTTTTTGACTCGAATCTGGCGCCTCCGGTCATGTTGTTTGGGCCGACTGCCAACTGCCCGAAAGAGTTGGAGCCTACTGTATATACAGTCTATGGCCAGAGGTGCATGCATTTATTTCGAATAAGTTTAATCGGCACTTCTAAATGAATGCGTGCTCCAAATCTGACTCTTTCCTTCTTTTACTCTTTCGAACAGTAAGAAAAGGACGATATGAGATATGAGAGTAATTTTCATCTCTGCTAAAGATAAGGTTTGTTCAAATTTAAATAAAAGCCTGTCTGTCCCATATACGTAGACGCCTGACTCTAATATAAGCCAGGTCAGTTTGGCAGTTGAAGCAAATAAAAGCCTGGGCTTCTATTGGAGAATTTTTTGAATTTTATGTTTGAATTTAACAATATATAATGTTACCATTATAAAGAACTGAAGTATATATTTTTTTATAACCAATACCAAGACCAAACGAGTACAGCTTCATAAGCATTACCACTGGAACTGCTAGTCTCTACTCAGACTAACTGAAGTATGCAAATATGCTAATGATTCGCTAACTAATAAACCAGCTTTTACCTCGGCTTGCTCATCTGTTTGTTTGTTCTGTTCTGAACTGCACAGGAGGTTTAGCTTCAGCAGCACGTTAGTAGAGCAGCAGTAGCTTTAGAGCGTTTAGGGACGATGTTGAAGTGAAACTTCAATAAGCAATAGTTACAATGTAAGAAAATAGATTTGAATCTATTTTAAAAATGCAGTGGGCCATGTTTAGGTGCATGTGACATGAGCCGTAGACTGATGGGTTGATTGAAATAGGAGGGATCTGCTCTGTTAGACACTCTGTCAGAGACTGGCATCTGAAAAATGCTGCTAAAAGGCTTTTCATCTGTGTGGACACGCCATTAGACTGCCAGCATCACCAAAACTCATGCAGTGTAAAGTGCAAGATTTCTTTTTTTACTTCTTACTTGGTAGAGTTTGTCAGAAAAACGGTCTCTGGGCATGTGTGTTAAATGGAAATGAGAAAACCACAGCAGTATGACCTTTCTAAAACGTAGGTGACTGAGGTTTTATGTGTTGTTGGACTGGCTGGCACTCAGGCTGAGGGGGAAGAACAATGAATGAGGGAATGAATATGCATGTTCCAGAGTAAAAAAGGACGGGGAAAGTAATTCAAAATTAAAGTTGCTGCGAGTCAGACTGGGTTTGAGAGCTGCTCCTCTCCTCTGTGACTGACATGCAGAAAAAGAAAAGCAACACTTCTCGTGGTGCAGCTCGAGCGATGATGCTAGCTTCAGGGAAGTGAATCACTTAGCTTGTGAAGAAGAGTCTGGAGTCATTTTCTGGGAAATGATGCTAAAGGGTACGATGGTGAGGTCAGGAGTGCATGACTGATACCAAAACCAAAACCAGTAAACTCCTGACTTCATCTGCAGCACTGCTTGTTCCTGGAAACACATTTATTTCATAATTCGTAGTGTCAAACCACTCTGTGTTTGCAGTGATGCACTGATCCCACTTTTGCCCTCTCATTGAGATGATTTTAAATGTTTGATGTTATGAATGCTACTGTCAACATCCAGTGCGAGGAGAGAAATAATAATGAATACGCACTCCTCCAACAACTTCTATAAGGTAAACACTAAATCTGCTTGGTGGCAAACATTGCAGAGCACTTCATATCCAGAACAACTCCCAGCAACAAAATGCATTTGACTGAACAGGGAAAAAAAAGTAGTGTGCTCAGTCAACCAACACTGGATAAATAAAGTTAGAGAGCAGTCAGGATAGTCTCTCTCCCTCTCTCTCTTTTTCTCTCCGTCCAAAAGATACAGCACAATAAATTACGTTTCTACCTCTGTAATTCCTCTGCATTCCCTCACCGACTCTATCTCGCACTCGCACATATATACACACGCACGCACGCACAGATGCAGGCGTGCGCACAAACATAAGAGGGGGAAAGAGATAGTGGTAGACATTCTTATCTCTGAACATTGGCAGCTCATAATGAGAGTGACTTCCTCTGCAGCCAGTGGTTGAGTGGTGCTGACAGCCTCTCAGCCTTGCGTGTCAGCACGGGGAAGATTTGAAGCACTTGCCTTAGCCTGACAGCCCGGGCCACGCATTTACAGATGTTTCCACGCTCTCAACACATACACATATATATGCACACACGCCGCTCGCGACTCTTGCTTCAAGGTTGACTTCAGTAGTAGTGGGAGGGAGGAGGACAAGATGTGTTTGAAGTACTGACACATGGAACAGACACAATATTGAGCTTTGGTGTATTGGGGCTTACGAGTGGTGAGTGGGTGATATACAGAGAGATGCAGCAGCAGCAGCATCAGCAGCCAACTGGGAGGAGGACAGAGCTTAAGGAGAGAGTTTAAGCCAAGCAGACATCAATACACAGCGATGAGGAGAAAAATTCATTACAAGCCAGAGAACACAGTTTCTGATTACTGCATAGCTGCCTGTACGAAATTTGAAACATGCACAGGCTGGGGATAAGTAGCTCCGGCACAAACTATACTATAGCTTCAGTTGAATTTAACTTAAAGCTACTGATGTCCTTCACATGCCAGGTAAAGGACGTACAAAGGAGAGAAAAATGGCCAGTTTGACGTGCAGGAAAAATTCGAAATTTCCATCATACTATGCTGTTTACGATAAAGTTTTAAAGCACAAACTGTAGTTTACGATAAGTGCTGCCAACCTAAATGCTATATTATCACTTCAAAACTGCCAAACAACTGTAAAAGGTCAGTCTGCGAGCCAGAGTGAAAATGATAGTAGTGTAAACTCATCTTTATTCATAGGTCGCACCTCCTGGAATCTGTGATGTTCTTATCCATTTCCATCCACTGCCACCCCATCATTTAAGCTGCAGCTGCTGTATTTACGTTAAGTCATTTTTGGCCGCTGCCCAGACTGTCGATTATGGCCCGTGTCACTTTTTGCCCCGTGTTCCATCTCTCTTACCTCTCAACGTACTTGTGCTAAATGACAATTGGCTCGCGCAGGTCTTATCTGCAAACAGAGCAATCATGCACCGTAATCTCTGTGGCGATATGCCAAAATGTTTTCAAACTGTTTCACATCAGCCCGTCCTCTCCGTCGTATAGTCGATCACACCTCAGCGGTGCTTTTGGCACGCCGGGAGAATTAAACATGAGAGGTCATGATGATCAGGAGAGCTGGGCATGTTATACATTTCAATTTTCAAAATGTCATGAAGCAAGATGATGCAAAAGGAGGACAAGAACAAGCAGTCGATGCAGAGGTGGGAAGTGGACTGCAGAATAACCTGTGGAGAAAAGGTTTTTGGAAGCGTACAAAAGGTACCTTCAGGAGAATACATTCATAGGAAAATGCTGTGTATTCATCCATCTCCTGCACACCGCTTTGATTTTCCAGTGGCCGCGGCCAAATGGTGTGGCAGTAATTCTACGTCCACTTGAATCTCAGAATAATGTTCTCTGTTTCTGTGTTGCACCCCCCTGCATGGATCACTGACTCATAAACATGGGCGACTGGTGAGGAGAAAGGCGGCCATTTCATCGAAACGCTGCTCTCCACTTCCTCCAAACTTGTATGAAATCATGTGGCATGATGGAAAATTATTGTTTTTCTGCTCGGTGTAATGTCCAACTTTCATTTTTAGCTAGCATCTTACAAAGCTACTGTAGCGTGCACAGGGAGGTTACAGATGCATGTGCAGCCAGTGAATGAAAAATGTGGCACATCCAGTAAGAGAAATGAGCGCACACTTAGTTTTTCATACCTCACGCAGGCACACTTGTCTGTGTCGATGTATTTCATGAATGTTGTATGAGCCAATACACCTTTTCCACGAATAGGGAGACAAGCAGAGGAACTCACTGAGCCCTTACATGAACTGAGACAGAGACATCAAAACAGGAGGAGCTGCTAAAGAGAGAAAAAGATAAAGGGACTTAACACAGGGATATTTTGTTGGGAAAGGAAACTGGGGAATGTGATCAACAGCCTGAGTTAAAAAAAAAAAAAAAAAAAAGACAAACATAATGGAAATCATAAAAAACACACATACACTTACTTTGATATATTCTTGTTTACTGTCACCAGAACTTGTGTTAAATGTGCATGTTAAATATTTCCTTTGCAGGGTTCAAATTCACGGGTTCCAGACTTAACGCTATTATCACTTCATCGCTGGAATGAAAATTAGATAGAGATGGCAGCTTTTAAAAAAAGTCACATATTATGAAAACAATTTATAACACTAAACTTTGAACATATGTCCTCAGTAGAAAAAGTTCCCACTTGCCGTTGTGTGTGTGTGTGTGCATGGAGAATGGTGTCCTATGTGTCATCTACTGAATCATCAAGTCAGGCAGCCTACAGGAAAATATGGCAGTGTTGCTGGTCCTACAACACTTCCAGCGACTTCCAATCAACCAAGATACACTGATCAGGATGGACATGATGGACCATGAAAACACACAACATAGCACTCACTCTGTATTATGACTGAACCTGCAGCAATCCCAAGGCCTTTCTGTGCTGACATCATCAACACAGCCCTCAAACATCAACATCACTCTTTCTAAACCTAAAGGACTTTGCGGTTTAGTTAATTTTGCCAAAGTCTTGCCCATATTTTCTTTTTCTCTAAAAGCAGCAGAGAAGAGCTCCGCGTCACATGCTTCTGCTCTACTGCAAATGTAGTTGCTCTTTTTTGGTGCAGAGAAGTGAGATGCTCACACTTAAGTGTGACTCACTGGACTCAGCCCCAGAGGTAGAGGCATTCTGCCCCAGGTAAAGCTAAATTAATCCACTGGAACTGCTGTATGTTGAGTGCACCTCTATTACCTGGACAGTTTTCTTTTTTCTTTTTTTTTAATAAAAAAGCTTTCTCATGTCAATGTTTTATACATTCAATCTAATGGGATTCTAATTTATAAAATTAAATAGCTATTTCCAGAAATTTACTGTGACCTATTGGAGATGAGGATGATTACATACATAATCAACTGTATGGTGTTTAACAGGATGCTATGTGAGAGATATGTTAAAACATTTGTCTTTGCTATTTCATGTACACATGGATAAGCTTTAAATCTTTACCTAATTGTAAATTAACTTTTGTTTGTTTAAACCTTAAAAACAAAACAAACAATGTTCCATTAAATGATATTCTATAACGCAAATACATATAACCAGCTCAGCTGCACCCTACATGTCTTTCTAATGAAATCAGACTGACGCCTATGGACACGTCATTGGGAACAGGTGTTCAGGGCACAGCAGTGTGGGCGCTGGAGTGTCTGTGCATCTGTGCACTACATGTATGGGTGTCACTAGAGATTAGTGTCTTCGGTCAGAGACACGGGGTCGACTATGGAATTACAGGATCACTGTGGTTGCCTATTGTTCCTATAGCTTGGATCACTGACTCATCCTGCCTTACCCAGACAAACATGATAGACGTTCAGACAGCCTCCTAAAATAGTGGGCTGACCACAGACCGCTGACTCCAATCACAATTGTTTTCGCAAACTGGTGTCTGATAACCTCAGACCTACATAATGGTAATCGTGTAGCATGAAACTGACAGTCTGTAAGAGCCGAAAAAACATTTTCAGAAGAGAAGTGCAGGTGATATACGTAGGAGTCTTAAAATAGAAGATGTTCAGAGACCTATAGAAAGAGAATGAGAAAAACAATCACACTGGGTATTGCTCTGTACTCACAGTCCTTCTACCTCAAATATAAAGTTCTTTGTGAACCAAGACCTATATTTGCATAAGTTAAAATGAGAATCCCTGGAGAGTACTTCTCATATTGCTCTCCCTAAAATGATGTATGTTTTTGTGGATTTTTTGTGTGCGTTTCTAGTCCTCTGCTCGGTTCATTGAGAAGAACCTTAGAACCAAAACATACAGAGCTGTCTGAGTGATCAAAAACGCGCTCTAACCTCTAATCATTTCTGCCTCGATCCGTCTCCCGTCACCTTGGCCTTTAATTTCCACAGATATGGCAGAGGAGGCAGAGTGATCTCATGCTTTCTGCTACCCTACTCCCCGTCCTCTGCATCTCACCCTGTTATTCACTGATTAACCCTCACCTCTGCAGCCTTCTCTTCTCAAATCATCCCCTACTCGCGCTGTACCATTCTCTGTCTACACAACATACATTGATAGACTGTTAACAAAGTACAATGATCCAGAGACGGTTGAACTTTCAGCAGATGAGGATAACGTTTCTGTGATCAAGGTTTCTAGTTCTGCAGCTCTGCAAACTTAGTCACCCGCAGTGTCAAACTCTTCAACTGGATCTGCTGCGTTTCCACAAAGTTGTATCTTTCAGCATAGCCAGTGCTAAGCTATAAAGACAGCCTTATTTGTCTGAAGTGGTGGAAAGTAAAGGCAGCAACATTGCTTGAAAAGACTAATAGTTTATCATCAAAGACATCCATACATCCTTCATGTCCAAAACAGTTTGCTCTGCACCTTGCAGTTGGACAATGAACTTGATAAGGTGTATGATACTATCTGTTCACAACTAGTTCTAATCTTGACCCTTCGGTCTTGGTAGTCTTCTTGACCGTCTTCATACTGAATGCTTTGGTAGCAAACTTCTCAACAGCTTACCCACCCAACCATTGAGTTGAGGAAGGTTTAACTTTGTACGTGCAGTGCATTCCCTTGTTTTCCTGATGTGAGCAACATTCTTTTCAATTACAGTAATCTGAGAGATTCGGCCTGCTGTGTCCCAACCCAGTTGGGGACACCACCAAACCACAGTACCTTATCATTACTGCCAAATGTGTGACATGATACAAGTCATGCTCAATTTTAATGCTTGATACAAAACAACTGTCAACCCAGCTGTTGTGCTCAACTAAACTTACGTCTGGCTGATACTGGAGAATCTATTCATCTTTATTTGATCTCTTTGTTTGGTAGACCCTTGAGCACAAAGTCTGAACTACATAGGGAAGTCCCCTTATCATATCCAATGATACTGGACACGGCACATTTGATTGATTCTTCCTTCCTGATCTTTGAAAATGATATCATACTTATTTCAACATCGCACCTAATGCTCAGCAATCAACATTTTAAAAACACAAAAGTACACACAGCGTCTTCCTTCCACATCATTTTAAGGCAAAAGGTTACAAACCACTTCATCAATCAATACAAAATTATCAACAGATTAAAGCTTTAGCATGCGAGGCATTAAGAAGGCAACAACCAACTGCTAGCTACAAATATATTTGGTTTTTTGGAGAGTTGACCAAACCAGACTAATTTCACGTCACTAAAGACACTCTGAGGCAACACTTTCTCGGATTTCTGATCCAAACAATTAATCAAGCAAAAGAAAATTCCTGGATTTCCTGGATTAATTAAAAATGAAAATAATCAATAGTGGCAACCCCTCTCTCCTTAACTGGCCTCTAATGACAGGCTGAGACTGATGTAATGTTGGATCTCTGCTGCTTGCAAGAGGAGATCTACGAACATACAAAGTCATCAATCAACATAAGGAGGCATTTGGACATCAAATGAGTGTCTGCTTTCACTATAAGAATGACACTATAAATCTGTCTGTTCCCAGTCCTGTGGGTCTGTGGTTGTCTTGTCCTTTCTCAGACTGGATGGCAAGAGACATATAGTGTTGGACAGTGTGACATGGACTCTATAGGGAGTAACATAACGGGATCAAAAAGAAAAAGGCTGGGTTTTCAAATTGTGTTTCTTTCCACTCAAACTGGTCATGAAGTTAGTACCCAGTCCAGTGCAGTACCCGTATTTTGTTTGTGTGTCTCACACACTGTGGAAGCACTGGTTTAGGGCAAATCATCAGCCTATTGTGAGATTAAAATTACAGAGGTAACAGAAACAAAAGGCTTCTATCTATCAAAAAAGGGGTCAAAATATCAGACTTGTTATTTGGAAACGTGGAGGCAGAGTGTTTCTGTTTGATTTGACACAGTGCTCATCACCTGCAGTGTAATAATGACAATGTAAGCAGCTACACGTCTGCGCCACATTCATAAGTCAGGCTCTCAAATACCCACAACAGTCTCAACCACTGGGGATCACAGAGCAGTCATGAGTGGCTGTCAAGAAGGGAATAACATCGCCATCTAGAGGCTTGAGTCAGCACTGCTCCTACACACAGCTCTGAGCAGAAAAGTGCCTGTCATGCTCTCCCACGTTACTCACAGAGCTTCTCACTCACACTCTGTCTTTCTTTTCAACAAGTGGATTCAAACAGCCGCGAGAGGGAAAGCTGTTCAAGACCACAGCAAAAAAATGCGCCAGGGAAACAGAGCCCTCCTTCAACACATGGAGCATTTACCCACTGCTTGATGAGACTCAGAACTATAGCTCCCCGTGCAAGGTCACTTCCAGCCAGCATGCAATATCGCTGGGACAAGAAACGAGGGGAGAAAGACAGATAGCGGAGAGGATGAGGGAGGATAAATACTCGACACACAGATAACCTTCGGAGAGAGAGCATGCACAGCTTGGAGCTTAACCTATCTCAACTGAGACAGGTGACCAATGAAACAATGAAGAAAGTAAATACTGAAGGGTGGAGTGACAGACTCCAAAAGGCAGATAAAAAAAAAAAAAATTCTTACCAAGGATGGGAGCCAGGCGGAAGACGTCAGATAGACGGCTGTTCACTGGTTCATATGGAGACTCTTCCAAGAAGTCATTACCTGTAAGAAGGATAACCACATGTTAGATAGATAGATAGATAGATAGATAGATAGATAGATAGATAGATAGATAGATAGATAGATATATAGATAGATAGATAGATAGATAGATAGATAGATAGATAGATAGATAGATAGATTTTTTAACCCCCTCCTGTTTTGTTTATCTTCTTTCACCCCTCACAATGGACTGCATGTGACATGGGATATTTGGGTCAGTCAATATCCACGCTGGCACACAGCCACACGCTTGATTAGGCAGGTTGGTCAGCTGTGTTGCACAACTGGAAGTCGACTCGCTGGCGATGGGCTGGATGCAGTTTAGGGACTAGAGGCCCCCCACCCCCACCCCCCCGCCATGATCAACACTTTAAGATGGCACTGCCAGGGCCGAGGAGCTTTACGCTCCATTACCTTCAAGGGAAGTGATTTAGGAGGTCAAAAAAAGTGTCTCAGCTCTATAGGACCACGGCCGAGATCCGAGTCAAGGGCCAAATTTGAATTAGAGCTGAGTGATTGTGCGTGATCGCATGGGACTGTTAATATGCAGACTAGAGCTGTGTGTGCTACTTTTTTCAGTTTTTGTGTGTTTGTGGTAACAGGGGTGAGGGAGGGTCACAGAGCTGGAGGCGGGGGAGGAGGGTGGGGTGGGTGAGGACTGGTGCTGCCTCCTCCACACAGTGGGAGTGGGAGGAGCTGGTGCAACTAAATCGTTTCACTCCTTTACAGAACAGAGTACGGAAGAAAACCTATGGGGAATGTCCATCTCACTTTAAATATAGCTGCTTACTGTTCTCCAAATGTTGCAGTCCGGCCCAAGCAAATACCCCGAGGGATTTTGTGGGGGTATACCCATGAAAAACTATACCATGGGCAATTGATTCATTCTGATAGACCTTTAAAAAAAAAAAAACATAAAATCCCAGGAACAAGCAGAGATGGGGACCCTGGGTTGGTTCTGGACAGGAGGGGGAGTTGCCCCAACAATCACTTAAACCAACCTTGTAACGCCTGATAGATCCCCCAGTAAACGCGCAGACAGTTCTTCTCTTTCTTCATGCCCCTTTTACACCGGCAGTTGTACAGCGGGCTCTGCTTGAGCGCGTCCATGGCGCTCCGGCACTCGTCCTTGGCCTCCAGGCCGGCCACCATGCTGAAGTTGCTCTCCTTGCCGCCGGCCGCGCACTGCCTCATCGTGCGGTACTTGGTGCTGCACCCCTGCTCCTTCAGGCACTGCTCATTGGCTCTCACACAGTCCAGCCGGTTGGCACCGACACGCAGGTTCTCCTCGGCGTAACACAACACATCTGGGGGGGAAAATAACAAGTGGCATTTAAAATAATAAGAAAAGTAATATAAAACACTATTATTTTCTCTCTTGTAGCTATACATTCAGATCGTAAGCAGTTTGCATTGATGTTTTCAAGTACTGAAATGTTACACATGCTTTTGAGGGATACACAGCACAGTTTCGTGCCGATGAAAACGTGCAGCTGTGCGTGAACTTGCTTTCATTTGCAGTATTGTTAGATTAAGCACAGACAGCACCCGACTGACTTTTTCGTTTAATGCTCAGGTTGGATGAGATCAGTGGTACAGTAAAGCCTCTGCACGTTATACCCATATACCCCGCTGCCCCTGCCCGGACTCGCCCTTTATTATCACCGCTCACAAAAAAGCTAATAAAAATATTATAGATAAATGAGTATCATACAGAGAGCTGCTACTGCTGCTGGTGCTGGTAATAAATCAAGGGGAAAACTTACCTAAAAGAGGCAGCAGGACATACAGCACTGCGAGGATCATCGTCTCCCTCTCAATGTGAAACATAAACCGCTTTTAAAAGGAATTTCGCGACCAAAAAAGCAACTTAACAGCAGTTTAATTCCCAGGGTACTTCCACTGTTTTGAAATCCATTGAAAAGACGTAGCAGTGCGCGCTCCGCTGTACAGAACAGATCCAGCTCGCCTCGTGTGCGAGAAATTATTCCCTCTTCCAAAAAAAAAAAAGTGTCCAGTCCCGATTCTGCACAGTTTTCTCTGACTCTCAGCAGTCTCTCTGAAGGAAAGTGCTCCTTTCTCTCTTATTCTTTTCTTTTCTTTCTTTCCAATTCCTTCCTTCCCGTAGCGGGTGGTCTTCTCACCACCGGGAGACAAAGACAGGGGGAGATCAGAGCAGCGGTGGAGGCGAAACACGGCGCGCGTCCTCCAACTCCAGCCAGTGGGATGTTTTGCGTCTGTGCGTCTGAGCGCACACAGCCAACTGGAGGGAGAGCCCCGCCGCTGTCTATAGCGCATTCAGCAGGAGGAGAGTGCCAGCCAGCTTGCCTCTCGCGTTTTAAGTACAGTAATCTTATCATAAATTAACAAAGATATAGCCTCTATAGGCCCCTCTTATCACGGCAAACCTCACTCAGTATCACAATGACAACACAGAAAGCAAATAAATCGCTTAATGTTCACTTTCCTCACTTAATGAACACCGGAGACGTAAATCCCAGAATAGCACTGTCATGGTAATCATCACTGAATAGTTGCACAACCACTACACTACACATGTTTTTTTTTTAACGTGTTTAGCTACTTTAAATAAACTTTCCAGCTCACATTTTCGCAAAAGTTAAAAAAAGACAACATAATCCCCCCTTTTCCAGTTCATTAAAATACATATAGGTCGGGATATATAAAACTGCAGCAGAGGGCATGTGGTTACATTAAATATGTTATGAAATGAAACCGGCACCATGCACAAGCTTTTAGATGAGTGGGGATTGGTTTTACATTTCAGTATATAGCTGCTCTGACAGGGAGAGAGGGCAAAGAGCATGACTCAAGTGCATTTTTATGACATGATTAATATAGCAACCTGTGGATTAGCTAATATGACAGTTTCCTGGGTCTCACCCCCCCTCCCTCCCCTCCCCTTCTCAACTTGAGTGTCACTTGAGTGACAAAATGAATGGACATATTTCAGATGCACGCTGCTTACTCACTGCCTGTTCATGATATTTCAAGAGTGTGTGTGTATGTGTGTGGCTCCTCCCTGTTCGCTTTAATGTTAATCTCATTTGAAAGTAAAGGAGAAAAAAAATGTGATTCATGAGTATAGCTGCCAACTGTGGGGAGATTTGGTTGTTATGCGTGTGATGCTGACACATTTCCGGGTCTGTAATAGTGTACAAAATATGTTGATCCAGTATGATGGGTTGTCAATTACAGCAGCCTGACAGCGCTGCACTGAGGAAAAACCTGCCTTCAGTCCACACAGAGGAGAGTGGACACTGTGTCGCTGTCGCCATCTGTTGGTGGTTTGAAAGTAAAGGTCACTGATAAAACAACTGATCTGAAACCTGTTATGTTACTTTCTAAAAAGAAAAAAAGAAAAAAAAAAGAAACTACTGTGTATTGTAATATAAATAAATGGCCTATATAAATATCATCTGTGAGATATTTCACAGATGATATTTCATGTTAGAATTCAAATTAAACACATCATCTTGATCAATATATTGTGAATGACAGAGAGAGAATCAAACAAACAGAGGATGATTATAATAACAGGGATGATGCATCATGCATGCGACTTGTAACTCTTCCTATGGCTCATTGATTGTCCATACGGTCTATTCAGAGGCTAATCCACTTGGCTAAATACATGGGACCAGACTATGTCAATGAATGAACCTCTCCGCATTAAATGCTGGGCTGAATCAATCAAGGATGCTGGCATCCACAACAGTAAATCAACCGTTATACATAAACACACACATACACACACACACGCGGAGAGAAAAGGAGAGAGCAGGTGCATTCAGAGATGGGATGAAATCGCTTATTTGAACGTCAGTGAATAATCCCCTCATTGAAAAGGAAACTGTGATTAGGTAGGTACAGTGAATCAATCCTGCAAGGTACAATCACTTTTAAAAATGACTTTCAATTTTGCTAAATAGAAATGCCATGGGCCAATATCCGAACCTTTTTTTTTCCTATTCCCTTTTCTTTTTTAAACAGTGAACATGACTGGAAAAGTGACAGAAAATGGGTACAAATGAGCGACAGGCGTAGGCTACTATCTGGGCTAATTGTCTGCTTATACATTTTGATGACTGCGCTGTTTTAAAGTCTCCAAAGGGAGCCCTTGCCAGTCAGGGGAGGGGAGAAGGCTCAGACCGGTGATTTATGAAAAGCCACAATCAATATGTGATATTAATTTTGAAAATGAATGTCAGAATGATGTAGTCCTCGGGTCATTTAACGTCTCACGCTGTAATGTGCTTCATGGCACCGGATCAGAAGCCCTTTTTTCCGTTCCAGTGGTGAAACGACAAAATTGCTCAAAGTCAGGGAATTGTGTGACAAATGTACACACAGTGTCTCGGCGGATTACTGTCGAGAAGGCTCACTGTGCCGATACAGCACTTAATAAAAGTTCAACACAATGAGTGGGGGACTGACTAATGAAAGTGCTCTGTTGAGGAAGAAGACTACAGTAAGTTAAGCTAACAATGCTGTAACTGTACGGCCGATAGTCGGGCTAGCATGTGCTGGCTGCTAGCATGAATTTAGCTAACGTTAGCGACATTGACAAACTGTTTTACAAAAACAGCAGTTATTTAAAAGAGTTAATGTGTGCACTAAATCATATTTATGATCTATAAATACGTCAAATTAACCAACCGGTGCCGTGGGCGAGGTGGGTGGAGCAGCAGGTCGACCTGAAACTGCGGCGTAGGTGTAACTTTACGTACTCAACGTAACGTTACGTAACCAGACGAATCCTGTCGGGTTTTTTTTTTTTTTTTTCATGAAAGACCAGGCTCACTCTAAGTTACATTATCCCGCTTATTACACGGTTTACTAGTGGAATAAATCATTTGAGACACAATGTTGATCAAAACAGGACTTTTACCGATTTATAAATTTAGTGTATTATCTGTCACTTTTCCTCTGTTTTGCTAACTCTCCTGTCCCAGTCGTGTGCATTTTAAAAATAAGCCTTCATTCTCCCTGTAACAAGTTACAAATCATTTATTTAACCATCACCGTGAAAAAGAGCCATAAAAGGCAAATATCCGAGAGGCACCTGGCTGCAGGCCTCCGCTGTGAGGTCGCTTCCGGTGCAGGCTCCACTGTCAGGACGCCTCCACTGTCAGGACGGTCAGGACGGGAAGTACGGACTTTTTTGGGGGGCGGGGGGCGGGGCGGGGCAGGGGGGAGTGAGGAAGTTTAATGTCGATTGCATCCGCCATTTAAACCGAGTGACACCAGCGTGTCAGTCAATGTCCAGAGGAGCGCCGGTGAGTTGCTGATTTTGCGTACACAGAGTAAGTAAATAGCCTACATGATTTCTTGTGTTCTTCATCAATATCGGTGCCGTAAAATAGTAACGTTATAGAAGTCATTAATGATGCAAATTACTGGATGTTACATGTCGGTTTGTGTTGTCGTTTTGAAGTTAGATAACGCCAAAGTTAGCTTTCTCCAATGGCGGTTAGCATCAACACCGTAAGTTCTCAGGGACCCTTTTTTTTTTTTTTTTAATGTGTCATGTGTTTGTTTTTGATACTTGAGTACATTTTGCTTCTAACATAACCTACTAGATTAAGTGTCTTGTTATAGCCACTGTCACTTAACTACGTTTTTGAATGCTGGACATTAACCCGCACTGCAGCATTTTCTTGGTCATTATTAATTCTTCTACAGAAGTAAGGCCTCATTTACACTACCTGGTGCAAGTGGCCATTTTACCTGTAAGCAAAGACAATCTAAGTTTGCAGGCTGTATTAATTAATTTGAATTGAAGTTCACGTACTATCATTCAAACACATGATGCATTTTATATCCTTTTTAGATGCATCATTCAATCATCCTGCGTGATGGAAAGCCTGCAGTGGAACGCTGCACAACATGCTGCAGTCAGTTTCACTGCCCCCTTTGCCCCAAAGGCATGTTCAAGCCAAGCCAACCAGCCAGACTTCAGCGGCATTTGGAGGCTCATATTAAAAATGCTATTGCATTTCAAGGTAATGCCATTGCATTTTAGATTAAACATACACATGTGTGCACACACACACACACACGTATGTGTGCGTGCGTTCATGTGCCTTTTTTGACATTGTCTAATATAAACATTTTCTGGACTTACTCTTAGATAAGAAGATCTGCCGCTGCAATTTGAACTGCAGGAATGGGGGACATTATCATTGTCCAATATGTGACAAAACTGTTGTTAGAAGGACAGACATGCAAGCACACTTAAAGTCTTGTCCCATACAACCATCTTCCACCTCAGCTGCTGCCCAGTCCAAACAGAGTCAGGATTCATCCTTGCCCTCCCTGCAACCAAGTTCGTCTGCTGCATCCATTCCTCTGCTTCCACCAACCATAATATCCCCATCTCAAGACCTTCTTGTGCAACAGGATACAACCACATGTACTATTCCCTCTGCCCAATCAATTCAAACATCTACCATCCACCCCTCAGCAGACCCACATATGACATCATCTTCTCCTTTGGTTTCCTCTTCTGTCAACACAAAATAGTATTGGCAAGATTTTATGTTAATTCCTTTTTTTGATAGACACTAATGCCTGTGGACCACATTGTGAAACGATCACAAAAAGTGAGAATGTGAGACCATGCCGATCATCATGGTCCTTCAAGCTTCATCCTGCCCAAGAGCAGCTGGTATGTGTTCTTGAAAAAAACAGCTGTGTGATATATTAGACAGATACGTGCTTCTCATCTTGACGTCCTACCACCCATGTTCCTATGTTTATAAATTTAAATATGCTTGCTATGATTTTTTTTTTCTTCTTCAACAATCAGCTTAAATACGTATTGGACACTGACAACCAAGCGGGCGAGCTCATTGTAAAAACAAGAAAAAGTTGCCTGACCCGAGCTGACTTCTGGGGGCTTGGATTGAACAAGGAAATGGAATCAACCGTGAGTTAACATTTGAACCCATTTTAATTGTGAGCTAATCATGTTTGTATGTCACTGCCAAGTTTTTGTTTTTTGTTTGGTTTGCAGATAGGAAATGCGTGCTTTGAAGTTATTGAGAAAATTGCTCAATCACAGGTATAAAACATAAATATTGTTTTCGTAGTATACTTTTCCTTTTTATATTTTATGGGTATTTGCTCACATTTGAAATGTATTACACAGGGGAAAACCATTTTTGTTGCTGACCTCTATGTTGTACAAACCTGGCGAAAACCAACATTGTGTGATCCACTTGTAAGCTTACCTGTAAGTGCAACTTATCCTACTGAATTTTATTCAGATTATATTTCTTGTGTATTTTACCTGTTTGCTTTTGAACTTTTCCTTTGTATTAGAATGATGCTTCAATCAGAGATGCCATTGTCATTCCTGTGTGGAAACCTGGGCATTTCCTGCTCTCTGTAAGTAGTGATGCTTACTGTAACAGGTGGTTTGCATGTCACAGAAAATTTATATCAAATATTAACAAAAGTATCTTCATTTTCTATTGCAGTGCTGTTGTTGTATTGTGTTGTGCTGCACTTTCACACAATGTTGAGTTCAAATGTCACTAACTACAATTACAGGTTTTGAAACCAGTACAGAGAGAAATAGTCTTTCTTGACTCCAAATGTGCTGAAGCACCATTAGGATTTGGTGATAAGGAGATGAGGGAGCTGATGAGGTCACTAACAAAAACTTTTTTTGTGTGTGCTTTTTGGAGTTCATGTTCCAAAGCTGTTCTAAAGAGTTCCATATTTAGTTTTTTAACCAGGTCATGTTCAGATCTGTGTGACAGCCTTTTTATGGTGCAACATAAGTACAATTGTAGTTTTGTGTATCAAATCATGCTTATAAATCTTATATTAGTTTTACAGATTTACCAACATTAACGTATTTCATACAATTGAGTCAAGAAACTGGCACCATAAAAAAGCCTTTTGAAATAATGTGTGGAGTGTGACTGCATGGAAAGGGATGCATGGATGGTCTGTCCTGAATCAGAACCAGTGATGCATGTGAAAAGAGCCCATATTTATCATTATATTTACTATTATTTATCTTTTTAATGCAACTGTTTTAGAAACCTTTCCCAGTCACTAAATCCTGGCAACTGGACAGAGAAAACTGGATTACAAATTCAGGTAAGAGTATAAAGTATGTATATATTAATAGTTGAATACTTAAATACTGTAAAACACTGTAAAACAATAATTACATAATTGACTTCTTTCTGATATCTAGGGTTTTCCACGACAACCATACGGGATTGACTGTGGCATCTTCATGTTGATGGTATTAATTATTTGTGCAATTCTGTGTGCGTTACAGATATCAGCATTAAACTAAAATTACTATGTTTTATTCCTAGAATGCCTTTTACACCACACTGGATGCTCCCTATGACTTTTCTATTGTAAGTTCATTCATGGAATCAAAGTAAGCTCAAAATTACAACAACAAAACATTTATTATGACATGGTGTGAGGCTTTTGTTTTTTTATCTTCACTTTTCAGATGGACATGCCACTTTTGCGACAGTGGTGGTGTATCATCCTTATGGAAAACTTTGACCTTGGAAGGTGAGACTGCAAAGATTTTGATATTGACTTGAAATTGTTGCAAGAAATGTTTTATTTATTTCTATTGTTTAATCATTTTTGAGCCATGGAAAGCTGTTCGCCCACTGGACAGATGCATCAAAAGCCCTCCTGCGAGGTGAGGTGCCACCAGTGTTTAGGCTGATGAAAAGGAAGGTGGATGACATAACTGAGGTCAGATTTAAATTTTGTTTGAGTTCCATCTGAGTTTTTCTTTTGTTTCAGGTCAGAAACCAGCATTTCTATTTCCCTATTTTTTTTACCAATCTGTTTTCCAATTTTACTGCAATTGTGGGGTCGCTTTAAAGAACATGCCATTCACAAGTTGAGGTTAGACCTTCTGTCTGCAGTTTAAAAATAAAGTGTCTAGATCATGCATGATTGCATGATCTCTAATATGTCGAGGAGGGCACTGCTGGATCTTTTCTTTTTTTCTTTTTGGAGCTTGTGTTTTGAATATTACAACTGATCATTTTGCCTATATATTTTCAGGATGAAGAGCAGCAGGCTGAGGTCTCAGTCAGACCTGCCGACAAGGACACCAGTGGAATGGTTAAGCTTTTTCACAGTATCTATTGGTCAGATACTGTTGGTGCAGCAGCTATGGTACAGACATCTCTCTGTCTTTTCCATAGGACTCGGTTGAAGATCGTATTCTCCATGATTGCAGACATGCAGCAGAGTGGGTTGAGGCCAATGAACAATTGTTCTCTGCCAAAGTGGGCCTGCCTGATATTCTGTGCATGGGGGAGGAGAACCAGGCTGAGGCTGCTCTGCAGTATGGGAGGATTTGGACAGAACAACTGGATGACGATGAGAAGGAATCCATCCTGGAGCCCTTCAAATTTACATTTTTCTCCACTGAGGACATGTGGACATTTTGTGAAGAAATTATGGACAAAAGAAACAGTTTGGCCTACTGTGAATGTCACACAGATGAGTGACTTGTGTTCTGGAAATAAAGGGCTACAGAACATTGATCATGTTGTGACTTGGTGTTTTTTTTTATGTTTTTTCTCTTTGATCACTTAATAATTCACTTGGATTATACTGTAGATATCAAGAGGGTTGTATCTATTGGTACTTAGGTGTTCCAGCAGCACAAGAACATTAGCATAGACATAGAACCAAACTCTTTGAAACTATTCGAAATTTATGGTGGTTATGAATAAAAATACAGAATGATACAACAAAAAAACAAATTGAAGAAAAAAAAAGTAAAACAGCAGTGCAATAAAGTCAAAGTTAAATGATATTGAAAAGCCAGTGAAGTAATAGTACACAATAAAACTTATAGGCCTATGACAGCTTTTGAGATGTTGGCTTATGAATATGAGTAATAACTTAAATTTGTGCACTGACCTATGTTATTCCTGCCCTACATTGTTTTCATTGATCAACTATCTTGGCCTCTTTTCAAGATCCTAAGCTTTATAGTAGGCCACAAAGACAATTGAGCCCCGATTTATCACCCACCGTTTGTTTTTCATAATGATAAGTTGTACAGTTAAGCAGCGCAGTGTATGCTATAGAGTCTACATAATATGGCAATCATTAATGAGAATTGTTTTGAAAAAGACAAAGGCTAATGCTTCAATTGTCCATATCAAAAGCTTTATTTTATATATACTATAGCAATTGATCGATTTTACATCATATTTTTACTAATTCATGCTTTTGTGAGGAGAGCGATTCAACCGGAAGTGTACTTGCGATTTTATTTTGAAACGTATCCCGTGCATTTCCTGTCCTGATAGTGACGGTGGCTTGTGAGTAGCCTGCCGCGGTAGCGGCCTCACAGTGGAGGCGGCTTGAGAGTGGAGCCTGCACCGGAAGCGACCTCACAGCGGAGGTCTGCAGCCAGGACCTCTTGAAATATCCTGCATAGTTTCTGTATGTGGTTGTGGTTTCTCCTCTCTGCTCCTCTGATCAGAGCGGCCTCCCATAGCAACGGTGTGTTACACCTGACAACGGTAGAATTCGATTGACCAATCAGAATGCAGCATATAATAGCGCCGCGCAAAAACAGGTCATATCCGGTTTCCGGTTTTGTAGTTACTTGATAAGTTGATAACAGGTTATTCAAAATGAGTCTTGACACACTTTTTCAACAAATCCTTCTAACTGAACAACAACTGAGTGAGCAGACACAGAAGTTCAAAGAAGGTATGATGACTGATATTTAGGCTAACACAGTAAACTAAACCGTTAGCCAAGTAGCTAAAGTTGGAAGTACTACCTAGCTAGCCTAAACAACAGGGGACTTTTTCCTTTTTTATTCACCAACAGTTCAGTTTATATCAGTTTAAATGTATGATTTCCCATTCTAAGTAAGTTGCAGGCTGTTTTGCAGGGTTTCAGCAAGTTATTTATCTTTATTTCAGTCAAACTAGCTATCATCAAATGCAATGAGAAAATCAAGGGTGCAACAGAAAAGGATGAAAAGGCCAGAGAGGAACTGGATGAAAAGGTAAATCGTCTTTTGCTATTAAGTGGTAATACAGTCTATGCATTTTGTGACCAATGTCAGATGTTTTGTGATATATCAATTATTTGTACTGGCTGTATTTGAACTTAAAGAGGAACTATGCAAGATATTTAGCTTAACCATAATTAAACAGCTTTTTAGTTGCAATGGTTAAATGAATTACTTGTAACTTGTTACAGGGGGAATGGAGGCTCTGTGCCTTCCACCTTCCAGATCAGTGCCACCGTGTCCCAGCTCTTGTCTCTGCGGCACCGCGGCCCATAACCTGTAATCTCTCGTTTATGACAGATAAGACTACACATTTATGTATACCGGTATGTCATAACATCGTATATATGACATAACATCATCCACCACTCCATGGATTGCTTTCTCACCAGCTTGGTTAAAAAACAATTGCACATGGCAGGGAGGAGGGTCAGCAAAACAGCGGAAAAGCGACTGGACTTTCATAGTTCCCCTTTAATTGTGCCCTAAGATACATTTTTACAATTTTTTGAATAGGTTTATATTTCAGTATCTTTCAAAGTATATAAATAAGTGATGAATGTTTTTGTTGCTGCTTTGATGGTAGGGTGCTGGTGATTTAGAGCAGCTTGATATGCACAGCAGGGCACTCATTTGCATCCTGGCATATCATTTAGTTTGACTTTGAACTGTGTATCCAGGTAAGTGTTCATGTGGGGCTCTTACGTGATTATCAGCAGCATCATGAATGAAAAGCTATTGAATATTTTCTTGCTATATTGTTTATGGTGTTTGTGTGGAATAGATATTTTTGCTCCTTATCCTATACGATTTGATTGTAAAGCTGAGAGATTTTTATATATTTTTTTCTTTCTACTGTATGTTATAATTGCATAAAGTTGTAAAATAGGGAGATGCAATTGCTTTGATTGGAGGAGTTGTTCAGCATTAATAGCATTCACTCATGAGGTAAAGAAGTGCATATTGGCATATTGACCAGCTGATCTGCCTTATGATTTAAAACACTTAATGTTTCCCATTCGTTTCATCACCAGTGCATAGAATCGATTGAAACTGCCAATGTAAAATCAATGACTAATTTCCACCGGGTAGCATTAGTGAAACCTTTTAGTATGTGTGAGATATGATGTCAAAGGCAGGCTTGTTGACCTTTCAGAAATATTGCTAACTCGTTCCTGTACTTGTAAAAGCAGACATCTGATCAAAACATCAGATTAGTAGATGTAAATACAACATTTCTGTCAGAGTATTATCTGCCTGTGAAGTGCATATCTGACCCTTTATAATGGAAAACTGAAACTGTCGACATCATACTGATACACAGGGTGTGTTTACAGCCTAGTGTGTTTACAGCTCACATGATGTAACGCCCCACAGTTTATGAGACCTGTCTTAAGATAATCATAGTGTTTAGAAAACTTGGAACCTGATAGCTCTCGCTGAAAACGTACAGGAGCTCCTCCACGACTGTAAAAGGAGCAATAAACTAATTTCCTCCTTGACAGCTTGAGTAATAGACTGAAAACTGTATTGAAAATCACGCCTGAGGCAAAGCATCCTCCATGAATTTCCCTGCCTATATGATCTCACAATTTCCCTCCCCTGTTGAGATGAGCTGTGCTGTACCATCACACACACACACTGAAGAGACAGCAAAAACCAAACAGTTAGAAAGTGAATGATATATGCTGAAAAAGAAACCTCTATTCTTAAAAATAGTCAAAGAAACAGGTCATTGTAGTTTCTCAGTAGGGTCACGCCTGTCTTGTAGAGTATAAATCCTAATTATTGTGCCACCTACCCATGCCAGACTTCTCATTACATCTCATTTCTCCTCCTCTGGGATCAGCAACATCTCTCTCACATGTAAAGTATTACTGTAGTAATGCATCTCCCTCTCTATACATCTGTCTGTCAGATTGTACTGTATATCTTAACTTCCCACTCACTTATATTTGCGCTGCAGGCTCAGCAGTTGTCTGTGATGAGGCTGCAGCACGGTCTGATGAAGAAATGTGAAGAGCAGATGTTGAAGCAAATTGAGGAGCTGCTCTGCCAGAAGAACCATTTCTGGGAACGTCTAGTGAGTTGAAGCCTAAATCAGTTTATACATATTATATATACTATTGCTTATATGTCTTACAGATACAGATTACTATATAAATCACAATTTATAGTCTTATACTATTTTTTTCCTCTTTTTTTTTTGATTAATTGATGAATCGGTCTACAAAATATCAAAAAAGAAGCTTGTTTTGTTTTAACCAATTGTCCAAAAATAAAATAAATTTAATTTTAAAGTTAGGCTATAGAAAAAGAGAGAAAATCTTTGCCTTTGCAAAGATCAACCGTTGAATGACCCCATGTGTTTGACTCACAGTGGTTAAGCTATCCACCACACTTTGACATGTAAACATTGAGAAAAGCATGATTGATTACATTACATGCCCACACAAGCACATGTTTTCAGCACTCCCACAGTGAACACCGTTGAGTGGGAAAGGAAACAAACCTATGGAAGTGTCAAAGTCTGTGATTTTTTTCCACATGGATATTACTGAACTTGTATTACTGGCACAAATGCCATCTGTGTTATTGTTGGTAGAATTTCTCATAATCCTTCTTATCATACTAGGCCAAGATAAAGAGGGAGTCTAAAGAAGAACAGGAAATCTTCCTTGTAGAAATCTCAAGGTTCAACAGTGACTTCAGTCTTCGAGGGAACAGAGAAACAGTGTTTGAGAGCCAAACGCACACTGAGATCCTGGACCTAGAGAGGGAGGTGGAATCATTATACAAAGGTCATAAAACACTGTTTATTGTACCGTTGTCACAAGAGACAGAGGTTATATAATGCAGATGGGGCCCCGACTGCTCATTTCCAAATTATTAATTAATTCTTGGTATATAATAGCGTATAATATGATATAATATATATGAACAAGTGGTGGTAGGTAGATGAGTTATAGTCATTGACCGTATTATCGCTGACACAGTGAAGTAGTCAGTATGATTTCAGGGGGAAATCTGTGTTAAATTTATAGACAGTGGGTGTAGAAACTGGTATCAGAGCTCAGTAATTACATTCATGACTGAATAGAATTAAGATGAATAGCTGTATTGTTTAATTAATAAAAGGATGTTGCATGGATCACAGACTGAATGAAGCTGGAAGAAAGAGAAGTATTTCCATTTTGAAAAAAGAAAAAGTCGGAAAATCTGTCTCTAAAGCTTAAAACAAATCAGTTCAGCTTTCAGTTACCAGGGCAACATACTTCGTGAACCTAACCTGCTCGGTGGCAGTTTTTCTCCAACTAACCCTGAGTTTCTTCTCCTCTTTATCTTAAAGCAGAAGTGAGTGATATATTTGTGTTAATATAAGTCTTAAATAGTTATATCTTCCGACAGCAATCACTTACATAGAGTGTTTGGACTGAAACACGGGTCTCTCAGTCCCTCTGCTCTGCTCTGAGCCGAAGAGAAAACATTTATCGTATCCTACAGTTTTTATCCAATGAGGAGAGAGAACGGCATGCAGGGCTGTGTGTGCAGCCAAGGAACGCCGTGAATGTGGTGACGTAGCGACGAGGACTGTTATGGTGCGTTCAAGGAAACTCGTATTTTTCCGACCGTGAAGTGGTACCAGTTCGATCTGGTACGAGTTCACCGGTCGGAAGTTACGAGTGGCCGTTATAGTGACTTTCACCGGTAAAACAGGTCGGAAAAACACGAGTGGGTTGCCTGGAACGCTACAAAGTCGTAAGTTGTGACTTGAAGCTGTAATTTACGATTTCAAAAGCCTGCCTGGAACGCAGCATTAGCGAAAACGACCGGATCACTCACTTCTGCTTTAAGCCTGCAGACAGAAAGTGGTGGCAGACATGCGTGTCCTTTTTGTGGAATAACCAGTTGATAATGAAGCGCAAATACTCCGTGGGGATAATTACTGTAGACCCCGATTGGATGTTTTATCGTTCCCTGATGAGTTTTTGTTTGAGTGTTCCTGTCTTTCTGCACCGTTAATAATTTATCTGAACAATATTCTCAGCCGTCACATCGCTCACACAACACATCATGGCCATGCGCTCAGTTTAGAGCTCATACTTTGTATTGCACTTTGTTTCTCAGGGTTTTTTTTGGACAGTTCTCGATATAACATCAGTGATGCTAAGCAAGAGAAAGAAAATCAGAAATATGTGTTTTCATTGATGAGGGCTTTTTATCTCCTCGTGCATGAGTTGAACTCTGGTTCAAATTAACTCAAGAGTTGACTGAAGTAACTGTCATCACCTGTCAGGTTGACAGCTCAAGATATTTCAACCCTGAGTTCAGGTTTTACAGTAACTCAGAGTTTGTTAAGCCTGCTTTCTGAAACACGCCAAGTTGACTTGGCACTACTCCAACTTGGCATTCACTTTGATGTTTCTCAGAATTTTATCCCAAAAATGTAAACAGAACACCCTGTTGTTTTCAACTTTATTACATCACACATAGAAATTTCATTACATCTCAGTTCATCTGCCTGAGTGGTAGTAGGTGGATGAATTTCAGGGAAATCTGTGTCATCATTTGTAGATGGTGCGTGGAGAAACAGAGTTTATAGTGAACTGATCATACTGTAAGTTTTGTGGTTAATGGTTGTGCATATGCTCAGGTGTTACCATGACAGCACACCAGGTACCAGTTAAATATACACAGATAAATATAATATATTTCTACATCTGAATCCTTATAGAAATACTGTATATTTAGAAAATAAAGCTCCTGAGCTGTAAAACTGCTCATTTGATTACTATATAAAAATTCTGTGCAGCTCACAACTGAACACACCTGGCCTCTGCAGCTCTAATGAGACTCTAGTTACTCTAGTTGAAAATAGCACCATTCGTATGTGCGATTAAATAATTTGCCATCATAATTAAGATATCATATAAGATAGTTTTGAGAACTGCTAATGTAGTTATTACCTGAGACATTTCAGTGGCAATGGTTTCTAGAAGACAGTACATTTTATTCTTGTGGTCATCATCTAACATTCAATGACGAATTACACTTCAATTTAGCTTTAACTCTTTTCATTTGTTCCACAAGATTAATGGTATGGCTTCCATCGCCAACAGCCACTAATGTCTCCACATTGTTCATTACTGTACAGTATATCTGGGCCTTAAGGGAACATAGTCATCTGGTTGTGTGTACTGTTCAAGTTTTATTTTGGTATAGGCAGTGTAAGTATTCAGTATAAACCTTCCTTCTTCTCTCCTCTCATAAGCAGATATGGAGCTGATGAGCAGCAGTAACAGTCACATGAGCTCCATACAGAAAGAGAAGAGAGCGCTCCAGCTCGAACTGCAGGGTCTGGATCACAGCCGCAGAGGTGAATACCAAATGTTCACTCACTATATGTCAGATGATGTGGTTCTTAAAGAGCAGCTGCAAAAACCGCTAAACTTTTACATTTAAAAGTGACTTCTGACAGTTTTTTCAGTTATACCCTTAATTCACTTTTCCAGCTTGTAATTAATGTCATGTCTTTAACATCAGCGGAAATCAGGGCTGAAATTGTAACTGCTGCCAATCCAGTTAGAATCTGAACATTCAGCCACGCTGCCAAGCGGTTTAATATTGAGCCCAGATGTTGATCGTAAACCATGTTAGTTTCTGGCTTCATGGTTAGGGTTGGAAGAGATGTTACTGACGCTGTGAATTTTTATTTTTAATTTGTGTGAAAGAGACTTTAACACATATGTACATGCTGCATGCTCATTAAGAAGCTAACAAGCACAAACATAGGTACAGGTGTCTGCAAAACAAAAAATAGCACAGTGTACTGCAAGGTGACGGTGCTGATGGGCCGTGTAGGGTCGTAGTGTATAATCTAAACTTCGTCCCATTATCTCAGCCACCTGAGCACATGTCTGAACAGTGCACCTGCAGTACAGTATGTGTCTGTCTCGTTTGAGCGAAGTTTGATTCATTCCTCTTGACTACAGAGCTGGATCGGCAGCTGAGTGAGGCTGAAGCGATGACAGAGTCTCTGAGAGCGGAGAGTCTGTTTGTCAGTCAGAAACCTCTCACTGACAGCACCTGTCTGAGGTGAGTACCATCATCATCAGCCGTCTGCATACTGAGGGAGGTTTATATACTTAGACACAGTATGCACAGAGTGATTTGCTTGAAATTACATTTTGTCACAGAATGTAATCCTTATGAGACACAAAAGAGTAAACACTAAATGCAGCAGGGAAATAAAAGCAAATAAAACACAAAGGGCCAAAATAGAATAAAAAACTAAATGTAAACACAGCAGTAAGCCATTTAGCAGCTCATAAAACATGTTAGTTCACCGGGGTTTTCTTTTCTTTGAGCTTCCTCATATTTTAAATAGTCCATACTGAGCAGCTGTGATGTTGCATTAGTTGAGTATTTTGTATTGTGAAGGTTGTCAGGCTCCGATGTATAAAAATACGACCACGATCCTCTCCGTACTAAAGCTGTGTGGTTTTTTCTTTTAGTATAACCGATAAAAAATCAGCACTAATAGCACCGGTCATTCTTGTAATGCAGAAAAACACCGTCTTAACAGCACAATAGAACCCAGCATTCTGCACGTTTGTCAGATAAAAGGTGTTATTTACGAAGGGGCTGAGCTGAATCATGTTGTGTGAAGTGCTGAATAGACCAGTGCGCTCAGCTCCTGCCTGTGTTTCTCTTTCTTTATCCGCGTGGCAGGCGTCCAGCTCTAGAAGTGTAAATAACAGAGCATTAAGACCATTTGGCTTAATTAAGGCTTTGATCTGCAGTGTATTTCATTCAGTCAACAAGTGTTAAAAAAAAGAAAGAGCTAATGTGATTGATGCAGGGAAAATGAATGAGGGGCGGAGAGTTGCTTATCCAGCGACTTACCAGTAAATAAATACATTTGGTTTTAGTGGAATCATGCATCATGTTTAACTGGAAAAATCAAAACTAAGTGAAGAGAGGAACCCATACTTTTATCTGAAATGAGATATGTGCAATATTTAACAGGATACATGCATGCAGTACAGTTATACTGAACTACCTACCACTGCTAACCTCTGTTTGAGAGTCACACAAGACAGGAATATGATACAACTGAGGCACAATGCAAGTATACACTATTAAGCATTAGTTAAGCATTAATAAATACTGAATAACACATGAATACTCATTAGTATGCAGTTAGTGCTTATCAATGATGAGTAAAACAATTGTAACCGTGTTTATAAACTACATACTATACTAATGAGTATTCATGTGTTATAAATGATGAATTCAGTATTTAAAGCTTAATTATCTAATGCTCAATAGTGTGTACTTATTATAAAGTGTTACCGCAACTGAAAATGCATTAAATCATGCATTTTCAGTTGCTAGTGAGCTTAATGTCACAGGAAACTTTTATTTGGAAACATTGAACTAGAAAATAGCTTGTTATATCCAGGTAGTTGTCTGATGTGTTTCCACTGGTTGTGACATTTGGACACTTTATTCATTTTTAGTGCTTTTTCCATGACAGATCAGCTATTCTGATGAGGTTTACTTCTCTTCAGTGTAAAAGTTACACTCATGTGCAGTGATGGACTGGCTCCAAAAATAGGCCCTGGCATTTTTGACAGAGAGAGGCGACACAATACGAACCCAGACTGGGACAAGGTTTTTGATAATAGGGGGTCAGTCAGGTGAGCTGTACGCTGCTTCTAATCCGCTACATTATCGTGTCTTCAGTCTTTCAGAGTTGGCCGGCTGTAAACCAGCTGGCCCTGATCACCTTTTTTTTTTTTTTTTTGCAGCCACATCAGCACGGCTGCATCTTCACACGGCCGTATCATTACGCAGCCGTTGTGGCATTTGCCCACATAACCCTATGGCCAGTCCATCACTGCTCATGTGTTATGTTTCAGATATCATGGACAAGGTGGAGATGTAGCACAAAATTTACAGTATGTTTGCATTGGATTGAATGGACAAACTACAGATGAGAAAAATTCTGTTATTGCAGATATTTAATGTAGAATAAATAGAGCCACGTGTTGATCCATTGACCAAGGTCTTTAGGGCCTGAGCTAAGCTGGATTGGCTGTGTGAGGGAGGGCGTCTCTGGAGTATGTTTTATGTCTTGTGCTAAGGCTGATTAATTTGTTGAATTCTGGTAAATGATTATTGTTTACTTAGCTCTGTGTTGATTAAGTACAGTATAATCAAGCGTCTCAGGAAGATATCGCTTCTAGTGCTACATCCATTTCCCAAGTGAATGAAGCTATAGTGGAGGAGTGGACACTGTTCCCTCATTTAGTCAGTGAACATGGTGGAGAGAAGTGTCTTGAGATTTGTTACAGTAAGTGTGACGGCTGTAGTATATGAGCTTCATCCTCTCCATCTCCATCCTCATCAGAACAGTCAGTGACCTCCTTGTGCTGTGCATGGAGGCATCTGCGTTAGTTTTGTTTGTTGACTCATTTATTCCAGTTTTCCTGGCACTGTCATCCTCCAGTATCAGGTGAAAAAAAAACACACAGAAGCTTTACAGCGTCTTTTATTCTGAAAAGGTTATGAGACTTTGTGTCACTCAACAGGTCTGTAACAAAGCCAGACACTGTAATTTATTTCTGCTTCACCGTCAGCAGTAAATCTACATATTTTGAAGTTGCGCCTCTGACAGTGAGTGGGAGAATAAACGTCTGTTTAAGTACAAAGCACACATTCTCCAAAGTATAAAAAACTGATGACACAAATGTTAGTATTGAACCTTTATGGATGAATGCTTCTTTATCTCCTTATATTCTCCTATCGCGAGCAGAAGATTAGATAGAAGTAAGGAACAACAACACGCAGTGGCAAAGACATCCTGGACAGCTGTGTGTGTGTCGCAGCAGAATATGAATTAGTCTGGGAATATGAAGTGAGGCTCTGCTCTATTGAAACATGACTGGTAGGTGAGCGCTGACCCACCTTGTTTCTTCACAAAGGGACTTCCTTCATCTAATTAAAGAGTGGAGATCAATAGTGTTCCAGGAAGGAAGGGGTCATTGTTATTGCTGATGCCACCACTTTGGATAATGTCTTCTCTACAGTACTATGGATGTGAAGTGATTAACAAACCTCCCCCCTCCCAATCTCAACCCAAAAAAAATCCTATCTAGATGATAATGTCTCGACTTTCACTTTTTAAATCAAAAACTGAACATGTATTAATTCATCCCAAGTTGCTACCAAATCACATTTAATTAAAGAAATGGTCGCACCATGCCAGTTCGCAGGACAAGGTGCCGTCACTTTCAGCTGTACTGTATGTTGTGCTCATCCTTATTTATTATCCTCTTGGCTTCACTACATGCTCCTCCGCTCTAGCCTTTCCTCCCCCTCCCACCATCTAGCAGCCTGCCTTAAATCAAGCATGTGGATAGCATGTCCTGTTCATCCGCCTGCCTCATTAAACATACTAGGTATGTCATTACCCCCCCTAGGCTTATTAGCCTCAGGAAGTGCTGAGGATGTGGCTTTGGGAAGGGAAAGAGGCCCCCGCTCACTCATTCTTATGATCATCCATTCTGAACCGGAGCCATCAATCCTGTCTTTCAGCCTCCGCGGCGTCTCTTTAAAACACATATTTAACTCTCTGCTTATTGATTGTTAGAAATTGAATGTGTGTCAATTTGAATGAGTGCTACAGTCGTTTAAAAACTGTTCATTGAGCAGAACGGGGGGCAGCTGCCGGTGCGGATCATTCACTGTCACGGCGGAAAGATATGTGAAATATGCACTCGATGCGCTCGGGATTGATGGTTTGGGAGTTGTGTTTTTTGATGTGTAGGGTTTTCTTCATTGATGTATCACTGCTACATTATCCGTGAAGGCTCATTTAAAGATGTCATGGCAGTGCAGAAACCTAATAAAAACCTGCAGAGACCACCAGTATCCAAAATGCCAAATGATCATCTTGCCGCTGGAAGCATCACTCTTCTTCTGTGACTACACTCACCTATAAGAAAAAAAAAGAAAAAAATCTGATTTGTAAGTTTCCACACTGAAGTGTAAAGTTTAAAACGCTGCTGTTGGTTCTCCAGACTGTGAAAATGCAATTTGAGTTTGGTTTGTTTTATTGTTTCATTATCTTCCAATAAAAGAAAGAAGGAGGTAGGAGGCTTGGTGTGTGTAGCTCAGTATAGCTCCCTCACACACCTGCCATAACAGTTAAATCACAGCCAAGGTATCAGATAGCATGGACCCAAGTCCAACGATTTTTCCAGAGGCAAACTGAACTGAGTAATACAATTTCATGTATGTTTATGAAATTATAGGTGAAATATTTACTTTGCGACAGTCTATTATTTTAGTCTGTGACGGCAGTCTCCTCTGTAATCGTTTCATAAACCCTATCTGCTCTCATCTGAGTTTATTTTGGATCTATATCTTCTGTTTTTGGCATTCAGATGTATTGTACAGTATAAACCATTTCCCAACACGGACAAAACACAGTGATGTATTTTAATTGTTACAGAGGTACTGACGGACTGTTAGGACTGTTCTCAGAGATAATGACCCTTCTTATGTTTTGTCTTTTCTTAGAAACAAAAACTTCACCACCGCCTCTCAGCAGTAACACCGAATGTAAACAGGTCACCATGGTCATAAAAACAGAAACCAGACTAAATGACAATCAAAATAAACGATCTGGAGGAATTCTCATTGGTAAATGTACACGCACTTCAGTATTTTAAACTTTAACCAGAGCAAGGTTAAACTCAGCCCTTGATGCCTCCTTCCTCATTTTTGATTTTTGTTTTATATGTATATATGCTTTAAACCTACAAATCAACCTTTGAGATTTGCTCCAGTTTGCATCACTGCAGTCAGTCAGTGTGAGTGAAATGTCTAAACTTGATTTACTGCTGTCAGTTCATTCTCTGCTTATTAGATGTGTCCCTTGGGGGCCTCCATACAGTCTATCCTCCTCCCCGTTGTAGCAAGCCCCTGGGGGCGACGACGTTACCAAATACACAACAATGGAGACTGGACGTTTGAACATGTAACATTAACTGCAGGGTTACTGTTAAATCTTAAATCTTAGGACACAGCAGTCACATCAGTCTGGTCTGTTCTGCTGTTTGGAGTCAGCAGGTGCATTACACAGATTTATAAAGATGAGGGAGATCCACATGTACTGTACACAAGTCCAGTTTTCTGTTACCGCATAGTGACTTGAATTTTTCATCAAGTTATAATTGTAACTGTTGAAACGTTCATGTTAAGTTTTCCTGCCGTGGGAGTTTGGCTACTGTTAAAATGTTTAACTATACCCCTTAACCACACAATCTCTAGATAAGATGTGTTTTTGTGCAAACACATTTCTGTTGTATGCATAGACTTACAAGACACACTTGAATTTCATTTGAATATCTCAGATACCATTCATTCATTTGGGACATAAACAGATTTCTGTATCACTGTCAGCATGAATACCATATGGAAAAACAAGTCGTAGCTTAATTTAGTTAATTTATGTTTTATTCATTTTCTCAGTGATATAACACAACAGCAAGGTAACGTGTAATACAGTGATGCAAACACAATAAAACAAACAAACAAACTTCATTTTCTCAGGTAAGAAAATAAATCAAAAGGTTTAAACTCAATATGTAGAAGTGAATCGCTGAAGCTCCTCTTTCCCTTTTATAAGTTTTCTTCCCTGCACATTCTCAGAAACTCACATTGGTTTCATTTGTTTACCAGATTGAGAAAGGAGCTGGAGCTGCATAAAAAAGAAGATCTGGAGCTTGTGCAGGAGGCGCTCAGCTCAGAAATACAGCTCCTGCAGTCAGTAAGTTACTGTGTTATGAACCAGGCTTTGTTCAGGCTAATAAAAACTATTTCAGATAGGACTCAGGCGTTGGTATTCTTACAGAATCAAACAGGATCATTTGCATGTCATACCAGGACAGGAAAAATAATATCTTTCAAGCACAGCTTAGGTGTAGCACATTGTTATTCATTTTAAAAATGTGTTTCCATAGGGGGGAAAAAAAGGAAGTTCAAAAACCTTTTTCATATTCAGCCTCTTTTCTGTAGTGGGTTCTTTTCATGCTTTCATTCAGTTTATCTTTTTTATTATTCACAGACGCTGGACAGCAGCCAAGGGAGTGAGCAGCATTAGGTTTGGCACAGTGATGATACAGGAAGGTTACACTGGTTCACTGATTGTCTCAGCTGTTAAAGAAAAAAAGTGCTAATGAATAGAGAGAGAAGAAAGGGAATTAAGAAAGGAAGGAAGAAACAGACAGACAAAGATTCTTGACTGAATGCGCTGTAATGACATTCATCTAAACGTGGGTTTTATCTTTAATATTAGTTGTTTGAAGTTACATGAAAACAGCAGATTTCATTGTGTGTGAAGACAAATTTTAGTGTTCACAAACTAATACTGCAGAAGCTAACAAAACACAGACATAATATTAAAACTGGTGATTTTTTTTCTTCCAACATTTTTAGACCTCAAATTCACTGGTTGTGTTTGTTTCCATATAGAAATTATAATGTAAAATATTGCTTCACATATGATTTATTTGCAAAAAAACTAACAATTAAATGCACATAGTGAACACAGTCATGTGTGTGGATCTGTGCATAACTGGTGAAATATAGAAGAGACACCAAAAATGTTATTTTATGCTGCCCTCTTGTGTTCAAAGGGGGGCTTTACTACTGTATAATAAGGGGTAGTTGAGTTACTGTAACATAATGACAGATTGAACAGCATGTAAACAAATATAGATTTTTCTTTTTATTCAGGGGAAGTTACTCTGGTTTGTTTTAAGGTTCATTTTAATTCAAACACTGATGTTGAATTTTGTACTTTCAACAAAAGAAAAAAAAATGCATTAAAATAAAAACACTTACTGAAAACTTGTCAGTGATGAAGTGGGAAAATTTGTGTCTGCACAGTAAATAGCTTAAACCCCCGACTCAAAGTAGAGGTTTAAATTGGGCAATGTGGCCAGAAATGATCACAGTACTTATTGGTATTTACAGTTAGCAATATGTATATATATATATATATATACTGTATATATATACTGTATCTGTTACCGTGACATACTTTCTGTATTCCTTCTCATATTAAAGCGCTGACTGAAGAGGCAGAAAGAGGACGGACTGTTGTCGGGGTTTGAGCTGCTGTTTTCACAACAGGCTCATTGTTTGTGATGTTGGGTGCCAGTACTCACAGTTTGTTAGCACAGACTTAAGGTGGGACGGTGTTGTTGCCTTTTTAAATTTTGAAACAAAGGTTTGCTGTTTCCTGTCATTATCAGCACAGATCACTTGCATATTTTACACACTGGACTTGTTCGCTTTTATTGCCTTACATATCTGTTAGTAATTGTTAATGAGGGAACTTTTTGGTAATACCTTACTATGTCGTAACACTAGTTTCCATCAATCATAAAGGTATTGGATGGGTTTGAGGGAAATGCTCTTTCAGCCAAGTCTTCATTGCCAAACTAAGGAAAATGTTTTCCAGCTTTATCATGGTTAAACAGGAAAATGCTTCCCTCAAACACTTGGAAACAACTGACTGACTATCGTCAAAAAATATTGCTGTTGTATTTTCAGTGCGACAAAGCTCAGTGATAAGAAACAGCAGCAAATCAAGTACACAGTGGTGTTTGGACAGGATTGTTGGGGATAATTCAGATGATAAATAGGTGGAAGTGAGCAGCTTCAAATGAAAAGATAAGGATGTGTCTGCTGCCACCTAGTGGTCAATGTATGACATCATC
Organism: Trachurus trachurus; assembly: GCF_905171665.1. Classification (NCBI taxonomy): domain Eukaryota; kingdom Metazoa; phylum Chordata; class Actinopteri; order Carangiformes; family Carangidae; genus Trachurus; species Trachurus trachurus. Next base: position 6,068,288 of record NC_139906.1, read on the forward strand.
CTATCACTGTAACTGTAAATCCCTCAGTCCAGAGAGAGAGTTATATTTCCATAATTGATGATCAGACGGGTGGCCCGCCTACACCGGAGGGTCATTTTGTATCTGATTAAAGTGATTTCTAATTGAATGAGTGGAACGTCAATGGCCGGCCGCCTAATGAGATACTGCATTCTCAATTTGACTTTTTAACCTTGACCCCTGTGAGCTACGTCTGGATGTGTTAGCAAAAACCTGATATCGGTCCAGACAGCAGAGCGGGGCAGTCCATTTGGCGGAGTGGTTAACCTCAATCTAACTGCTGCTCGCACCCACATCTTGCCATCAAGACCATTTTACTAATAGTCACTCACATAAATAGTGAGTGGCTGTTAGTGAAATGGAGTCAGACGTAAGGAAGTGAAGACATTTGCAGGTGTGGCACTGAGACCTAGAATGGCCATATAGGTAACAATTAATGGGAGCACATAGAGCATTTTACTCACAGTGTATTAGAAATGAACATTGAACTAACAAAGAAGGAACACTTAAGTTTGAAATAACTTCAAAATCTTTATTATTCGAGCTTAGAGAGACATTCAAATCTCAACATTCATGACTTTGTCGATGCGTTTCTCCACTTCATCTTCATCCACACACGAGGCAGCTGAAGTGAGGCTCTCCTTGCACGCCTCCTTCCTTCAGCTCAGCGGCAAAAGTTTCCATGATGTTGTTTTGCATTTGGCTGCTGCTCTTGGTCGTGAGGCAATCCTGATTTTGGGGAAAATACGCAGTCTTCGCTCCTGCAATTTGAACCAATCCCTCTGCAGAAGGAGGGACAATAAGTCAGGTTAATGTTCACACTGTACCGTAACATCCTGCATCAAAGGGCCACTGTGTAAATGTGTGAGTTCCCTTGTGCAGGCAGAAAGAGAGAAATAAATCATAAAATCAGAAGTATATTTGTAAATTAGCTATGTGAAGAAGCCACCGCTGCTCTGACCTTTGTAATCAGTAAATACAATATTATTAAATGCAATTGCAGATTCATAGAAAGTTACTCAAAATGCAGCCTTACTGTTGCACACAGCCAGGCTGTTTCCTCCTATGTACTGGGTCTCCCATTTATATCCAGTCTGCTCAGTGCATTTCTCAAACACACGACTCATCCTCAGGAAACCAAAATCATAGCCCTGTGAAAACAGAGTCAGGTTACGTCATGGAAATGTTTTTATACAAGCATATATGTTAAAAATATAAACCTAGGTTGTGCCACTCACATGATTGCACATAGGTTTGCAGTAGGTATCGTTGCCGAATCTGGCACATGCCAACCCTCCGTTGCTGGGCACTTCAGCTTCAGGGCATCTCCTCGGCTCAGGACCTTGGCATGCTACATAACAGTCAGTATTCAACAGGTTATAATCAAAGCATTTCACTTGTCAGATGTCTTGTGTTTATTGTTATTTGTGGCCCCTCTCCTTGTCATTACTGCCTAAACCCCAAACACCAGATGATACCTGGACACCTGGAACCACTGACACAGGGGACGTGTTCTTTATTCAGCAAATTTCAGGCTTACACAAAAAGCTACCCCGGTAATTAATATATTAAAAACCCCATCTGTAGAAGTGTCACGGCAACATTTTATCCTAATCTGTGATGCCAGCGTCTTCAATAGGCAGTAATCCTCCTATTTCCCAGCAGAGTTGAGTTAATTCACTGTCTCAAAGTAGCTTGACAAATGTGATAAATATGGTGTATCTATCTCACCGCTCTGACTCTGTTAAAATGATCCATTGTAGTGTAGTGCCCTTGTGTTCAGATTGTAAAACCAGGTGTAAAACCTCAAAGAGCCCTTTGAAGACGCAAGACGTAGACGAAATGTCCTCACGCTTAAGATCTAAGGCTGATCTGGTTCCCACAGAGATACAGTAAAACTGTATGTGGAAGGAGAACACACATGTCTGTGGCTCCTCCTCCTCCTTCTACCTTTCAGCTGGTCTTTTTGCAGAGCATCATACATATCCTTCACAGACAGCAGCAGGGAAGTTGACTGATGAGACGAGAGGCCTACACCACACTCTGCTGCCACCTGTTGGTCAGCAACAGACACAACACTCGTTCAGTTCCTACTTCATAATGTGGCATAGAAAACAAGCGACAAATGGCAGAATTTAAAACACAAAACACTGATTTTATTACAGTTTTTTCGTCTTCTTCTTCAATATAGACAGTGTGAGCTGCTACATACAGTATATGATCATGTTGTGGTAGCTGTTCTGGTAGGAGGAATGTTTACAGTTTTACCTGCAGATCAGCTGATAGCTTCTTCATGAGTGGAGATAGGGAGCTGCAATCGTTAAATGGGGTTTCATCTTGAGCTGCAGTGGACAAGACTGGAAACACACACACACATCACACACACAGTCACATACTGTATCTTATATCTTTGTTTTTGTAGCCACATTAGCTGTCCATCTCAAGATATTCCTAATATCAGACAAACACAGATAACTGTGATATTACCTGCTGCTAGTGAGCAAATCCAGATGAGAGTCTCCTTTACACCCATGGTCTCTATCGAATATGATTTTTTCTGACCCAGAACTGAAGGCAGAAAACTGTGACACGAGAATTTATTGACTCTGTGTTTGGGAGCAAAGTTTACAGAATTTGTCAATACTGTCACTGGATTGCCAGTAATTCAGTAAAGTCAACTAACCTGTGTTGTGACATCAACCTTGTCTCTGTTGATGTGGACATCATAGAGTCGTCTGAGTCATTTCATTCAATATTTGATGTTTTTTGTTTTTTTTTCGCATCTGGCGCTTGAATCACAGTATTTCCAACAGTTGTTGTGTTTCTAATAAAAACCGTATTTTTCCATAATGTACTGTCTGTCCCTGCTTTGTGCTGATGGGGGAGCTGGTAGTACACGCTGTAACCGCTGTAATTAGCCTTGGTGCTGTTCGCCTTCACACAGGATGCCACTTCTACAGTACATTGGGAATTTACCATGGGGCCAAATGGTGAGATTTACACACACACACACACACACAGGCACACACACAACATCAGACACACTGGGTGACTCGGTGTCAGTCAGTAAGTTGTGCCACGAAGGATGACTGTGTAAATAATTCACTGTGGATGTTATTCATTATGGATGTCTGACGTTCTGGAAGCACATGAATTATTGAGGCTTTTAGGAAGAGTGATTGAGCTCATTAACACAGAGAATTGGCTTTTTATGTTGGATTTGAGGAACAAAGATTAGTCCTCGAAATGGACCTCGAGAACTGTCATTATCTCCGTAGCAGCATGTCCTCTCGTCGTCGTCGGCTTCTCCTTTAATGTGGATATGATAGTGTCATCCACGAATCCATACAGCATAAATATCCACAGCTGACTGCATGATTGCATTTATTTAATGAATAAAATGTGGAAAAGTTAATTAATTAGAGCTTAAATCCGTGATATTCTCCGTGTTACAGAGCACATACAAAGATCACTCCCCAGTCAGTTCAGACCTGCGATTAACATCTGTCTTGGGTGAACCAATCACAGCTGGAGAGTTGTGCACTGATGAAACATTTGAGATCCCATCACTGAGATCACATATGACAGACGTCTTCTCCCACAGTCTAATTAGTCCCAACACAGCCTCATTATGAACAGAAAATAGTTCCCGATCTCAAATGGTTTAAACCTCATTTCACTGTGGAGTTGTGCGCTGCTGTGCATTGGTTCATTCAACCCCTCTCTCTTTCCCTCTGTGGTCACTCAAGACACATGTGGTGACTCAGTCTTATGTGTGTTTGTGTTTGTGTGTGTGAATTGCCGTGCTCACAGCTATCCACTTGTGATTGGATTACCTGAGAGGTGTGTTAAGCCTGGTCTGAACAGAGCCGGATGCGATGGCCGGATGGGTCTATGAGTCTCTCTCTGTTGGAAGGTTGAGCTTGATAATCTTTTCAGTCAGTGCGTGATTATTGTGTCTGTACTAGAATAGAATAGAATAGAAGTTTATTTATATAGCACCTTTCACACATATACTAGACACATGATGGCTTTTTGTTGGCATCCATCAGTGTGCGTTGGTATGTTAACTCTCTGTTTGATTGTTCACTGTATATTTCGGTTTAAAACTTTACTCTTTTGTGCATGTCAGGTGGTTTAATCGGTGTGATCACTTCTGTTCAAGGGTGGTCTGACTCTGATCTTTGTTGCTTTCTTGCAGACAATGGGCTCTATGCATGGCTCCACTATTTCCTGAATTTAAGGTAGCTCCTTTATTTCCTGTCTTATATTATAATCCAGGTGTGTCTGAGTAGTCACAATGGTCAGACACACCTGGATTAATCAGTTTGTCCAATAATGTAAAACAGGAAACAAAGGAGCTACCTTAAATTCAGGAAATAGTGGAGCTGTGCAGGATTCTATAATGCAACAACCAGATCATCTTAAAGGGATACTTCACCCAAAATTGATAATTCACCAATTCTCTCCGCCATACCAACGAAGGGTTGGACTTTTGGAGTCATCAAAACGCTTTTGCAGTTCCAGGGGGGGTCCGGCTAGCAACGGATTTTCATATAATCTCACACATGCCCACAAACATCAACAGAGACACTGGGAGCTACTACTACAACAAGGCTAAAAACAGAGATCAAAGAATTTTTTTCCGAACAACTTTTTCATGTGGTGGCTTCAGGACACTTGGGTCAGTACAGACGAGCAGTATGGAGGTATCTGGATGTTTCATAGTGTGTGTTTTGGACGATTCAAAAGTGAACTCTATTCGCCGCTATTATATGAAAGTCCGTTTTGATGACTCCGAAAGTTCTCCCAACCCTTCCTTGGCATGACAGTGAGTAGAAAATTGGTGAATGTCGATTTTGGGTGAAGTATCCCTTCAACATGGCATAAAGAGTTGATAGATCAAAACGAGGAGTTGGATTTCTAACCCTCCAGGTTCTATGATCAGATTACAGTAGGTGACATTTTCAAAGCGCTGTAACCAGAAGACTGCAGTCAGCTTCATTCAGAAGTGCAGATTTGAAACTTCTCCCAGTTTTTATTTGGCGTCAACAGACCATGAAAGTTTTAATTTGATAGTACAAAAATATTTATCCAAGCGTAAAAGTGGGATGAGCAGGATTTTTTTTCAATATATTTGGCATTTTACAAAATGGAAAAAAGTGGTGCATCAGTTGATACTACTGTGATTTGTGTGTATTTTTGGATCTAATATGTTAACGTTAAAAAATAGTTGTCAGATCATATAGGTGAAGTTAAGGGTTAATCACAAACTTCTCATTTGTACAGAAAACATAATCCTGATTCACTTGTATCATTGTTTCCTGCTTCCTTTTTTTGAAGAGGACAGTCTGTGTACAAAGGCACTAGTCAAACAGAAATGTACAAACAGCGGGCCAATCGACCTTGGTACCAGACAAACACTTGTACACATCAATACGGAGCCAGCCATGCACCCACAGAGGCCCTTTTTTGCGACTGGGTGGTATAAAAGTGATGATGAATGGCATGTATGATGGCAACACGCTCCCCTCTCAGCCTAACCTTTCTCAAATACTCGTGACATTCTCCCTGCGGCGCTCCTTGTCTACCTCCCTCACAGGCATTGTGCCGAATTAGCCAGCCGTGGAAAACGGCTACTCTGTTGTCAAATGATTCACATGGATGAGCCGCGGAAAGCCGAGCAGTCGGAGCTAATTGGTATTCAGGACGTCGCGGCGCTACCTGTTTCAAAGACTTTTCCTGTTTGGGAGGATCACTGTGCCTCCAGGGAAAGTTTGAATGCAATTGCAGCTGATAAATAGCTAATAACGTCTATTAGCTAATTGTAATTACCCCATTTGCTTTTATCACAAGGCTGATTTATTTTCTTAGCACACAAGAAGACGCGGCGGTTGCGTATCCTTTTAAAGGTGCAGTAGTAAGAGCTCTGTAAGAGAAATTCAGAAGATTAATGTGCAAATGCCCTCAGAAGAAAGGGTTTAACATGGATGTTCGACTCCGAGCTTGTAAAGATTCAACTAAACCGATGTCGTCGGTCGGAAAAGGCTTTTCCATCTAAACAAAAATCAAAGTAAAGGGAGGCAGGGAACAGGGCAGTTGAAAATGGGCCTGATAACTCCAGCTGTGCTGTATCAAACATTTGGAGCCCAGCAGGAGGCTCCAAAAAAGAGGCTTTCTTCTCTCTGTCTCATCTAACCTTGCACACTAATTAACAAACTATTATGGGAACAGAAATGTCTGCTCCTGGGATCAGAACATGATTTAGAAAAGTGAGAATAGTTGACTGACAGCTGCAGACATGGCCATTTCCTGCTATTTTCCCTTTCCCCCCCACCATTGTTTAGTGTGCACAAATTGGTTGAATGTGAGAGAGGCACCACTTTCAAGGGAAAGTGCAGGAGGAAAGAACATTTTAATGAAAGAGCATCTTCCTTCTCGCCGCTCTATTAATGGATCTGACTGAGTGCGAACCGGTGCGAAGGGTTCACACAGTCACTTAGTCAGTCGGTTCCTTCAGTCAGTCACATGAACATGCAGATTTCGCAACACATACAGGAATGAAGGGAACATCCACGTACGGAAGCAACAGCCCAGAACACACACACCAGATGGAGGAAACTATTAATTTATCAAATATTTATAAGATGCAAATGTTTCCCTGCCGGCTTACCGAGCTCTTGTTTACCACCTGTCTTCTTACACACTTTCCCCTCTTCCTGAACACCAGCAGGCCTGTGAGTTTAACTTGTGTCTCACTGATTATTGCCTCCACAGCTTGTTGGCTAGCTTATTTGTGAATAACATACATTTTTTCTCCCAGTAAACATGCTTGTTTATTATCTGCTTTTTGGTAAGTACTCCTTTTTACCCTTCGCTCTGTGTATTTACCTCCCTGCTCTTCTACTTGGCACTCTCCTTCTTGGCCTCCACATACAGTACATATGAGTGCACATATTAACTGGTACATGTATGGTATGTAATTGCTGTATATCCATGTACTTGTTTACTCACATATGGTGCAGTTGGTTTTCCTTCCAATCCAGTCTAGCTTTCTGAAGTGAATCATGTTCGTGTGCAACTTTTCTGCATCAGTTATTCATGCTCATTATCATTTTCATATTATACAATGACCTCACACAATTAGAGCGCAGTACTCCTAGCTATATGTACATGCAAATCTACCAGTAATATACAGTATATGTTGGTATAATGTTACAGTAATAAAGATGCAGCTTGACTTTGACGTTATTTTTCTGACCTCAATTTAAGACTTGTTTAACAAACCTGAGGCCTAAGGTCTGTTAAAGATGAGTTGGAAATTCTCATTGTTGAAAAGCACTGACAAATACATGATAGCTATCTGTCCGTCTTTTATCATAGTTAACGTCAAGAAACTGAAGGAATACTCCAATGGAAAACTTCTGCTCAGTACTTGAGTTTGAAGAAACAACAGAGATCAGAGCAAACAAGAAAACAAACAAACCAAAAAAAAAGAAAAGAAAAGAAAAAAGTTTTCATATGCAAAATTGGTGCATACATCTATAAATGGCTGTGTATTCTTACTGCTCCCTGGCGACTCCCTGACTGTTCATGTGCCATATTGGCTCCGTGCTAAAGATTTGAAACAGGGACTCAAAGCAACATAAAAGAAAGCCTGCTGTATCATCCGGAGGGGATCTGTGTCAGAGGTGGGGATACGCTCCGCAGCTTCACGGGAGAGAGAGGGGCGCACAGAAAGAGCAATAGTTCATTGTTCATGTCTTTAAAGGGGATAGCACTGCTGCCAAAAGCTGACAGGAGGCCAGAAAACCCAGCGCCAGTTTTTTTTTTTTTTTTTTTTTTTACCCCCCTTTAAAAAAAATGGCAGCATGAAAGCTTTTGAATTGTGTCAGAGGAGGCTTTCTTAACAATCAATACAGTGTTCACTGAATGATCAAGGACCTTTAAAGATCCCATTTAGATAGGGAGACATCCTTGTCTTTTATTTATTTATTGTGAAACAGGTTTAGATGTTATTTTTGCTATATTGATACTGTGAAAGTATGAAAACTGTCCAGAGAAATTTGCACAGCCAGAAAATGTGCCTTTAAAAATAGGCTGTCAGGACTTTAGGAATTTTGTGATGTCACAACTGAACAGTCACAGTCTCACAGCAGAGCCTTCACAGTGATAATAATGTGACAAACCACCAGTTATTATTCCTGAAATACTGACACATTTTAGTCTTAGTGACGGTCTGTTCAGCTCAGTTTACTGCTCACTGACCAGCGTCATTTGCATTTATGTCAGTGAGTTTTGCTCTGAGGTGCAGTGGCAATCCGTTACCCTGTGGTTGCATCACTCAAACAACAACTTCCTATTGTTACCAGGGCTCCAGAGAGAGGCATGCATGTGTAAATGTTAAACAACACTGGGGTATTTTTAGATTTTTAAAACCACAAATCTCTCTGTCTCTCTCTATGGATCAACTCTTCAAATAAAAAAATACAAGAAATTGCATTTTCTGGGAACTCTTGATAATGATGTTGATTTTATCCTCTGTTGGATACACAGACTAACTTTTAGAGAGCTTCAATTTCATCCTTCCTTGATACATTAATATTCTTACAAATACTCCAGCAAATGGTGTAGGAAAATCACATTTCATTATGGTATTAATAGTTATTTGAATTCTGCATTGCTGGTCAGAAAAAATGTAATACAGATAATGAATTCATTTTGCAAGACACAAATCCAAGACATTGCATAAATCACTGATACAATTAAGTGTTAAAACTCACAACAGAAACAGAGAGAGAGAAAAAATCAAGTCTGAAACCCTCATGTTTGATCAGAAAGCCCAGCGCTTGCTAAAACCAGCCAGCCTTGAGGACTTTTGGCTTTTTCCAGCTACTGGGAAAACTGTGTTTGTGGCTTCTTCTTTTTTTTTCTCTCTCTCTCCTGCTGAGGCTTCTTGTCAACTGGATTTCGAACGGCTCTAGAGTTTAGCTCCTTACAGAAGTTTGATGACAAATGCAGACTGGTCATTTCGTCTCCAGCTGGGGATATTTGGCACCGTCTGCTGGAGTGTTTCCAGTGCGGTCTGTGCTGTAGCATCTCAGCTGGTGTTTTTTGTCTTCCATTTCCAAGCTACCAGAGAAATGACCCTTAAATTACATGCCACCAAACATCTGTGAATTGTAATGACACAGAAAAAGAAAAAGGACAACTGGCAACCTTTTGCTTCAGCTATGTGTGTGTGTGTGTGTGTGTGTGTGTGTGTGTGTGTGTGTGTGTGTGTGTTTTTTTAGCTCATTCACTCAGTCATTTTGCTGTTCCCCTCGGTGACTGATGCTGCTAATGGTCGTTAAGATGCTAACAGGCTTTTCAGATTAGCGCTCCAAAAGCTGCTTGAGGATTCCTCCTGGTCCCAGATGTGGAAGTCTCTCTCTCTCTTATTGGGAAGTTTGGTTTGACGAAAACATGTGGTTATTCCCACCGGGAATCTCACATTTACAGTAAGACGACTTTGAAAATTGAATTAAGTAATGTCATGTTTGTCATGTGATGTGTGTATTATAGGATACAAAAGTATGTTTTGGTGAAGGCTTCGCATTAATGCACATGTTGATTTCCATATGAGACCGTGTGTGCGTCGCTGTGCGTGAGTTATGGCTTTAATTTTCCCCTTTATGTGACTGTAAATGAATGCTATTTGAATAAAGCTACTGAGGCTCGTAAAAGTGCCTGTGTTGAGATAGTGGATCTAGTTAACTTCCTTCTCACATTCAAAGCAGAGAGAGCTGATGGGCAGCGACAGAGAGAGCTGAAAAGAAAATTATTCCACTCCTCTCCATCAGTTATCATATCTTTAAAGTCTGGTTCAGACCGTGGATGATATATATTTGGGGTCTTTTTTTTGTGTGCCATCGCCCTTAAAACTGACCTGAAAGATCAGGAAGAGCAGCACTACATAAAGTCAAAGCGTAATGTGGGTGGAGGCCCCAGTCATCCACATTTCCACTTCAGCCAGCCCTGCAGCAAATTTATTCCTATTACTCATTTGATTTCTTTTTCAGACCGTTGTGGAAAAAAAAAAAAAGACATTAAAGGGCCTCGCTCCAAAACGATATATCAATTCTAATACATCAGTTTCAGAGAGACCTTTTGCCAGCTGACATTCAAAGGCAACGTTTTTTTTCCTCAAACACAACCAGAAAATGAACCAATTTGTGCGGAAATATAAAATGATTCTACAGGAAGTCTGTTGAGTACTTATTATGTAGGCATTAAGTGCTGATTTATTCATATAGCCTCATTTTAATATGCAAATGTTCAAATATTTAGAGCAGAAGACAACAGGAAAAAAAAAAAAAAGCAACAGGTTCACTGCACGTTTAATCCAGTGTTGTGTTGTTCCCGTCCCTTCCTTTTGGGTCAACACATTGAAATATATCTGCACAATAATTCCTCAATATTAACTCCTCCTGTGGCTTTTGAAACTCTTCTACCTTTAATCAATTCTTATCAAAAGAAAATATGTCAGGGATGTAGGGGTTTGTCAAAATCCTCTCTCTCTCTGTGGGCAAAAATATCTAGCCTACGTGAAAATAACTTAACACCGGCTGAAAAACGAAACGTCACTAGATGAAATGTTCCTCGCGACTCTGACAGTTTTGAAATGTCAACATGCGATCAAATACGTGATTACTTTACAAGCGCAGGCCTCGTCTCAGTGATTTCATGAAGTGTCTCTTGGGTCATCAGCTATTTTTACCGTCACTCGCCATCTCTCTCTCTCTCCTCCCTCTCTCTGCAGTGTCAGGGCACACAGCAGCAGTAGCAGCAGCAGCAGCAGCAGCATTAGCATATGAGTCAGAGCACCAGAGGGCGACACATGTGGTGACGCTTGGTCTCCATGCAAAATGAGCACAGCAGAAAAAGACAGCTGACTTGCACGTCAGGTGTCATCTACCTCAAAACCTGCTCTGTGTGGGTGGATTCTGAGGGTAGAATGAAGTTTCAGTATTTTAAAACCATAGGATTTAACCTGCTCTTTCATTATTATTATTATCATACTGTATATATAAACTGTCACTTTTGTCAACCTTCTCCACTGCAAAAAGGCAGCCACAGCCTCTGGTTTTTGTCCTGTTCTTTCTTGTCTCTCCTTTTGTTTTCCATACCGGCACACAAATCAATACTCGCCAAATTCAGTCAGAGAGGGTAAATAAGAGCCTCTGTTTCCAGCAAGGCGCCTCCAGCTGAGGAACTCATTTTGCTCTGCTGATTCTTTTCCCCACTAAGCTGACAGAGGCACTGTGGATGAACTGAGGAGCAAACTCCTGTCGACCAACGTGAGAGTGATATTCACTGTCACTCAAAATTTTCTGTTTCAAAAAAGGGGAGCAACATCATAACCACGGAAAGAAAATAATCTTCTGTTTAAACCTTTCAAAACTGCACCGAAAATGACAGTTATAGCACTGTATAGCTAGAGTTATAAACACTCATAAATGATCATAATGCTTTATAACAATAATCATAACACACTATAAAGCATTTTATCATGACTTATAAGGTCAGGTATTATAATACGTTATAACTGTTAGTAACTCTCTGACAATGACCACATCGATAATGCATTATTAATATAGTTATAATGTGTTATAATTGGCTTATAAACGTGTATAACTATCATTATAAACACTCATTAATTATCATAAGGCTTTATAACAATAAGCATCATAGAGAATTTTATAATGGGTTATAAGGTCTTAGTATTATAATAGAATTATAATGCTCTATAATGTGTTATGCTTATTGTTATAAAGTCTTATGTGATTTATGAGGGTTTATAATGATAGTTATACACATTTATAAGCAAATTATAACACATTATAACTATATTATTATGCTATTATTAATGCATTATCGATGTGGGCATTGTCAGCCAGTTACTAACAATTATAACCTATTATAATACCTGACCTTATAAGTCAAGATACAATGCTTTATAGTGTGTTATGATTATTGTTATAAAGCATTATGATCATTTATGAGTGTGTATAACTATAGTTTTACAGTGTTATTACTGCATTACACCTCATTATAGGTATGGTTATAATGTGTTATAGAGATAGGCGTCAAGTAAAGTGTTATCGTGTTTGTATTCATCATTTGATCATTATACATCCTTTGTGTTTGTTTTTTCACTGTGTGTGTGTGTGTTTATCATGTGCATGTGCAGCAATCTGTTTGTATACTAAAGGGCATGTTGTGCAGCAGTTATTATAACCTCTGCAGGGGAAAAGTGTGCAATGAGTAACTCAGCAGCCTGTGAGCTCATGCACAGATGATTGCACCACCTGAAGCTTTGTGACTAATTGACTGATTGTTTGTCTGCAAAGAGCAGCAGCAGCAGCTGGTTTCAAGTTCAAGGTGCAAATCCCGTCACGGACGAACGTGACCTCCCACCAGTCTGGTAAGAAAGTGAAGGCTAGTTTCCTAAAAGGCCAAGAATAACAGAATAGGAAGTGCTTTATAGCAAATGGGACTGAGGCAACCTGTTCCTTTAATATCATCCCAATACTAAAACTATTTGCAATACTGATTTTAAAAAAAGTAGCATGGTTGAGGTAGAATAGAAGTTTCTGGGACAGTCTGCAGGTTATATTTATGGATTCGCTGTTTTATAGAGAAACGGTGAGATGAGCACGAGAGGCTTGATGACATGAGATATAAATCATGAGCCGGTGTCAGAGTCATTTACCATTTTATGGCACAACATGCTTCTTGGGCTGCTGCTGCCACGTGGGACAGTTTCATTACTTCGACAGGTTGTGAAGGAGTCGTTTTCCCTCCTCTGAGCGTTTATTTAGCATGAAACTAGAAGATAATTGTTTAAAATGTATTTTCTTACTTCTCAGACTGATTTTTAGTCAAAACCAGCTGGGGTTTTAGTTTTACATTTGTTTCATAATCAGACAAATGGTTATACTCTCAAACTGGAGAGGTTAAAGTGACAGTTGAATATCAGGATTGAGCAGTTGTTTATTAATTAAAGTTGTACATACAGGGATTATATTTGGCATCACTTTGGATTTGCCGAGTCGTGTTTCAAGGTGCACTCACTGGCTCTGAGTATATTAAGTACTAATGATGGTGTGATATAATGTGTCCCTTTAAATCGTTCACAATTAAGAGTGAAGTGTTAACAGCTTAAAGGTTATTGTACTTAATGATGCAGCAGCTTTTGATGGCTGCTGGTAAATAACTGCTTCCCTGTTTTTAAATGTGTCTTTCGCTTTAGAGCCGCTTGTTTTACGCATCATTTATCTCTCTGCATAGTTTATATTCACTGACCACTCCACAGAGCCACGACTCCTGCAGGTCGCAGCAGGACGGTGTGCAAAGTTAAAGATTTGAGGTTTTCAGATTAAATCGCAAAAGTAATAGTTAAATTAACTTTAATAAACTTTAATTGCCCTCAGATTCGCAGGATTTTCTGGGAGGTTTATGGTTTATGGTTTAGGATTTATCCCTAAAATCATCTCTGTGCTTTGACCGAAGACTGAAGAGTTTGATCTTACAAGAGAGAATTATAGCATAAATACCGATCAGCAAAACAAACAATAACAGCACAGTGAGTTAGCAAAAAGACTTGTTCATGTCAGGTTCACATTTCTGATGTTACCCATGATGATGTGAAAGCTATTAGAAATATTTATTTAAACTAAAAGTGACACTAAAACTAAAATAGCAACAGGTCTTTGCACAACAGCCTGAACAAGGGCAGATATTTATTGTTTTTAATCTATTACAGCAAAAACTCTGCTTGTCACTGTGAACTCCCAGCAGTCTGATTCGTGCTGGATGAAAAATTAAGATGAAAATATACTTATACTTCAGAGAATATAATTAGGCTAATATCTTTTTTTTTTTTTTTTAATCTTCTTTAATATCCATTTTTTAAAGAATCTGCCCTCTCCATCTGTGGATCCACACATCCTATATAGTACACAGAGGTCTCCATTTAAAGTTAACCAGCAAACGTTAGCCACCTATAAACTGTGCTGCACAGAGCAAAGATGAGGAATATGACTCGTTATGTGTTATTTGCATGACAGATGTTAAGGTTTGTCAGAGACTCCTGAGGAAGAAGTGATTTTGGGTCATTCCATGAAAACTGTTAAATTTGGGCTTCGGAAATTTGTGTTTTTTGATCTTAACGTTTTTTGTTTTTGTTTTGTTTCATTGCATGCAGAACATGTAACACTTGCAAAAAAACATATTTTTCAAGCTCAGACACCCTTTTCTGACGGTCTTTTAGCACATTAAAACCCAGAAATCAGAGTTTCTTTTTCCACCCCGTCACAGGACAAAGGTTAACAAATTGAACAGTAATTTTAGATTAAAATAAGACTAACAAAAAGTTATTCACTTCAGAAGTTGTCTTTTTGTTCAAAAACAGCAATAGTTTGTTTAAATTATTTTTTTTAAAATCTTTTTATTTTGGTTAAATCACACTGTGACGGGGTGGAATATAGTGTGACGGAGTGGAATATTGTGACGGGGTGGAATGGACCAAATTTAAGAACATACTGATAACACAGAACAAAGTGTTTAATTTGATGCTGGGGGAGGGAAGTGTGAAAGTGATAGAGATTTAAATATTTTATACTAATTCAATATGAAGAACAGTGCCACCCATCACAATGATTCCACCCCGTCACAGGCTTTTGTGTGACGGGGTGGAATGTGACGGGGTGGAAAATCTAAAGCAATATGGCCGAATTCCTGGATGTGCTAAAAGCTAACACTGCAGTTAGCATGAAATTACATCGTAAAATTAAGGATTTATACAAATGTAATTTGAAATTTTGATTTAAAAATTGTTTTCCCCACTTTTTGTGTGTGACGGGGTGGATATGCTATGCTTAACAGAGAAGGTTTTGAAAGAAAAATTTACCAAAAATGTTCTAAAAGAAAAATCAGAACTCACCATTGTTTGCACTTCCCTCCTTCAAACTCTTGAATGATGTCACTTCCTGGTTCCTGTTTCCTTACAGGAAGTTTATTGCATTTTGGCGCAAAATTACATTGGTGTGACAGGGTGGAATATGAAATTGATGGACATGGAGAAATTATGCTATTTTAATACAAAAATATGACATTTTAATATAATTAACACATTTCCTATTAAGAAGAAAGTATTTCTAACTATAAGAACAATAAATGTTTGAGATTTATTTGATATTTTTTAAGTTTTACATTACAGAACGAGAAAAATGGTCAGAGCGGGCATGAGAAAATGACTGTAGTTTAACACAAAAAGTTATATATGTGCAAATTGTATATTTATTATTTACTTTTATTTTACCTCATGCTAGAAAGTAAACTTTAATTAATGGCTTCAGACACTGAAAGTATTACTGACAGTTTTATTATGCCTCCTATACCTCTTTGAATGTTGGGGACCCAAATTTAACAGTTTTCATGGAATGACCCTTTTACAGGCCTCCATCTTGTGTTATTTAATCACAACTAGCTCTCATCCTTAACTCCATCTCCAACATCCATTCTGCACAGTTCTGAAATGTTTATTATGTTTCTTTACAAACTCTGAAGTTACACTAACTTTAATTTATTCTGCGTGCCCTCCTGCTTTCCAAACATTTTTCTTTTCCCCCAAGAAGCTGTACACAGAATACTCATTTACATTATCTGGGCTAAAATGAAAACAATTTTGTAAACATGCTGATAACTTCAGTCGTGGCTGGAGTTAATTTTGTGCTGGATTAAGATAAACACAGACTGTTGAGTTGACGGACTGCGGCAGCTTCTGGACACCTATTTTATTCAATTTCAACAATACACCATGCAAATTAAGTGTTACCTGTTTACCTCTTGGACCTTGGCCCCCCAATCATAGTCTAACCAGTTAAACCACACGATTCGCTTTTCTTCAAACGTCATATGTTCTCAGCGTGGTCACGGCGGGGGCTCAGACTGTCGGCTTTAATTGCCGACGGTTTCAGCTGAGAAGAAAATGAAGGAATTTCTGTAAATGAATGGAGCTGAGTCTCATCATTGGATCATGTTGCTGATCCAGTGGTTAGTCTGCGATCGGTCCTCAGGTGAACCATCTGCCCAGACAGACAGACAGATGGCCAGATGGCCTAACATATTTACTGGCCCTGGGGCCCCCACACACGCAGACAAGCCGAGAGGAAAACTGGAGGCTTTCCACATCAGCCTCATGCAAAATAAACACACACAAGCACAGAGACTGGAATCTGACTCTCTGACTTTACAGCATCAAAAGGAAATGGCTGAAGTGAGACAGGAGCACGGGTAGTCTTGTAAAAAAAAAAAAAACTTGGAAAATAAGCCACAGCGATGCCAGTTAATTAGACACACTTCTTCAGGTCTTCGTGGTCCTGTTCATCAGAGTTTGATTGATGGTTTTCACACCAGCCAAGATTAAGCGAGTTTGAGACAAACCATCTGCTGTTGTGTTACATGAAGCGGAGTCACGACTATGTGTGAAGCTTTAAAAGGTTCAGATACACCACTTGAGTTAGACTGCCCCCGATGACACGGCAGTTTTCAAACATGTCAAATACAAGAAGTGTTAAGAAGATTCCTCAGAAAACACACCAGTCACATCAATGTTGATGTTCAGATACACAACTTATGGAATAATGTAATTATTGTTTTGTTACTACTGTACATGTGCACTGAGCACTCGAGGGTGTAACCATACACAACCACAGATTTTTGATTTCATTGTCTTTGTTTTGGGCTCAACTACCTGTAAAGTTTTAAGTCAGTATCTTGCTGACACACTACCATGCTGACAGAGAAAACACACGCACACACACACACTGTAAAAACAAGACCTGCACAAGCTGCAGTATTTGAATCGCCACTAGAGGCCAGCTCCAAAAGTAAGTACAGTTACCCCAAACTCTCATGTTAAAGGGATAGTTCAACATTTTGGCAGATTGGCCCATTGCCATAATCTCCTATAGTCATAGCAGTAGGTTCGTTACCTTTAATTGTCGGTGCAAGATATTTTTAGAACGGCGTAGCAGAGCGGCGAGCTGCTCAAAGCTACGCTACGGAGGCTAATGGGATTTCTTGGTTTCCCTCATCAAACTCATCAAATACACAATCCAACAACTCCAAAACGCCCTGGTGGACAAGTTGTGACCTGCACATTCACCACGCTATGAGATAATAATGGAACGTTACCAGACAGAGTTGTTTTAGAGGCAAATTCATGCAAAACCGCTGATGTGCATTCCCGTTGGGGGGGCCAATTTGCCAAAAATGTTGAACTATCCCTTCAATATATCCAACTTTAGAGCAGAAATAAACCCATCTACATCTACTAAACCACCATGGACTGAAGTCTTGGCTCCACACACCATTGGACAATATTTTTTTGGATTAGCCTGGAGCTAAGTGGAAACAGGGACACAGTGGTGATGTCTATAAGCAGCCATTCTCTGAGCTTCATAGCCTCTCTTCATTGAGTCTGTGTATATCTTTATTTACAGTCTACGGCTGCAACTTGTTAACATTCTTGTCGTCTACATCTTTCATCCTCCGCTGGACTCAGTGGGACCAGTGATGCCCTGAAAATGGAAGTTATAGTTTGTAAAAGTCCTCCAGTCAAAGCACATTTTGTCTCCACCCTTGGATGCAAACTACAGTAGCGTACCACCGGCAGCTGTCATCAGCCCAGCTGCTCCAGGTCACACAACAATAAACTGTGATAATAATAAGCTGCTTGAACTGATGACCTAGGATCTTTTTTTTTTTTACAGAACTGCAGTCTCACTGTGCATAAATCCACACATTATCTGATTGGTTTGAGATCAAGAATCCAAACAACAACAGAATATTTTCCAACACCGTCCCTCTCTGCAGTGTCTGACCTGTGCTCAGTCTGCCTCGGTTTCTTTTACAGCCTCTGAGCTCCAGTTCTTCTTCTTATCTCCCAAGTCATTTTCCTTTCCGTGACTTTGTAATCAGCTTCTCATCATGACTGTCTCCAGCCCCTCTCTTAATAGGTTTCCCTGTGGCTAATATCAGCTCCTTGTCTCTGTACACCATTAGCCTCTTTAATAAAAGCGTGACCCCCATCTGCGGCCCCGCTTCTGCCTCCCTCTCGGCCCATCCAAAGCTCCAGACATCACAACAGAGGGGCGATGGAAAATGTCACATCTCGTCTTTATTCAATTTGATATTAGCTGTTATGGCTCCTCTGAGGCTCCGGCACAGCTAACGCCGGAAACTGTGATGGAAGTGGGAGCTGCTCACTTGTTTCCCTGCTTTGTTTTCTTTTTTTTTCTTTTCTTGAGCTTGTGTTTGTGGTGTTTTCTGAGAGTTTCTTGCACATGGTGGGATCATAGTATGGGCTCAACATAACAAACAGGAGCCTGCAGATTCTCATCTCAGCAGCTGTTGTAGCTCAGTGGCAAAGAGACAGACAGGAGATGTTTTAGAGGCCCAGAGAGTTCAGGACTATCAGGACGTGTCGCTCAGGCACACTGGGCCCGCAGCCGCAACACTTTGTTCATTTAGCTCAGTCACTCACAGAGCATTTAGAACTGAACTTATATAATATGTATATTAAACAAATGCAAATGTCTGCTAATTACCCACAGCACCTTAAGATGAATGAGTGTGTATTAAAGAACAGGTGTTGAGTTTAACAGAAAAGACAAATGTATTAAAGGAGCATGAGATAATTTCCAAATTACTTGTTTGTTTTCTCTTCTACTTTTAAAAGAGCAACTATTGTTGCATCTGTTGCTCTATTGGACAAAATTAGCTGCTTATATTACCTGCTTTGTAAAAAAAAATGTCTCATCCCCATCAGTCATGATATAACATCATGTACTAACTAGACACACTGGCCTTGACACATAGCCATGTGACTTAGAAGTCAATTAAGAATGATTTAAACTAATAAAGTCTTGATTAATTCATATCAGGACGAAGATACAGCTCACGAAAAAAAAAGACTTTCATGCCAACAAAACAAGGAAGTTTTGCATGTTAATGCTTTTTTCATCCTTCTGACATATTAACTTTTGACTTTCATCATGACAGTAATTACTGCCTGTATTTCTGAGTTGGAGATGAATCTGAGGATGTTTCCATGAGTTACCTTCAGCACACAGGCAGAAGT
Organism: Trachurus trachurus; assembly: GCF_905171665.1. NCBI lineage: Eukaryota > Metazoa > Chordata > Actinopteri > Carangiformes > Carangidae > Trachurus > Trachurus trachurus. Next base: position 6,087,495 of record NC_139906.1, read on the forward strand.
TTGGGATGCACTGAAAGTGTCAAGGGCAGAAAGGTAAGTACAGGAGCCGGTATCAGCAGCGGCAGAGTGAGGGCGCACAGGTTAGCGGTGCTGAACGGTCTCAGCAGTGAGCACATGCTGTACAAGGAGAAAATGTGTTCGTCAGTCACCACCTGCTCCGTGCTCAGAGCAAAGCTAAACTTTTGTCACTCAGTACCTGAACGAGTTGGTGTGCTTTTTATATATAAAAGCTGTGTAGGCAGGAGAAGGTCAGAGCTTTTGTCAATGTCGAATTTAAGAGCACAAGGCTCTGATTACTTCCTGGGAGCAGTGCAGATCCAATATATACCAAACTCAAAAAAGGCTTTTTGCAGAAAATATTTTATTTTAGTTTGATTTATTTATTTTTTCTCCACAATGCTGGAATGAATCTCCAGAGCGACTGTAGTTACACTGCAGACTGCTTTGATATGAATGTAATTGCAGCATTGTTCAACAAGGTTGTTGCATAAAAAGGGGAATTATCTGGTCCCTTTGCAAAGCTCTGGTGGAAACACATGTTTTCCAAAAGTCAAGAGTTTTACAGTAACAACTATTATTTCTTACGACCAATTAAATATTTGTTCCTGCCAGCACTGCCATACACCGTGTTTTTCCCACATATTGCAGCTGCCAAATAATAAATAAATGCACACCTGTGCATCAGTATAGTGTCGACATCTGCACAGAAGTGCATCATTAAATTGGCAAGGAATAAATACACATACATCTACACCTGCACCTGGCTGATGCCTCAGCATCTTGTACGATATGTGAGACAGAAATTGACACCTTGTTTAGGCTTTTGCTAACAAAGAGTCAGGCAAACCATGCAACCATTAATGGCATCGTTTTGGCTTCAGGTGCAGCATGATGCCTGGCCTGCTGAAGTGGAGAAAATGTTAAATGGAGGAGGTGTACGACAGCATAAAAAGCACAGCAGTATCCCTCAACCCTCAACTCTAAACAAGAAACCAGCAGAAAGGCGTAGGAGTCGAAACACAATCCTGTGCAGATGGTAGAAATCAAACATCTGTGTGAAAGGTATCAGTGTGGGGTGTATGGACAGGAATACACAAACAGATCAGGACATACTTGAGGTTATGATGCTCATTAAAAATTAATCAAACATGCAGTTTCTCTCCGAATTCCCGCTCAGTGTGGGCTTAAGTCCTGTGAAGTCTGTAAAACCATTTAATTGCTTGAAACCTGTCTTCCCAGCTGTATCATTACTTCACTACTTGTTCCTCTGGAGCTGTAATCGTGAGCACTTCAATAATTAATGACAAACTATTCTTCTAAGTGCTGCTCTGGAGCTTCGGTTCCAACCGCACAACTTTATTACAGATGTGTCCAAACCGCCATTTAAAGGAACACTAACCCATCTAACAAAGGCTGTTATGAAGGAAGTGTTTTCTCCTGCAGTTGAAGGGAAACCCTCCAGCTTTTTTCTCCACAAGGACTTTTTGCCCCTTTATTTTACAGTGAGACAAAAAGCTGCGGCTCAGAGACCTCTGACACCGCTGAGCCCGAGCCCGCAGGGAGATTTGGTGATCCAGCCGTGATTGTTTTTCTCTCCCACTGACACTATGATATGAGAAAGCCACTTCCCAATGTATCTGCTGTGGAGAGCTGTATGGATGTGATGCAGTGAGAAAGCACCAACATAATGTGCAAAACTGAAGCTTTTTCAAATGCAGACTATGGTCTGGGCCTCATTGAATGTTAGCATGGTTACATTTCTGTTTCACAATCACTATATAGGTAAAAACTCAAGGCAGATCTTTAATGCAGGTGTAACCGGTCTGCGTTGTGTTGTGTTGTTGAGGAACGAAGGACCACAGTTCTCTTTTTCGGCCAGCAGGGGGAGATTTATTCTGCGTACAGCAATATTATTGTTAGTACAGCACAGCACTCTTCTTCTGAGGCCTTGTCCACACGAGCCCGGGTTTTTTGAAACCGTGAACATATGTTCCCGGTTGTATGTCCTGTCCACACGCAACCGTGCTTTTGGAAACCTGAAACCGTGGTTTTTTGAAACCGGAGTCCAGGGTGGGGTTTTCGGCCGGGGTTGGTTTCACCGGGTGCGTGTGGACACTGCAACCGTGATTGTTTTTCTCGTTTATGTCATAGCTGCACACGTGCTGATGTAAACACTGCCAGCCCGCAGAGGTTGGTTGCAGAAGTTGACGTGAGCTCGCAAAAATGGAGGTGACAAAGTGGATTTTTATTATTTCACTTTTCTTTTTTTACATCATCTAAATGCTAGGCTATTTGTATAGTTTTTCGATGTGAAAAATATAACGAAACGGTCGTCAGAGCGATCCTCTTGTCAGCTCCAAACTCACCCTCAATCACAGACCACAGCTGGTTTTCCACAGCATCATTTACAGTAGGAGTGGCGCTACAGATCAGCGGGGGCTGCCGGTGTGTTTTAAAAATGACAGAACTACTACAGTAGCGCCGCAGTTTCTTATTCCCCACCTTGTTTGATGTAGAGTTTTTCGGGATGATTTTCATGAATGAACAGGCAATAGCCTATGTCACTGTCAGACCGGGTACGACGGGGGGGGGGGGGGGGGGGGGGGGGGGGGGCTATGCGGAGATGAACGGAACGAGCCAAAAGCCGAAAATGTATACGTGACGTCCGCGGTCGATATAAAGTGGATATGTTTCATTCATCCATGTTTTGACACACAACAGCCAGTGATAATGAGTTGAGCCGCACCGACAGTCATGTGGCTCAGCAGCCAGGTGATGCACACAGCACAACAACACAGCACACAACAACACACAGCACAAGAGTCAAGACACAGCGCAGCAACATGTGCAGGCTGCTGCAGCAGTGCACGTCAAAGGAACACCGCCGAAAATAAAATAAATAGGCTACACCTAGTTTTTAAATTGTTTTTGCGCATGTTTTCATCCATAAAATGACCAAAAATGACACTATAAGCGGATTTCTTGATAACGAATTATTTAAACAGCATTTGTATAGAAATGATTCCGTCCCAAGCCTTTTGATCCATAAGCGGTTTCCACTGTATTTTGATTGGTTAAAACAGCCTTCCACACGTGCATTGCGTCACTTGGTAGCGGATTCCACGGTTGCGTGTGTACGCAGTGTTTTTATTACACCACTCGTATGGACGCGGAGCAAAACTCCGGTTTCAAAAATACCCGGGCTCGTGTGGACTAGGCCTCAGTCTCACACACCTCTCTTCTCATCAGCCATTTTTCGGACTGCAGGGGGTAACTCCTAATCTCATTCTCATGGTCATAATACAATCATCAAACAACCCCCCATGACCCACTGGCAATATTTTAGTAAGTAAATAAGAACACATATGAACATCAACACCAAAAAGGGTGAATAAGAAATGTAAAATCATCACAAATGCAATAAAAAAGATACACAAAAGCAAATGGGAGCTCACCTGCGTACAGCAATATTATTGTTAGTACAGCACAGCACTCTTCTTCTCAGTCTCACACACCTCTAGAGGAGGGGAGGAATAACAACTGCATGAGAGACTAGCTTAGCTTAGACTCACGACCGTCACTCGGAGCACCGTGCAAAATACACTCACAACTGCACACATAACATACCCATTCACTCAAGTTTAGCTCAAAAAACCATGGCATTAAAACCGCCTGGTTAAAACACTAAGAAAACATACATTTCACACTATTAACAAATATTTTAAACACTAGCACATTTTACCCCTACCTCTTCTCATCAGCCATTTTTCGGACTGAGAGAAACGGCGCGACGTGCACAGGATGTTGACGGAAAGGAAGGGTTACGTTACCAAAATAAAACTAACAAAATAAAAGCCCCCAAAACCGAATATTAAAGAAAAACATGTATTAAAACTAAAAGTTGTAATATAAAGTGATTTTTGGTGAAATGAAATGAAAAGAACCCATCGGTTACACAGGCTCACAGGAAGTCAGTCAGACCAGGCAAAAGGCAGTGGGTCAGTGAGGAAACTGGAACTATAGACTGAAGACAACGAGACACTGGAACAAATGATACTAAGAATAAAGATGAACCAGCAGAGGAGACACACGCCACAGACTAAACACAATGGGAGGTGAAGACAATGGGACACAGGTGCAACACACAAGGAGGCGGAGACGACAATCTCAGGAGTGGAGAAACACACAATGGCAGGAAGTGTGAAGCTGAGACAAGAGGAGAGATTAGAAACACCAAAATAAAACAGGAAGTGAAAAACAAAATGTAAGAAAATCAGGTATAAAACTCAACATGGAACCTGGACTGACATAATCAAGCACCTGTTGCATGTCTGTCAATGCAGAGGGAGGACGCAGCGGCCTAATGTTTCTTAGATTCCTTTTTTACTTATTGATTAATTAAGTTGATTTTTTTCATTTCTCTCCAAGATGAAGGTGTAAGAATATAAAATTAATTGAGATTTGTGACTGTATAAATAAAACTGACTTGACTCGATTGATGGGGATCAGTAAACAAGATAAGTAGATTGTGATGAAGACATGAGGGCGGCCATCTTGCTCTTCTTCTTCTTCTCTATCATTTCACCTCAGTGCAACTTCTTAATGGTGTTTGTTAAATCTTTGAGAAAACACACATTATACTCTTTACTCCCCTTTAAAAAAAAAAAATATTATTATTATTTTTATAGTGAGAACACAAAAGAAAAGATCAGAAGAGAAGAACCGGGACGATGATGACACCGACACAGCATGTGGTCCACATCGCATCGCGCTGCGTCTCCTAGAAACACAACTAACTGCATCCATGCTCCGCCTCCCGCCTCACCACCCACATCAAACACACACATACACACACACACCTGCCTCCGTCCTCATCTACTCCCTGCCTATACCATCTTTTGCACTTTCTCTCCCTCCCTCCCTCCCTCCCTCCCTCCCTCACTTCCCCTCCTCTGCGGGTGCTGATACAGTGCACTAATCACCACCATAATAAATCAATGGCCCAGCCAATAACCATTACTTCAAATTAGAGCTGCTTGCTCCTGTGAGGGAAAGCAGCTGACACCTTCATAAAGGCGCCTTTCATTAGCGGCTATCGACCTGGCCGAGCTAGCACAGAAACCTGCAGGACAACACGCGCAGTGGGAGGCGGGAACAGCGGGAGGGATGGAGGGAAAGAGGGAGGGAGAGAGGGAGGGAAAGAGAGAAGAAAGAGACAGACTGCAAGAGAAAGAAAAACCAAAGTTGTTTCCAGTAAATAAATCTTGGCTGCAAATAAATTCCCCCTGCCAGAATTTATCCTCCTTTAACAGATGGGATTGGGTTCACTGCATCTCAGAGGCAGAATTACTGTACATGTGTGTGTGTTTATGTGTGTGTTTATGTGTGTGTGTGTGTGTGTGTGTGTGTGTGCACTTGTTTTGAGGCAGGAAGGGGATTGGAGGATGCATAAAATGGCAGCCTCTCCGTGCCTCTCTCTCTCTCTTTCTCTTTCTTCCCATCTCTTTCACTCCCCCTCGATCTGTCGGAGGCACAGAACTGGTGCATCGATGTAGGTCACATGTAAATCAGCGCGGTGGGTCGAGTTGGCGTTGCCTTCCCCGGTGGGATGCCCCAGCTGAGACATCATGCATCATCTCAGCTTGCTTATTGTAAGGCAGCCACTCTCACTGTTGGTTTATAGATCACTTATGTAAGGGCAGTCTTATGTGTGTGTGCTTTTATTTATTTATTTATTTTTTCATTTGTCAAGAAGGCTGCTGTTCACTCACTGACCCACAGATGGCAGTGTGGGATTGATGGTCCGTGCTGCTGCTGCTGCTGCTGGTCATCACTGTCCGGTCTGCTGCTCGAGATGGGAAAACAGGCTGCTTTAGGTCAAAACACACACACACACACACACTCTGAATGATGATAACAACCCCGGACAAAATAGCAACACTGACATCAAAGGGACTTTTATGCAGAAGGAGGTTCATTTGATTTTTTATTTGATTTTTTTTATTTATTTATTTTTTTTTACCTCTGCTCAGTTTGAGTGTGGGTGGTGGGTTAATTGCTGCTCCGTGCTCGCGTGAAGATAGCGTGGTGGTGGTGCTCACCAGAACGAATCACTCGTGACGCACTACTGCATCTCTGAGGGAGGGGCTCGGCCGGCGTGCACCGTGCATTATCTCCTACAGTCAGTCAGTCAGCAAGTAGACGGTGGGAAAATCCTCCCAGAATCTTCTAGTATCTGTCAAATGGGTAAATTGTGGAGGGAGCTGATGCTGACAAACAACCTACTTGTTGTTGTCCTTCAGGTGTGGAGATTAATTGCGAGACCTTGTTGTGAGAAGAACAATCCCAAAACTGTCAAGGGGAACATTATACTTTCTCATGAATAGTCTGGATAACCTTTATAAATAAGGATTTACATAAGTTCAATTTTAGATTTTGAGCGGTGGTTAAATGGTATTTATGTGCAATTGCCCTGATCGCAGCCACTTGCTTAGACCATCAACTGAGGGGTTTATTGTGATTCTGCAGGTACAATAGACCTGCATGACTCCTGCATAAGGGAAGACTGAGCTTCTCAAATTACATTTCTTAGTTTTTTTTTTATTTCCGTGCAATTTGGATTTTCTCTGCCTGCATCACAAACCACAAAAATTACCTTTAAGAGGTTAGGGAGTGCGTCCGTTTTCCCCACACTTGAATATTATTAGCGATGCGCTGTAGTAGTCATGGGTCTAAAAAATATGTAGTTTGTCCTTAGGGTGGCACTGGAGCAAAGTGAGAAAATTAAAATTTAAAGCATGTGTGCCTATTAAAATTGTTAGATATCAGAGGTGCAAAGATGACAGTTTAGCCTGAGGTTGGAGTTACAGAGTTTATGAAGTGAAATGAGACACTGATAATAAGTGCTTCACGCTGCTATTGTAAACATGCTGCTTAGATTTTATGATACTTCCCACCGTCGCCGACCCTCCACCTCCTACAGTGTTCTGCATGTTATATTTTTTCGCATACTTAAAGCCCCAGTGTGTAAAATTGGGAGGAAACTGTGACATCCAGCGTTCAGATTCTAGTTTGCAGCGCTCCCTCACTCACTCGAGCTCACCCCTCCCATAGACAAAGTGACGGTGGCCTCCGAGGACAAACATGTTTGCAAACTAACCGCTAACTGATAACAATAACTCTGACCGATTAATACTATTGTGCACTTTGTACTTCACTCTGCAACATTGGATTGTTAATGCTGCTCAGCTGTAGCATCTGCTTTATAATGGCAAAAACAAAAAAAAAATCCTCCAGGTCCGGGCACAAGCCTCTAGTCACAGACACTCAAGTTTAAAGTTTAAAGTTTCAATACTTTATTGCCATGTCAACAATATTGTTAATTGGAATTTGTTTCAGTGAGCCTCACACACTGACATAAACACAAAATATACACCCAATACAATACATGATAAAATCAGAGTAAAGTGCACAATCAAAGTAATAATACATAGATAATCAATAAATATGGCACATTAAAACAATACCCTGCCCCGCTGAATGAACATCATCAAAGATGGCGATGCAACATGGCATGCACCGACCACCTATAAACAACTCATTCTAAACTACGAGGCAGCTTTCATTTGTATGCGATTGTGATTAGACTTCGGTAAATACATATTTATAAAAGCAATATTTAATTTTTGCTAATAAAAAGCCTAATAAGTTACACATTGTCCCTTTAATTATTGTAGTTCATATCTGGATTTCAAAACCTTTTGGAGCCCAGATAACAAATTGTAGCCAAGTATATATGTTGCTAATGGTGAGTAAAAGTTCAACTCTGAGTGTAGTCTCACTGCATTGTAGAACGAATCCTCTGCCATCTTCAGAACACACTGATATAAAATCAAATTTCACACTTAATTATTTCTTCGGTAGGAGAAAATGGAATTTGTTAAACAAGTCGCTTTAGAAAGAAAATACTATAAATGAGCCAACCTAAAGGTGCATTAGAGATGTAATATACGTATATTTCTATATCCTCCATAATATCCTACTGTTTCCTCTCATTAGGCTGCATGCTCAAGTAAATGTGATATGATTTTTTCACTGGTGGTTGCTGGGTCTCAGTGCACCGACAACTCACACAGTCCATTATTGCTCATTTGTGCCATTTTTTTCCCAGCTCTTTTATACCAGTTTTAATATAATCTGCTGCTACAGTTTGTACATAATGTTGAACAAAGGCTAATGATACAAATTGAAACGCAGATACACAGGGGAATAGTCTTTATTAGTACAAAGACAAGAAATACAGCTGTTCACCGAGAAGACAATCAGATAGACGGATGCAACCAAAGGGAGTTCACTGTGGTTGACTAATGAAGGGCAACTGTGATTGGAGGAGAGATACCACAGGTGATGAGGAAACACACAGAGGACATCTAGTGGACAGGTGAGGAATGACAGAGGCGCAAGGAGAAGTAAGAGAAGTGTGGCAACTTAAATAATCTTGGAAATAGAAGTAGAAGCAAATGAATCAGTTGAAACAGTTGATAGGATATGCTTTGCTTAGCTTATCTTAGCTTAACAAACTAAAAGCTAAATGAATGAATGTGATTTGTATGGGAAACAGAGTTTGCAGAGTGGTGCTGACCTCTCTTCCATTAAAAATAAAACATCAATCTTTCTCTCACTTCCACTGTCATCATAAATGACTAATAAGACTAACTTTGGCTTCAGAAGGAGGCCATACCAGAAAAAGTTTGAGAGCCACTAAACAACGGTAGCTACCAAACCTGGCAACCTCAGCATAATGACACAACTCTGCACTGCAAAAACTTAAATATCTTACCAAGAATATTTGTCTTATTTCTAGTCAAAATGTAATTTCTAGTCAAAACAAATGCCATTATAGGATAACACTCACCACATAAAAAGTAGCTTGTTTTCAGACACTTCTTTCATAATCATATTTTCACTTGAAAAAATAATCTACTTATTGCAAGTGACAGTTTTAAACAAGTGAAAATGATCTAAAAACAAGTTAATTTTTAGGTGATGATGTGTCTTGTTTTAAGTGGAGAGAGATTAGTTTTGACTAGAAATTAGACATTTTGACAAGATAGGCTATATTCTTGGAAAGATTTTGAGTTCTTGCAGTGTGGGATGGTTGTTCGCCAAGAAATACTGTAGTTCCAGTACGCAAGAACCTCTAAGTCCACAAGACTAGATACAAGTTAATTATAAGGTTTTATTCTGAAAATATTGATCTTCTTAATTCCTTGAAGCATAGAATCATATCCACCATTAAAAGCAGCTTAACCAGTGGTCCAGAGCTTTGAGCACAGTCGGCTTTGTCCTCATGTTTTTTTTGAAGGGTATGTAGCATAAATATATCTGTCCCTCTTCCCTCTCCTCCCCCTCTTCCACCCCTTTTCTCTCCAGTGTGGCGCCCAAGCATTCATCTTTATTTTAGCTGCTAAATCATGATGTTAAACATAACTCAAGTCTCTGTAATGGAGAGGACGACCCAGTTCCCCACTGACTGGCAATCTACCAGTAACTTCATCTCATCACATTTTCCCACCAACTGGCTTTGCTGTCCCATGCCTGTCTCACAGCTAATTTTATTGATGGCGCCATCTTACACAAAGACGGGGAAGTGAGTCAGTTCGATTTTTTTTTCTGCAGCAATCTTGTGTAATTTTTATACCTTCCTCTCTTCTCGGGGGCAGTCAAAGGTAGCGGTTAGTGTATCATAATTAAAGGGAAATTGGCAATAGTCGAACACGGATTGAAAAAGGCAATTAAAAGTACCGCCGGATGAACTACCTGAACCCAGCTCAATCAATGAGAACGTCAGGGACTCTTTATTGTGAAGAGAAACTCTGGATGAACGGTGCTCTCAAAAGATAGATAATAGATAGATAATTTCATAACACTCTCTTTACCTCGGTGCCAGAGCTGGATGAGTAATTTCTGCTAAAAGATGTGAGGGCACGCAGAAAGAAAGAAGAAGGCACAAGTGGAGGTGAATGGAAGGTGAAGGAAAGCGAGAGACAAGCTGGAATGCAGTTTCTGTAAAGTGAAAAGACATGAAGACGACTTTTATTGTCGAGCTTTCCATCCTTCCTGCACTTACAAGTGTCTATTCTGCTTAGTGTCGCATTTACAGCAATAACCGGCAAAATCCACATCTTAGTTTTTGCAGGAATCCAAGGCTGTATTTTTCACACTTCTCTCACAGGCCTGTCTGTGGGCATTTTTAGAGGGTTATCTAAATCTAATTTGGTGTCTTATTCAAGCACATATGCTGTAAACTGCTGCTGCTGCAGGAGGATTAAAAACTTGTGGTTTGTGTTGGGTCACGTTGTGCTTTTTTTTTTTTTTACCAATGCTGTGGCCCAGTCCTGATAAGGAAAACACCAGCATTTTTAATTTGAACTACACACATTGCTCTGGTCTGATTTTAATTCACATGGTAAACTTTGCTCCATGCACACAGAAATCACAGGAGCAAGACAAAGATTAAAAGAACACACAAATGTGACTGTCCACACTGAATTCCTATTACCTGTATTATATATTTATTTAGGTATTTGGATGTTTTTTGGTGTGTCTTTTTGTTACGAAGACAGTTGGTATCCATTTGCAACCGTTATATGGACATGCACTGCTACGCCGAGACCCCCTGTAACTCAGAGAAGCCACGGATAACTCTGAAACTTCTCCCAGCCCTTAGTCGACATGAGTGAAATTTCAATTTTGGGTGAACTATCCCTTTAACCATCACAGTTACTCCAAGCTGTTTAATTATGGTAAAAATCTTGCATAGTTCCTCTTCAATGTACCTGTACATTATGTCTTATTGTAAAATAACAGTATATATTGTCAGTCATTAGATGTCTGACATGATGCATCAAACAATCTATGGTTGTGAACACTTTTGGCAGATCTTAAGATAACCAGGAGCTGAGGAATGAGTTCATACTGTACACAGTGTTAAACCACCTCATAGTGATCACAGATGCACAACAGATGGGTTCCTTTGTTGCCTTGAACTACAACAGAGGGAAAACTAAATGATGGCACAATTAAGATGAAAACCTGCAGGCCAAATATCGGTTTCTCAAATGACCTATGACACTTTTTCAGGCATGTGGCAGCTGTTGCATCACACACACAGACACACACACACACACACATGCTGTAAAAAACAACACTATTTTTCTGGTGTCTTTTGTTTCAACTGTAGGAGCGTATTATCTGTGAACTGATCAACTGTGAAGGTCAAGATGTTTTTTGGTCTATAATTTAACAAAATCTACAAAGTGGTACCCTCCAACATATGAAATATGAATGCAATATTTGGTTTCGTATGAATGTACTGCGATGCTGAACAGCATGAAGCAACTATTCATTTATTTAAATTATATTCCTGCTTTTGGAATAACTCGAGGTTTGATGTAAACACTGCTTAAAATCATTGTGTTTGTTCAGTTGGTGTGTGTGTGTGTGTGTGTGTGTGTGTGTCCTTGATGTGCACAGCTGGAACACAATGTCGCTCAATGTTGTACAATAGATATTTAACACACTGCTGGCAGCATTAGACTGGTGACATCAGGACAAAGTAAGTATTAATTTGTGTTAGCGTGTCCTTCAGTATAGCCCAAATTCACTGTTCACCTTTGTCTTAGAGGGATATGCAAAAGCAAAAGTTTGTATTTACACAATTGAAAGATAATAAGAATGTTGTTTTTGCATCCTGAGTGGGAAAAAATATGCTGAATTTGTCTTTTATTTTACTTTTTCTTGACACTTGTTGCACAACAATTACTCAAACTCAGTACTGCTTTGAGCTTAATGCTAACCAGAATGGTGAAGCTAACTTGCTGAAGTTTTGGTTCCATGTTAATAACCATGCCCACCATCTCATTTTAGTGAGCTAACATGCTAACTGTAACAACGATGAAGACAAAGTTGAGCTAATAGATTAGTAGGTAGCCTGTTAAGATTTTGATGAGATAGTCAGAGGGACGTGAGCATCTCTACTAATATTTAGTCGCGTTGAGAGTCTGGAGCCAAAATCACAAATGTGGTGCTGGATGAAAACATTTGGGATCACCATTGTTATTAGCATTTATCCTCTGCAACCTATTAAAACTCATACCAACTCTTCTGACAGTCTAGAAAAACCAGGTCAGACGTGCTTTAGCCTGTAGCCTTCATCTGGGCCATTGTTAAACACATTATATAGGACATACGTATACGTAGTAGAGCTCCCTCGTAGGATTTATTGGATGTACTGTATAGGCTTCAAGCAAGTTGCACTGTGGAACTCTCAGACAGGTAAAGACGGGGGCGACACCTCAGCTCTTACGAACGAAATGTACTGTGAAGAGCATGATCTTGTGGTTTTGGTGGTTTTATCCCAATGAATAACTGTTAGCCTAACTAGCCTCCCTGCTGCTATTCATTGCTCTCCTGCATTATGGAAACTGTCGGTACAGTATCTTCACGACTGCTGACAGAGATCACTGTCGGTGTCATTAATTCATTGTAGTCTGGCTGTACAATGACAGATCGGATTAGATGCGGGACTTTGAGATGGCAGGGGACCGGGGGCTTTTCTGGCTGCAAGCGTACTTACTTACTTATTAAGCATTTTAATCAAGTTTTCAATTACAGTTCCTTTGGCTACAACACCTCCTAAAGGATTGCTTCTAACCAAGCCTCGCCGTCAGCCAAATGATTGTGCGGCGAGCTGGACAGCAGAGCAAAAAAAGCTGCGGGATATGAGGCTAAGTCCCTATTCTCTCCCTTTTCTCTCCCTCTCCCTCACTTTATCCACAGTAATCCGCGAGAGCCCCGGATGATAATGGGTAATGGATCTCCAGACCCCTCCCTTCCAGAAACACACACACACACATATAGAGATGATGCTGAAGGTGCAGGTTCCTCTGTCTAACATACGGCGTCCCTGGACCTCGTATCCACAGCGATTAGCTGGCTAACAGGATTAGCCCGTCCTCCATCTCTCCATCCATACATTCCATCATTTGTTATCCTCTCCTCCTTTGAAGCAGGTATTGGGAAGAGTGAGGCAGGGAAATACTGAGGTGTTTAAAATGGGAGAAGTTCACGAACAACTTCCACTGCAGAAAAAGTAAAGAGTGACTCGGTGAGTTGGTTTATTTTGGACCCGTGGGTTGTGGTGTTAATAACATGTTTTCTTGTTTTTGTTGCAGGAAAATGTGTACAGTAGCAGCATTTTCCAGATATGTTCCCAAATTTCACATAAACTTTATTGCATGTTTATTTTTTATTATGCACAAAGTGTATGGGAGTGCTTACAGAACCTAAACTGGAGCAGTGCTGGTTGGAGCGTTGCAGCCAATGCCAACTTTAATCAACGGCATGGCGTGGCAAGTTGACAAAACGCCACTTGTACCAACAGCAGTGTGAACAATATGGACTAATAAACACATATTTAACTTTTTTTTTTGGCTGAATCCAGTTGGAGGAGGCACTGGTACTGTACCATTGAAGTGGATTTCCCTGCTGTCGCCAAATGGAGTGCAGCCAATGTAGTTTCCTGTTTTATACTCGATACAATACAGGCACTGATGCAAAGCTGCTCAGTCAAACTGAATCCTTAATATGCTGTCATAAATTAATTCGACATTTAACATGGTGGTTGTTGTTTATTTAGATGTATTTATTCTCTGAGTTGTTCCTAAATCTGTATTTTATTGATCAATTTTCATACATTTACACCTCATTTCCTCTTTAATTACTTTGAGAGAATCCATCAAAAAGCATTTTCAAAATACAGAATAATTTTTAAGACTATTATCTTGTTTTAATTTCCTGATTTATTTTTCTTTCCCATGAAACTTTCTTATTCCAGTATTATTAGTTAATTATTTTGTACACGGCAGAAGGCAGAAGTCTTATAAGCTTTTGCTACACACAGATGATATTTTGTTGCTGCTATAATAGAACCAAAAGTTATACCAACCTTATTAAACTGTATTGAGAAATTCAAATTATTATCTAGGTATTGTATTTTGTATTAACTGGGATAAATCAGAGTTATGTGCCTATATTGAATTATGGTCTGGCGTCTACCCTATTTCATCGAATTCATCCTCCACAATAAAATCCTATTATAAGTAACTATAAATCAGTGTGGTACAAACTGCACAGAGCTGGGTGCCGGGACTTTTTCAAATCCCCTTGAGCATGTTCATGGAATAATGAGAGAAATTTAATTGGAAATTAAACAGTTAATTGGAAAGTACTGTAGCTGGGATTACCTACAGTATGGTTTGCATTTATTTCATACCCACAATTAAGAACTTCCTATGAGTTAAACATGGTAGATGAATACAAATCAACACATAATAAATTCTGGAGAAGTGTCCTAATGCAAAGTGCCTTTTCCTAAAATGGTTAGGAAGTCGCCACACAAAAAACTGCTGATTAGATTATTATCATGTAGCGACATCACTCCCCAGATCTGTCATTTACCACTGGAACAATAATCTGACCCTGTGCTGAAGGTCAGAAAACAGTGGACAGGACACCAGGCTGTGGGCAGAAGTCATGTTTATTATTAATTATTATTATCATTAATACAAAGGCCATAGGTTAATTCAACTGAAAATAATACACAGATGACATCGGGGCCACGAGAACAATGGAAATACAATGGAACCTAATCCCAGCCGATTATTGGCTTGGACCAGCCAAACACTTAAGAACAGGTGAGGCAATATCCAAGAGATAATGTTCGTGTAAATCCTGCACACTGTTTGATTTAGGTTTTATTTCCTCTACAAAACCATTTTAGAGTTAGTAATAGTTTATAAGAGTGTAAAAACAACAAAGGCTGTGAAGGTGGACCGGTGAGGACATCAGTGTTTGACGTGATTGATGACGCTTAATGTCCTTGATAACCTCTCTAGTCTCACTTGGCCTCTTTTTTTTTTTTATAACAACCAGTCATTTATAAAAGACCCAAAAGCTTAACAAAATCAGTGCTAGCCTGGTATTAAACATTCAAAACAAAATTCAGCCATCGAACCAAAAAACAAAAATAATGCACAGAATAATTGTCCTTGTTCTTAGACTCATTTTTATGGCACGATCGTTACCAGAATCAATCTTATACTACTGAATGAGCTTGATGTGTTGGTAACATGAGACCCTTTAGTTAAAGTTGCCATGGTAATGCAGTATTATCAATATGAATATAAGAAAATCGGCATTAAAACACACACACATGCAGATTGAACTTCCAAAAGGTAAAGTTTGTGTTTATTTAAATAAAAAGGAAACCCTCAGAGAGCCGGCGCTAAGCTCTTTAAAAAATCTTACTATCTACGCTGAATCTACTTCATAAGAAACACTCTCTGCTTTCTCTCTCTGTACATTTCAGTGCTGGAGTGAGCGAGGGGGCAAAGGAAGGTTAACAGACAGATGAAAGGCAACACTGTGTTGCAGCTTTGACCCAACCCGGTGGTCAATATCTTAACCGAGACAAATCAAATGCCCCTCGATGTCCACTATAGCCCCGGGGCCGTCAGCACATTTCAAAGCGCTTGGATCTCGAACCCTTTTTTGCCGAGGCACAGGCGGTTCCTTTTAACCGATGCCCAGCAGCAGCAGCAGCAGCAGCAGCAACAACAACCCTGCACACACAGAGCTGCAGAATAATTGTCCTCGTCCACCGCGGGTGTCGGTACTCAAATTGTTCTCCATCAGGTGTCACGCAGGCTCGCAGGTTCACAGCCTGTTGAAACACACACATTCCCCCACTTCTCCCTCTGCCTTTGTTCTTCACATCGGAGTCAGCTGGCAGATGCCTACCTTGTTAAATTCACCCACTGCTGCACAGAGAGACTGTAAAGGAAAATATGACCTACTTTTCACTCAAGTCACTACAGTATATTGCAAGATCAGCACACCCGTCGGGCCCTGGGGCCTATTAGGAGTTATGGGGCCCCTGCTGACATATTCTTTCTCCTCATAGCAGACCACACATGACAGCTGCGGTTTGGTTAGTAAATAAAACCTTTTTTGAATCAAATCATTTAAAATAGAGCAGGTGTTTTGGTTTATTTGTATTTGTCTTTTTCACTGATTAATGCAGAACACACTGTGTACTTGTTGATGATAAAAAGAACACTGTTAAACATGAAACAGATACAATTCCCCTAATTACCACCAACCAGTTAGTACAACGGGAACATGGGGCTATATCAGGGGCCCTGGGGCGATTGGCCCCAAGGCAGATGTCCTCGAGTTATTAGAATAATTTGCCCAAATTTTAATCTGTTACATTGGCAGCTGAATTAAAATACAGAGACACAGGTACAAAGTCTACAGTTGTTCAGTTGTGTTCATGTGCATTGTGTATTCAGGTTATTTGTGTTAATGCAAATAACAATTTCACTGGTTTCTCGATGACAGAGCGACAACAACAGTCTGACATAAAATAAAATAAAAGATAGAGGACAAGTTTCCAAGAATGAAGTCACTGGAAAAACTCAATAGAGTAGAGTCAATACAGTAGATAGATGGATAGATAGATAGATAGATAGATAGATAGATAGATAGATAGATAGATAGATAGATAGATAGATAGATAGATAGATAGATAGATAGATAGATAGATAGATAGATAGATAGATAGTTATCACTGAAGTATGGCTGTAGCCTGATGCATGTTCGTCACTATGACTGAGGCCTTTCATATGTGATTCTCTGTCAACAGATAAAAAGATATTGATTTGCCGCCACTTAAATTGAACCAAATTTACTTTTAGACGTGCACTCAGGAATGTGCAATGTGCTCACGGCGACTAAAAGCATCCTCTGAATGCTTTCAGAACAGAAATGAACTGAGTCAGAAGTGATGGACACAAGTTACGTAGCCCTGCGAGACAGAAAAATAACTGAGCCTAAAGGTGTCATTCATAACTGTAACCCGTACCTCCCACATCAGTGTGTGGGAGAGAACAGCTCAGATATCTACGGATCACACCATGACAAATACACCGGCAGCCCACGCCGCTGTTGCAGTATTGACACTGTTGACAGCATGTGGATTGATGAGTTCAAGCTAAACTGATCTATAGAGTTGACATAACGCACCAGCAGACTTTTTTTCATTTTTTTATTCAACTCACTTAGCATGAAATAACAGCAGGCTGTCTTATCTGCACTGGGACAAATCATGTTGAGAAAATCTTTGCTTCACAGATACCAGTTCTGTACATAATGAGCATGACATTTCCCTGACAGCAATTAGTGCTTCCCTCATGTCACGTTGTAGAGCCAGAGATTAATCTCCCCATCACTCTGTAATGTACTCTGTCAACAAACAAATATCTGTTTGATTCAGAGTTGTCAGGTTTTACTGTAAATGTTTCAATTACACACTGTAAATGTGTGAATGTAGAGATGAAACAAACAGCAGAAGCAAAAACATTGCAGCCAACACTTGTATAATAATGAAGCATGTGGTATTAGGCAACATAATAATCAATAAATTGCCCCACATTAGCGCTGCACATATCCACTTGAATATAAGCTAAATTATTCATTGTGGTTCAGCTCCCTCTTCAAGGGACGATTGATTAATTTGATTGGAAACTCATGCAATTATTCATATTTATGAATTTATTCCTTTCATCTGTTTTTTTTATACAAATTCAGCAATTTGATTCCATTATAATAATAATCAGCGTTTGATGTTTAATCATTGTTTAAATTGCAAACAACTTATCCATTTCTGTTTTGCCAGCATGTTGCACTGAGAAGAAGACCTGCAATTTCTCTTCTCTCTCTAAAAAAAAGTTTATTAGCATTTTATTTGAGACATGATGAATTATTGAACGGTGCCGGCCTCTCAGGGCACAGTGAGGAGGCCTGGATTTAAATTTTGTATAGTGCTGTGATTCTGCTTCTGTTATCAAGGATGTTTGACTGCTCCACTGCCACCCAAACCAAATCTGACCAAGGAGAGAAACAAATGAGGTGATCCCCTTCCAGAAAGAGAGGACCAAGACTTTAGAAGGTTTCACATCGACTTTGTCTGGTCTGTTTGATCAAAACCAAATTTACAGGTGTATAGCTGCTCCGGACCGAAGACCCGAAATATGGTCTGATCAAAGGAGGTGGTCTCGGTCCGGACCAAACTTTTGAACCTTTAACAGGAAGTTCTGGTGGTTAGCCTACACAAAGAAGAAATACTGTAGCAAAGATGAGCTGTGGCAGGACATGGGAAGATACAGTCCAACATCAATGCAACCTTGCAGTTGTCTTCTCCCTTCCTGCCAGCAACGATAAAGCCTTATATTAGGGCATGGTGCTGTTGCTATAATAGTATAATTATCATTGCCACAACACTATGACCTTGTTCATTCATATTTCCTAGATTGCTACTTTGCTAACTAGCAAATTTGACGAAAGCTTTGGTGACATGGGTCATACGTACGCCTATTTACAAATGAATCAATGTCAAGTGTAGGGAGTTGCAGCAAACATAAGTAATGAGGACAGGATGTCAATATGTCATAAAGAGTTCTTTGGTGCACACCAAAGCTCTCATTGAAGTAGCTAGTTAGCAAAGTAGCGACCTAGGAAAGTTAAAGCAGAAGGAAGCGATCCGGTGGTTTTGGCTAACTTCCTGTCAGCCGATGGAGTTAGCAGTCCCCGCCCTCGTCACCACATTCACGCGCATCCCTTGGCTGCACACACAGAGAGGACCGCCCCTTTATGCCGTTCTCTCTCCTCATTGGATAAAGGTTGTAGGATACAAGGAAAGTTTTCTCCTCGGCTTACAGCAGAGCAGAGTGACTGACACACGTGTTTCGGACCAAACACTCTATATAAGTGACTGCCGTTGGAAGATATAACTATTTAAGACTTATATTAACACAAACATTTCACTTACTTCTGCTTTAATGAACAAGTTTGCATCTTGGCAACAATACTGTTACGGCATCAATGCCATGGCCAGTATGCAAGCCAAGTTCAGATTGCATATTGTCGCCGGACCATATTTGTATCAGACATTTCATAAGAAGTTCTTTAGTGTGCTCGCATCAATGCAGTGTGAACCAACCGGATCACATGTAGACTCTCAGGTGTGAAAAAGCTCTTAGTGATACACCTGAACTTCCCTGGATGTAACAGAGAGATGTGAGCCACGGTGCAGGTTCAACAGGACTGAAGGCTTTAAGAGTGTTTATTTAGAGCACAACGGTGGAGGGGTTTTTGTTATGGAGCATCATTGTAAAATGTTATGAGGACCGGACAGGATCTGCTGCAGTCTAGACACAGTCCGTGTGAGTAATGCTGTGTCATATCACACAGACTGTAAATATAGAGTGGGAGAGGAACACTCACATCAACAGAGAGAGACCACTCATTTCATCTGATGGCAGCGATATCACTTGCTGGAAGAACTGAAACAGGACTCTCTCCACTTTGGACATGAAATCCACACAAAAGCAATTAGTGCAGCTGATTATACAACGAGTCAAATAGCCCCCGGTTTATTTACATCTCCTGCTGCACACTCAGGTGAATCAGCCTGAGAGGAATGAGGCAGCATATTACTCTGAAAATGCCAAACAAACCAAGTTTAGGCACAAAAAAAAAATGTTTTTTAAGGTTTAGGAAAATGGGAAACTGGGTTTCTCTATTTGTTGTCATAGTTACAGTGGTTGTGTTTTCTAGTTGACCCATCCATCCACCACAACTTCTTCTTGTGGACTTCCTCTTTATACCACATAGCTATAATTGACCATATTCACAGCGTCGCCATCTTTCCTTACGTCACCACTCGGGGTGGGTAAACAATTACGTTAGCCGCCGTCTTCATAAAAAATATGTTAGCTGGTGTTAGCTTCAACTGCTAACGGTAACGTGAATGTTGATATGATGCCCTTGCTAATGTAAGATAGCCTATAAGCAGTACAACTGTGGATAGTCAATGCACACCCAAGATACATTTCACGTTATTCAAGCCTGGAAGATGCTAACAAGCTTGTATTTTTAGCCGATATCAGATGTTGACGGTTGTTATGTGACGGCGTTGAGTCTTCCCACCCCGAGTGATGACAGTTAGCAAAGATAGCGCCGCTGTGAATATGGCTAATACTTAATATCTGTGATGACCACTACATGTCACCTAGCAACAAAATTTAACTATTGTTGAAAAATAACCTGCTGCACAAATGACGACGGTCGTCTATCTGGAGTTCATCAGTGTAAACTTTTGTTTCTCAGACATTAATGGGTTCACTCCATCATGCTTGTTTTGTTTCCATCTCATGGTTTTAATGGTGTCTTGTGTTGCAACAACACTATGAACTGTGGGTAACTCCCAGAAAAAGTGTGCATAAATGGAGACTTGTGGAAAATGTGCATTAAGGGCCCAAAGTGAGCCTTCATGTAGCCCTACTTAATGGATTTACAGAGGGACAGTCCTAAGCCCTCGTGGACTTACTGGGAACTCGTCTCAAAGTCTGCGAGTCCATGAGTCCGTCAAGGCTTTGTGCTAAAAATGTCCCATTCTGAGTCCATGTCCTTTAATAAGATGTTTCAGTTTCTTCAGACTCCAACACTGACAGACAGCGGCAAACAGCAGGTGAACAGAAGAGAGACTCAGTTCAATCTCCTGCAGAACAGAAAATCAGATTGTTCTAGGATTTAAAAAGAAAAATGTATTTAAGATAAGAGCAGCAGCATCCCACCACTGATTCATGGTTCACAGAGGCAGAGAGAGACAGAGAGAGAGGAGAGTGATATGACGCCAGAGATGATGAAGTCAATCTCAGAATAAATGGAAAAGCAGAGGTGAAGGAGGAGCCGCATAATAAAACATCAGTTATTATATCATCTGATGATATGATTTCATTAATCTCACCGAGTTCATTTTCTCAGCTTTTTTTGTAAAACAGTTATTTCAATTATCTTATTTGAATGTTTTTTTTTTTCAATGCATTTTCTTTCTTTTGTAAAATGTTGTCATGCATTATGCAAGGCTCTCTGAACTGCTTTTATGTGTGAAACTTGTTGCACAAAGAAACTCTCCTTTATTCGATCATAAGATGATTACATAATTATCTTTAGAAATAGTTTATCTTCACCAAAAATGAATAAATTATCCCATTGTCTCATGAAAACAACCTTTTGATTTCTTTATGATCAGATCAGGAATCTGTTAGGATACAAAAACAAAGATGAAATCATGCAGGGATGTTGGGAGACATAAATACATGCACAGCCCTTTGTCTTCCTGACTCAACTTTGACCGGAGCTTTCTATATGATAACCGCCCGTCTGCCTCCTGTACGCTCGGTGTCTGTGCAGCAGCTGCTGGTTGTTAAGTACAGCTTGCACTGGTCAGCATGTGTCAGTGGGCCTCTAACCCCCCCTGTGGCCTGAACGTGCTGAGTGCATACTAACACTGTTTTTATCACTGGGCACTTACACAGCACTCTACTCTGCTGTCTCTGGGGCTTTATCATCTTAGTCAAGCACACTTTGCACCATACTTTGTTAAACATATGTTCAAATCTAGTTCCCATTTTTAATTCATTCACTTAATGACCCAGGAGCTCTACACATTTTTAAAACGCTGTAGTGTGTCACTGCAGCCAGAGGAGCGATGCTCGGTGGAGCAGCTGGTTAGGGCACATTTACTCTGTATGTTTAAGGGTTTAAGTCGAGATCTATACGAGTGTCTCACAGGTTCCAGATTTGATCTGCAACGGCTGCATGAAAGTGGACCCCCCTTTTGAGGCGCAACTGAAACAACGAGAATGAGAATTTGCAAGGGTTCTTGTGTTCTTGTGATCCACAGCAGCTCCATTTATCATTTTAGCAGAAAATGGCAAACAAAAAGCCTCCAAATCGTCCTTCAGACTGTGGGAAAAACCACTTCGTCTGCAATTAGGACTGATTTGTGATGCGTCTGCCGGCACGCTTTGCTGTCGTGTGTGTGTCATCCTCATTAGCTTTAACATGTTAGAGCTAATCACACCACAAAGCATGACCATTCCCTGATTTTGTATTTTTATTTAATTTTTTTGTCTTTAGTCTCAATGAAACTTTTCTATAATGGAATCTAAAAACTTTATTGGTGATGTCTTAGTGTCTGTCATCATGTTTATGTAAATGTTGCCACTTGTGAGGCCACGATGTGAAATTTCCCGTGTCTTAAGAAGGTGTTGCAGCATCCACCTGAATGTACCACTGACACAGCTGAAAACATGGATGAAGCCAAAGGTGTGTGTGTGTGTGTTTGTGCGTATGTGTGTGAGTGTGTGTGATTAAAGAGGGTCTTTAATGATTGAAGAAGGCTGCAGAGCACAAGCCAGATGTCTTTGATGTGCTGAGGGTTGCTGTCAGACTGGAAACACAGGTGTTGGTATAGACCTCTATTTGTCTTTCAGTGCTGCAAACACCAGATTCTGCACAGTTATGCTAATGGTTATGCATGCACATGGACACACACACACAGACATACATAGTACACACCCACACAAGCACACACACACACACACTGCAAAAACACTAAATCTTTCGAAGAATATTTGTCTTATTTCTTATCAAAATGTCTAATTTCTAGTCAAAAGTAATCTCTTTCCACTCACCACCTAAAAATTAACTTGTTTTTAGATAATTTTGACTTGTTTCAAACTAATTTTCACTTGAAATTAGTAGAAACATCTTGTAATAAGAAAGAAAAACTTGCTCCACTATCCAATTTTTCTGCTTATTTCAAGTGAAAAATATGCTTGAAAAAAGTAAAAAGTGTTTAAAAACAAGCTACTTTTTTATGTGATGAGTCTCATTTTAGGTATAATTAGATTTGTTATGACTAGAAATGACATTTTGACTAGAAATAAGATAAATATTCTTGGTAAGATTTTGAGTTTTTGCAGTGCATATAACGCAAAAAAAAAGGTTCTTTAGTGCTCGTAGTTACTCAGAAACTCCTGCACAAGCACATGCGCTCATGTGCGACCTGTGTGACTTGTTGGAATGAGATGACTGCTTCTGACATATCAGTTTGACCCTGGCTTCACCAGGGTCGCAAGTGTCGTGGCTACGGATGTGAGAATATGTGTGTGTGTATGTGTGTATGTGTGTGTGTGAGTGTGGTGTCAGGGCTAATGTGGCGTACGGTGACATTCTGATAAATCTCCAGGCGGCCTCCGCTCTGCCCTTTCACAGCTGCTGACTATGTTAATGGAGAGTGGAGATACAGGGTCTGCTGGGTCCCATCCTCCCCCCCCCCCCCCCACCCCACTCTGCAGACACCTACAGTATCTGATATTTAAGTCAGTGCAGCCTGCAGTGCGAGGGAGGCCTTTAGTTTTAAATGCACTGATAGAAATACAGAATAGGTGGATGGGCAGGACACTCACCAGAATTTAGAGGCTCGACCGCCTTAGGACAGAAGTCTGGTTAATGGGACAGTTCAACATTTTGGCAAATTGGCCCATTGGCATAAACCCCATAGTCATAGCTGTAGGTTTGTTACCTTTATTTGTCAGTGCAATAGCTGCTCAGAGCTACGCTACGGAGGCTAATGGGATTTCTTGGTTTCCCTAATCAAACTCATCAAATACACAATCCAACAACTCAAAACGCTCCCGTGGACAAGTTGTGACCCGCACATTCACCACGCTATGACAGAGACAGAGTTGTTTTAGAGGTAAATTCATTCAAAACAGCTGATGTGCGTTGCCTTCAGGGACAGTTTTTCAGCAAACAGTCTGCATTTGCCTCGAAAACAACTCTGTCTTGTAACGTTCTGTTATTATCTCATAGCGTGGTGAATGTGCAGGTCACAACTTGTCCACCAGAGCGATTTGGAGTTGTTGGATTGTGAATTTGATGAGTTCGATGAGGGAAATCAAGAAATCCCATGAGCCTCCGTAGCGTAGCTCTGAGCAGCTCGCCACTCGGCTCGGCCGTTCTAAAAGTAGCTCTCTCACTGACAAATAAACGTAACAAACCTATTGCTATAGGGATTATGGCAATGGGCCATTTTGCCAATATATTGAACTATCCCTTTAAGAAAAAAAATAAAAACAGATCTGTGCAGATTCGTCCATCTGGTCACTGCTGCAGCAGCAGCGCTCAGGAGTCAATTTAGCTCGTTTAAAGAAGAGCTAAAAATACTGACAATTATAAATGCCTCTTGTGGGTGTCTCTGGTGCTTCAAAGACATCAAAGCCTGCACCTTCTTTCATCACCACTTACACCTCTCATTTACACCTCTGTCAAATGTGTCTTCTGTTCTACCATTCTCTTTAGTGTTGCTTCTGCAGCTCTTTGTTGTTTGCTGCTTTTATTGTGAGAAAATGTACATATAACACACATTTAGTATAACAGTTGGTGAAGTAACTTAATAGTTTACATCTATCACTGTTGGAATTTTATTCTAATGAAAATCTGTTCTCAGATAAACACTGGACAGGACGGCGCTGCCAAACTGTAATCAGGTATTAACAGCCTCACAAACTCTCCTGGCATCCAGATCTGGGTTAATGACTGCGCACTCAATCAAAACACACTGGGCTGAGAAAGTCAAAAGTGCCCCTCGCCGCGGTGTGCACCTTTTAATGTGTCATCATTACCTCCAAGTCACGTATATGGCTCTGCCTCTGTTTCTCTGCAACATAAATAACCAACTCAAACCCCTGCAGAGTCCTGACGACACGTCATCGTGCATCTGAAGGTTTTTTGAAAATCCTTAAAGACTCTTCTCCTTCTTTCCATCTTGTCACAGTCGCAGGTTTTCACCCATCAGTGATTAGTCGGATGTTGAGAAGGCGAGTTAATAACAGTTAACACAGAGCCTGTCAGATGGGAAAAGACACCAGAGACAAGAGTGATGTGCTGAGACCCATGAAGGACTCTCATCATGGTTTAATGTGTTTCTGAAATGGCCACGCCCACTTCCGGTGTGCGTCATAAGAACATGTGGCTGGTAATCACCACATAAACACCTGCACAGATCAAACCTCTGGCCCGACATAGACCTGAATCCTCGGCTCAGGTCTGGTGTGTGTACCTCCACATCTGGCTGTTCGACTGACCTGACAACTGGAACTTTTCTGTCCCAGAAAAGGTAATCAAAATCATGCAAAATCATGCAAAGAAAACAAATCTTTATATTTAGAATATTTTTTAATCAAAAGGTGCATGTTTTTTTGCATTTTTGGCCACTCCCTTTTCTATATATATAAAGAAAGGATGAGATAGATGCTTTTATTGTGAAATATTTTTTGATCCAGATGAACAGACGTGTCCTTAAAACCGTGATGACTGATGCTGAACGACCTTCTGGATTTTCAAGGGATCACTGGGGATTTATGTCTCAGAAAAAAACAGATGTTGAGCTCTGTGACTTGAATGTAAGAATAAAAGAGGCCGAGGTGAAAAAAACAGGTGCAACAACTGATCCAAACAAAACCTGAGCACACGAGTTTATGCAATGATGCAACTATAGAGCAGTTTATATGAGGCTCAAGCTAAAGCTGGTCATACATGCTGAACAATGAATCATTTGATCTTTAAAAATCCTTCTCATCTTCCTCTCCAGCCACACACACAAGCACACATTTCATCAGAAAATGATCCCAAAACACAGCAGAAAATGGCTGCAAAGATTTAACCTTAATGTATATAGATGACCCTTCCAGAGCAAATGGAGGAGAGAGCCGTAGCCCGCGGCAACCCAGCATCCACCATAGCCTGATGTGTCAATAATGGAAAGTTGTGTTGACAAGGGTAATTAGTCACTGCGCAGCCTCTGCTGAGAGGGAAGACGGTACAAAAGAGCAGGAACATATGAGCAGATGAGAGAGAGTCCACGTGAAGGGAATGAAAGAGGAGGGATGAAGAGGGGAAACGACAGGAGAGAGCGATAGAGAGAGGATGATGAGAACTGGTTGCAAAGGTGAAAAAAAGAGAAAAAGGCTGCAAAGTGGTGAATGAACAGTGGAGAGGTAGATTAGAGAGGAAACACAAACAGGGGGCATGATGGAAAAGAAACACAGAGTGAAGATGAAGGGAAATTACACGGCACGAACCAAGTGAAGAGGGGAAAGGAGCTGAAGGACAAGTAGAAGAATAGACGGAGGTGCGGAGGAGAAGAAGGAGAAGTGCATATTGGAGAAACGAAAACTGTGATTTTGAATCCTTGAGGGTTATTCGAAGAAATTTGCAGCTGTGCTCTTTGTGTTGTTCAATCTCCACATGCTCTTGACATTCATCTGCCCTGCATTCAAATACACATCTTTTCACAACACCTATGAAAAACATAATTATTTCTTGTATGTGTGTGTGTGTGTGTGTGTGGGTCTGTGTGTGCGCATAATACACAATTTATACAATGCCGCCATTGTAGTGTATTCTTAGAATAATCGATTGTAGTAACGCAAATTGCTTTATAATTTGCACATGTTCAACTCAACTGCTTCTGTAAATTACAGGGAGTCATGAGCGATCACGAGCCGAGCGCAGAGCAGACGACAGGGAAACAAAAAATTGCTTTGTCATTTTCCTGATTTGAGGCCATTTTTCTGAAATTGACTTGAAAAGCACCAAACCAAAGACACGTCGTTCCCATCGAGCTGCAGCGGAGAGTCAAATACTGGAAAAAAAAAAAAATGCTCCGTGATTTTCTTTGTCTCTGCTTCAGATTGTCACTGTAACTCAGTTATGAAGCATCTAGACACTTGACAATAAAGTGTCAATAAATGACAACAAAACAACTGTACTCACAAAGGCGCAGTTCAGAAAAAAATCCCACTAGGGTTCATAATACAGATGAAATAGATTTATATTGTTCAAAGATTGTTCAGTGTCTGTGTTTTGAATAAAAATACAATAGATACAATGATTCAAAGATACTTACAGCGAGCAAAGTGATGACATAAACCCTTTACAAGACACTCATTAAGTTACAGTTACAGAGTCCAATAAAGGGTAAACTCATCACTGCATCTTCACACCATGCACCATATACAGTATATACTGTTTATATATATTTATATAGTTATAATATAATAATAATTACAGTGTCAGAATCAGTGTCTGCATCAATGATCAGTTAATACCCAGAATTATTGATCTGGACAAAATAAGGTTTTAAAGGGACAACGAGAAGTTTTGGAAAGCGAAGTGTTTTCACACATTTCCCATGAAATTCTTGGACCGGCGCGAGACGGACGAAGGCGAAAACATTTGCTAAGAATATTTTCATTGATAAAGAATGAAAGTCGGAGGTTCGAAGACGATCAGATGTCATTGTAGTTCCGACCATCAACGGTGATTTGGCAACGTTATTCCCATGACCCGCCGGGCAGCATCCGCGAAACCGAAAGTAGGTAATGCGGAGCGAGCCGACAAAATAATATATTTATCGAAAATGGACCCATTAACAAGTAATGGGTAACTTTTTTATAACCAAATACAAACTCCTCGTTGTCCCTTTAAAACAAATAGATGATCTAACCACAGCCGTGACCTCAGCACTTCAGATCACATGCAGTTACTTTCCAGTCAGTTACAGTGACAGTGTTCATGAAATAATTAGCTCATTTGTCAAATTCAGAATATGCAAATATACTAAACTGTTATCAGCACTGCAGCTGTCAGTGCAACATGATGACGGTGATTCATAAATTTACAAAACCCTGGTTTATTAGTCACTTCAGAGAGTTTATCATAATTAGACCGATCAATATTTATGTAGCAAACAACAAAAAAAATGATCCTCATCATGAAACGATACCTGATTGACAGGAAGTTGCAGAACAGCTGTGCTTCTGCTTCACCCCCCACACACGCAAACACACAAACACACACACGTCTATGCAGTCATGTGCTTTTCAAAACTCAGGTGCTTGTTTGAGAAAAAAAAAAAAAAAAAAGGAGGTGAGATCGATTTACCTCAGAAACTCCAGTCACCAACCAGGATGTGATCATCAGTGTGTGGCAGCTATAATCAGACCGTGTCCCTGCTATTACTGGATAATGGACAATCATCGGTTTTTTTCAGGCAAGATGAGAATAAAGAGCTTATTTTCTGCCCTTTTTAAACAACTGCAGGCTGCTTGCTCGGCTCACATTTCCTTTCCCTTTTCTTAACAGCCTGCGTGGCCTCGCTGGTTGTGCTCTATTAGCAGCATTATGCAGTTATACGTCCCTCATGATGAAGGATATTTGATGCTTTTCAGTTGAGCTGCATGGGACTGTGGGGCATTTAAATTTTAGGTACGAGGCCAGGCTGCAGGAAATACTGTCCTCTGAGTCTTTAGAGGCTTTTTGGTGTTTTTTTAACCTCAGCAGAGTAAAAATCTGTTGGTTTTCATCTTGAAGTTAAGTATCATCCTGTCAGATGAGCGTAAACATGGCGGTGAGCTGAGGAGTCAGCTGTTGGAAGTGGAAGTGGGAAAAACTCAGATCCTGATAAAAAAAAAAAAATTGTGAGGAATTTTTCGAGAGATTCAGAAGCTTAAGTTGTTTTCCCTGAACTTTTGGGTCTGTTTTGTTCTCAGTGACACCATGTAAACACTTCAGGCATTTGAGAGAAAAAAAATAAATATGGGGTGTGTTAACACTTCTATTAAAAGCTGAGGATGTGAGTGTGTTTGGGCTTCTGCACGTTTTATGTGACTGTGTCTTCCTCTCACCTTGGTCTCACCTCACGTCTTCACAGGGAAGGAGCTTTCAAAGGTGCAGCTGCGTCTGCATCTGTGTTCTCCCTCTTTTAAACATGACACCACCACACACGTGTCTTTGTGAAGGTGTTTGGATCTACTGTGCAGTGCTCAAACTTTAACCAAGGATACATTAATGTTAATGTAGTTTGGACACAGTTCTTTGCTAAACTTTAATTCCCTAAAATAGAAAGTTACGTTTTTTTTCCATTCTGGAACAAGCTGTCACCAATTTCCGATGGAAAAAAAAACTTAAAGTCGAGTGAGGAAAGATGCAGTTTTATTGATGTTTGCTTTTACCCTTTTCTTACATTGTTGTTGAGGTGTAAACACAACACTGACATTTCATCTTTAAAGCTGACAAGTAACAACAGCCAAGTGTTACATTCTCCAACACTCACTCTACCTTTAGCTCTGGTTTTGGTGTCAACAAGTAAATTTGCTTTGACATGGAAAAGTACATTTTCCCTCCTTCAATCTAAGGGTTTCTGGGAGTTTTCCCTCAGTCGATGTGAGAGTCTAGTGGCAGAGTATGTTGTTATGTTGCCATGTAAAGCCCTTTCGGACAAACAGTTTGTAAAATTGGGCTATACAAATAAAATTGCCTTGCCTTGCTGTTTTTTCTTTCTTTCTTTTTAATCAACCAGTGTGCACCAGTGTGTATTTCTCTGTGAACTGAGGCTTTAATACTTTTCATGTGATTAATATACAACCTAAGACCTGATCTATAATCAATCTACACATGGACATCTCACTTTATACATATGGGACCTTCGATCCAAAGTTAAAAGCTGAGCAATGATTTATGTTTTTGTCTCACTGTCATATTACACATTATTGCTCCATCTGTAAATATTGTGTCATTTTCTAGAGATACACTTTATAGTGATATACAGTATATGATCCATAAATATGATAGAGGGTACATTATAATCCATTATTTACAATACTCTATTTAATGGACAGGTTCCAACATAAAATTGCCTGTCCTTGCCTTGCCCATTCATCCATCCTCTTCTGCTTATCGTATATTGAAAGCTTAGACCAAACATCAAACAAGAAATGTTTTCCAGCTCCTCCTGGGGGAGGGAAGGATCATCAGGTGTTCCCCCCATCTAGCGGTGCAGTTGCATACTGTATCTGAACATATTCTTGATGTTGCATTCACGCGAAATCGGGCAGACGTCAGACAGACAACAGACGCTGCATGTAACAGGATAAACAAGCGTCTATGTAAACAAGTGGTCCACCAGCACGAGGCAAAACAATACAGGCGTGAGTGACAATATGTTGTCATGGTGATGTGGTATTGTTTACCTGACCCACGTTTTACCGTCTTTCTCTCGTGGAGTAAAACGACATCCGGTTGGTTTGCCGACGGCCGTCTGCCTGACTACACCTGAATGCAACACCAGTGCCTCCGTCCTTCCTCACACTACACAGTGGTGACAGTTTTAACAGGCCGAGGCCACAGCTCCGGTGAGTTTCCATGGTTACCTACGGTCACGCTGCCACTGAACGTAAAAAATGGCGATGCAACATGGCCGCCTCGGTTCGGTGCGCCCCCCGTTGTATATTTGTAACGACTTGTAACAACTCATTCTAAGGTACGAGAAAGCTTTCATTTGTATGCGGATGTGATTCGACTTCAGTGAAATACGTATTTATGAAAGCAATATTTGATTTTTGCTAATAAAAAGCCAAATAAGTTACATACTGGAGCTTTAAAGCCAGCCACCCTGCAGAAGGATTCCTTCTTTTGGTGACTCTTCAAAGTGAACGATCATACATACTGTAGGTGGGGGTAGGAACAAAGATATATTGGTAAATTGATCACACAGTGGATCGGTACAACCCTGTCTTTACTTTACAGACAGAGGGTTGGGGCGACACGGACGTCAGGTCAGCAGACTGTCTGGGTGTGTGGCTTTTCATAGACAAGACTTATTTAGTTTTTATGTGTAATTAGCATTTACGTTTTGTTATTTTTGTGCGTTAACCTTCTATTCTCCATGTGCATACTGATTTCCCTCCACTCCACAGCCAGGAGACGACCGGGCTCCAGACAGAAACAGTGGTGGGGGAAAAAATAAATAGATTAAAAGAGTGAAGCTCGGGGAGCCTCACTCTCAGTCTGGCTCGCTGTTTATTATGGAGCTAAATGAAACTAGGTGGCAGACGGGTGAGAGGCTTCACTGCTCTGAGATCCAGCACCATTCATCTGCATTAGGACCACTTATTATAGAGGCAGCGATTTATTTTCTCAGGCACTTTTTTTTTCTGTTAGGGCTGAATAAGTGAGAGGGGAGGGAGGGAGAGGCAGAAAGGACGGGAAAGAGAGAGAATTGATTTTGCAGGATGAATGGAGCTAATGCTGTATAATATTTATCTCCACTAGATTAACGAACCAGTGGGCGCCTGGAATAAAGGGAAGCTTAATTGAACATCTCCAGCATCCCTCTTTTTCTGGCTGTTGTCTCACTGTGTGCCCTTTTCCCGCTCCTCTCTCTCTCTCCGTTCATCCCTCCCTCCTGCCAGGACTCAGACAGAACAGATGAAATGGGCTGCAGCCGTCCGTCGATGACAGAGGACAGAAATAAAGAGGAGACAGATAACCCTGCTTGGAAATGTTGGCCGTTTTAATCGTTGGCTGTCACCACCGCAACGCAGATTTGCATTTTTTTTTTCAAATTTGATGAAGATGCACACACTACTGTATGACAGACACACAAATGAACTCACACAGCAATGACCAACATGCAAACACACACACACACCCTGTGCAGGCAAGAACTGAAAACACAACCTGTTTGCTCGTTCATGTTGGAGACTGGTTGATTTGAAAATGTGCTCCTTCATCTTTTCTGTAGTTTGAGCTGCAGAGAGTTGAGACTTCCTCGTTCCTTTATTATCTCATAGCGTGGTGAATGTGCAGGTCACAACTTGTCCACCAGAGCGTTTTGGAGTTGTTGGATTGTGTATTTGATGAGTTTGATGAGGGAAACCAAGAAATCCCATTAGCCTCCGTAGCGTAGCTATGAGCAGCTCGCGGCTCTGCTCCGCCGTTCTAAAAACAGCTTGCATTGACAATTAAAGGTAACAAACCTACTGCTAAAACTATAGGGATTATGGCAATGGGCCAATTTGCCAAAATGTTGAACTATCCCTTTAATCCTCTCTCATGTTTAGTGATTAGTTGTAGTAAGTAAAGTGAGCAACCCACCCACACACACACACACACACACACACACACACACACACACAACAACAACACGTGTGTGTTTTACACTTCCTGACATCTTAGCTTCTGCACTGGTTTATCAGACCCTCCAGCAGCAGCGAGAGGCAGCAAGGTGCCTGCAGACATTTGTCAAGCTCTGTGTGTGTGTGTGTGTGTGTGTGTTATCACCAGTGCATGTTGTATGGTTGCTGGAGGGAGTAGGTACATACCTTCCAGCATGAGCCACACAGACACACACACACAAACACACACATTTGCTCTCGTGTCTCTGCCCTTCTGACGACCAGTGAAAAGTTTAAGAGCATGTTTGAGCACTGAAACTAATAGAATACTAATAAATTTAAGGTTAAAGGAATAGTTCACCAAACAATGAAATTCACCCCCATGCTGATGAATACTCCAAGAGTAGTTTTTTATTCCTCTGGAGAATTGCACCTGGTGATCTGCAAGATCTGGAACGTGAGAGTGCGCTCCAGGCAAATTCAATACAGGACTGGAAATGACGTCGTTTCGAGTAAACTCTGGACTATATCCCTTCAGGACACTTGGGACCGGCCTCCCGGGTCTCCAGATGCACTTTGAGAAATAAAAAACTACTCCAGAGTATTCATCAGCATGAGGGTGAATTTCAACTATTCCTTTAAAGATGGGGTCTGATTAAGTTCGACAGTGGTAAAGGAGAAAGTGATGTATTATGAAGTATAAAGAAGGCAAACAGACACACAGAAACTGAAGCACAGCATAAAAACAGACAGAAAGGACTTGGGAAAGCATGAGTATGATGTAATCAGGTCACTCAGACAAAGCCAGGCTTCAGAAAAACATGTTGAATTCATATAGCTGAGCAGGTGGCATGACTTATTCAGTGATTTATACTTTAAAGGTCAAATAAAAGGTAGATTTCCATTTCTTTCTTTCTTTTCTTTTTTTTATATTATAAAGCAGGTCTAGGTTCTGTGTTCATATAACTCTGATTGGCTCAGAAACCTGTTGTTACGAGAGCTGAGCAGAGAGAGGAGATGTAAAACCACCACAGATACATCTCCTCGTGAATCCACACAGGAAAAAGATGAACATATTAGACCTTTAAAATAACTACACAGTGTGATTTGTGTTTCTGTATCTGAACTCTTCACATGTTCCTCGGTGCAGAGGGATGGATGCAAACTTTTTCCTGTGGCAGTGTGGAGTGTTTCCCTCACACTGTGATGATGATGACATTAGGACAGGGCACTTTGTCTTTGCTGTCGTCCCTTAAGAAAACGAAAGGCGGTGCTTGCATCATCCTTGCGTCTCTCCTCCCACTCTCTCTCTCTCTTTCTCTTTCTCTCCCCCCTGCTGGATATACTTTGATCAGGCGTAATGAGTGTTTTACTTACAAGCAAAATGTACACACTTGGCTACATTCTCCATAAGACTTCTTTGTTCTGACGCCTGTATAAACACAATTATGTTGTTGTAATTACTTCATTTCATGCTGCTCCGGACTCTTTTTTTTTTTTTTTTGAAATGCAAGACCTCATGGTCCAGTTGCAATGGGCACAGCGCAGAGGCAGAGGCAGACATCTACAAATAAACAAAGTCAAAATAAAGACTGTTTAATGAATAATCAGAGTGTGGTCGGTGCACTGGAGATGCACTTTATGACAATATGACATCACATCCACAACCTTGTCTCTGGGAGGAAGGTGTGCACAATGTGACCTCCTGTTGCATGATGTTGTTATATAGTTTAATAAAATAAAACTTAATGCAGACTGATTGGTTCATTGTAAAACATCTATTTATTTTTGTAAATGTGGTGATTTTTGTACATGCAGAGCCCCGAGGCAGCGCTGCTCCTCTGTCCAATACACACAGGAAGCTTCACTTTTCATTCAAACAAACTAATGCTACTGCCACAATTGTTAGATTTTATCAATGAGACCAACATTTATCTCCCAAAAATAATTTAACCAGCCGGTTCGAAACCTCTAAAAACATGCGGGTAAGTTAATTAGCGATTGTTTTCTCCCCCGGGATGACGACGAAGGTTGGCTGGGTGACCAGCTCTCCAGACCGGCTACTGTCTCTGTAATGCCCCGGTCGCTGCAGAGCTTCACTTCAAAACAGCCGTCATTTGGATAAACTAGCCGTATATTTGGGATCTTAACAGTTACTTTCAAGCATTAAAAAATATTAAAACTTAATAAAGTTACGTAATAACAGCGCTAGAGCGGGAAATAAAACAGCTTTTCGCCTGTTTTACAGTTACCGCTACCAGTTGCCGCGAAATGCATTCTGGGAAACTTGTATACTGCATACTGCAGTGTGAACGGCGTCGGCCTGCTGAAGTAGCATACTGAATCCCACATTCAGTATGCAGTATACGGTACATACTAACGCAGTATGTAGTAGGCGGTTTCGAAAACAGCCTATGTGTCAGGAGTTTTCAGAGATGTGGCTCTAGTCCTTGCACCACTATCAAGTCTCTTGCATCTGTCCACAAAATCCACCTTCCCTACCTCTAAATTTGACTTTGAATACATTTTTATTTATGCATTTTATTTGTTTGCTATGTTCAGAGAGAGACAAGCGTGGAGAAGGACAACTATATGTGCTCCCACACTGTGTTGTGATGCAGCCAACCTGACGACATCGTCCCCTGTTTCTTCGTCAGACAACAGAACATGAATGAAACGTGCAGCTTCTGCGGCTCATAAATACTCGAGTCGATCAGCAGTCGGCGGCACTGGGCTGCAGATACGACCGTTATTTTATTATCACACTGCAGTGTCAGATAAAATAAAGCAAAGTACAGGTTAATGGCAGCAGCTGCGATGTGAGATCAGCTGTATTGATGTTCGAATGAGCGATCACAGGAGAGGTCAGACGGAACAAAAGGCTGCAACAAGAAGTATCTATTACCGCGGCGGAATGAGCTGCAGGATGTGTGCTGGGGAAAACATTGTTGGCAAAACAAATATGGCTGATGAACAGAAACCATGTTGCGTGCATTCAGACTGAGGGTCTGGTTCGTTTTTTTGGTGAAGAGAAAACTGACATTTATTCAAGCTGTAAAGTGAGAAGCTTGAGTTTGATACGTGAGATCACAGTTATCGATTTGCACTCAGAAAAAGATTAAAGTGCAAAATATGGGCACTAGATAGAGTCGTTATATACCTTTGTATCGGGTAAAGGTGCATTTTAAAAACTGCTTTGCTCCAAGATTGGAACCAGTCTTCAACACAGATTACTGCAGGTGCCAGGAATACTAAGCGGTATCTTTTCTTCCTTTTTGCACATGTGTATCATTACTAGCTGTGTTTCCATTGCAGGTTTTCGCAAAATAAAAGCGATATTTCAGAAATTTCGGAAAAGTACAATTTGTTTGAAACAAGATGTTTCCATTGTCAAGTGTTTTGCGAATAAGCCGTGACTATAAAGTCAAGTATCACTGTTACAGAAGGAACTATTGTTTGGTTATTCACACGGACGTGTTATTGTGTGGCACCATCTGAGTTTTCAGACTGAGTTGAACGATTATACCTCACACGCCAAAGTTTTATTAGGATGGGACAACTCAAAACAGATGGGAGAGGGAGATTGATCGAAAATGTTTTGGCGATAGTTGAGAGGTTTTTCGAAACATAGATGTTTCCATTACTGTTTTTTATTGCGATATTTAGGTTTTGTGCATTTCTAATGGAGGGTTAATGGAAACGCACCTGTCTCTTTCTCTGAATATGGTTGATCCAACAGGATAATGTTCCCACAATAAAACAAACACTCATACTGTAATAGATCTTCATGGTTTAAATTGTGATCATTCGGTGAATAATACTGATCATATATTTAAGATTCTCTGTTAATTGTCTATGGCTGCTTGAAGTGGATGGGTGGCTGGGTGAATAAGACCTGAGCAGAGTGATCCCTGCCTGCTTTGATAATTGTTTCTTTACCCCAGTCAAAGCCTTTCATTTTTTATTTTTCTTCGTTTCTCTCACTTTTTCCTTAAACCAAAGCGCTTTTAGCCTTCAGAGCCGTCGTGTTGTCTTCTGGCTCTCCTTCAAAGGACAGAGGCCAGGCTCTATTTACTTGATTTCTTTCTTCCCCTCTGGAAAATAGAAAAGGTGAAAAGGAGAAGCAAATTCACCATGAAATGTGGAGAGGATGGGAGGGGGTGAGGAAGGTCTGCATTCATCTGTGTCTTTGTTGTGGCTCAGTCGTACAGAGAGGGGGAAATAGGGGAGAGGACTTTTTAAAATAGAGGTTTAATGGTCACTCCCCATAGGTCAGTCCAGTATAAACTAATTACAGTCAATCATCATGTTGGTTGTGCTGTACACACTATCAACTAATGTCAAACCTTATAGGTGCTTTTCATCCAACATGATGGCATCGAGAATCATATCTGTGAGTATAATACTGTTAATATGAGGTCATCAGGTCGTTTCCCCTTTTGGTTTTTGCAGTGAGATGTTGAATCTCTGAAGAAACACACATGTCATACAACAAGCATGTGTATTTGAAAGGAGAATTCCGGTCATTTTTGACCCCTAAATTGTTGGTCACCCAGTGTTGAGGGGAGCAAAAAACGCGACTAAAATTGATGCAGGCAGTCGCCTTTTTTGCTCCCCCCAACACTGGGTGACCTTCAGGACAACGATTTAGGGGTCAAAAATGACCGGAATTCTCTTTTAAGTTAACCCATTTACATGGACTGTATGATAAATGGAAGTTAATCAATTAACTTAAGTTCGAAAGTAGGGCCACGCCTCAACCACACCTCTAATCACTGGTCAAGCCTCCAAATACCCGGTCAACCCCTTCCTTCCTCTGTTTGCCTCGATTTCTCGACCCACCCTCCCTTCTTCCCCTCGTCTAATCACCTCCTGGCTACAGCCTCCTCCCGGATCATCCTCACTCTCATCCCTCCATCCCTCTCTTCTTAACCAGCGCATTCCCTTTCAGATCTCCTCCAAGGCATCGTCTGGGGGGCACGAATCCAGTTCATCCTCCCAGACCAGATGCGCCGACATCAACCTTCCCTAACCTTTTCCACTTTGTACAATATCATTAATTCATCCTCAACATTCCATCCCATTAAATCATCTAATGGCACATTGTTGTGGCGTGGTCCTTGCTAGTGAACTATCACTAGCCTACAGATAATTATCGACCAAAATACACAGATAAGTTTAATAATGACATTACTAGAGCCAATTATAATTAGCCAATGTTGTCTTGATTTGGCTCATCTTTTTGTTGTGATTACAGAAGTGATGCAGGTTATACTATTTGGTTAAGTCGGAGGCAGAGCTACAATAATACATTCATCACTCACCACATCTCTGCTTTTCCTAATCTCAGGTGTGAATATAAACTATTAAAAATGTTATTGGTATCGGCATTGGTGAGAAGCAGGAACTTATTTGTTATCGGTATCAGTTGAAAAAAATAAAAGATTATTGTGCATCCCTAAATGATATTAAAGATAACCTATGAGCTCAGCTGACTCCACACATCCAACATCCACACATCAACCTATTGTACTTTATATTCTTCCAACAGTGTTGCATAATGTAGATTTTTTTTTGTGTGCTGCTCTGCTGTTTTTTCTTCCACAACAACAAAGTGCCTGCACACTCCCAGCGGCTCCTCCTGTCCATCCAGACTCTTGATAGTCGTATTTCCAGGAAGCACCTGAAGCCAACTCTCAGTTTCAGTTCTGTGTTTTGCACTGAACTTGAAAGACTGAAAAGTTTCCTCCACTTTTTTTTTTTTTGCGCCTCCTCTGTCTCTTTGTGGTCCCTAAGTGGAATGTCTTGTATGGGGCTCAGCATAGAAATATCCAACACCATGTTAACATGCTGAGGCTTCCTCTCTGTAAAATCCATATTCCAGTTTCCTATTTTCCATTTAACTGTATGGAAACAACCTAAGGGCCTTTTTTTTTCTCTCTCTTTCTGTGCTTGATGCACTTGAACTTATCACGCAACCTCTGGTTTCTTTAAATATCTCACAGTGGTTATTTTGTTTGACGTGTGAACTGTCAAACTTAATAGCTTTACATATAAACTAGAACATTTCTGAGCCTTAAAAACCACAGGCACAAAGTCCAGGTTCATTCACTGTCTGCTCAGCTTAAACAAATGGAAACATCTGCATGACAGTTTCTATGATTATTATTGACTGTAATGTTCATATATTTTGTTTTCTATTCCAAACCGACCTCCCGACAGGATGCTTCACATTGATAAAAGACAAATTACATTGAAAAATTCTCATTGCTTTCTATCTGAATAAGACATTAACACCAACATGGCTAACAGTTATAATGAACGGCGGAAACCTGCCAGTTTGTGTAAGTGATGGAACAGATTGGTTCTGCACGAGTCGAGCCGCTATGAAAAGAATAATTTATTAATACTAATGGAAGTTATTTAGAGAAATACTCAAGCTGACGAGACTGTTTCTGGTTGAAGCTTAATTGCTTTGCATGAACCTACTTTTTTTTTTCTTTTTGGGTGGAAGGAAGCTCAGCGTTTTCAGATGCACGAGGTTTTACCGACTCCTCAGCCAAACAGCATGAACATTAAAACCAAGACCTTCCAGAGGAGTATTGATTGTAACCGATGGGAAACATCTAAATGGCTCTCAGAGCTTAACATTGTTTTCAAAGTCCCCCCTCTGGCTACGAAAGATAAAAGTTGGAGTTTGGCAGAACAAAGTGCGCCGCTGACAAAAGTAACCTTACTTCTCCTTGAGTTAAATATTTCAGTATTCTTTCCAGCTCAGCTCAGCGAATAATTTAAAATGTGCTGAATGTTTCTGTCTGTGAGCGGTTTTTCTGTGGAAGTGTCAATACGACTTGCCTCCTCTCTGTGAGCGTAAAGAAACGTGTTTGATAACTACGTCTGAGTTGACAAAAGCATCGGTGTTGTCTTTGCTCAGAAGCGTCAAGTACTCTCAATGTGTAGTAGCTGACAACTCATACAGATACAGGTTTCCTGCTGCCACCAGCTTCTATACGGTATGAAAGGAAACGTAGACTCTTTACAACGCGCTCTTGTTGGTTTCTTCATTGCTTTGAGCATGTGGTCTACTGCTCTGCTCCTACGTATTTCTGCAAATGTTTCAAGATCAGCTCCTGCAGCTTAGACACATGCAGCGTCTAGTGTGTCTTATAAAATCCATACGACTGGTGATTCTGATGTTTTCAGAAAAGCTGAATTCTCCCTCAGGCTCAGAAGATCTTTAAAAGAAGCAGTTGGATGATCTCAAAATGTAATTTCCACTGAGCCCCTTAAAGGTAGGGTTGGAGATCCTATTTTGGAGCATTTTTTTTTTTTTTTTTACAAAATTGTTTTAAATCCTCTTCACACTCTGATTGCAACCAATTAATTAAAAGCTTTTTCACAAAAAATGAAAAAAGTCAGTTAACTGTGGGATGGACAATCCTGTAAAAACAGCATCCAATCATCTAAGGCGCCGTTGAAGTCAATTGGGTTGTGATGTGTCAATCAAGCTGCTGTCTCTGTCCCTCCATCCCTCCTCTGCACTTACATTTTGGGAGCAGAGATGTTTAATGAGTTGCCACAGGTTGGACAAAAGACAAGACTAAATTATGCAGCTCAAGAAAGTTTAAGAAGTCTGATGATTGATTTTCATATTGCATAATCATAGAGTTTTCAGGACTTTCTTTTTTCTTTTTTTTGATGGTAGAAACCGGCACAGGTGGAGGATTTCTATATTTGTTGCTGCTTTTGGGCAGTTTTCAATCTGCACTCGCCGGCGCTCACACAAGAGATGCTGAGGCAGCTGCATCTTTCCGTCTTTGTTGCCTCGAAGGCTGTTGACCTTGGCCTCTCTCTCTCTCCATCTGCCCCCTCCTCATTCCCTCCACCGGTCCGTCCACATCCCAGCACTGCCCCCTCAGTCCACCTCCATCTAACATCTCTCTCCGAGCTGCCAGAGGTGTAAACATTTCATGTAGCTGAGTCCGTAGGGCTGCACGTCTCCCTTTCCAGAGTCCCATCACTGCAGCGCTTCAGCCTTGACTCTCTCAGCCCTGAAGCTGTCCATGCACCACCACCACCACCACCACAGTCAAGCAGACCAAGCAGGAGCTGTTGCTGCTAATAGTTTTGCCTTGACAATGCAGCAACTAGCTGGAAGGAAGTTAGCTGACCGGGCTAACTGAACTACAACATCTTTGACAGAGCAGCAACTTCAGAAAAGAGGCTTGAGTCAGCGAGGAGAGTTGTGCACCTGTTAAAGAGGCATTGGTCTGTCTTTGATGTATTACTGCAGTAGCACAGGTAGTTAAGGATTTTAATTACAGCCAAGCTAATTCCAAGCAGCCTGTACCCTACTCAGAGCAATTATAGTAAAATGATAGAAAACAACATCACAAACACAACACAAGTCACAACTCAAGAGAAACATACAACCACTAACTTATTGGATCTCAGAGACTTAAGTAAAAATCGACTTCTAGAAAGTGCTCTGCATTTAAAATGAACTATGCAAGTGCTTATCTCACAACATGAAGCATCACTTGCCATTCATGAAACAGAAAAAAAAACTAAACAGTTGTGTGCAGCCTTCGCACACGGAGCTACAGAGTTAGTTGAGATTTTCAAACTCAGGCTGAAAACTGTTTTTTTTTTCACTCCTCTGTGCTGTCACCACTCTGATTAACATTTGCTGGGTAACGATTCAGCTGATTTCTACTTCAGTGGCTCATTACCTCAGTAATTGTTGCTATATGAACTTTTCTTTATAACTTTAACTTTGTGTGTGTTTGTGTGTGTGTGTGTGTGTGTGTGTCTGATTTAGGACACACTTGGGAACTATGTTGGGTACCAGGTAACTGGGTACAACTCCATTTGGGGACTAGCTGATTAGCTTAAGTGTTTTGTTAATTTACAGGCTGCTATTATGTGATGATGACAAGAAATATAAAAAATGACAATTGCGTCATAAAGTCTAGAAATAACAGTAAATTTCATAGTAATGTTGAGAAATATAGCCAAGAAGTAATGATTGATTGCGTAGAAATAGCCCAGAAATAACGGTCAATTGCGAGGACTTGGTGGAGAAATATTCTGGCCTTTCCCCAAAAATTCAAAGCATGAAGAGCATGTGTAATCTATTGCCTTTAAAGGGATAGTTCACCCAATATTCAAATTTCACTCATTATCTACTCACCCTCATGTCAACTAAGAGCTGTGAGAATTTTCAGAGTCCTCCGTTCCTTCTCTGAGTTACGGGGGGGTCTGCGCAGCAGTATTTGTCCATATAATGGTTGTGAATGGACACCAGAGCTCTTCGTCCAAAAAGACACACCAAAAAACATCCAAATACCTCCATACTGCTCGTCTGTAATGTCCCTCTTGTATTGAAGCCCCGACATGAGAAATTGTTCCGCCGGTCAGTGCAAATCACGTGAGATTTGCACTTACACAGGCAGAGCAGTGAACTGAGACACTGGGAGCTTCCGCTACAAACAAGCTTAAAATATAGACTTATTTAATTTTTTTCGGAACAATTTCTCATGTCGGGGCTTCAATACAAGAGGGACATTACAGACGAGCAGTATGGAGGTATTTGGATGTTTTTTGGTGTGTCTTTTTGGACGAAGAGCTCTGGTGTCCATTCACAACCATTATATGGACAAATACTGCTGCGCAGACCCCCCCGTAACTCAGAGAAGGAACGGAGGACTCTGAAAATTCTCACAGCTCTTAGTCCACATGAGGGTGAGTAGATAATGAGTGAAATTTGAATTTTGGGTGAACTATCCCTTTAAGAAAAACATGACATTATTATGAAATTGGCCGTTATTTCTAGGCTATTTCTTGACATTACTGAAGCAACAGGGTATAAGGATGTAAAAATTGTGCAGTAAATACAGTTTTGCTTTGCACCTCTTCAGTCTGGTGCTGCTGAGCCTGGATTGGCTCCAGTCTCAGCAGCCGCCTGTTTACACACAACAGACCTTTCAGCCGTCAGTGACTGTAATTCACAGGTGAAGTCAACACAGATGCACCCGTCATAAATCCTGTGAGCGGAGCGGAGCCGGCTACTGTAGAGGT
This sequence comes from Trachurus trachurus, assembly GCF_905171665.1. Classification (NCBI taxonomy): domain Eukaryota; kingdom Metazoa; phylum Chordata; class Actinopteri; order Carangiformes; family Carangidae; genus Trachurus; species Trachurus trachurus. The sequence goes on from NC_139906.1 coordinate 6,129,569, forward strand.
TTCCCCTTCTTCTTCTTCTTCCACCCGTTGAGAATCCAGCGTGACATTAAGCAGCAACCACCTCACTAGCTCGGAGATGCCTTTGAAAACACATCACTTAATGGATCCCAGTGGCTTCACAGTCAGTTTCGGTTTAGTTCCCCTCCTTCAAAAAAAAAAGGAGCTTTGTGGCCGTTCTCCTCCAGCTTTTGGTTTTGGTGCTGCTACTACGGCTGATATCTCACCACTGCTAATGGTGTGCTTAACCTCACATGAAGTGAAGAGCTCTCTGACAGCTGGAAGCACTGCATGAATGATTAACTGCTGTAATAAAAGTTGTAGGAGCTTCTTTTTAAATCCTGTTTTTTATTATTTTATTTTATTTCTTTTGCAGAGGTCTTGCAGTGGTTGGAGCCGTGCAGCTGTCCAGCGAACTACAGATGAGGAACAGAGCTCGGTGCTGGCTTTTCTGTATTTATGAAAGGGATTTCTTTAATTGCAGTGAAATAATAGTTTTGTATGTGTCATTTTAAATAATCCACACTCAATTGTCTGTGTTAGCTGGCGGATAAATACAAGATACATCCCAAAACTTTTTTTTAAAATCCAGACTCAAAGCTCATTTCAATCAGTAATGCCAATTAACTATAAACTAATATTAGCTCTCAGGGTTTGAAGGATAAGGTTGGACACACACAAACACACACACACACACCCTGAAAGGCAAGTGATTTTTCAGAAATACTTTTGATCAGTTTTTCCCCCTCTGTATAAACAAACCCCAAGAGTAAACATTGTCTCTCTTCCTCTCATCTGTGAAAAATAAAACCCAGAGAGAAAACTCATTTTTTTCTTCCTTCTGCACAAAAAAGAAAATAAATAACATTATTATTAATAGTAATAATGAAAATAATGAACTCGCCTTTCAGGGCATCCACACTCACAGCTCACATGTTTTGATGATTTTGTTCCTTTTGATTGCTGCCTGGTTAATGTGTGAGTACGTTTTCATGAATAAATAAATTAAAAAATGATATACATGAACCATTTTAAAGCAGTACTAAATAACTTTCAATATTGGTTGAGTTTGGCGGCGCCAGTGGCCCAAAGCGGTAGTGTTTTGCCTGAAGGAAGACTCCATTTCCCATGAGCACCAGTGCATAGCAGTGTAAAAATTCTGATCTCCCGGTCCATGGAAATGAACAGAAGACGTCCAAACTAAGTTTCTATTACCAGCGGATCATTTCACAGTAAACACACATGCACAATCCGACAGAAAGGTGCCGCATTGCTGCTCCCTCCTCGTCGTGACTCGCAAAAGTGAAAGTGAAACTTAAGTGAGAGCTGGTGTCCTACCATGCTCCTCAAAGTTGCTTAGTGCCAGTGAAGGCGATACAGACCCCCTCAGGCCATGACAGAGGTGTCATTCAACCTGTTGTAAGTCGATGTATCATCACAAAAGTTATGAAAATATTATATGAAGGTTGAAAAGTTCCTTAGTGTTGGTTTAAAGAGGAATTATGCAGGATTTGTAGCTCAAATATGCTACATTTTTACCTTAATTAAACAGCTTTGGAGTAATTGTGATGGTTAAATCAATGACTTGTAACTAGTTCCAGGGAGAATGGAGGCTCTCTGTCTTCCACCTAGCGTCTCTCGGCTGAAAATCAACCTTGTAAGATCAGAGTCTCCGACCCGGTGTCCCAGCTCTCGTCTCTGCAGTACCACGCCCCGTAACCCCTAATATCTTGTTTACAACCGGTAAGACTACACAAATATACACGTCGTAACATTGTGTCTGATATATAACGTTATGTACCACTCTATTGTTTGATATCTCGGCGGCTTCGTAATGCACATGGAGGAGAGGAGGGTTAGCAACAGTGGAAAAGTGACCAGACTTCTATAGTTCCTCTTTAACCTGTTGCACCGTCAACCTCCTCCATTCTCCATTTCCTGCTCCTGTTTCCTTTATGCACAACCTTTTTCCCCCACACTCCAACCCTGCATGTCACCCTGTCTGTTTTTACATGAAACATGTATTGTCACAGACTTCTTTAAAGTGCACTTACTCTGTGTCTTCACCTGCTCTCATTTTTTTTTTTTACTTCACCTTATTGAAAAGATTTAGTTTTTATGGGATAGTTCACCCAAAATTCAAATTTCACTCATCATGTCGACTAAGGGTTGGGAGAAGTTTCAGAGTCATTTGTGCCTTTTTGGAGTTACAGGGATAACTGCATTGCCATATGACGGTTGCGAACGGGGCTCACTTTTCTTCGTCCAAAAAGACACACCAAAAAACATCCAAATACCTCCATAGTTCCGCTACAAACAAGCTTAAAATATAGACTTATTTAATTTTTTCGGAAGAATTTCTCATTTCGGGGCTTCAATACAAGATGGACATTACAGACGAGCAGCATGGAGATATTTGGATGTTTTTTGGTGTGTCTTTTTGGACGAAGAAAAGTGAGCCCTGTTTGCGACCGTCATATGGCAATGCAGTGCTGCACGGAGCCCCGCTGTAACTCAAAAAGGCACGGAGGACTCTGAAACTTCTCCCAGCCCTTAGTCGACACGAGGGTGGGTAGAAAATGAGTGAAATTAGAATTTTGGGTGAACTATCCCTTTAAGGACTTTCTTTGAGGTCTCTTCCTTCACAGAAACGTCAGCGTCGTCCTTGACTTGTGGGTTGTTTTAAAACGCATCCTGTTTTCGTTTTGTTATTTTTTCATGCATAAGCGAAACCATGTAAAGAGCAGAACCAAAGCACAATCCCATAACGCAATACGATGAAAGTACACGGGAACAATCCATGGTTGAGCAGCAGCAGCAGCAGCAGAAGACATTCAGTTTCCTTGCTGCACTTCCTCAGAGCTGCAGCCACGAGCAGGGGACTGCTTGAGAAAAAAGAGCCACGTCAAGCATGAAATTAGTTCATGACAGCTGTAAAGACAAAGTCAATATGGACTAAAGAGAAGTCTGCTGTGGATCAGTCTGCGAGGCTCAGTCAGTGAAACAGCTCTGCCGTCACTTACGGGCCCCTGTGAGTCACGATGTGATGCAGACAAGGTAATATTATCAGCCGGTGGAAATGAGCCACTCCTCTTTCACAGAATTACATTTCGCAAGGAGAGCAAGGGACGATGGGATGTAAGTGACTCGGGGCTGTTATCTCGTGAACTGCTCCAACATGTCTGTATACTCGTGGTGTGCAGCTATACGGGGTCCTGAAGTTATCTAATGCTACGCTACCACGAGCAGAGTGAGAGGACGGGCCGGGCCGCGCTGCGTTTGGCGTGCCGTATGGATTTCTATTAGATGAAGAGACACAGAGAGACGGGGTGAAGGAAAGAAGCAGAGGAAATTGCATCACAAATCGCCAGCAGCTCTGAAAGCTTTTGTGGCAGAAATACATTTGCGCTTATCTTTGTCTCCTTCTAAACTGCACAATGTGACTTTAATGTTGGATGTGGTGAGGAAGTCTACTTGACATGTTCATACTTTTCTTTTTTGTTTCAAGTCCTGAGACGAAGCAAACACAGTCCAAATTCAACATGGCGTTTTCTCTCTTACAGCAAAATGCTCCTAATATTTAAGGCAATTTCACAGCAGGACAGTGATTCATGATGCAGAGGAGCTCAACTCAAACTCAGAAAGAGAAGATTTAAATCTTAGTTTATGGATAAATGCAAGTGTAAATGTAAAGATATGTTCTTTATGAGCAGCTATTTGAGTTATATTTTAGATTTTTGCATCCACCACACCAAGGCAGGGTCACTGACCTGAGTCTGAGGGTGTATTCAGACCTGTGGCTTGTTTTCTTTGTTCTGATTCAGGGGATATAAAAGTTACAATTGTTGCTTTTTTTTTGCGTTGTTTGTGTTCACGCGGTTACAGTCCCACTCAGTCGAAAGTTGTAAATAAATGCGTGAACCAACTGGTCCATTTGTATTCATGGACCTTGGCGCTGCTACGATGAAAGGATGTCTCAGTCGAAAACAGGTCACCCAACTGCTGATGAAAAGCAACGGTATCTACAAAAAAAAAAGATACTTTAAGTTTCGATCCGTATTTACTCTGTGTGGGCCCCTAAAGCTACTAAAACTATACGTTTTGCGGGTGATCTACCAAGGATGGAAATGACAGTTTTTGACAAATGACAGGGTTTCATACATCCTGAAGGGGTTTATTTCTCCATAACAACCTACTAACTCTACATTATCCCGCTTATTACACGGCTTATGAGTGAAATAATTTCAGACGTAATAAATTGCATAATTTAGCGCATCTGCAAGCCCGCTCTCTTCTCCGCTGTTTTGCTAACCCTCCTCGGTCGTGTGCATTTGTTTTCAATGAAGCCTTTGATAATCAATCAGTTGATCGATGGATTATCATACACATGTTATGATGTGTGTATTTGTGTATAGTCTTATCCGTCATAAACAAGAGATCACAGTTTATGGGGGACACGTTTGTGTTGTGGACTCGCTGTGACACCGGGTCAAAGGCTCTGATCGCAGGTTTGGTTTCCAGCCACTGTGCTCCCTGTTTCAGAAACAACTGCTCCAAACGAGCCAGGTCTGAGTAGCTGTCATGAATGTTGTTTTCCTGCTGCTTCAGGCTGCTGCTGCTGCTGCTGCATATTTGTGTTGTATTTTGTTAACACAGCCCCCTTTTTGGTTTATTTACTGTGGGATTTTGTGCAGTGACTCACTCTGTGGTTTTAAATCTGTCATCGCACATCAGGAAGTTCCACCTCCAGGTTTTTTTTTTTTTTCCCCTCCACACAGCTCACACACATTGAATTCAGGTGGTTTAAACATTCAAAGTGGTTCAGATTTATGAATGTGGCTTTTGTTCCTTTTCAAACTCAAACAGACTCGTACTATGTCCCTGGTGTAAGGGGAAACGAAACATAACATGCCTTCCTTTGCAATAGCCAGGTGCACATTGTGGATCAAGGTTCGAAGGAGCATTTTATCCTAAGAGATGCACAATGGCGCCCATTCGATCCAGATATGAGTCACAAAGCTTGCCTCTTAGCTCTTCAGTTTACTGAGTGCTGTCGTAAAAATTATGTAGAATTACAGTACTGTATAGGCAAAACAAGCATAACAAGGACTGTGAAGGGTGGAGCTCTGGTGACCACTCTGGTGAACAAAAGACACAAACAAAAGGGAGACTTTTTTCTTTTTCTTCGTGGCAAACAGCTTCTTTAACAAGCAGCGGAACCGCAGCTAATACAAAACACAAGGCTTTTACAAACCTCTCCCGTTCAAGGTCAACATGTTTCCACCCTTTGTGGCACACAGAGCTAAATACAGGTTTCTGTTGTAGACAGTATCTGGGAGTTTATAAAGACGTCATCAGCTTGTTGCACACATACACTCATCATCATCAAAGCAATCATCAAAATCAATACATCTTGAATTTTTTGGGTGGATTTTTAGAGTTAAAGCTGCTTGAACTACGGCCTGTATGGACGTTTCCTTCTACATTTATGGGGCTGAATGACTTTGTTGGTTAATTAAGTCATTATAGGAAAGAAAGACTGTGATTTTGACGTGTAATTGATCATCACTGTGGTAGATTTGCTGTTTCGTGTGACTGACAATTTGATGTTTGATCGTCAGTGTAGTTATTTAGTGTAAGATTCACACCATAAACACTATAATTATAGCAAATAAAATGTAATTTCATTATTCTTTCTGTTGTTATGTCTAAAAAACAAACAAACTGTGATTACATTTCACACTTGACAACCACTGTCCTTCGCCCACAGTGGATCATTGTGCGACTCATATTGAAAACAATAGAAAACAACCTTTCGCCGCTTTCTCCGTCACATTTTCCTCCTCCTCTGCAGCGAGGTGAGAGGAGAAGAAGAGCAGACGAAGCGAAACGATAAGGAGGCATGAGAGGAAGGAGAAGGAAATGAAAGAACACATCTGTGTGTGTGTGTGTGTGTGTATCCTAAGCAACACTCACAACACTAACAGCTCTCATCTTTACCTCAGCGAACACTTTTGTTTTGTTGACTCACTGATTTAACATTTTGACACCTCATTCATATTCAAATGTGCGGCCTGATCTATACTTTTGTGTGTCTGTCCTGTGTGTGGCCTTTGTGGTGTGATTATTGGGAGATAAGTCATGTAAAAAAAAAAAAAATTTAAAAGCTGCGGCTCGCTGACAATGGCCCGTGAGAGCACGCAGGTGGCACCACACAAAAGGATATGAGATGAATAATTACCCCTTCATTTTTAATTGCTGCTATCCAAATGTGCACCACGTTCACCTCTGTAGCACTGTTTCCAAGTGACATAAATATTTGATTTCCACTCACGCTAATGCGCTAATGATAGATTTTCTTACTCAAACGAGTGGTAATTCACGTCACGGGGCATAAAAAATGAAAAAAAAAAAAAAAAAAAAGCGAGTGGATGTGCTCATCAGCTCCCCACTGAAGTGTTCATCTGACTCCCAAGAATATTCAATTTCATACAAGCTATTGCATTTTAAAAGGACGCAATAAGCCTCTGGTTTGGTTGAGTGTTTTTCCCGTTTGCCAAGAAAATTGCTGATATGGGTTACAAATGGCTGCAGAGTGATAGAGACAATTGTGTTGATATCCCTGATCGCATTTGCTGTGCCATCTGTGTGAGGAAATTGGTTGAAGGGCTTTTAAATGTAGAATAAACGACAAACAGAACTCCACCATTGTGTTATGTTCTATTAAGCTGCATGCTTAATGATGACAGGGACGGAGGAAGAGGCAAATACAAGAGCAAGCTGTTGTTCCTGTCTCGCAGACATTTAACAAGACTGAAGAAATAATTTCCAGATTTTACCACGGTTTTATGATAATTTCTTTGGTTTTTTAACTAAATGTCCATGACTTTAAGTGTAAATAACAGAGTATAACCCTCTCCAAGGCAGCGAGTCTCGAGCTTTTAACTAATGCCTCACTTGAAGAAAACTTTTTATTTCAACTGGAACGATGAAACATTCAGGACTTGTTCTCCTCATCATTTCCCACTGATTGATTTTAAACTGATCCTCTTTTAGTGCCATCATGACAACCTTCCTCTTCTATAGTTTAATTGCACAAGTGGAGAATTAGTGCAACAAACTGTTTACCTATCAACATTAGCATCGTGGATCTAGTTGCAAAACATAAAGGCAAACAAAAGTGCAGTTTTTATTTATACGTTTCAATGTTTAAAGCCAATAAATGGCTTTCTTCTTGTCGTGTTCGGTAAAGTATATTTGGGCTCATACTATAATAGTGGCATAAAATGATCAGAAAAAGACAATTAAATCATTAATCACAATTATTTGTTTGCCACATAACAGTCAACTAAATGTCACGATTGCGACAGCCCGACTGTACATGCATGTGTCTGAATCTTTTAGCACCACAGTGAGACAGCAAACAACTGCTCATTGTTGCCCAGCGACAAAGCAGATGTTTCTGTCATTGGCTTTTAGGAGTGGTAGATTTGATACAAGACAATAAACTTAAGCTTGTAATGAAGGGTGTTCATGTTTTTCAATGAGAATATAGAATTGGAATAACTTTATTGATCCCCGGAGGAAACTTATTTTGTTACCCTCCCCACTAGAAAAAATGAAATGTTATATGAGAGTTAGAACAAACAAGGGCATGGGTAGATAAAATAAAATTAAGATAATACAATAACCTACATACCCCTTAGAATAGAGATATGCCCAATAGCAACAAAAATAAACATGTTTGCATATAAATGAAGTATACATGATACACATAGTGCAAGTGTTTCTTAAAGCTTGGAGTTATACAGTTTGAATGGTCATATAATAATAAGACAGTCTTCACAAAGGCTCAGTAGGTAGATTATCAAACATGAGTTGTTCTCTTCCTGCTCTGTGTGTCATGTTTTTGTTTCTTCTACCTGTACGACTATATATTGTACTCTAATATCCTCTGGAGCCACATTAACGTCTCTCAGAAACATTTGTGTTGTTGTTGTTGTTGCTACAGTCCAGTCTTGAGTGCAGACACATTCACAGCTGAGGATTGATACCTGAAGTCTGGACCTACAATGCTTCACAGGATTGGCTCTGAGGCCCTATCTGTGTAAATAAGAGGGTTTACCTGACAATCTATTCCACGCTTGAGCCCCTCTTGCCCTACATTTGATCCCTTCCATCGCTCTCTCTCCCTCTCTCTCTCTCGTTGTCCGACCTCCTTCCCTCAGGTGATCAGGCTTCTGGCTGAACTCTATTTCTCACCCTTTTCGTCTACACTTTCCATCCGTCCCTTTTGCTTTTAAGGCTCAATGCGTATAATGGAGGTGGACACTAAAATACTGCTCATCCATCTTCTTTTCTGTTGACAGGATTGTTGAGGAACATACGGCGCCATGTTCCTGAGGGAAGGTTTATCTAAGCTGCTTTTTTTTATATATTCTTTTTTAGCATTTGATGCAGTTTCACTGGATATATGTGCACATGCTTGCTCAGCAGATATTCCTATAATAATGGTATGCAAATAAGCTGGACACACTCTGATTATGTTCACATGATTCTGCACAGACTAAGCAGAAAAAAGTGCAGTGGTATGATTATAGTATATAGCCATGTTATTGATGGGCATGTAACTCTGATAATCTCTCCAGGCTGCATACCAGAACGGCACAGCTCTTAGTTCTTCATTTCCTTGCTAAAATATGTCATAAATATCCTTCAACGAACATTTAAAGGGATAGTTCAACATTTTGGCAAATTGGTCCATTGCCATAATAGTCATAGCAGTAGGTTTGTTACCTTTAATTGTCGGTGCAAGCTATTTTTAGAACGGCGGAGCAGAGCCGCGAGCTGCTCAGAGCTTTTTTGGTTTCCCTCATCAAACTCATCAAATACACAATCCAACAACTCCAAAACGCTCTGGTGGACAAGTTGTGACCTGCACATTCACCACGCTATGAGATAATAACGGAACGTTACCAGACAGAGTTGTTTCAGAGGGAAATTCATGCAAAACCGCTGATGTGCGTTGCCTTCAGGGACAGTTTTCCAACAAGCAGTCTCTGCATTTGCCTCAAAAACAACTCTGTCTGGTAACGTTCTGTTATTATCTCATAGCGTGGTGAATCTGCAGGTCACAACTTGTCCACCAGAGCATTTTGGAGTTGTTGGATTGTGTATTTGATGAGTTTGATGAGGGAAACCATAAAAATAGCTTGCACCGACAATTAAAGGTAACAAACTATAGGGATTATGGCAATGGGCCAATTTGCCAAAATGTTGAACTATCCCTTTAAAAGCTGTTTCTTTTTTTTATTTTTATTTTATTTTTTTAAAAGTATTTTTGGGCTTTTTATTGCCTTTTTAATCGATAGCACAGTCGAGAGAGATACAGGAAATGGGGAGGCAGAGAGGAGGAATGACACGCAGGAAAGGGCTGCCCGATGCGGGATTCGAACCAGGGCCACCTGCAGTGAGGACTTTAAGCCCCAACATGGGGCAGCAGCTCTACCAAGTGAGCTAAACGCCATCCCCTTTAAAAGCTGTTTCATGCAACATGTGTGCAAAAGGTATGATGCCCTGAATCCCCCCCCCCCCCACATAATTAATGCTCTAACTTATCTTTATTTCATTAATTCCTTCAAGGATGCTCTTTGATCTTTCCTCTCTGTGTTGTATATTCTCCCATTTGTTACTTTCTATGAAGCAATTTGTCCCACAGGTTACGATAAACTACATAAATAAGTTTGCACGACGTTGGCTCATTGTGGTTATAATTGAAAAATTCTATATAATTATCTGCCACAAGTGCTCAATGCTCTGTTTAATTGTCTGGCTTCTCATGATTTGGTGTTTTTTTTCTCTCCCATAAACCCTCTTCACACTGGAAAGCCATCAGCTGAAGATCAGTCTAATTGCTAAGCTGAGCATCTTTTCATATGTCACATTGAGACTATTTGCATTTTGGAACGGTTTCGATTTCCCTCCGGTGTTGATAAGTCTTTGCGGCGCTGCCACAAAGAGAAGAGCAGAATTAAAAGCCACTGAGACCTGCAACACACACGTATGAGTCTGTCTCTTCCTCTTCCATATGAACTGAATCAAAGTCCGTGGGGTTTCGCTGCTCTGCCTGGATTTCAACCGTCCGTCTTCATGCATCAGTAAAAAGTTTAAAGTTAAAATCTCATTTATCACCACAGCTGAGAAAACATGAGAAAAAAAAAAAGGTGAGAAAACGTTCAGTATCATGACACTGATTAACAAGAGTGCCATTCGCTGCCTCCATGTGTAATTTCAGTCGGATGAATCATTGGACTTGTTGTTGTCAATGAGCCCGGAAAATCCCACACTGGCTCGTTAATGAAGAAATAACAGCAGTCAATCAATAAAGGCACCAGCTTGGGATGTAATCTCCTGTATAGATGGAGAACCTTCACAATCGATGACAGCATATAACAAAACACAGCGTTGTGTTAGCGAACTGAAAACACCTCAACAGCAGCAGCAGCAGCAGCAGCAGCGTCCCTCATCAAACCTTACCTAAGGTCGATATCCTATAGTGAAGCGATGGTCGAGTACGGTGGCCCTGAGAGCTCAATTCACTGCAACTAAAACCTACTATAAAACATAACAGAGAATAAAAAGTGTGTCCCAGGCTTAATTCGGAGAGAAAGAAAGAGTCTGATTGTGGTACAAAGGGTCAGAAGTTCACTCTTCAGCACTTTAATAATATCTCTACATGTTTTCAAATGAATACAACCGACTGCATTTGAAGGGTGATGAGCAGGTTCCTGTCCTTGTCACTGCACCAGCAGGAGAGAAGCTGCATAATGAGGAGCGGATCTGAGGGCGGCAGCATCGCGTCTGACAGTTTATTTACCACGTTTATGAAAACACGTTCATTGGAGACTGTTGTTCCAGGGAAAGAAATATGACAGTATCAGTCACTTCGGGAATCCTCCCTCCCCTCACCTCAAAAAAAAAACTTTAACTTTTTGAAGCGACAGTTCAGTTCAGGTGACCAGGTGACGTTGCGTAGAGATGTGATGCAAACTGAACCACTGTTCAGTTCACCAACCATGATCATGTCGTTTTTCATGACAATGAAGGTTTAGGTTACCAAACTTTAACAAAGAAGTAATTTTAACCTAAACTGGACTGTTTCAATTGTTACAGGAATGTGTGCATGACTGTTCCTCTGTCTTCATTCCTTCCCTGTAGCCTACATCAGGTTTTCCTTCTTCAACTTACAGCCCGATACTTTAGGGGACTGTATCGTTTTCATTTTGAGGCTTCCACTTTATAACCATTACACTGCAAAAACTCTAAATCTTTCCAAGAATATTTGTCTTATTTCTTGTCAAAATGTCAAATTTTTGGTCAAAATGAATCGCTTTCCACTTAAAATAAGACTCATCGCCTAAAAATGTACTTGTTTTTAGACCATTTTCACTTGTTTCAAACAAATTTTCACTTGAAATAAGTAGAAAAATCTGCCAGTGTAAGCAAGTTTTTTGTGCTTGTAATAAGAAAGAAAAACTTGCTCCACTATCAGATTTTCTACTTATTTCAAGTGAAAAATAGGCTCGAAAGTAAAAAGTGTCTAAAAACAAGCTACTTTTTATGTGATGAGTCTTATTTTCAGTATAATGAGATCTGTTTTGACTAGAAATGACATTTTGACTAGAAATAAGACAAATTGGTAAGATTTTGAGTGTTTGCAGTGTAAGTGCTGTGTTATATTTTGAATAAATCCCACAAAGAGAGTCTTTCTCTTTTTTATGATCTCCACAGACTTCGTTTCCCTGACTTCAACAGAGTATTTAATATTTCAACTGAATCCCATGATCTAATCCTCCTAACCACGGTATGAACTGCACTCCAAACCTCAGTTTTCAGGACACAAAGCAGTTGAAAGCAGTTCACTGGGTTCAGGTTCAGGTTACTTTGCTGTACCTGTACTGTAGGTAAAGTTGTTCTGCAGTGAAAATGTAGACAACCTCAGACAGACAAGATCATACAGTAAAATAAGACATTTAAAACAATTAAGACCAGTTAACAGTCAAGATAATGACTGAAATTTAATTAAAAATGCTGCTGTGATAATCAAGATGCTACAATACCCGATAAATACTGATTAAAAAAGAATCTCAGCCGTGGAGCTCCAACATCTGGAGGCAGAGCTGCTGCTGCTGCTCCACTGCATTGGGAGGAGCCAGTTAAGGGGTTTGGGCAGCTGGTCTGGAGCCTCCTGGGCACCGTCCACTGGAGATCTCCCAGGCACATCCAACTGGTAGGAGGCCACGCAGGAGAGATCACATATGATAGATCTCATCTATCTGGCTTGGGAACTCCTCAGGACCCAGAAGGCAGAGATTAAAAATGCTGCAGAGGAGACAGAGGGATGTCTGGATGTCTGGATGACTCTGCCTGACGCGGCTGTCACTGCGAACTGACATGGAATTGATTGCAAAAAAAGGAAGGGATGGAAATGGAAATGGAAGAACGAAATGTAGTGAAAAGCAGGGCCGTGGCTAGGACTTCTGGGAACCCTGATGTGGGCCCCTGCAACTTTTTTCTTAGACAGTGTATGTATTATGATTTTTTAAAATCTATCTTTTATTCAGTGTCCTAGACAGTGCCTGAAGCGATACACCCAATTATCATTGTTAGTTTGCGGGGGGGCTACTATTGCTCAAAACATGGAATAAACCATTTTTTAAAAGAAGGCAGGAGGGTTATTATTTGGAAAATAAAATGTATTTCATGAATATTGCATGTTTTGTGTCTTTGTTTTGATGCAGATGCAGCATCAGAGTGAGTCTTAGTCAGGGTTATCTGCAGAATAACTTAAAGATTATGCTGCTGGGGGGGTTTGTGGGCCCCACCTTCCTCCCCTATGCAACGGCCCTGGTGAAAAGTCTCCATCCTCTCTGAATAACAGGTGGCACAAGATCGAAAACACTTGAGTCAAAAAAGCTTAAAATAAAGTCTGTGTTCTGGTAAACAGCAGATTTATTCTGCTCCGACTGCTTAAGGAGAAACACCTGATCAAGATCGACTTCATTTATTAAACATCGATTGCGGTGCCAGGAGATGTTCAACGAAACCTCACCACTGTTTATACACACAGGTTTGATGATGTTATCTGTCAAGTGCACGAGAGTTAGTGACTCTGTCGGTGTGCTGACACAAATATTTAGTTTCTGCATGTGTGCGGCCTGTGTTTGGAGATATTTTAGTCCTGCCATTCATCTCCTCTTTTCAGCAGAGACACAAAATGCTCGGTGAAACAGTATTAGAGTATAAATGTCCTGTTATAATAAACCAGTGCATGTAAACAACACTGGGATTTGGCGAGAGTCATAAATTGGGATGCGATGAGACACAAAAGCTTTTATATAACCCATAATTTGATAAAAAAGTTACCACATAATGACGCTAATATGCATGAACTTGTAAAAGCCAACACAATTTGTGCCTCTTCATCTCGCTCTGTTTTTGAACAATGTACACACAGAACGGTAGATTGGCCACAGCTGCACGCATCTACACACGAGATTAGCGGTCCAACATAATTGTGTTGCGCTTCCTCTGTTTCTGTCGCACTTTCCTTTGTGTGTGTTTGCAGTTTAACATAATTTTTTTCCCACAAACTATGACACATGAAAGGGAATTATGCACGACTGTTCACACCAAGGTGATCGTGTGAGAGAGGAGCTTATTCCTGTGCTGCATCTCACCTAAGCTCCAAAAAGCTCTGATTTACATACAAATGAGGCTTGTTGCAGCTTGAAATTGTGTGTGTGTGTGTGTTTTGTGAGTGCCTCTGTGTGCCTGCAGCTCATTAAGGGCTGGGCATTGATTACAGTCATGTAGTGAAACTGCCCCTCTTTTCTTCCCCTTTGATTAAAGACGCTGCATGGAGAAAGTCTTGATTCATCGTCATATTGACGCTTGACAGTGCATGTAGAAAAATGAAATAAAAAATAAATAAACAGGAGGTGGTGGTGGCGGCGGCTGTGGGTGATTCGTCTCTCAATGGGAAATCTTTCTTAACTTTTTACACTTGCTCCATCATGCACAGTTGGGATGGTCAATAGAAAGTCAGAGACAAAGAATCTCTGCAACTGGGGCCCAACTGGGAGATAATCAAATTCAATAATAGCCTTGACTCTGCACTTTGCTGCTTTGTTTCTATTCTCTCCTCCCTCCCTCCCTGCTTCTATCACTCTCTTCTTGTTGCCAACTTGGCGACTGCTAAGTGAACTGATGCATCCCATACAGTTCGTTTCACAGTCTATGCTGAATAATTCAAAAGGTATATGGCACCCATGAGGACCACCTGACACACACACATCTCCAACACTGTGTTGTTGGAGTGCAGGCCCGACTCTATCAAACATTTCCATCCAAGCACCAATGTGTGGTGAGTTGTTTTATAACCAACAAAAACAAATAAAACAGAAGTTTTTCTTATTTCTAAGCACTAATTTTAGTTGAAACATATTGTAAAGACTCGGTGGTGTTCGCTCATTTGAAGTGTTGACTCTCAGCGGGACGTGGGACCATGCAGGTTGAAATCAATCTAAGTTTGTAATAAAAGTAAACTCAGATATGTTTTCTTAATATGTCGGCACATAAAAAACAACATTATCATCTTTACAGATTTAAAAAAAAGTTTTCCTTAGACATTCACTTGTATCCATCTCTTCTGATCTATCCATCCATCTCATTTTATATAATCAATATCTCTATTATCACTGTATTATCCTGACACTAACAGGGGAGGTATCTTTATGAACCTCTCCTGCACAATATTTGTTATTCTCGTTGTATAATGTGAAATCAATTAAATATAATCCAATCCATATTGTTGAATACCAGAAAGAGTGAGTGAAAAAATAACTTAAGATTTTGGTGATCTGACCCTTTAAGTGAGCACTCTGACTCCATATTAATATGATGTATACTGTTTAATGGAGCTTTAACCTTCGAGCGGTTGTTTGCCTCAGAGTGCTCGTAGTAAATCAGTCTGAGCTGATAGTTTTAGGAGCAATCAACCACCTGAATGATGTTTGCTTACTTATATTCTCATTATCTGTGTTATCTGCAGGATCTACAGCTATGAATCAGGTTGACAGATCTTATCTCCTGTTAATGCATCATCACTGTGTACGAGGATCGACTTGTGAAAGCTGCCATGGGCACACACACGTAGGAAAAAAGGTGCGGGGTGCTGCTGCTCCACTCGCTCACGCTACATGCTTATACTTTCTCATGCCACACTAGAGCTGAAATGATGTGTCGAGCGTTGCTGCAGCAGCATCCCATCAGCCAGACAGTGCCAGGATAACTCCGGCTCCCCTGCCAGCATCCACAATCATCCTGTTGAATAATGCAGAGCCGAGTCGGCTCCTTCTCCCCCTCACTCTGTCATTCCGTCTGTGCACGCGCAGCAACAGCATTAAAGCGCAGTGCGATGCCATCAACATGCTAATTGCATGCAGATAGGTCCTCCCGTGGCAAACGGCATAAAGATGGGCCATCCGCCTGCCACCGACTCATTCATCATAAGCAGGTTACAGAGCTTAGGGGATCAATATCAATGCCATGTGAGCGTTCCATCAATGTCGCCGTTAGCACATTAATGGCACAGAACATTTACACAGGTCCCCTGACATACAGACATGCACACACACACACGCACACACACACACACACACACACACACACACACACACACACACACACACACACACACACACACACACACACACACACACACACACACACACACACACACACACACACACACACACACACACACACACACACACACACACACACACACACACACACACACACACACACACACACACACACGCACACACACACACACACACACGCACGCACACACACACACAGACTTGAATCCGTAGCTTGAGATATGGAGGTCCTGATGACTCTCCCCCTGGTAAATATCCAATCTAATGAAGAAGAAGACACAGACACACACGAATCGATTATTGATAATAAAGACCTGACGTATAGATTAAGTGGAGGAGAGGAGGAAATAATGCTGGGTGATGCTTTTCTTTTATGAACATATCTTAAACCAACTATAACTCATCGATGGATGACACATAAAAGTAAAGACAAAGATATTGTGTCTTAATAAGGTGGTTTTCCTTCAGTTTCCTGTCTCTAGGTTCTCCTGGAAGATATTCACAGCAATATCTGACATATTTTTTAAACACTGTCCATCTTTACGCTCGCATCGTTTTGTGCCCTATGTTAACTGACAGTATCCATGAACCCAGCCCATCAGGTCATTGCTGTTAAAGTCCCTCTGGCCTTAACAAATATCTAAGATGAGATAGATAATCTCTCCATCCTGTCCTGGGCCTGCCTCGGGGTCTCTGACCAGATGGATGAGCCTTGAAAACCTCCACAGGGAGGCGCCCAGACTCTTTGCCATCACAGAAAATACAGAATGCATAAGTTAAATCATTGGAGCCACGATAAGGACGACATCTTGTTGCCCTGTGATGGATAATAACATTTCCCTGCTCTGAAAAGCAAAGAGCCAACTGTGCTAACAACAAACAGAAGCTTTTTAGCCACATTTGGAGCTCGAGCAGTGTGGGAGATGAATTATGCAGAAGCTGTGAGAAGATGTTTCAGAAGTGATGACAGTCATTGACTCAGCTTTTTAGTAAAATATTCCTTTAAATATCATCCCTAAATAGAAATTGATTCACACTCTCATATCCCCTTTTCCATTTTGCCTGAAATCAAAAACTCCATTAGAGGATTTCCAATAAAACCGGTTATTAATAGGAGATGCGAGGTTTAATTTTCAGACAGAGGCAGTTACTCGAACACATCGCTGTTGTCACTGTCGCTGAAAATGCGTTTTGAAAATTACCAAGGAGGCTGGTTTCTATTTGTCATGTTATGATGTTGGACAGGCTGATAATTGAGACGCCTGCGTTGTGTCATTAAAGTGGTGTCTCCAGTGAAGATAAAACATTCAGACTTCACTGGCATTTCAATCAGCAGTAATTTGACCATTGGGGTGATCATCAGTGCCAGAATCGCAGGTCATTAACCATTTCATGCTGCGCAAACATCAATGAGAAGACGCCTGCTGAGGGAGGACAGGGGGGAGGATGGTGTGTGTGAGTGTGTGTGTGTGTGTGTGTGTGTGTGTGTCTGTGGGGGGGTGCAATTCTCCGTCATGCCCCCAGTCTGTTGTCGGGGTAAACCATCCCTGATACGGCACAGTTTGAGGTCGGCTCGAAGCAGATTTTCAACAAAGATCGCAGATGGAAATTGTATTTAAATTAAATTAAAGGGATAGTTCACCCAAAAATTGAAATTTCAATCATTATCTACTCACCCTCATGTCGACTAAGGGCTGGGAGAAGTTTCAGAGTCCTCCGTGGCTTCTCTGAGTTACAGGGGGTCTCGGCGTAGCAGTGCATGTCCATATAACAGTTGCAAATGGATACCAACTGTCTTTGTAACAAAAAGACACACTAAAAACCATCCAAATACCTCCATGCTGCTCGTATGTAATGTCCGTCTTGTATTGAAGCCCTGAAATGCGAAATTGTCCCGAAAAAAATTAAATAAGTCTATATTTCAAGCTTGTTTTGTAGCGGAAGCTTCTCGAAGCTCCTCTTCCCGGTTCATCAAATTTGACGAACCAGGAAGAGGAGCTTCCGCTACAAACAAGCTTGAAATATAGACTTATTTAATTTTTTTCGGGACAATTTCGCATTTCGGGGCTTCAATACAAGACGGACATTACATACGAGCAGCATGGAGGTATTTGGATGTTTTTTTGTGTGTCTTTTTGTTACGAAGACAGTTGGTATCCATTTGCAACCGTTATACTGTTTGGACATGCACTGCTAACTCAGAGAAGCCACGGAGGACTTCTCCCAGCCCTTAGTCGACATGAGGGTGAGTAGATAATGAGTGAAATTTGAATTTTGGGTGAACTATCCCTTTAAATGAATAGCGATTCTTGTTTCGACGAGAAACACTATCGAGGCCTTGGACACCCAGCTACGGATAGACAGATAGATAAACAGGAGTCGACTCTTTGTCTGGAACACATGGTGATGAATAATCTATCCTGTTGTGCGGAGTTGTGAGAGCTCCCTAATGCTCTGAATATCTTATCTGGCGAGTTCATATTCCCAGAAAGAGTATGAATGATCTGCGCTGTCGACGTCAGACGCTGACAGACACATACACATACACATTAAACCTAAAGTACACATGTTTACACCAAATGTGTGCAGACAGTGAGTCCTGAGCACATGCTGTGTATTTTTGGCAGGAAATACCCCGGCTACTGTCATCCTCACACTTTACAATCATCCTACCCAGTGGGGTTGGTTCAGCTCCATTCCTTTGCAGTTCTCTGTCTCGTTTTTTTTTTTAAAGGCCCATGGCGTTGGGCACCGCTGCTGTGTCACCTGGCAGCAGTCAGACAGGACGATGTTTCTAAACCGATCTCTTATGTAGAACTCCAGGACCAGAGTCGGAGGCAAAAAGACACCTTCACATAAAAGTGGAAATTTTTACGGAGGGAATAACGATGACAAGCAAACAGGAAGCAGGAGATTGTACTATGTGCTAGGGCTGCAGACACACAACAGCATTAATACCTGTTCAAATATACTGTAACACAACCCGGTGCAACAGACAGGAAAGAAATAGCAGCTTTGCAACAAATGTCCAGACGGCAAAACGACGACTCCTCCCACCTGAGTTACAATAGAGGTTGTTTTTTTTCAGCCCTCTGATATGACCAGTGTCTCCTGGTTGTTATCAGTAATAAAATGGTTACTGGGGCTTTCCCTAAATGGGCTTTCCTTTATCGTTGTTGAAAACTATTCCGTAAACAGCAGCATAACTTCAAGGAATATGCCAGGCCTGTAAGTGGCGCTGTTTTTAACAGATATACACTAAAAACAGAGAAGTCTGAATATGAGGACTTACAGTAAAGGAGAAGTGCCGTTTATTACAACCTGGCCCTTATTTTGGCATAAAATACGGTTGTTTACTCACACATATAACTTTGGTGTCATTAGGAGTCCATCTGACAATATTTAGATCCAGTCGAGAGCCGCGTATTTCCATAATACTAGTGGGAGTGATCAGGGCACCAAAATGCAGCCTCTAAACAACGCATTATCTGCCACGAAACTCGCTCATTCCACCAATAATTTGTCATGATTCACTAGTGCTACCAAAGTTATATGGGAGATGCCAGAAATAAGGTCCAGGTTGTAAAAAAAAAAACACTTCTCCTTTAATGGATGCGTTTCAGGCGCAGTATCCGAGGGACCTGACAAAAGTCCACCATTGTTGTTGTTGCTGTTGTTGTTATGGTACATTACGTCTAGCAGAGTGGCTCAGGTTACAGGTTAGAGAGGGGAGGCTATGACATCTTCCTTTCACAAAAGATGAGTTTTGGGTGTCTACATGAAAATAGGTATACCCATTTTAAAAAATGTCGTTGAAGGATTCCATGTGGACAAAACGCCTAAACGATGAAAAAAAAACTTTTGCAGATACCACATAATGTAAAACTAAACAGGTCCCACCATGGATCTGGTTCATCTAACAAGGTTCCTGTAGCTATGACTTGGTTGTCCAGCAGAAGTTGAAACACAGTGGAACACATAAGCCGAACACAATGCCACAGCTCTTTTCCATCATTCATTGTTCATTGTTCATGTCACCATCATCACTACAGGCCACCAGAACAAAATGTAGCTAAGAGCCACAATAAGCTGCTGCAAAGACGACCTCAGGGCTTTTATTTTACAGAAACACCCCAAACAGGAAAAGACATTTCCAGTCCATTAAACACAAATAATCTCAACCACAACGCCAGGAACCTCTTACCACTATAATAGAAAACCTAAAACCAAAGGATAAAACATCCTCTGCTCCTCTAATGGATACTCAACTTCTCATATTCAGTTTGCGTCAGTCTTCATTTTGTGATGTAATTTCCTTTTTTTCCCCCTTTTAGATTCATTTCAAATGCCTCTTAGAAAATGGATGTGAGTGTCGACTCTTTCAGATAAATGTGTCTACATTGGAGCTATGTATGTAGAAGAGCGGCTGTATCTTGGCAACAAGTCCATGAACTTTGGGATGTGCTTTGCCCGAACCCATCATGGCCCGCGGCTGCTTTTGTATAATAATCTATTGGTTATTTATGGCTCTTTTGATGAAGAACGTCTATTTGACCGTGGTTTTTGATTCCTGACAATGTTGATGCCAGTCAAACTCTCTTTTTCTTCTGGCTGAAATCACGACATCACCATTGAAAAAGTTTTGCAACAGCTAACCCTCAGTTTAACGATTATTTACAAGGATCTTTTTTGTAAGCTGCCAAGGTTTTTTTTTCTTTTTTCTTCATATCCACAGCTCACAGGTCAAACCTTATTCTTTTGCTTTGGGTCTTTCAGTGCAGCGGGCTGCCGTCTCCTCCGACTCAAAGAGCTCATTGATCATTCAGGTGAAACAGCTGCAGGATCTTCACCAGGCGGGTGGTGGTCCTGACACGGCAAAGAGGAGAGTTAGCTGATGAGAGCTCTCCTGGAGCTGCTACTAGACATTAGAGTTGAGGTTGAAAGCATGAATTCTTTATTTCTGGCTGCATCTTTCTTTCTTTCTTGTATGTTTATTGTTTGTTCGCTTAAAAAAAACAGAAAAAAAGGTTCAGGCTTTGCGTTATCACACTGCACCTTCAAAACTGCAACATGGGAACAATTACATCAATTTAGTAACAAATTGGATTTTCTTTCGACACCCATTTTGACCCATTGACTTTTCTGTTCCTGTCCTTTGGGATTTGTTAAAAAAAAAAAGAACCAATATTACCGGCCCCTGTGATCGAGACTGATGGACAGAAAGGAGGAACTCATCATGGAGACAATGCTACAGAGGCTCGTAGCTTGTTTCAGAAAGCCTCGAATTGCTGCGCTCATAGTTATAGCTAGCAGTGGCAGTAGTGCAAAGCTGGAAAAATACATAAATTACAACTGATATCAGAACAGTGTCCTTTTATTACTGCCCACTTGTGGCAGCAGCAGGGTATTTCCTCCAGAAGCTAACTGCATGGACGACCAGCTGTTGTGTCTGTATAGTGAAGCGGAGAGAGGCAACAACATTTTGAACATTTTGCATTGAAATAATAAATCACTACACACACAAACCACTGATTAGAAATTAAACTGCTCATTATAGGTCGAATGAAAAGCAGTATAGTGACTTTTGACATTAACATATGGGCCCAGTTCCTCATTATATGGAATGTGTGAGTTTGGGTTAATTAGAAAAATATACAAATATATACAAGAACAAGATGATAAAAAACTTAGTTCTGTTCAAATGTAAAACAACTCAATCTAATGAAGTCCTCAGTTTGAATGAATCAGGTCAGATCGAATGTCGAGAGTCTTCCCCAGACAAAAACACGTTTTGTCCTCAGGTTGTAATTTTGACAAATACAGTTTTAAACAAATTAAAAGACCCTCTACCTGAAGAGGAGTCATGTTTATACAGACTCTCCCTGCTGAGATTAGTAAAATCTAATTATTAACACTACAACTTATTTTCTTTCTTATTTTGCTTTGGGGCAATTTGTTTTCTTGTCCTCCCTCCTCCGGTTGGTTTCGGCGAGCCTCTCCTCCTCTCTATTATGTCAGTCATCTTGATGAGCACCCTCCTTCGCCGCCGCCGCTGCGTCTCGCCTCAGGCTGAGGTAAGCGGCGCGGCATCGAGAAGAGAAGCAGATGGCGAAGACGGGACCGTGTGCGATAAACCAAAAGTGATGCTTATCTCTGCTGCATATTTAGTGTCACTGTATTTCTTCTCTTAAACCCAGCTCACGCACACAACACTCGCCTACAGCAAAAACATCACAAACATCACTGAAGAGCCAATTTCAGGCAAATGGGACAAAGATGAATAATGTAATAATGTATAATGAATTCATATTCCTACCCATTTCATTTTTTATTTCAAAGTTGGATATCGCTGGTGAAGATAAACAGCTGCTGTTTTTTTTATCCTTCCACTGTGGTCTTGACACGAACAAATTACTCATATTTGGTAAAGTCTCAAGGTCTGTTTCCTGTCCTTCAACTCATAAAAATTATAAAAATTAATTTTCTCTCATAAGTGAAGTCGTGACAACCCAACATAATCCTATGACCATTGTGTACTGAAGTGTATTGGTTGGATTTTGGATTTTGGTGCTTTTCAATTAGCTATATTTTTCAATATTTTCAAAATATAATGTAGTTAGAAGCAAAGTATAAGTGCAGTATTATAACAATCATTTGTATCTGAAAGGCTGCTGATATTGAATAAAACTATTATGGCTCCAGGTCATTGGTCTATGCTCAGTTTGGCCCAGACTGAGCTTTTGTAAATAAAATCGTTTTTGTTGGATTTATGGCGTCCTCTTTATTAAACAACATTTGGCTCAACTTTGTTACCAAAACTATATAATTAGTTCTCAAGCAACTAATTTTTGTTAGAGACACTATGCCTGTGCTCTGATCTGACCTCAAACTGGCTACTTGAGCACACACAAGTACTTTTGTAGTATTCATGACAAGCAGGTTTGCAGTAATTACATCCATACTTTGTGTTTTCTCTGCGCGTCTGTGCTGCCTTAGCTGCTGCATTACGTATTTCTCAGTACCTGCCTATTGCCAAATCAGTAATATGCAATTTCAGGCCTGAACAATCAATCCTGCGATAATTGTGATCGTAATTTTGCTTTTCACAATTAATTAAGCCTCATCAAGTGAGATACTGACATTTTGCATTTGGCATGACTGCTCCAGTGCATCAAATCAAATGCTCCCTGTGCACAAGTAAAGTGTCTCACCAATCATAGATGATGAACTGGTTTCATGCTTTCCCAAACACAGCTGTGGCTTCAGGCGAAAACATTTTCACTACAAAGTGCCGTCGTGTAGCGCGACTGCTTTTTCCTGTGCCGGTGTAAAAAAGTCTTTTTGTTTGTCTGCCTGCTGTGATTGCACAGTCATGTCACCGTGTAATGGAGTCAGGTTTCATAACTCTAAGAAGATTTTATACAGATGCATATGGATGTTAGCTGTGCTGTAACAAAGGAAGGAGCGAGTGTTCGTGTGCATAATTGTGTGGGCGTGGCCGCTTTGAGTGACAGGTGGGTGCTCAGCGTCACCTCAGCTAGTTTGAAGTCTGTGCTCATGTATTTTATTTATGTCAGCGCTAATCAGCAGGTATCGTAGCCTGCATGTGCTCACCATACCTCGGTTGTCAGCGGAGCTTGTTATGTAGCTAATTAGCTAGAGCTTATGTTAGCCTTTAAGCAAGAAGCCCAGACACCTAGCTGTGCTAATGATGCTAATGGGAGTGAATGCTTGCCACAGCTATTAAACTGCTTTGCACCAAAATCTTGGCTCCACACACAATTCATCCACTTTGTCCATTCTTGGGTTTCGTGGGGTTTGGGGATGAGTCAAGTGCCGCCAAGGTGGTGACAGCAGAGCAGCCCACTCTGATGCTGCTCGTCAGGGACATACAGATGTTACTGGTTCAAAATTGCGGACTTCACGCGTGGTCCACGCGAGACGGCACAAGACTCAGGCATTTTTTTTCTTTGGCGAGACAAGAGGTTTTAATGAAAAGCCTCAATGTGCCAAAACAACCGCCAGGTGGCATCTGTGAGAACGGAGGACGACAGGCCGATGACTCAGTGATCTGTGCAGTAATCCACAGCTTAAACTCTAGGCTATTAAACTAGAACTAACTACTGTATACCCTGCCTAAATCACATTTTATTGTAATATGATAAAACCTGTCTTGCTTTATGACTTGATGATTATGTATCACAAATTATGAAGGATCATCTGCGCAAGGCAAAGATGATAGCATCAACAAAACACGTTGTAACACACGCGGCTGTATGGGACAGGCTTTTATTTAATTCAGCACTCACTTTAAGTTAAACACTTTTTAATTCATAAAAACTGCTCGGCAGCGAGAAACGGACGCGTTTCGGCAATCAGCCATCCTCAGCGTTTTTTGACTTTGAATTTTTTTGGACTGGCACCCGATTCACCCGTTCATACCTTGAGTTGAGCACGCCAGGTTTGCTGATTTTATTTAATTCAGAACAAACCGCTTAGCAAAAATGGAAAATATAGTCTATAATAATTAATTGATCTGTTGTTTGGCCACTGTTTGAAAATAACCCGAATTATGAGCAAATAATCTGATCCAGAGCAGCAGTCATAATCAGACTTCTTCTAAATAAACCTAAACATTCATTCTTTTTTCTCTTCTTCTTCACAGGAGAAAATGAGGTGCGCTGCGCTCACGGACGCGTTGATGTTTTGTGATTTATCTGCTGCCTTGACTCTGCCCTTTATACATGTGCGTTCAGATTAACAATAAGACAAGCCATGGTTGAGTTTATTGAGTTAATAATCAGCATCTTAGTACCTCTGATCCGGAGCGATAGTGTTATGAAAATCGCTACAGTTGAACTGGTCTGGTTTTTAGCTGCTCAATCTCATTGTTTCAAAGAAAAGGGATTGATTTTTATAACGAAATGAAACGAAAACAATATTATATTGATACATTGTTGTAAAAAAAATCCAAAAGAAACGAAAATGAACTAAAGAAAATAACTTTCACACACACATTAAAACAGTGCGATTGGTTGAAAGCTGATAATTAGCCATGTGCTTATAAGCTGATTGGCCGAAACCAAGAACAAAGCCGCGTGAATGGCCAATCGCCATACGGCCGACATGTAAATCAGCTGTTTCGATGGGCGTTATATGAATAGAGATGTTAATGTGGTACTTTCTTGTGAATGAACGGGTCTGTGTCACTTTGGGGCTGGGCGATAAAACATAGGATAAATAACTTTCCCTCGATAGAAGACGCGGCCGATACAAAGTCGTTTCATTCATCCATTTTTTGACAGACAACACAAACAGCCAGTGATAATGAGAGTGGTGACACCGTCAGCCATGCAGCCGGCCTGGACTTTTTATTTTTAATTATGAAGGATCATCTGCGCAAGGCAAAGATGATAGCATCAACAAAACACGGCGTAACACACGCGGCTGTATGGGACAGGCTTTTATTTAATTCAGAACAAACCGCTTAGCAAAAATGGAAAATATAGTCTATAATAATTAATTGATCTGTTGTTTGGCCACTGTTTGAAAATAACCCGAATTATGAGCAAATAATCTGATCCAGAGCAGCAGTCATAATCAGACTTCTTCTAAATAAACCGCTCTAAATAACTTACTCTTCTTCTAAATAACCCTAAACCGCTCTGAGGCGAAACCAACTAACAGGGAGGAGTTGGAAGCAGCGATCCAGACATTTTGGATGGAGAAGCTGACCATCAGCGTCTGTAATAAGTACATCGATCATCTGGACAGTGTCATTGAGAAAGTTATAGAACTGAAGGGAGGAGCGACTGGCATGTGACCGTAATCGATATCCTGTCCTGGGGATGCTGTTTGTGTGCCTGCTGGTGACTGTAGCCTAATATAAAGCTGCTGTATATTTTAAATAAAGCTAGAGAAAAAAAATCTGGCATGAGTCAGTTCTTTGTTCTAAAGTTGTGGGAAATATACTAGAGACAAAAGAAGGGACACGCACATTAGGGCAGGTGACGTTATGTAAACAAACATTTTTATCATGTGATCAACAACTCACATGTCTATTCTCTTAGTTACATAGGCTATAATTTAACACATATGTTGGATGATCGCGCTGTTTTATAACTTTAAACGTATGTTGTTATTTGTCTCAAACGTCCCACCTATGCGGGTCGTTTGAGACACAGAGGAGGGGCGGTTGAAACAGCATGTTTTAAACAGAAACTACTGACATTAGGCTACTCCCGTTATGAAGCTTATCTGTGAAACGTGCGCTGCTCAGAGACTGGGCAGAACGGTCCCACTTGCTTTCTCCCCGGCTACGTTGGTGGAGATCTCCCACACAGTAAAAGATTTAGGCAACACATTCTTCCAGCTGGCTGTTTTTCTTCCAGTTACAGAAAGTAGCCTATGTGCAAAGTACCACATTAACATCTCTATTCATATAACGCCCATCGAAACAGCTGATTTACATGTCGGCCGTATGGCGATTGGCCATTCACGCGGCTTTGTTCTTGGTTTCGGCCAATCAGCTTATAAGCACATGGCTAATTATCAGCTTTCAACCAATCGCACTGTTTTAATGTGTGTGTGAAAGTTATTTTCTTTAGTTCATTTTCGTTTCTTTTGGATATTTTTTACAACAATGTATCAATATAATATTGTTTTCGTTTCATTTCGCTATAAAAATCAATCCCTTTTCTTTGAAACAATGAGATTGAGCAGCTAAAAACCAGACCAGTTCAACTGTAGCGATTTTCATAACACTATCGCTCCGGATCAGAGGTACTAAGATGCTGATTATTAACTCAATAAACTCAACCATGGCTTGTCTTATTGTTAATCTGAACGCACATGTATAAAGGGCAGAGTCAAGGCAGCAGATAAATCACAAAACATCAACGCGTCCGTGAGCACAGCGCACCTCATTTTCTCCTGTGAAGAAGAAGAGAAAAAAGAATGAATGTTTAGGTTTATTTAGAAGAAGTCTGATTATGACTGCTGCTCTGGATCAGATTATTTGCTCATAATTCGGGTTATTTTCAAACAGTGGCCAAACAACAGATCAATTAATTATTATAGACTATATTTTCCATTTTTGCTAAGCGGTTTGTTCTGAATTAAATAAAAGCCTGTCCCATACAGCCGCGTGTGTTACGCCGTGTTTTGTTGATGCTATCATCTTTGCCTTGCGCAGATGATCCTTCATAATTAAAAATAAAAAGTCCAGGCCGGCTGCATGGCTGACGGTGTCACCACTCTCATTATCACTGGCTGTTTGTGTTGTCTGTCAAAAAATGGATGAATGAAACGACTTTGTATCGGCCGCGTCTTCTATCGAGGGAAAGTTATTTATCCTATGTTTTATCGCCCAGCCCCAAAGTGACACAGACCCGTTCATTCACAAGAAATCATCCAGCTGCACTCTCAAACAAGGTGCGGAGTGAGAAATCTGCGGCACTACTGCACAGTACTGTAGTTGGCTCAATTTAAAAACACATTTTGGAGATGACGAGACAGATGACCGAAAAAAGAGAGTGAGACGTGGGCTATAGTCTACTGTAGCTGCCGTCGTTACATTTTGTCATTGAAAAACGAGGCTACTATATTATTTACTGTCTGCAGCTAGTTCTCCTTTCATCCTCTTGTATTCTGTATCATGAACAGCGCCACTCCTAATCGCGGCTATCAGGCTGTCAGCATTGTCCCCAAAACGTCTGAGCAGTATTTAGTACGGTGCTGCCACCTAGAGGAAAACAGTTGTGGTGAAAAGTCACGCGATCACGCGATCCTGCAGTGCAGGAAAAACCCCGCAATTTTGAACCAGTAACATCTGTACAGGTGGTCATTCAGGCTATATGCATCTTTATAAGAAAGAACGAGTATAAGAATGAGCCTCTTTCTTTCTTTCTGCTTTCTTTCCAGTGTCGACTCAGCCTGCAGACATCCATCTCCCTGCAACATCCAGAATTTAAACATTCACACATTTACTTACTGATAAGATGGATAAAAACATAGCCTCGGGGTGGTTCAACTAAATGCTAAAACTCTCCATTAGAATAAAAAATACATATATTTTGTGTTGGTGTACGAGAAAACATTCAAACATCTAACTATGATGGATTTTTTTTTTTTTTTTTTAAAGATCAGGAATTTTTCATTGCATCGCGTAGCTTTGCACAGAGGCGAGTGCATGCACACTTGCATTTAAATGACTATTTAAACATACAAGGAAGATGTTGAGACCTCTGTGTCAAATTACTTGTTTTGAACTTAGTCTACCAGATGCACTCTGGAGAATTATTGCACAGCTAATCACACCTCAAGGTCTGATGCTCATGATTAGACTTAGATTTTTAAACTGCTCAACTACTAGAAACTTTCTTTCTTTCTTTCTTTTCATCTACAAGAGCTGTATTTCTTCATTTGAGAGGAGAAAATCAGGCTCACCTCACTCTACACCACATACACTGCTCTCATCCCTTGGGTAGAGCAATGCATAACAAAGAGAGTGTGTGGTAAATTTATGAGGCAGCCAACCTGGGCTGTGCCTGTGGGCCCGGTGCAGACGACTTCCCTGTGCTCCTGGGAGGAATTCCCCTGACGGGCCGGTGGAGGGATGGAGACCGGAGCGCAAACAAACGGCTGGAGGAGGAGAAACAGACAAGGAGAGCGGCAAACACAACACTATGGATCTAATTTCTAAGTAACTTTTCTTACATCCAAAGTAAAAAAATCTCTTAACAGCCTTTCGTCATGGGATGAGCTGGATTCATGCATCGTTTTTCATCTAGTCCAACAACATTTTGTGAGTAGAAAGCAAGATTTTTTTTGGTGCAAATTTTTTGGCACCTAACATACAGTATATCAAGCCTCACCTCAGGGTTATACATTTATCTCACTATATTTTAATTTTATACTTCTTATTCTTATTTAAATCATCACTCAAACACTGACTGGAAATAATATGGGAACCTCGCAGGTAATGACATTAACAAAAGTGAATTGGAGTCAGAAGTTATCAAACCAGGGGCCGTATTCACAAAGCATTTTATCTTACCGCTAGGAGTGCTCCTAACTCGCACTAAAAGTTTTTACGTAGGAGTTTTTTCTTAAAAGCTATTCACAAAGCCGCTGAGACCTACTCTTACTAAGGATAAATCACTAAGAGCAAACTAAGAGTCACGCCCCTGGTGACGCCCCGTTGCTATGGATTACGTCAATTCTCGTGCACGAATTCGAGGCGCTCAACACGGTGATTGGTTGTTGAGTGCCGGCGGCGCCCCCCCTCCCCTCCCCTCCCCTCCCTCCTCCTTCTCCTCCTCCTCGCCGCCACCCGCTTTTTATTTATTTGCCGTCAGGTCCGACGGGGCTTTTTAGATTGCTTCGAGTCCAAACCACTCTCTCTGCTGCCGAGTTGGGCTCTGAACTTTCTGTCTTTCTCTCTGCCATCTGCATCTTTCTGCTACAGTTTTTGTCGCGTCTCACTTTCTGCAGTGTGACGCTGTATAAATGCAATGAGGGTCAGTGCGTCCACTCGCAAAGCAGCCGCTGGTTTTTTTTCTTCCCACATTTTAATATTAATTTTCACATTCGTTGACAGCCCTATATGGTGATCATAATAATGATGAGAAAAGAAAATGCATTACCCACATTTGTGGCCTATAGCAGGATTTGAATCCAGACTAACAATAAGTTTAGTTTACTGGGGGAGCTGCCCTATCACATGAGCTATTACTACTAACAGATGTGTGTGTCTAGCGCACCCAGCAAGTTTTTAAAAATATTTTTGGCTCACATCAGCATGACTGCATCGCAGCAGTCGCAGTTACCTCGGTCCGACCGTTGTGACGCCTATATTGGACAGTCCGTCACCGTCACTACTCCCGTTTTATAGCGAAAATGTTGTAGATTACCCCCCCCCAAAAAAAAAAAAAAAAAAAAACACCGACAAAAAGGCACGTTGGGCATCAAAGGGCAAAGGGGCAGGTGCTCCAGCACCCCCCTCTGCAGCAATTCGCAGTCCTCCA
Source organism: Trachurus trachurus (assembly GCF_905171665.1). Classification (NCBI taxonomy): domain Eukaryota; kingdom Metazoa; phylum Chordata; class Actinopteri; order Carangiformes; family Carangidae; genus Trachurus; species Trachurus trachurus. The sequence goes on from NC_139906.1 coordinate 6,159,318, forward strand.
TACATTTGCCTGGCTGCAGCCATTTGCGATTCTTTGTGAATAGGTCTTAGTGAGTTAGGAGTCCTCACGAGGACTTTTAAGCTCTCCCAGACTTAGGAGCTACTTTTAGGCATAAAATACTTTGTGAATTACTCTTATTTTAAAAAACTAGGAGTCCTAAATTTAAGACTGACACGCCCACTTTTTTTAGGAGTTGCTCCTAAATTCGGCCCTTAGGAGCTACTTTTAGCCTTAAGATTCTTTGTGAATACGGCCCCTGGAGTCCAGTCAGGGACACTGAGACACTTTGACTTACAGAAAAAAAAACAATCAGACTTTTTTAAGTTTGCTGTTCACAAGCAACATCTCATCTGCTGCTGTGAACCGTGACTCGCTCAGAAATCTCAGAAGATTGGTTGATTTGCATAAAGCTGCAGAGAGTAACAGAGTCAGAGAAGATGTTCAGCGGTCCACAGGCAGACAGGCTGTCTATAAATGGAGATGGGTTTAGCTCTGTGACTATAGACTACGCTCTCTTTAGAAGTGGGCGTCCAGCTAAGCCTGTAGCTTCGCTGCATGGATACTTGCTTGTGTTAATTATCTAAACTTCTCTTGCTAACTTTGTTTCACCAAACAAACAAAGTTTTATTTTCCCTTTCCCTAGCGAGCTGAGTCGTAACCGAGGTTATATAGACAAATGAACTGAAACAAAAATGCTGCTTTTACAAAAAAAAAAGTAGTCTGTAAACTGAAATAAACTAAATGATGAGAAACTGAATCTTCCATCCAGGTAGAACAGCGTCGTACAGCTGCCAAACATTTTAGGAGATGCCTTTGACCCATAGTTATGTTTTGTTGCTAGGCGACATTTAGAGGTCATAATGATGATGAACAAAGGGAACCAGTTGTGACATTGTTTGTTTTGTCCAGGAGCTGTCAACAATGTTATCCATGCCATTATTATTATTGTAGCCATGACAGCAGAGATGATCAGATATTTAGGTAGTAAAGTAATCCAAACTAACATGCTTTTTTTATATATATATATATATATATATATATATATATATATATATATATATATATATATATATATATATATATATATATATATATATATATATATATATATATATATTATTGCATTTTCTCAAAACACAAAACACACAGAACTGCTCAGACATAACAGAAAAGAAGAGAAAAGAAAAATGCAGAATGTGGGTACAGTAAATAGAAAAAAGTTATGGAAATAAAAATGAATGATAGTGGGCACTTTTTCCAACCAGCCCCATCCACATCAATCTCCTGCAGCAACTAACATGCTTCCAAACCTATAACCATGTAGTTTTGATGCTGCTGTAGGCTATGTGCTGTATTTCAGGAGACTTCTGTAGTTATTGGCTGTTTATGAGGTTGTTTAGGTTGGAAGACGTGTTATTATTTTTATTGTGACGATGAGTCAGTTCTGAGTTGATTCATGTAAATAAATCAAAGCTGGAGAGTTTGTTTGCATCTGGAGTTTTTTCTCAGGTTAACTCAACCGGCATCTCACCTCACAATTACACACTTTTTGCATCCGAAGCGGCAGCATCTCGTGTCAATTATTTACACATTTGTTCCCGATGCCTATACTATACACTAAGTTCCTAACACACGTCTCTTACTGTCGGCTTTTATTGATTGTTGTTCATCTGTCCTCGGAGAATACATTTTAGAAATGTTGTGATGTTTTGTTGAGTTTTTTATTACACAATACCTTTTTGAATCTTGCCCTCCACAAATCCTCCATGAAACTTAAACAGACACTGAAACTATTAAAAAATAAAATAAACTAAGCATTTTCAAAAAATAAAAATTCAACTAAATGAGCAAATCGATGTTAGAAACTTATTAAAAAACTGAAATGAAACTGAAAACAAAAAGCTTTATCACTTCTTTTACTGCAGCTCTGCGACACATTAAGTTACATCTGTGATTAACAGACGTAACGGTTTAATAAAGGTGACATGAGGTCAGGTTGTGCAGGAATCACACTGTACCCTGACCTGTCACAACAAAGAATTAGAGCACGTTGACCTTTATTTTAACACCAGCTGTGAGAGAAATGACAGAGGAGGCGAAGAGGTGTGTGTTCACATGTTATATAGGGTGCCACTGCCTTCAGTGTGTGGATGATGACAAATGTCAACTGTCAGATGTGACAGGGGTTGACAGCTTATATATCCAATCTAACCCTTGGGCTGATGAGTCAAGGTTAATGCTACACTTTAACACTTAGTGATGATAAATGGTTCATGTCACTGACGGGTTTTCTTTTTCTTTTTCTCTCCATCTCCTCTGTTTGTTTCATTAATTTCATCAGTCCAGGTTCTTCTCTCATTCCTACATGATTACCAGTCTGTTAAAACACTGAGATGTGATTTAACTTGTCTATGAGAAACAAAGATGTCAGCCGTGCACAAAGCACATTTCGCGAGTTAAAAAAAAAAGGTGTTACCATTAAATTACTTTTATTCTGCTAATGGAATAAAAGTCAGTGTGGTCTGATCTGGCAAAACCCACATTTGAATGTGTCATATTTCATTAAAAAGCTGCAGATCACAACTTCTTTGAGAAGAAAATGAGGCAGCTGCTGCTTAAACACCAAACTCTTGAACACATCGGAGTGTGTAATGCTGTAACACGTTTTCTGAATAAGTCAAAAAGATCCAGTCAGAGTTCAGAGAAATATTCAGACTAAGTATATTACAGATTGTTTATGGACGTATATAAGAGTAAAACCCAAAGAAAATAATGAAGCTGGGAGATATGTGCAGTATAAACTATATGCTTGTTTGTGTTGGTGATATTGTGAATTAATTATTCTGAGCAACAGAGTTCATCATGCGGCATCCCCTCAACCCTGTCGCAGAGAGATTGCATTTATAGTTTATATTTTTTAAATTGTTGGTGGTGACAAACAGAGAGTGAGCGAAACAAACAGTTTAGTTAGAGCATATCTGCCACCTGCCAATTACATTAAGCCACATTCCCCTCATTATTGTTTCTGGTTGGTTTTATGTTTCCTTAACTTTATTGACGCTTACCTCAGCTAACACCTAGAATAGAGTCTACCGTACAGGGGGAAACAGCCACAGTAACTTTAAGCCACAGGATTAAATGGCCACATCACTTCTTCCCAAAAAACGTTATGCAAGATTTGCCTAAAAGCAGTTAATGCCAGGTGTTGTGGCTTTCCTTCTGGGCGTCAATGAGCTGGCGGAAGAGCAGGTAATCTCACCTGAATGAGAAATGAGATGTAATTCTGTTTAAAAACTTTTTTACTTGAACAAAAATTACATTACATCCATCACACGGTCATATTACTCCGTTCACCCAGTAGAAAAACTATATGCTTCAGCTCCTGTCACAGCTCTCACCTATACCCTATACTACTACAGCTGCATGTGACATCACTTAGCTATGCAGACTAAAGGAGCATTCCCAGTAAACAAACTGTATATGCATTTCTAATCCTCATTTTATACATTGGCTGAAAATATAAACTTTGCGATTCAAAAACTACAACATTATGGCTCTCACAGGTTGAAAAGGAACTATGCAGGATTTGTAGCTTAACTATGTTCCATTTTTACCTTAAATAAACATCTCTGGAGTAATTGTGATGGTTTAATAAATGGCTTAACTTGTTACGAGGGAGAATGCGTTTGCGTTTCTTGGCTGAAAAACAACTTTGCAAGATCGTCTCTGCCACACCGCGACACAAACGCGCCCCGTAACCCGTAATCTCTTGTTTATATGATGGATTAAACTACACAAATATACACATTGTAACATCGTATCATAGATAATGTCATGTTGCTTTCTCGCTGGCTTCGTGGAAAACAAATGTACACGGCGACGGGACTCACATATTTAAAGGAAAGTCTAAACACCTAGATGTAACCCCGGTAACCAACTATTAGATTCCGTATTTAACTCCAAAGCCAACATCACTAGTGTTTACACTCTTCTTCTAGACAGAAAGTTATTTCAATAAGGACTTTTACTGCTCTGTTTTCCATCCGCCCATCTGTCGTCCCTTCACTGTGTGCAGGTTTAGGTTCACAGTCGCAGCTGGGTAAGCAGAACCCTCCCAGATGTTTCCTCCAGATGCAGGACTGTGGAAGGTGTTCCCACAGGCCAGCTGGGAGATGTAGTCCCATCCCCACACCTCCTCCTCCTCCTCCTCCAAGTTCACCCAAACTTCTGGGCCCGCCTGAGGTTCTCTCTCATTTGTTTATGCCTGGCATCCCAAAGGAACGCTCTCTGGTGGCGTCCTTATTGGCAGCCATTAACATTAACCCTTTAGGGTGCAGATAAACAGATTGTGTTTGTATGAATGTTGGTGGTAGACTAGTAGTAAAAGTTATTTTTTCCCTTACTTTTTGATGTCATATCTTCCACCTGCAACCAAGGGAGGCCTAACATAAACGGACAGCTGCACTCTGTTGTGTGCTCTGCTGTCAGTATGGCACCTCATCAATGTAATGTGGAAAAATATGTTGATGCTTTTTGATAGGTGCACTTTATTTCATTAGATCAAACTGTAAGCAGTTAAAATGCTTTCAGCCGTTGTGTGTGTGTTTCCATCTTCTCTCCTCTTATTTACTGATGTAACTGAGATGGATTGCTTGATTACATTGTCTGGCTTAATAGCATTTTGCCTAAAACCATGTTCACTTCTTCACAGAGTGTCTGTCAGTTCAGTTTGAGCTTTTAGTCTGACCGGAGCCACCCAGGAACTTGCCAAAAAGCTTTCCATCAGCTCAGGATTACTCAATATGACAGTGTGTGTGTGTGTGTGTGTGTATTTCCAAGAGCACAGCACATTAACAAAATGTTTTAAGCTGTCACAGGTGTATTTAAAAAGCATTAATGTTACTTAAGAGCCACTGACACTGAGCCTGGACCTCTGGAGTCAACGCTCCTCCTCCCTGGGACGGCGACCAACAGCCGACAAACTGTAATAAAATGTAGTTTCAGGCTGCAGCATCTTGTTCAGCAGCTGGACTGGACGGCTCCGGGCTGTTCCCACCTCCCCAAATGATGCTCACTGATCCCTCCCCATCCCCTGAAGCAGGCCGAGCCGAGCACTGGCTGACTGCTGCCTGATTCACAATGCTGCACACACACACACATGCTCACATACACATGATGTTAATTCATAATTAGTTGAATATCATGTGCTATTTTGACATATAAAGCACAAAGTCTCATCACTTGGCCCTAATTCTGACTCTGTAAAGAGTTTTCTTCCAAATCACAGCAGGTTTTTTCTATTCATGGACATAGCTTCAGATCATTGATTCATTTTAATCTTTTTCTAAATGGTAAGTTTCTTTGTGTTTGTCTTCTCTTTTATGTCGTCACAGAAAAATACTGTACACTGAAGCTGATGATTATACTGAAGATGTCATAAAGCTAAACTTTTTGTTTTTTGGCTTTATTTTTTAATGACGTCACATTAAAAACATTGAAGCAGAAGTAAGCGGAATATTTGTGTTAATATAAGTCTTAAATAGTTCTATCTTCCGACAGCAATCACTTATAGTATAGAGTGTTTGGTCTGAAACACGGGTCTGTCAGTCACGCTGCTCTGCTGTAAGCCGAGGAGAAAACTTTCCTTGTATCCTACAACCTTTATCCAATGAGGAGAGAGAACGACTGCTAACTCCATTGGCTGACAGGAAGTTAGCCAAAACGACCGGATCGCTTACTTCTGCTTTAACATTAAAAAAAACAAAAAAACATTGGTCCATTATGCAGCAGTTTTCTGTGACCCATAGTGACGTGTTGTTGCTAGGCGAGCTGCACAGTAGTGATTGTGATAATTACCACAAGAGCAATGAGAAGAGCAAAGTGCAATGACATACTACAAAGAGCCACCATGTCTACATCTGGAGGAGGTTGTAGTGAATGGATGAGTATCACAGTGTTTGATTCCTGGAGCCATGACCTTTCTCATAGTAACCATGGCGATGAAGGTAGGTACAGTACACCTGCCATTGAAGGGGCTGTCGATCGACGACCTGTGTGTCCTGGAGACTGGAGGACTTTTAAACTGATGTTTTTCTGGGGTTTTGCATTTTATTTTATTTATTATGTAAAAAAAAATCTAAAGAAATCAGTTAATCCAGTGATGTACGGTTTGGATGTAACAGCTCTACGCTTTATATATTATATAAAGCGTGGGGCTGTTTATCCTCTCCTCGGGGTGTGGAGTCGTGTGTAATCTTCACAACTGTCTTGTTTAACAAGGATGTGGTGAATGTCTTCCTAAAGACAGACATGACCCTTAGAGGGGCTGTTATCCATTTCTGGGAGCCAGACAGACAGACACACACACACACACACACACTCCCGTTAACACAGGTGTGTTTCTGGCAATCCCCCTGCACTGACTCTGTGCCAATGTTACCGCTCGGCTGAACATTAAATCTAGTGAAGGGCCGAGGTTATTTTCTTTGCTTTGAAAGGCCATATTTATCGTTTTCAATTATCTAGGATCCATAAAGGCTGACCCCCCCTGTGCTCTGCTGCGCCGCCTCGACCGCAGCACAGAGGGAGAGACACCAAATGGAAGTCCTGACTGAAAATGTTAAGCATTTTCAGATTTGTGTATCCCTGTGTTGTGCCTGCACTCGTATGAATGCGCTCGTCCCTGTTTTCATTTGCGCACTTGAATGAACTGAGCGTTATCTAATGCCTCTAAAGACCTTGAAAACCAAACACACCATCATTACTCTCCACAGACCTGCAACTACTCCCCCCCCCTCCAACCCCTCCACCTCTCTCTCTCTAAGCAACAGTAGCATCCACACTCTTCTGATGTTAATAGTAAATTAATAACAGCCTTGATGTTAAACTCTCATTATCTTGTCATGAAATGTGCGTCTGGCCCCGGGGCTCACAGCACCGACAACGACAGTGACGCCGCCGCCGCCGACTCCCTTTGAACGGGGATGTGTATCAGCCTCCGTTAGACATTTTCAAAGCAACTGCTGCAATGGACAGAAAACGATGCCATCTGCATGAGTCTGACTCTGACTCCCACATTCACATGACACAACACAATCTCCTTTTTATGTTTATGTTGATTGTTTACACTTAGAGGTTAAGCAGCGTGTAGCGTGTGTTTGTGTGCACACCTGTGTCCATGTCTCTGTGCTTAATGGTTTGCAGAGAAATGATAGTGAGTGCATGCAGATAAAAAAACAACAACAACAACAAAAAGAGCAGAATATATATTTGGAGGGATGTTGGTGTGTTTATCAAAATTACAGGGTGGAGAGGGCAGCCATTACACATGTAGCACTTAATGTTAAGTTGTTAGCAAATGTAGCTGCAGCGCTCTGGAAACGGTTACCACGGTAGCTCACAATATGTGATGTATGAGGTTCAGTTTGAGAAAAGGGAGTTCACTTCTTCAGGCGTTCTGGTTTTAAGGTCCCATGTTGAACCGTATGTAGATTTCTATGTGTTCTTTGATTATTATAAAAGGGTCTAGATTCTATTGAGGTAAGAGATAAGACTTCTTATTGATCCCACTTATGGGAAGGAAATGCACTTGTTACAGCAGATATAACATAATATATATATATAAAATAGAGACAGGAGTTTGTACAGAAGTAAATGCACAATTGGTAAAATACAGAATGGTAATAGAAAATAAATAAATGCAGGCAAAATGTATGAATACAACCAGTTGGAGGTAGTGGAGTGAAACTGATTTGTGAAATGGTATTTACTAGGGATGCACGATAACATTTTTTTGAAACCGATACCGATAACCGATAACTTTCTGCTTCCGAAGGCCGATACTGATACCGATAACCGATAACATACCTGGAGATAAAAAAGACTAGTGAGGACCTAACAAATATCATGACATCAATACTATAAACAAACCAAAAACAGTTTTGACTCTTTAAATGAAGATATTCTATTAATAAGCCTTTCAAACATTTGCTAAAAGATATCAAACAAAACTATTTGATATCTCAAATGAACATCTATTTAAATAAGCTGCATTACTTATTGATATAAAAATAAAAGACTCTAGAACTGATGCAAATACTTTGCATTATTTTATTTATTTATTTTACTCATTTAAAATAAATACAAAGTGGGAAAAGTGCATCCCACAGTGCAGTTAAAAAAGCTTGGCTGGTTCCATACAAATGAATAACTTTTCAGAGAGTGAGAGACAGAGAGAGAGAGAGACAGACAGACAGACAGAGTTTGTGTCTGTGTGAGAGAGACAGACAGACAGACAGTGTCTGTGTGAGGGTACAGGGGTGTGTGTGTGGTTGAGGGGGAGAGAGAGGGAGAGTGTGTCTGTGTGTTTGTGTCCCGGTGGCTTCTTACAGTTAGCTTTATGTTGCTAGCGTCGTTAGCATCGTCCTCGTAGCTTTAAAAACTCCGTCGGAGCGACGCTCATGTTTCAGGTGACTGACCAGGTTTGCTCGTGCTATTTTCCCTCCTCGTGGAGCTTCCTTGGAACATTTATTACAGATATCCAGCGAGCTGTCTTCTTTATTACCGCCCCACATTAGCGCCGTCATGGTCTGTGTTTACAAACCTCGTACGCACGTTGTGCTGCGTTCACGTGTTGACAGAAGTTCCCTGTTCCCATTTTGCGAGCCGTTCTTCAGACCTTTTTATGTTCATATTTCTATGGTTTATGTGTAATAAGGGTAATTGGGATAAGTCAAGTCAAGTCGGCAACTACCAAAATTATGACCGAGTTGACGAGTTGTTTTCCGAAATGAGGGACTACCGGTATTCTGATTTCAGTCAGAAAGTTGTTTTTCCGATTATAGGGAGGCCACCTGAACGCAGCATTCACTGCAGGCCGCAGGTCTCATGTAGGAGTAGAGCAGAGCGCTCTGAGTGAAAGCGCTTGGTAAAAAAAACGATCCATACCGCAGTGCTGACAAAAAATATATAATAAATCTTATCGGGCCGATAAGTTATGATATCGGATTTATCAAAATTACGTCATAATTTCCTGATATCGGTCCGATAATTATCGGACCAATAACTATCGTGCATCCCTAGTATTTACTATATATGTATTAATACTGTCAAAGAGTCAAAGTTGCAAAAGACATTAACATGTCTTTTGCAACTTTGTGATGTCACAACAAAGCAGTCACTGTCACTGAGCTCCAGAGACACGACTGAGAGGAGATCCTAAACTACAACTACAGATATATCTTTAATTATTTTTATCAATATGTCCACAAAAACAAACAAACTAACATTATTTTTCAAATCAAAAAAGTTATCATTAGAAACGAAATCACATATCATCGTCAGTATTTCATCTGTGTCAGAAGTGCTGTTTAGATTTCACAGCATCCAGCTAGTGTTGCCATTGCCATTGTGCAGCACTGCCCCTGCTAGTTTCATTACATGGAGGTTTGCTCAGTGTGGACCTGTGGATGAGAGGTCACTGATGTGTTCAGGTGCCACCATGAGTCTTTTTTTTATGACTCAGTGTGAGATTTTACATTCCTCAAAGCAGCAACAACTCTGTCCCTCTCTAATATATTTTTATAAGCCCACTGTGGAACGACCAAGTGCTTTACTAACCTGGTGCCATTATGAGGATGAGCTCTGTGGGGGTCATGGTCCTTTGCATTCAGTCTGAAAACAAACTTTTAGTTGAAAATATGAAGAGAGAAAACTTTTGAACTATTGACTTTTTCTTTTTTTCTTTGGATAAAACAGAATCCAAATCCACCATCCTAAAATTAATTTGTGAACTGCAGTGACTCATGATTTTGCTCCTGCTGCGCTGTTCTGTGACTGATCCTGAATTAAACTGCGAGCAGGGCCACCATAGGAGATGTTTCCTATTGGGATCAATAACATAATTAGTCAAACAAAACCTGTAACATGGTGTCCACAGGCGGAGAAAAAAAAAAATCAACTTTTTGACATTGGGGTAAGTCTACGGTCTTTTTCCACAGGGCGAGACAAAGAAAGTAAGTTATCGACTAAAAAAGCAGCATAGATAGACGTCCATTTTTTTTTTTTTCATTTTTTATCTCTGACCTGCAGTGACACTCATCCTCCTCGCGTAGCTACAGCAGCTTTGGAAAGCAATCGTGCCGTCTCTCAGTCTGTCAGAGGAGAGCACAGCTTTCTGAGGGCTCTGTCTTCCTCACAGTGTCACTGTCCCTGCTGGCTGTCAGGATCCGTCCCCCCTGAGACAGTCTGCAGCCAGCCACCCTCCAGTTTAAACTGTTATGAGGTGGGAGGGGGGGGGATTGGAACGATGGTTTTCAATACTATTTATTTATTTGTAGATATCTCTCTCCCTTGTGTTGTTTTTTTTTTCCTTCAGACAGAAGGATCGTGTGGTGCTCAGTGGTTTGTGTGTGTGTGTTTGTGTGATGGAGGAGCTGAGAACAGAAACCGTAACTGTAAGTATCCTCTGATAATCTGCCAATTACCAAGTTCTGCTCAGAGTCACCCGGCTCCCTATACTCCCCCTACCAATCCCCCATCCTCTTTCTCTCCACTGTCTCCATGGTTACCTCTTCAGGGGCTGACACAGTAGCAGTATCCGAAATCACTCACTGCCCCCCTAGTCCACTACACAGTGAGTTCACCATGCTGTTTGAACGTATAGTGAGAATGAATTACATGATGGATTACAGCCTATACGATGGGCTCACCTGCATAGTATCCCACAATGCATTGTTAAAGGTAGTGTACAACCTCATTTTGGTAATGCAGTATTGCAACAATGATGTTTCTTTATTTGGACTCTAAATGTTGAGGAGTCTCTGGGGAAAATGTAAAGGTCACATTTTAAAATAAAGGGTGATAATAAAATGTATTTGTGTATATTTTAAATATGATTGTGTATTTCCACAGTAAAGTAGTGAAGAATTTGTACTTAATTTAGTTCTATTGATATAGAAAACTGGACAATTGTTCTTCCCCCAGGGTGTGAATAAAGTATTGATCATACTTCAGGGACCACATTGTGACTATAACTGCATCTATAACTCTATCTTATTTTAGACCATCAGCCATTGTTCTTTTGATAATATCATATATCATATAATATCAAAGCAGTTTCAGCTCAAATTTCTGCAACTTTAACATGATCACTGATGCACGTTGATGCAATCCCGTAGCATAATGTATAATAAACTAAACCTCTGACAGCAAACATTTTGCATAATTAGTATTTTTTAATTAAGTAAAGTCTTTGAGTTTTGCTCCTGCTCCTGCTCTTGTCAGTTCGGGGCAGACTACAGGTAACAGCTCATAAAAAAGGAGTCTAAATTAAAATGCATTAGTCATTTGAGGAGCATCAGTGGAGGCACAGACAGTTTAAATACAACCAGGAGCAGTGATGCTGCTAAAATGTAGATTTTAGTCACTTTGTATAACTGAATTACTAACACACCTACATGACAAGCTGCCTTCCTATTTATTTATTCATGCTTACATTTTACAGTACACTTAGAATATCAGATATGCTGCTCTGCATAAGTTTGTGTAAGATATTAATAAATACCAGGAATACATAAAAATATATGTAGATTTTGAAAGCGGTCTTGTTATGTAGAGATAACAATGCATGTCACTGGTGTCAGTAGTGTTGGTTTGACATTAACGTCCGTGATCCATGGACATCAATTCAGCAAACTTCTGTTCTTCTGTTTCATTTACCCTCCAGACCTGTGCATATATCAACAGTGTAACGCAGAGTGAAAAAGGAGTTCAATTTTAAAACAGAGCCTGTCCTTGACTATGTGTGTGTGTTTTGTATCATCATATCTGCCCAGCAGTTCCCATTAAAAACCTCACCTGACAGAGAAAGAAGCCAGAGGGCCGAAACATTACCACAACATCCCCAGAGACTCTGTCTGGGTACGGTGTAACAAATGCCGTCAGGACTGGAAGGTCACACGTTACCTGGAGTAATATGGGAGGGATGTCAGCAGGCAATCAAGCTCCACAAATCACCATTCAGCCCACAGCTCCATGTTCAAGGTCCCTTGAATACATTTAAATTATTTCTTGTCACTTTCGGTTCACCCTGCCATCACTGTCCCCCTTTGTTGAGTCTTTTAAAAAAAAAACTTTAAATACACAAACGGCAGGGACCTAACTTAACGGCTAACGTGTGCAAAAGCATAAAATTGCCTCCAGTCGGACACGTTTGGTATGTTCTAAAGTCTTCCAACTTCTCATCCTGTAACAGTGGGACATCCATTGTAGAGCTTATAGGTGACTCAGGGGGGAAAATGTATGTAAAACGTCCTTAAGCTACAGAGACAATCCAGGTGGATTCGTCCTGATTCATATTCATCATGTCATGTGGAAATCCCACAGGAGACAACTTATCTACATGCGTGTCTTAAGTGTTGAAGCTGAAATGGGACATGCATCTTGCTGCTTTGTCAATAAAGATTTTTTTTGACTTCCTGTCAGTGATGTTGAAGACACCATCACAGGTTTTGGCAGCAGGGGAGGAGAGTTTTGGGAGCAAAGATTTGGTCATATACAGAGCTGAGACTTCACTTCTCTTCACATCTGATGAGGTATTAATAGGTCAGAAGGGGTTTTCCATCTGTGCTTGAGCCTGTGTGGCTAATTTGCTACAAGTAAATCTGTTAAATCGAATCTCGTCAAATTTATATAGGGCCAACTTGTTAAGGTTTATCCTCTGATGTACCTGAAGCATGATGTTAAGTTATACGTTTGAGCCAGCTGTAGCCGAGATGGAATATGTGGCCAGGGCATCATTTCAAGAGGGCTTTTTAAATTTGACTGAATCACCAAAAACATAAGCCTGGCTCATATTTGTTGGTCTAGATGGGTAATACGATGCAACTGTGTGTTGCATTTGTGTTCTGGCTTTTGCATTGAGTTGATCCATGTAGACATTAGTATTAACAACATGCATGAGGCTTTTTGGATTTGCTTGTCAGACCAAATCATATTTAATTGGTTTAAGTCATGTAAAACACCCCTGAATGAACAATGAGTCATCAGAAATTACAAGTTGTAAATAGGGATGCACCGATCTGATTTACAAAGTTAGGAAAATTATGTTAAAGTCAAACTCTGATGCTTTCATTCTCTTCCATATTGTGCAAAGTATACAGTTTATTATAGAGGAGCTTTGCAGGATTTTAACCTTAAAGCAGAAGTAAGTGGTCCGGTCGTTTTCGCTAATGCTGCGTTCCAGGCAGGCTTATGAAATCGTAAATTACAGCTTCAAGTCACAACTTACGACTTTGTAGCGTTTCAGGCAACCCACTCGTGTTTTTCCGACCTGTTTTACCGGTGAAAGTCACTATAACGGCCACTCGTAACTTCCGACCGGTGAACTCGTACCAGATCGAACTGGTACCACTTCACGGTCGGAAAAAATACGAGTGTCCTTGAACGCACCATAACAGTCCTCGTCCCTACGTCACCACATTCACGGCGTTCCTTGGCTGCACACACAGACCTGCATGCCGTTCTCTCTCCTCATTGGATAAAAACTGTAGGATACGATAAATGTTTTCTCTTCGGCTCAGAGCAGAGCAGAGGGACTGAGAGACCCGTGTTTCAGACCAAACACTCTATGTAAGTGATTGCTATCGGAAGATATAACTATTTAAGACTTATATTAACACAAATATATCACTTACTTCTGCTTTAACTATAATAGTTATCCATGGATTGTTTTCTCACCGGCTTCGTTAAAAATAAATGCACATGGCTGGGAGGAGGGTTAGCAAAACAGAGAAGAAGTGACCAGACTTAATTCCCCTTTAACTCAACAGTGGTATTGGATCACTTTTGGCCAATTTGCTATGGCCAGGTATCGGCCAGGTATTGGCATTGGGACTGAAAAAGCCGGATAGGTGAATCCCTTAAGGTAGATGATAGACTATAAATGTAGCAGCAGTCCCTCACTTGCACGGAAAGACCTCAACAATGACTGGATGGATTGCCATGAACTTTTGTGTCGACGTTAGTGGCCCCTCCTGACGCCGCTGATCCCCTGCAGCACCCCCACACGGCTGACATCCCTGTTTTTCTTTTAGTGTGATGTCGCGGCCGCTGTTGAATGGATTGAAATTAAAGCTGATAGAGATCAGTGGTGCCCAGAGAATGGATCCTAATAACTTCAGTGATTGCCTCGACTTTTCATCGACACCGGCAGGTTTACGTAGGATGAGGTATTATTGCGGATAATCTCTGTCATTGTTAGACATCATATGAGCAGAGCTCTCCAGATAATACTGGACCCATGCAGGTAAGAGAGACTTTTAGTTGGTCTGTGGTCTCTTCTGCTGCTGCTCTGCATCTCCGTCCTTTAGTCACGTTTAACTGACCTCATCAATAATTATATAAACACTGCCAGAGTTTTTTTTATTTTTTTTATGTTTGTATGTGTGTGTGTGTGTGTGAATGTTTGCACTGTATGTATGTGTGTATTTGCTGCTGGCCCGGTAGTGGCAGCAGTCAAGCATGGGTGGTGAATAACACACACTGTTACAAACAAGTAGTGCATTAGCAAGGACCATTACCCCCATCTTTCCCTCTCCTGTGTGAACACACACACATCCACGCAGACGCCGAGACAGAGGAGATGAAATAGACTGTTGTACCGCTGAGCTCTGATGGTAATAAATGTGACTAAAGATGTGAGAAGAGTGAAAACCTGGCAGCTAATCCGGGGGGTGAGTGCTGGGGAATAGGAATTCATTTGGTTAATTCTGCAGCTTTGTGCTGGTTGAAGGATGACATTGAGCTTTAACTGCCCTCATTTGGTTAATTATTCAGTTTTTACTGCAAAGTTCAGCTCCACATTCAGAATAAAATGTGTTGCCTAATTTTAGGTTTCATGGCCTCGAAATCTAATTTTAATTCTTTTCATTTTTTCTTGTAATATTCACTTTGGCCACAAGAGGCTGGCGTGCAACACTGCCTCAGTCTAAACTAAAAAAAATCATGTTTTATTTCCCCTATGTGCTCCAAACACAAGGTACATAGCTTTTATGTTAGCAAGTAATTACTGCAATATCTATAGAATACGTTACAGCAGATTATAGTGGTTAAACATAAGGACTTTCACTTGGGGTTCCCCGATTCCCTTTTCACCTCATTGCATCAATGCATAGACAGTAGGAAGAGAGAGAGAGAGACAGATGGAAGGCTTTAACAGCTGTTTATACACGCCTCCACCTGTTGTGATGATTGTGAATCACAGACAGACTTGACCATCACAGGGAGAAATCCCAGTGGGCTGTCCGTCACATCGGTGGGCCAGTGGACTGTCAAAAGTCTCCGTCTGCCGCTTCACCGCGAGTCCACATGACGGCGTGAAGCTCCAGCAAATGGTACGTTCCTTCTCTGAGTGTTTTCCTGGAATCTGCTTTATTTTCTTATTCGATAGCATAGGGAACGGTCAGCCAATCAGAAGAGAGACAAGAGACCCAGAGCTTCTGTCGTGTTTGGCTAACCTGTTGTTACCAGAGCTGCAAAGAGAGTAGATATACAACTGAGCACTGAGATGGTTCTTATCTACAGTATATGTATCTATATCTTCTTAACTATTGAACACAGAAGACACTCTCACTGGCTGCAGTTTATCTTCAAATACATTCATTTTAATGATCCTGTCTATCTAAAACAAATCCCCCATACCTCATCATATAATCTAAGGCACACCGAGCAACCCCAGTCCCCAGAATTTCAAATGAAACCAGCAGACGTGCCTTTACATTTAAGGCTCCATCCGATTGGAATATCATCGCCACCTCAATCACAATTATCACCTCTCTCCACGTCTTTTAAAGAATGCTTCTCATTGGTTTGGTTTCTGTCTAATTAATTAATCACTTGTATGGATTCTTTTGTTTTTGTTTGCTTTAACCTTGGTCATTTCTTCTTGCATGTACAGGTCTGACTGTACACTCAATCTAATGCATGTCATTGCTTATGTATCTATATTAAAGGTATACTACACCCAAAATTGATAATTCACCAATAATCTACTCACTGTTATGCCAAGGAAGGGTTCAGAGAACTTTCGGACTCATCAAAATACTTTTGGAGTTACAGGGGGGGTCCGGCTGGTAACGGATTTTCAAGAGTGAACTCCATCCGCCGCCATTATATGAAAATCCATTGCCAGCTGGACCCCCTTTTGAACTCCAAAAGTGTTTTAATAACTCCGAAAGTTCTCTGAACTCTTTCTTGGCATGACGGTGAGTAGAAAATTGGTGAATTATTGATTTTGGGTGAATTATCCCTTTAAGTCTGGTATCCCTGCAATGGGGGGTGGGGTGAGTGGTTTGGTGTGGAGACCATCTTCTTGTGTTTGTATGTTGTAACTGTTTTTTCATGTTAAGGACGAGTTGGTGCAACTCAAGGCGTTCATCCTTCCCTTAGGTTCATGATTATCCTCTCTTGGATCAACACTTCAAATAAAAGCAGAGCAAACAGTGGGGTTGATCACATTTACTCCGGTAAATATACAGTTTATTAAGTTTATACTGCTTTTGGCTCTGTTAATAGACAGAGCCGGTTGTATTTCTTAATTATAGGAGGTTTTTCATCAGGAACACGACCCACATCACCTATAAAAAGGTGTTTTCAGGGTATCAGTCCCTTGACCAGTAACGACTGCAGCTTTACTAGGTATCAGCAGTCAGTCAGCTGCTCTGCACATCTTGTAACCGAGCTGCTCCACTGCAGCAGTTAATGTTAACACTTCTCTCAGTTCCTAAAGGGAGGCGACATCATTACTCGTTCACTTCCGCCCTCAGTTTCCCAGTAGCCGGTTTTGGTTATGAGCGGTGACCTTTTTCAGCTACAAGGCCATTGGACCCTTACTGTAAATGAAAACGAAAGCCGCGCTCACCCGATTGGTTACATCATCAATTTTGACATCTTAAAAAAAAAAAAAAAATGTTCTCCCTTTCACCGCTGCTTTGTTACCTGGTCCACTCCGGCAGAGTGGAAAACGCTAATTGGACTTCAGGATGAAATATCAGGAGAGGAGACACTCCTCGCACACTCCTCCAATCTCCTCGGCCCCAGAGCGGTTGACACTTTCTGAGTCTTCGGTCACATCCAATCTCTCTGCCCGGTGTTTGGGTGCAGCATCAGATACGCAACTCTCCCTCCACCTCGGCTCTCTCAACTGTTCTCCCATCAGTAGCTCACCCGTGCTCTCCTCTCGGTATTGTTGTATTTCAGCACAACCTTCAAGTGTAATCAAAAGCTGAAGATGTTACTGAAGCTACCTGATGTTAAGTCGTATCCAGAGTTTTGAATAATAATTTCTAACTGGTAGAATAATAGTTTGTGTGTGTGTGTGTGGAGTTACAGTAAGAAAAAGGAGCGTAAACCATACCGATACAAATGCGCTGTGTACTAACAGGGGTCATTAACCTCATCTTGCTTTTTGCCCGTATATATGAACACACACACACAAACACACACACACACAAAGCTCAGTGTAATAGGCCCTGTGGTGAGCAGCTCTGATAGTGATGAATGAGCGTATTAACAGTGTCTAATTAGCGGCCAGCCACAATAATATGCTGTGTTCATGGGAGTGAAACAAAGAGTGTTTTTGTGTGTGTGTGCGCACTTGTGAGGGCTGCCATTTATGTTTACTTCTTCTTATTTATGTTGTTGATGTTTTACAATCTCCTAATGGGGGCAACATATCTCATTAAGACTTAATAAGGTTACTATAAATGGGTTTATGCTGCTTCTAAAAACAGTATAGATTTTATGGTGGTTTTAATATTAGACTTGATGCTCGCTATGGTGTTTACCTTCCCACTGGAGTTTGTTTACAAAGTAACAGCCTCGGGATAATGTAGAGATGATGTATGTTTATCCAGCTTCCCTCGACGGATCACAGTAAGATGATTACTGATTGGCTAACAGGTTGTAGACAATAGTTTAATCAGAGTGTTAATGTTGCATTCACAGCAAAACAATTGGGAAAAGACTTGAATATAATCTAATATAGCATTTGAAGCATTCTATATGCAACTTTGACATGACCCACTGCTGTTATATACAAAAATATTCCTGTAAATTTCCAATTCTAGAGAAATATGTGATTTTATTCATGGTGTTAATCAATCTGATCTCCTGTCAGTGTTGTAGTTTGGTGACAGCAGCTCAAGCTGGACTTTTATCTAGTTTTAAGCTAAATTCATGTAGTTGTTTTCAACTTTATATTTTAACTGGATGAAGAATTTTAATCATCATCAAACATCTGAATTTTACATTACCAGAAGCAGAAAGCAAATAAATATTAAAGGGACAACGAGGAGTTTTGGAAAAGCGAAGCGTTTTCACACTACATTTATGAGCCTCCGCGCGCACCGTACATTTCTTTGACCGGGCGCAAGACGGACTCATGTTTTCATTCATCAATAATTAAAGTTAGAGGTTCAAAGAGGTTCACATACCACCGTAGTTCCGACCATAAACGGCGATGCGGCTGCGTTATTCTCATGATTCGCAACGAAGGAAACGCTGGTCGGCTCGACCAGCACTTCCGCCACCACTAATAATAACAAAATAACGATAGAGACAGAACGATATATTTATCGAAAATGGGCCCATTAACAAGTGTGGGTAGCGGAGATTCATCCACCGAATAGAAACTCCTCGTTGTCCCTTTAAGTAGTTTATTTAGATCTAGATGAAACTTGCAGCTTTTACTGGCTTTGCACCCGTGTTGAAACCAGTTTGTGGTATTTTAGTTGTGAATGAAGCCCCTTTCCCACTCCGCTGCTCTTATTTGAAGTGGCAATCTCACAGATTTCTCACTTTAATTCACCATCTATCACCAAATGAGATAACACACAATGGTGACTGATTCCATGACCCAGTGAGAGTCTGATTTGATTTGCAAGTGAAATCTCAAGTGAGTCATGAATCATGGTGGAACAAACCTGCAACGACCATGTGTGGCCACAGGTGGCGCCAGAGATAACTGATCCTCCTTTTAAATGTCTGTATGTATGTTATGACAAAAAAAAAGGTATGTTAAACTGCAGGTAACCATAGCAACAGTACTTTTTATCTTTTTGCCACAAGGGTTTTGTCGTGATATAGAAAATAATAACTTCTGCTTCATCTGCCACACCGCAGCACGATGGTCCCCGATCTTCCACAAGAAGCTTGTTCAGTTTAGCTCTTCTCGTGCTTCACAGGCTTTTCAGTTTTACTTCATTTCTCGATTTGCATTCACTTTCCGCACTTGCAAGTAAAATTGACGAAATATACAACTCTGCTCCGCTGAACTGTTCCCTGGGAGATTTTGGGTGCAAAATGGAATCTAGAGAGCTGTCAAAACCAATCTGCAGGATCACGACTTGTGAAATCCTATTTGATGGCAACTTATTTTATTGAAAATGGAAGATGGCAAGCACTCAGAGCCACATTCTCCCACCGAGGCAGTGCAGTATACTCTCGGGTTATAATTTTTATTTAATAAAAATAGAAGGCCTTCGAGTAAGTGCAAGCAGTTCATGACAAAATTGTGCAAATGCTCCAATCTGCATGTCACCATAACCACCGGCTAGATGCGACGTGACTTTGCCTATAGCCTCAGTCGTATCACACTGCAGCCTGGAGACGGACGCATTAAAACATCATTCAAGACAAAGAGAGAGAAGGCAACAAGAGAGAGGGAGAGATGGAGGAGAAAGAGAGAGAGAGAGGAGAAAAAAAGCTACAGGACATCACCAACAAGAATTCTGGCGATGTGATAAGACCTTGGCTTAATGGTGTCCAACAGCAAGCGTTTCACTGATCACACCTTGCTGTCTTATCTGCAGCTCCAGAAGAGAGGAGACATTTACAAGTGTCTGTGTGTGCATGTGTGTCAAAGTGAAAGAGAGCACAACTCATTTTTGAAAGTCTCTGTGTACAACTCACGTGTCTTTGGTCTGTGTGTGTGTGTAAGCATCACCAACGTCCTCCTGTGCCTTAGTTGTTTGTAAGTATTGTAAAGCAGAATAAAGTTTTGCAGAAAACACAACATGACCTTTTTTTCTGGTGGCTTATAACCTCTGACACTTACACAGTATTAAAACACCTGCCTTTAATATAATACTGGACCTTTAATCTATTCAAATTTATTTTTGCACATACGTATCTGGCTGCACATTCCTGCAATATCTGCACATCTGTCTTTAAGGTTTGGTAAATAAAACTGGTTTGTTGAAGTCAGGGACAGATCATCACAGATGCCGTCCTTAAATATCAGCAATATCCAGGACTTCTTAATGACAGTGGGGAAAGTTTGACCTGCAGATCAGAGTCAGGAGGAAATCTGCTGCAGAGGACGGAGCAAAGAAATGCCGGAGCTTGCCCTGGATTGAACCAGACGCTTCCTGATATAAAGCTTTTATATGGAAACAGGAAAACCCAGAGAACAAGCCACTTGACCAGATGGCTCACAAACAACAGAAAATCTAATCTTTTTTTTCTCTCTCTCTCTCTCTCTCTCTGCCAGACGCTGCCAAGAAAACCCCAAAGAAATGTCTTGGTGACAAAAACAAACCCTGATCTGTTGTGCCACTGAATGAAGAGTCTCTCATTAGCCCTAATAAAGAGGGAAACCTTCAGGATACAGCAGCTGCAGCAGATAATATGAGGCTGTTCATGTGAGCAAGGTATAATAATAAAAAAAACCCAAAGGGGCAGTTGTCGGTCTGAAAAGTGAAGCTCACTTCCGCGTTCAAAAAACTGCAATCCCCCCGGCTTCCTCTGGGGGCTGGTGTCAGAGCAACATTCTCCATAGACCCCCATGTTAAAATCGCCGACTTTACATCCTCAATAAACATGTTAAAAGCCTGGTGTCAGAACGTTTTTTGGTCTCAATCGATATTTTCTACCCCCGCACACACTCTGAGGGGGGTGAATTTTTTTTTAACTCTACCGTTTTACTGTTATTAGGTTAAAACTCTGGCCAATTAGGGCGCGGAAATGTTGAGTGACAGGTCCGAGCAGCTCAGTGGACAGCTGCTTCGAAGCCAGTGGGCGGGATCTCGGCCGGCCAATCCAACATGGCGCTGTTCAGGCCGCCATATTGGAGTCACAAAAACGACTCCCCAAAACCAATGGGTGACGTCACGGATGCTACGTCCATTCTTTTTACAGTCTATGAAAAAACCCCACTAAAAACATGTATGTACAAAGCACAATAATGCAAAAGAGCAGGCAGCTGCAGGTATAATACTGTATACAACAATAAGTGCTCTCTGCTGCACTCATCTTGTACTTAGTGCCCGTATGGCATTGTGGTGAAACAGACTTCTAGTAGGCTACATGTTGTGGTTGGTCCTCAAAGCCCTGAATCAACATCCAGAGGGAAACAGTTCAGCCTGAGTGTATATGGGTGGGAGGTACCAGCAGCTTTGTGTTTAGCCCTCCTCTGTGTGTGTGTGTGTGTGTGTGTGTGTGTGTGTGTGTGTGTGTGCGGCACTGTCAGATATATTGCTAAGTGCTCTCTGCGACTTGCCAATCACCTTCCCCGTGATGCTTACAGTTTTGAAGAGCATGGTTTCTGCTGTAAAACCCTCGAGTTCCTAAATCAAGCTGTTTTGTTGATTAATAAGATGCTTTCCAACAGGCTCCTGTGTGCCATTTCAAGTATGTGTCGGCTGACGCTGAAGCTCCTCAGCGACCTGATTAACAACAATTGTTGGTTAGCTTTCTTGACAACAATGGTCTAAACTGTGGACAGATTATAGCCTGAATGAACCCAGACTGACCTGCCAGCGATTTCATTTCACTTTGATCGGTCTGGAGAAGAAAACGTAACGATCTGCTTCCAAGCCCAATCACAAAATGTTTTTTTACATGAGATGACGACTGGCAGATTTTGTCTACATGCAACTGTAACGGAGGTTCACACGGGTATAGTCACAGTTACGAGGTATCGGTAAGGAGAAGTGACAGCGTGTGGTGGTTAGCGGTACTGAAGTTAAACTCACTCACCCATAAAAGATGTGCTAATCCACTTGCCAAGTGGTCATTGACCTCTTGGTGAAACAGTTAGCATCGTCGCCCGTGGTGCAGGACAGCTGGGTTCGAAACCAACTCATGGCAGACCAGAACAACATCGGTCACACAACATGGCGCCACCGTAGAGCAGCTATCGTTTCGGCTCTCGCATTTAGACTAAAAAGCAAATAAAAAACAGCATTAGCATCATGTTTCATACGTCATCTGGGTTGTTGGTGTGATTGGTTTGAGGCATAGACTGTAAAAAGAATGGACGTAGCACCCGTGACGTCACCCATTGGTTTGGGGGAGTCTGTTTTGTGCCTCTACTACAGGGATTTGAACTGCGCCATCTTGGATTTTAGGTGGAGTCTCCTTGCCATATTCGGAGAGGTGCGGCAGTTAGCCGGCTGAGAACCTGCCCACTGAACTCGGAGCAACCAATTAACGGCCGGTAAACTGTCTGTGAACCTGTCACTCAACGTAATTTGTGCACAAATTTGAAGCGTAAACAATACTAAAACGGTTGTGGTACAAAAAAATCCCCCCCCCCCACAGTGTTCACAGAGGTGGAAACTATCGGTAGAGACCAAAAAAATAAAATGTACCAGGCTGTAAATATGTTTTTTTAAGCTGTAAAGTCGGCTATTTTAACATGGGGCTCAATTGGAGTTGCTCCCTTCTGGAGCCAGCCCCCAGAGGCCGGAGGGGTACTGCAGCTTTTTGAACGCGGAAGTGGTCTTCACTTGTAGAACCCACAACTCCCCCCTTGGTTTGCGGTCTATTCTATTATGCCATTTAGTTCCTTTAACTATTTTTGGTACCTTTATGCTTGCACCTGACACCACGACAAGTTCCTTGTGCTGTAAACTAACCTTTACTGCTGTTGGCAATAAAAACATTTCTGATTCTGATTCTGGTCGCACCTCTTGCAGGAGAATACACCTTCCCAAGACCTATACTCAATCTGAGGCTGAGATGTGGTCTGGAGTTTACTAGGATACATTATCAACTGCAGGTGTAGATAGATTTGTGTTCTCATCAGCACCTTTTCATTTCATCATGAGTTGAATATTAAGTGTTTGTGCTTTTGCAACAACGGTTGGTAGCCAGAGTGTGAATGAGGAGGAAGAAACGTCTTTGTGTGTTTGTGTGTGTGTGTTCATGTGTCTCAGTCTGAGCTGCAGCCCCCAAGCTTCACTTATCAGAGAGCCGTTCGGCTTCACAAGAGGTCACTATCATACACAAGGTGATCCGTCTTAAAAGATTAGTATAGTCAGTATTTAAAAAGACGACATTACGCCTCCGACTGCAAACTGATTCAGGAATTAAGTGGTGGCCCTTTGTGAGAGTCTGAGGTTCTAGGTCAGGATGGTGTGAGGATGAATACTGTGT
Organism: Trachurus trachurus; assembly: GCF_905171665.1. Classification (NCBI taxonomy): domain Eukaryota; kingdom Metazoa; phylum Chordata; class Actinopteri; order Carangiformes; family Carangidae; genus Trachurus; species Trachurus trachurus. The sequence continues at coordinate 6,182,754 of NC_139906.1, forward strand.
GTGTGTGTGTGCATGGAGCATCCTTCACATGCACACACACACATAGAGGATCCAGTAGACAACATATGCCACCCACCAACCAGCCCGAGCTGGTCTGTCTAACACCATTTGTTGTGTGCTGTGACATTTAAGGCCCCCTGACGATACACACATTGTTTATCTCAGACAACTCGTAGCTCCATCATAGACAGAAAAACAGACGTCTCAAGGCTGCTCTTGCCAAGAAGATTATAACAATAGCTGTTACCTTGGGATAAACTGTTACATCCTAAAATCTAAATTTAAGCTCAGTGGCGGCGGTGGCGGTGGCGGCGGCTGCAGTCACCGCTCCATTTCGTGAGTCATTTTATGTGGACATTTATCTTATGTCTATGAATAATCACAGATGGATTAACAGCACTTGGCGATGGCACTGGCAGTCTGGTGAAATATATCACTCCAAGCAGGGCAGTGCAGGCAATGTGTTATACATAAAGTATTAACTATTTTCACAGTCCAAGTTTTTCTTTAAAAAGGGCAGATAGTAACATGTTGGGCTGAATCGGTGCTATTTCACTGCCAATTTGGAAAAATGACCATAATGTATGAGCCAGGCAACACAACTGTTGGTGCAGCTCTTCTATTAACTATTAACTGTTAACAGCTGCTGAGAAGAAGTTTTCTGAATTGACTCCTTAGTGTTGCTGTTGTTTATTACTGTTATCATGACAACCAAGATCTGATATGCTCAGCACTGCAGGGATAAACAACCTGTATGGTTGTTCATGCTGAAGGAGGTAATGTGTGACACGGGCATGTGCACTGTTACCAGAGTACTCGAGTATACAGGTAGGTAATCTGTTTATCGGTTATGAATTATTACCCGGTTAACCTAGGATTAAAAAAATGGCATGTTAGAGCACAGAGTCTAGCGTTGGATCAAACTACATAGCCTAATCATGTCATGATTCGGGTTTTCGTAGTGTTAAAAAGTTTCAGATGTTTATTTTGCTGTGTAAAAGCAATTTTGGATCGAGCCTCGAACTTTCAAACCTTTTACAAGAATCTGTGGTGGTTCGATTGGTGTAAGGCGTAGGGAGGGAGAGGATAGGTATCATCATGTCTGTTAGAAAATAGGCTTTCATCCTACAAACATACTGAAACCTTCCCAGTTATTTCCTGAGACAATGTGAGGCAGAGAGGAGCCTAGTCGCTAAAATGTAGTGTGGACTATTAAATATAAGCACCGCTAATGACTGAAAAAAAAATAAAAAATCCCCTCGGAGGCAGCCGGGGCATAAAGATGCACATACGTATGCCCCATAGTATGTGCATCTTAAACTGGACGGACATGACGTCATTCTATTTTTATTAAAGTAATCGGACCAGGTTAGGTTACTCGGTTAGAAAAATGCCCATGCCTAGTGTGACACAGATGAAAGTTTGGAAACAGAAAACATAACTTTTGGCTTCTTGCAAGAGAGAGAGAGAGAGCAGTGTGGTATTATTGCAGCTCAGCCCACTTTTAACGTGGTGGGAGTGTGAATAATTTCATGAGTGGGAAACAAGAAAAGAAAAAAAAATCATCATAAAAAACCAACAGACACAAGCAACGATCCCCAGGCAGGCTGTGTGAAATTGGTTCTTGGGCACCAGACTACACTGAAAATGTCTCATCCTCAGTTTTGGTTATTTTTTTTGTTTGTGTGTGTGATGTTGCTCCAGCTTAAGGACAAACTTGTTAGCAGTGGGTAGACTCTGTAGCTACATCGGGGACCCTATACGGAGGGAGGGGGTTTTCAGGGGAATAGCAGTGGTTTAAGAAGGTTTTATGGTTGTCACTGCAAAATATATGAGGGGCTGTCGGGGGGGGGCCTTTTCCCATTGGGCACCCCCCAAGAATCTCCTGCTCGCTAGAAATAAAGTCAGTACGTATGATACTTGAAAAAGACGAAATATGGACTGTAACAGGACAACTAAAGTGCATGTAAACGCGCTGGTCCCACTAAGGCTGGACTTCTCCAGATCCAACTAAAACACTCAGATAATGTGATTGGAAGTGGTTTTCTTTTGCATACACGCCGCAATTTGACTGAAACTGAACAATGCATGTGCGCATGATTCACAACAATAGAGACGGCACAAAGTGTAGCATAGAAGCCGGCCCAAAAAAGCGCCCGGCCTGATGCGTCAACACCGACATTTCACAACAACACACAGTACAACCAGCAAGAAGATGTGGTTGTTTTTTTTTTTACAAAAATGAAGAAAAGAAAAGAAAACCCAAGGCCTGGCCCAAGACCAGACCAGTACGTCTGGTCGGTCCGGCCCGTTGAGAACTCACAGTTGTTCACTAGATCCTAGGTTCGGGTTTGTTTTGTCTAATTTACACTTCCGGTTATTTCATTTTGGAAATTTTGCCAGGAAAAACTCAATATTGAGATGACAGAAGACCCGACGACTGCCAACAAGAAGAAAGCTGTTCTAGAAGAAAAAACAAGTCCTATTTAAATGACGGGTTCATTGCAACAGGTGATTCACATGCTCCAAGCTCCACTATGTGTAATAAATGTGGGGACAGGTTCTCCGCCGCTTCATCACATAAAACTTCAAATCTCCCTACGTTCTGGGTTAAAGCAGAATATCCTGAGATCTAGGGCTGACCCGATTATCATATTTTGATAATCGAAGCTTCGCGGACATAAAATCGATTTTAATCGAAGCTTCGACGGCCGGGGGGGGGGGGGGGGGTGGGGGGGGGGGGGTCGTAGCGGAAGTAATGGCAAACAAACACTGCATATCTCCAAAATCAGGCAGGTTTCCTGGATGCCAAGTCGCCTACTCATTTTAATGTAAGAATTGCAGATGAGAACCGTGTCAAAAAGGAAAAAAGGAAGAAAAAAAAAAACAATCCATCACGGACTTCATGATCGATTACCATGGCAACGAACGAAGCTTCGAAGCTTCGATTTTTTTGGGAGATCGCCACAAAAGCACTGAAAACCTGCTTCTATTACAAACATATTATGTTTGTGAAGCGCAGTTTCCTGCAGCGACAGTAAATGAGATGACAGAGTAGAGTGGACCATCACCCCCAGATGACTGATATACCGGTAGGTTATTATTATTATACTATGGTGAGTTGTAATAAAGAACGTAAATTGACAGAAAACCATGTGACCGTCTACACTCGCTTTTATGTGTAATGCAAACAGGAGGAAGTAGCTACGTCTGGCTGTTTGTGTCTCGTCCCAGCTGAGGTTAAAGGACTTTACTTCCACACTGTTTGGGTTACATTATGCACCAGAATCTGCAGGAGAGGCCTAGTATCAGTAACAGCACAGAGACCAGTATGTGCTGGAACAGTGTTTGTCTTTGTATGAGTGATGTTGTTTGATCCACGCTGCTGTCAACTGGTTTGTGTGCAGAACTGAAATCCTCCCAAGAGAAAAGTGTCAAAGGGGCTCAAAGCCTGTTTGTCCTCATGCATGTAGATTCAGTGAGACAGCCCCCGAGGCCTCGCGGACATATACCGGGGATCTGAGCCAATGTCTGCGAAACCTTCTGGGTGGACCGTGGAGGTGGGCCATTAAGAGACAGAAAAAAAAGAGATTGAGGCAGAGGGGTGAAAGAAAGATGGAGATGTCACACTGTGAAGCTGCTGGTGGTCGACTTCTGCGAGCGGCTGATTGTGGAGCTGTGGGTTGTCTTTTAAGTCTTGGGGGGTGTAAAAGACAGACTGGTAAAGAGTCACACACACACACTGATGTAGGTGTAGGTTTGGTTTTGTTGGCACCACTGTGCAGCAGCTCTGTGGGAACCCGTCGTGTTTCTTATCCACAACACATATGACTGCATACACTGTTGTGTTTGATTTGGACCGTGTCTGTAAAATAGGACAGACACTGAACCGAACAAACTTTTCAAAGGAACACAAGACTGACGCGATAAATGACGGAAACGTCAAGGTGATTTTGAGTAAAGCACAAAATTATCCACCAAAGAGGAATGTGTACTTTTCATTCAAGTTAAAGACAGGATGACATGTAGAAAGAATTTGATCAAGATGCACACAGACAATCTTCACTCTGCTTAGACAGAAATATACCAACAAGCAAAATGTGAAGTCCTCAGCAGGCCATCCTTGTTATCTAGCAACATAATTCAATTAAAGGACACTTAGTCCCCTGGGGGACAAATATGGCTGCATCCTCAATTACAACAATTAACAGAATATCTGAATGTGCACTATCTGCATGAGAGATCATTTTAGTCCAACAAATTAAGATTAAGATTAAGATTAAGCTCATTGTCCCACAATGTGAGAAATTTGTTCCGGGCCATTCGCCCATCCTGCAGCCACAAGTAACACAGAACATACAATTACACACCATCACATACAATAGATGCACATCCATATCATACAAAGTGCAAAAGAAACATGGTGCATTGAAAATGAATAAATGGCACCAAATAAAAAGTGGTAAAATGAGGCATATGATACAAATTGCATATTCGTGCTAGGATGAGCAATACTGAAGGGGCATGGAGGTTGATATGCATCATGCATGACTTTATGCCTTTTACCAACCATTATCATATCATCCAGTGTTTTAGCCTGACTCTAACTATAACTTAATCAATCACGTGTCATCGCCACAGTCTTTCCTAAAGGGAAATTGCATAGATTTTTAAAAATAAGCACGGGACTAATTGTAATCTGGAGTGTGCCCAGTATCTGTGCTCTGGTACTGGCCCCATAATGAATTCCTCTTCACCTCTGGGGGTTTGTGTCACCTATGACTCTAATAAGCAGTGTGCTGTGGCCACATAGGTGTCTTCTTGTTGGGCTTCACCTCCTAATGCTGCAGCACATCAGCAGCAGCAGCAATCAGCAGACTAGTAGCGCCACAGCAAGCGAGCGGTAATGCCAGAGGTGTATTTATAGAAGCCTAATATTAGCCTCCTCTCATTCACACTTGTCCGGAGACTGTTCACCAAACAAGCCCTGACAGTTAGCATCTGAAACACTGGGATGTTTAAGCAAATACACCGCCGTCTGCGGAGCAAATTTGTGCATCACCTTTTTTTTTTCCTCCTCCCTCTCCCACATTTCACTTAATTGGATTTCCTTCTTCTTTTCCTCTTTGCTCCTTAAGCAATTTGTCAGCGTGAAGGCTTTCAACAGTATAATTGTATAGACGAGAGCAGCTCGGGCTCTGTGCTCATAGAGGAGGATTGATATCAATGTGAGTCATTTTCTATTTACTGTCAGGTTGTAGGCTGAGAAGTCTAGGGAGCTAATGCGGATGTGTACAGTGACAGGCGGGGTGGAGAGAGGGGAGAGAGAAAGAGCGCACGGAGAGAAGAAGTGGGGGAAAAAACATAGGAGACAAGATGGTGAGACGACAAAGGGGACCGAGGGCAAAAAAAAAAATTGGAAAACAGAGGAGATAAAAATAAAGAACAAAGAAAAGAGGAACTAAAAGATGAAAGAGGACTGGGGGAATATCAGATCCAGAGACAGGCAGGACAGATGAGACAGACGCTGTGTTTGCTGGATCCTCCTATGTATGCACTTTTTTTTTTTCTGGCTGAATACTCCACAGTATTTAAAGCTGACTGGGCCCGTCCCGTTTCAAAAGCTCCTTCAAATACAGCTCACAATCGCAGCCTTCTTTTGACGGCGTTTTGAAAACCGGAGCCGAGCCGTCTGTCAACTCCACAGTGCACCAATCAGCTGTTTGATGAAGCAGCTGTGTGCTTGGTAGAATTTGCTGAAATATATGAATTCTTGCTGAATCACTGTTAAACCATCCCCCTCATGGAGTTTATTATAATATATCTCCTGTTTCCTGGACCAATGAACACTGAGCAGGACCAAAAGTTGACATCGGTGACCATACAAAGTGACTATGACACATCAGTAAGATCTAATTGTGGGCAATGGTCAGAAGCATTAACTAAATAATAATGTCAATCTAAAAACAGTGCTGGAGAGCTTTAAGTTATACCACTGTCCACAGGTGATTTCTGTGAACCTAGACCTTTTTTTTTCCATAGCAAACATTTTGACTCACACAGATTGTAAGGTTTTTTGGGTTTTTTTCCCCCCCCCATTACCCAACTCAAACCAATAACAAACTGAAATGTTCAACCCTTCTGTTAAATGTCCAATAAGAAGTAAAACAACTTTCATTCACATATCAGGCTATTTTTCCATCAGTGACAGTTCAATAAACAAAATTAACCCCATCATTGTGCAATAGAAACAACAACAACAACAGCAGCAGCAACAACAACTAGCTACTGTACAACAACAACAAGCTACAACAAAAGCAACAACTAGCCTAGCTACAGCAACAAGCTACAACAAAAACAACTAAAGTTAGCTACAACAATAGCAACAACAGCAGCAACAACAACAATGACAACAACAACAGCAGCAGCAACAACAACTAGCTACAACAAAAGCAACAACTAGCCTAGCTACAGCAACAAGCTACAACAAAAACAACTAAAGTTAGCTACAACAAAAACAACATCAACAGCAACAACAACAAAATGTTCACTTACTCAGTCAGAAGCGTTGCCAGGCAGCGGTGTCACGGTCGGACCTCCAGCTGAGAGAGGGAACTGAAGCCTCGTCTCCTCCGGAAGTAACGAGGATCCAAGAGTAAAGAGTAGTCTGCTAATCCAACAAGGCACTCATCAAACACGGTGATACTGGTACAAACGCGGACTTTAAACCCGTGTCTTTGCCCGTCACTGGGCCGCGAGGTCCCGGGCCTGTGAACTCTCCGCTCCCCGCTTTGCGTCTGACTGACGCCATTCAAACGCAGGTGCCTGACGGCGCCACATCGGTACTCGGCCATCTTTTTTTTTTTTTTTTTAGCTTTATTGAAAAGTTCCAATCACAGTCAGAACATTGACCTTGAATGATACAAAACGAAGTCTGGCATCTCAAACCAATAAATAAATAAATAAATATGAGACATATATGCATAAGTCAGTAGCCTACAGGAGTAATTTAAAGGAGCATTATCGCAAATACAGCAGTAATAGCATAAAATAAGCTGAAATATGCAAAAGATAGGTCGGGGGGAGCCATAACTAAATTTACAAAAAAAATCGCCAACAGTATAGTGTCCGTGGGGCAAATGCAGAATTTGTCTTTGTTATGATCCAAGCCGGCCCGGCTCGATTGCACTCGGAACTCGCAAATCCGACCTCCGAACCGGAAAAATGCAACAGTAAATTGTAATGTAGCAGTGTTAGGCTGCTTACAGTCACTGAATCGCTCGGTTCATTCAGCCTGGGGGGGGGGGGGGGGGGGCGACACTCTCTCTCTCTCTGACAGCTGCCCACTTGTTTATATCTGATAAGCTCCGCCTGGCTCCATCTAGTGGCCGAATTAAGAATTTGGATTTGCGATAAAGCTCCTTTAAACATAATGGTAGCCTACTCGGCCATCCATTGGCCGGAGTTACAGTAGGCCCTAACGTGATGTAGGCTAATGGGTGTGGAGCATAAGTGAACTTCAGCACAAATAAGAAAGACTAGATCTGCAAAGCATTATGAAAATGTTGTACTCCCTTGAAACTACAACATACCAATTTTCTGTAAATTGTTGTATAATTTACGCATATAGCTAGAATGTGTTTTTTTTTTTCCTCTGTATTTTATTTTTCATCCTTTGTCCAGCCCTATTGTTTAGGCTATTTATTTAGCCTACTTATATATTATATATGTATGAGCACATGTCATATTTCCTAGCCTATAAATATTTGTCCATGTATGAACATAGCGAGATAGTAAAGTGACTCCAAAAAAGCATTGTCTCAGTTTTCTCAGTCTTTTGGCTTTTGGTTTCACCAACTGATGATGAAATAGCCTAGATATTTAATTAAGCGATTAGTTAATCAACAGATTTCTGTGTGATGATGAATTAAACATGTTTGAAATCATGATCAGACAAAAATATGGACTTTTCAAATATTATATTGGGCTTTGAAAATGTGTTTGTTTTTTTCCTGGTGTTGGTGTGAATCATTATATCTATAGCATCAGGCATAGGATACATGAACAGACCTTTAGGTGTGTGCTCTGTGTCACACATCAATCAGTTGGTCCTTAGCAGAGCTTCTGTGAAGGACTCACTGACACTGTGCGTTTGTCATCCAGACAATTATCTTGGACACAGGTGAGAGTTTTTAATCTTGTTCCTAAATGTTTAATGGGCCCCAGGTGAACCTCCAGGGGCCAGTCAGGCTTTGGCTCCTACTCTGTCATTTCATTAAGCTTGATTGGATAGAGCTCCTATTCTGTGATTCATGTGGACATATGGTGAACTCAGCCCATAGAGGTGATACACGGCCTATACGAGCTGTCAGAGTCAGCTGCGCATCGCATCACATCACAGCCTCAGCTTCATTCACCTCCGCTGCATCTGTGTGTCTTTAAAACAGCAGGTTAAGGTTTCAGTTTCAGTTTCATAGACTCATAGATTCAGCATAGACTGGTGTGCATGTTAGTTTCTGATGCTTGAATGTCAAAGATAATTTATGGCTTGATGTTTTCATATCATTATCATATCATTTTTGAGCATCAACACAGAGTTTAGACACAGAGATACAGAGTGCTGCAACTCCACAGTGACTAGTATCATGTTTAACCTTTTCTATAAGCTGTCTAAAGAAATGTAAACAGAGAGAGGGAGGAAGAGAGAACAGGAGGAGGATATTAATTAAGACAAGGCGAGAGTCACTGCTGTGTCACCAGCTGGCCGTCTATCCTCCATGACTACATGACTTTCCTCTCTTCCTCTTCTTCTTCTTTCTTCTGTTTCCTTTATTGCCTCTCCCCATTTTTGTCACCTCCTAAACATTTCCCCATGATTGGTTTCTGTCACATTCTCTTAATAAGAAAGAGATCTTGCTTGTTTAATGAGGAAGTTTATGGGATCAAGATCAAGTTTTCTTTATTGTCGTTTCTTGTGCACCAAAAAAAAGAAAATTAATTTGCACCACAGAATCACAATCAAATACGTAAAGTGTTTTATGTATAAAGTCCAATAGTGAAATCATATAAAACACCAGAATTCAAACCGTCACAGCAGACCTGACACTGGGCCAGAAATATATCAGTCAAAAAGACTTGCAGAGTTTTTCTTTCCTTCATAATGTTCCAAGGACAAAACTAAAGTCAAACTAAACTCGAAGGGAGCACCCAAACACACACACACACACAGAGTGGCAGAGAGTAATGTGAGCGGCCGTGCCCCCAAACTTGGCACAGTCACCTCCCGGTGCTGCACCTCAGAAACATTACACTGACTCCATGTTGGAGAAAACAACAGCCAGCTGCACTGAGCCCCCTCACGTGCGCTACACAGTGCTGTCACTGCTGAAAGAAAGAGTGAATATGGGGTGTGGGTGGTGGTGGTGGTGGCATAGACAGACAAAGTAAGAAAAAAAGTCTTTTGTTTTCAAAGATTTCTGTATTTTCCAAATCAAATGAAAGAACGACAATACTTTTCTTTTCATGAGGAAACAATTAACGACACCTGCTGAGTGACATTAGATGAAAAAAAACAAAATGGAGAGACACATGATGACTCATCAAATATGAGTGTTGCTAATATTAAAAGATAATGCTGCCTCACTGACGTGGCCCACTCACTTTGAGCCCACTGAGACGAATCCGTGATTTTGGTGCTGTGTAAATAAATTGACTCAAATGGAGCAGAGCCAAAGCTGATGTCATTAGTTACACTTTGTGCTTCTTCTTCCTGAGACGAGTCAAAATGTCAGCTGTGAAAAAATGTGTATTTATGCATTGTTAATTCTGTGGGGAGAGAGAGTGGAGAAGGTTAAGGCCGGGTGGGAGACCTGCTACTGTTTCACTCATCACCGAATGAATAAAGTTAAGTTAAGAAAGAATTGAGCAGCTCTGAGGTGTAACTCCATCGACCGCGTGGAGAGGAGTCGCAATTAACGGCGTTTCATGTATGTGTGGTTATTCAAAGGTCTTGGTATTCTGCATAACTCTCTCCCTCTCTGCTTAACTTATATGAATCTGAGCCAACAGTGTTGTTATTAGTCACACCTGAGTTTTTACTGCTACAAGTCAAAGTGTCAGCTGTGTAAAAGGCCTATTTAGTTTAAGAAGAGTTCATTTTGCCAGAAGTCACAGCACATTAGTTTAACTCTCAGTACAGTAATTAGTATGTGAACTTCTGACAGGTGACAATTTAGATTTAAAACCAGTCAAACACTGTTTTTTTTTTGTTTGTTTTTATAAATCCAGTTCCCATGTGGGCAACTCATCTGATCACCTGCCAGATGTGTGGTATTTTGCAGGTGTGTGTCTTTAATAAGCTGTCACTACTACACTGCGTTCTTGAAGTTGCATTGTTCTCTTTGTAGTTAAACACAGTGAAGTTCCTGTTGGCTCTGGTCTTAAATATCTCTATACACATGCCACTTTATTTTTTTTTCTATCTCTCCTCACTGTTTCTCTTTATGTAACATTCAGAAATCTGCAGCTTCCTGTTCCTTCACACTGCCTCAACCCTCACTCCACTCCCATAAATACTTTGCAAGGTGATAAGTCACAATTATGCACAGTAGAGAACAAGTGTTAAAAAAAAACAACAACAACGAAAACAACTGTCACATCTGGCAGGATTGGAGGAGAACAGCATGTTTGTTTCTTTCACTCTTTGGTGGTAGAAGTGCGTCACACATTTCTAGAGAGAGGAAATATTTATCAGGAAACAATCAGATTGATTTTCTTCACCATGGTCGCAATAAAATGCCATTGTTCAGAAGTTTGCAGTGAGCTTGAAGTTTACACCAGAGTTTGTATTGATCTCTGTTACTCAGACTGTTTTTGTGAATCAGGTAAAACTCTCTTTTTACTCTCAGTCACATAATAAGCTTGTCATCTTTCCACACATTTTGTATTTGTATTATTGAGGACTAACTTTGATAAATTAATTGCATAAAGAGCATCTCTACTTATTCAATGTAATATTATTCAAATTAGAAACAACAGAAAGACTACTACTACTACTATGACCCATCACAATAAGTCTGCTGGGAAAACATACTACAAGTTTTTTATGCCCTTGTAATGAGTCTCAGTTCTTGAGCATGAAGGAAAAGAAAAAGAAAGTATGTGTTTGTGCCTCTGCTTGATAAATAAGTTAATTTCAGTTTCACAGCAGGAAGCAGAATATCTCTTTCATGTGCGCAAATGTTACATAGAGGTGAAAGTTGGATTAAACTGATTAAATTCTGCTGTTTTTTTGAGTAAATAAGTTCATAAATTGAACAATTTGCATCAGATTATGTAAATTAGAAATTCATTTTGCATAAAAGTGAAAGAAACAACAATATAACAATGAATTAGAGAAACCAAAGTCAACAAAAAGACATGAGAGTTTGTGTGAGACAGGTTCCTGAAGGTCACATCGTGTATTAAATCAAGCATAGGTGCTTCCCCTCCTGGATTTCTGGACAAGTTTTAGCAGGTTTAGTCCGTCCCCTCTCTTCTATTTTCTGCAAGTGTTAAGTGAAGTAAGGGAGCAACAACAAAGTCTGCAGGGTTTTAAAGTGAAAGTTCTTGTCATGGTGACAGTGAGTAAAGGATGAATCCAAGTATATCTTTCAAAACACTTGAATGATCTCTTGGGGTCGCTATCCTCATATGCCCAACTGTGTGTGTGTGTGTGTGTGTGTGTGTGTGTGTGTGTGTGTGTGTGTGTGTGTGTGTGTGTGTGTGTTGTTTGTGTACTGCTCTGCCCACTGGTCAAGGAGACAGCGTGCAGATTTCATTCAGGCTCACAGACTGACAGGATGATAGGAAAACTGTCAGGATTGATAAATGGGTGTCACCGTATATTTTCCCTTGTATACTTTTAAATAGACAGGAACACCTCTTGCCTAACTTTCATGCACTCCCTTTACCACACAGGACCTCAAGAGGCGATGTCGAGGAGATGTAGAGACCATAATATCAGAGCCGGCCCAAGGCATAAGCAAACTAACCCCTTGACCTTAACGGGGCCCCCCAAGAGCAATTATGAATGCTGAATGTGGTTTCAGCTGCAATCATATAATGCAAATTACAATAGTGATTATTCCAAAATATTCCAAAATCTAATTTTACTTAGGGCCCTATGGAGGCTTGGGCCAGCGCTACTTAGTATTACTGAACAAAGTCAACTAAGGGAAGATAATAAAGTCTAATGCAGGAAATCAATGGACCTCATTATTGAATTTTGAAAACTTTAACCTCTTCATCCCTCGTTGACTCCTTTACTCATGAATCTTGCAGATTTTCCAACCCTTGACATGTCTTAACCCAAGAACCTGTTGTGCTCTGCTCTGCCTTGTTCACTAGATCACACTCATCTCTAAATCCTCTTTCACTCAGGTCACCTCAGGATTTGAGCACCACTGTGCCTTTGAAATTAAAGGCACGACTACTCCAGAGGTGTCAGATGAATGAGAGGAGCCCAGTGAATCACGCTGCTGCCACAATCTCAGGGTGAAAGTCTTGTGTGAGGAGGAGCTGCCATTGATTTATTGTGAGAACTTTTTCTTCTCAGAGTCCAAGATGGCGCCTATTCATCCCAGATGTCGCCCACACACCAGTCTACACACCACGCACTGCTAGCTACTGCATGTAAATGTCCCATCTGGGTTAGATCCCTGTGGTTCATAGAAATGTACTATGCATAAGAATAGTATGTGGGCAAAGACAAATGATTACCACAACACAGCTGATAACCTGCCACTGAGTCTCCTATGGTGGATTTTTTATAGAAGTTGTAACTACCTGTCACATGTCAGCAAAGAGAACTTACTTAAAAGTTTGTCTTTGGAAAAGTCTATTCGCATGAGGACAGAAGTCTGAAGTGTAAATTATCACTGAAATGGTGTGAACTGCATGGTCAGTATGAGACTTGTATCCATGGTTACACCAAGATCTACTATGCAAGAAGCAGCAGCACCTGGGTGACTATAATTGTTGCTTAGTCTGTAGGTGCCTTCGGGGAGCTTGGCGAGCACCTCTGACAGCTCATTTTTAGTACAGATTTCCCAACTCTAGCTATTTTTCTTTAGGTTAGATCCACCTGTTTCATTCTTCAGCCGGTCCACTATCAACCACTTTCTGTGTAATTGCTTCTCATTCAGTCGCAGCGGTATCTGTAATTATTGGCTATTCGTGTCTCGCTCTCATTTCTCCTCACATATTTATAGAAAGTCTCAACTGTCACACAAGTGCCGCTGCATCAGCTCAGACTTGCAAGACTTCACTGAAGTTACATCAGACCCAAGAACGCCAACTTTTCCAGCGATAACCCTCCTGGAGTTCCTCAAGGACACATTATGAAATCTTCATGCAAGTCTGATGAACTGTTAATTAAAAGGAACAATGATTTTACCAAGAGGAAAAAATAATCTATAGAGGAGTTTCTTTTGTCTTTACTGATTTTTGTACTGTATATTATGCAATGTATAATGATAATAGAAACACATTTTATGTATATGCACCTTTTAAAGCACCTAAGTCCACTTTACAAATCTAATTATATATTCAATACACAAGGCCACAGGCACACACAATGCATAAGAATAAGTTCATAGTGTGCACAGGAAAGAGTGACAAACAGGCGATTTTCCAGGTGTGTCAGGTGCAGATTGGTGCAGATCATGAACATCCATGGCCCCGTTGGAGAAGATCAGATTGGTAGGGGGTAGTATTTAACTAAGAGCCATAGGTTCAGGTGATGTGCTCCCAGAACTGTAGGCCTATGTGTGGCATACATATCTTGGTTATGGTGGTAGAGTGTGGGATTGGTGTGGATGTAGAGTTGTGTATCATCAGCATAGCAGTGGAACATGAGGACATGTTTGAATGTGAATAATCAATATTATAAAAGTGGGCCGAGGACAGAGCCCTGGGGAACACCACGGGAAAGGGGGGAGGCTTTAAGGCCCTATAGCTACCATAAGACTCTTTTTTTCTGGTTATGAGGTATCAAATATATACAGTATATGTATAATAAGGGAAGTGTCTTTGGCTGAACTTTAACAAACATAGGTTAAGGGTTAAATAACGTTTATAAAATGTAGCATTTTGTACAGACTCAGTCATTTCTCCCTTTCAATAATACCAATTGGTGTTGTATTCTATATCATTGGAAAGCCTGATTAGTCACCTTATAACAACAAGGCAGAACTTTTAAGAATTGTGTGTTTGTAAAATGAGCAACACAGCTAAACCTCTTATTTTTCTACTTGCACTGTTAATGCCTGCTGCTGTGACACAGTAATTTCCCAGCCTGGGATCAATAAAGTACAGATTAATCTTAATCTTAGAAGAACTGTGATGGCAGTGTCAAACATCACAGCACCACACTGAATATCAGGATTGACTACTTCAACTGCAAGGGCGCTGTGAACATTGGGGATTTCTTTATCAACTCTGTATATTCTGTGTTCAGTAATGCAGTTGAGTTGTAAATCCGTTTTCGCACGAGCTGGCAGAGTAAAATGTCCAAACGTCAATATTTGTTAGTCTGGATAAACCACTGTGCCAAGCGAGAAGCGAAACAGAATAAAGAGATGGAAGAGTGAGGGGTGGGGGAAAAAATAATTGTTGTCTCTTTTGTGTCAGTAGAGTGTCTCACCAAATGTGTTTGATCAAATGTTATTTAGATTGTTGGTGATGTTAGAGAACGACTGTGTGAGTGAGCAGCTCTTTAAAATAATTGCTAATTCATTTATAGGCAGTGAAAAAGGAGAGAAACACAAAAGGACAGATGAGCATCTCTCACACACAAAAAAATCCCACACAGTGATTGGCAACCGAAGCCAACAGAAGCAAAGTCTGTGTCTGCAGACAAAGAAGAGGCTGCGTTCAAAGCTACATTCTGCTGTTCTGCCAATTCCTGTATAAATTGTTGTAAAAAAAGAAAAAAAGTGGGTGATTCATGCATTCAACATCCAGTTTCATGGTTTTATGAACATGATTAAGATGTATGCAGGGCTGTCGTGTGCTACAGAGTGAGAAATGGTGGCGGGGATTTAGTGCTCTGACCTTAGCTTATAAGGTCAAAAACATATCATCTGCGCCTTCACTGTTTACGCTTTTGATTGGTGCAGTTTTACCACTTGTGACACAGTGAAGCAGTTTAAAGAAAAGGCTTATTGTTAACAGCTATAAAGCCTAAAAAAAACTTTCTGAACTCATTCAGTTGCCACTGCTGCTTCTGCTGCTGCTTTTATTTTTCTTAGAAAATGAATCCTGTGGCCTGGAGCTAGATGTTTAAATGTATGTGTCACTTTCATAATGGCTGCCATTCACTGAACAGAATGCAACTGCAAAGGTGAGTTTAGGATTTTTTGTGTTATTGTGTAATATAAATAAAATTTGACATTGACTTTTTGTCCATACACAGAGCTGTTTAGCTTCGGCAGTAAAGCTGAACAGGGAATTGCTGCAACAATTCATTTTGAGGGTTTGTATTTTCAGTCTCAACAGGATCAGTACAGCGGGGGCGGGAGGTGGTTGTTTGTCCCTCACCTCTAATACAAACCATATAGGAACGTGCTAGTGGAAGGTACACTGGGTCTTCGTCGTCATGGTGACAACAATAGACATATGGTGATGGAGCATACAGTCATTAAAAGAACTCTAAGTGATGTACCTGAGGCTCTGTCCTTGTTGTTATGTATCTTCTTGCATTACACCTCCAATATTACCATTATTAATTTTATAATAATGGTAAATAAGAAAAGATTTGTGAATGTCACCCGTAGCCAATGAGAACAATCAAATGCACAGCCTCATTTATAAAGTATGAAGACTGCATCTCCACAGGCGGACACACACACCCTGTGTTTTCCTGTCGCTCTCCCTGCTTTGTTTGTCCTTTTTTTCTGTCTGTATGCATGCGTGTGTTTGTGTGTCTGGCTGGACATGGCTTCCAGTTCATCTCCCGCCAAACTCACTTGAGCACCTGCAGTTTATTATCCAATAAACTCTGCAAGGCAGCAGCAGTATTTAAGCCTTCAGTCTTTTGCCAGATCGTTCAGTTTTACCATAGAGATACAAACGCGGCGGCCAGTTTCTGAGTTGTTTCCTGCGTTGTCCTTATGCTCATCTGAATCCTGCTAATACTGGGTTTTGCTGCTGAGCCCCGCAGGTTCATCATCACTGCAGTCTCTGCCGTTTCCTGCACATCCAGCTCGGTCCTCCTGTGTTTGGACCATCTGCATCAACCTGTCTCCAGCTCCCCCCGCCAACCACCTCAGCCAGGGCCCGCACCCATCCACAGCCCAGCATCGGCCCATTCAACTAACATCTCTACAGTCAACAATAAAATTGCCTTTGAACTGCCCCCATGTCTGTGTTCTGCATTTTGGGTCCAAAATTGAAGTGCCTGAAGCTTTTGTAGACAGCAAGATTGATTAAAAATAAGGGGGGGTGAGGTGTCTGTTGTGTCCTGTTCTCACACACACACATATCATTTCAAACACCGATGAAATGCCTCCTGCATAGACACACTGTAAGTCTTGGATCTGTAGAGGTTTATGCATCATCCCCTGGGTGCTGGAGACCGTTAGAGGCTGGGCAGGACTAGCC
Source organism: Trachurus trachurus (assembly GCF_905171665.1). NCBI lineage: Eukaryota > Metazoa > Chordata > Actinopteri > Carangiformes > Carangidae > Trachurus > Trachurus trachurus. The sequence goes on from NC_139906.1 coordinate 6,199,395, forward strand.
GAGTATTCTACTGTCACATCATCCAGTGATAAACAGGGGGAAATTACCATATTTTTCCTATGATAATGTCCCACATTATTACTGCAGTTGACCCTGGGGTATATAACTTCAATTTACAGTCACAATATCATGTTTTGTGAGCATAAATTCCCCCACTTAATTGAAGAGTGTTGAGCTTTGCCTTGGGGATTAGGGAGGGAGCGGCTGAGATCCGACCCCCGTAGAGCTCTTAACAACCTAAAGCCCATAATATGCAGGTGGAACTGAAATCCTGCGTGAAAGAAAAAGACTCTCCCTTGATCTGAGATACAGATCAGTTTATGACCAGGACTGTTAGCTGCGCCCAACAAATTACCAGTAGCTAAAGACCTACTCTACTTCAGCTGCTGCAGATAAATGTCAAGTCTTATGTGGTCTTGAAGAGCAGGAATAATTTAACACATCACAGAGGATGGGAGGGGATGCATACGACAAATGCCAGCTTGAACATGCCAAACATCAGTATAGAGTCTGTAGAATACCACGAATGAGGCAAACATCAGTGGTGCAACATGTGGACAGCTGCAGACTATAGGGATGCTTTGCAAATGCAGGAACCGCCGATAAGGCCCGGTGTCAGCAAAAATCTCCCTGAAGAGAGAAATGCCTGCAGTGTGGCTGTCAGAGTTAATCTCAGCACCAAATAGTGGGTGTTCTTTGCCATTAAACCGTCAAAGGTGCTCAGAGTAAAAGGGCTACTGCAGAGGTGGGAGAGGAGTGAGATGCAGAAGGCGGTTTCCCATCTGAACACCAAAACAACACAGTTAGGTCTCCAACCAAACTTCTAACAAAAATACCCTGAACTATATGAATGTTTTAAATTAATTTAAACATGTTGTGATATGTAACTTTTGACATATTAAATTACCTACCTATTGTACATACTGTGCACTGGTGTAGCAGAACATAACATTTGCCATCACCTTAACATTTTAGCACATTTGAAGGGTCATGAAACCGAATTGAACCAAACCAAACCAAACCAAACCTAGTCACACTCACCAGACCTTTCTCCAGAGAATAATGTCTGGCTGGATTTCAACCAAACCAACCAACATATTGCCTTTTCTCTGTCAGTATTTACATCTGAGGGATTTTTTAAAATCATTTTCAGGCTTGCATCTTTTCTGCTGAAAGCCCAGCAATTACCTGAAAAATGATGTATATGCAACCTTATGAGAAACTCTAAAAATCTGAAAAAAAAAAAAAACTTGCAGCAGATGTTTCCAACCAAGGGGGAAAGTTGCCCAAAAAGAAAACTAAAGAAGACAAAATGCCTTGTTATTATTCCATAAATCAAAATGAAGTAGAATAGAATAGAGTGAAACAGATGGTAAAAATAAGAGGAGGGACAGTTTCAGGACGTCTCAAGATGAAAAAGATAATTATCAAAGATTATTATGTCAGCCTGTAAAGGTCCATAATCCACCTCTAAATTACCCACTAACGAGTCATCCATACTTGGCTAATCCTCCTTGGGTTTCATCCTCAGCATGATCATGAGATCTTTTTTTTTTTTCGTCTTTTTCCCCGCTCAGTTTTTGATGCATTATTCATAAAATAAACTGTAGTGGATGTAAGTCGCATACCTCCGTCATAAATTAAACACCATCCCCAATATGTGTGTGCATAAACAGGTCATGAATAACACATGTTTCATTTTGTTCTCCCTGCATAAACATAGTGATTGGATAAGAGCACTTCTGGGGTGGGGTGGGCAGGTTCCTTGAGGTTGACATCTGTATCCACTTCCTGTGACTGATGTTGAAGGATGTTTATGACCAGTTTTTGGACCAAACATATTAGAATACACACATTCATGTTGCAGAGAAATAACTCAAGAGGAACCATGGCCAGTAGCAGCAGCTTTAAATGTTCAACATATGCAGCGTCCTGATCAATCAACTCCTCAATTCCTCACTGCTTTGCACACGTTTATTTCTTTTAGCCATGCAATATCAAGAAATGTCACTACTTGTGTAATGAAAACACTTTTTTATATATAAATAAATATATATCCTATCAATCAACTCAACCACTGAAGTGCTGTAATTACAAATTACACAGCTTGCTCACCGAGCTGAAAATTGCACCTGCGACAGTGTTCGCTGAAACATGTTACTTTTATATATATTTTCCTGTTAACTAACAGCCTCTGCATCAGGTTCCCATTAAACACAGACTGATTTTTAGGATTTGCATGGTTTCTGCGTGTTCACGCCATGATATCAGCAAGAGGCATCTTAATCCTCAGATGAATATGATGCCCAGGAACCTAATTTTAGTCAAGTGGAGTCAGAGCTGCCACAAATTGTTCAAATCAGTGGATATATTGATACATTTAAAGGGGACATGATGGATATATCACTTATTGAAGGTTCTTTAACATATATTTCGTCATCCCGGGGCCATCCATGTTACATCACCTGCAAACCACCTATAAATGACTGTAGGTTTAACTTTTATGTTCTAATCTATTTCACTATTTTCTATAAAGTTATGAACATCATCATTAAAAGACCACAACATCTCATTTACACTCGTGTTAAAATGCAATTTGCATCCAGTTTAGATGATGATGATGACTAATCCACTCATGGCTGTGTGTTAACATCTGGTGCATCTGGTACGTGTCCTCACTGTTTGCAGCACATCCACATTGTGATGACAGTGCTGTCTCTAAATATATCTGGCATTAATATGTATTCTTTTAATGAGGTAAAATGCTAATCATATTCAAACAAGGTGTAAATTAGGTTGAAATTCTTGAATGTCATGTCTAGTCACATAGACTGTAGGGGGAGCGTGTGGGGGCGTGTGTGTGTGTGTATTTTATTCAGTTTAAATTGACCAAAATAAAGATTATAAGGTCTTTGTTAAGATCTCCATGCAGGCTGCGAATGGTTCTGACTTTGAGACCCAAAATGAAGAAGCTTCTTGTCAATTTACCAAAAAACAACCAGTGTGTTATAACGAGCACAAAGTGAGAATAAATTGACTCTCTACGGGTCTGAGAGAGAACAGATTTAACAGCCTGTCTGAAACCACTTGTTATTTTCAACTTGTGCTTATTAAAACAAACCACATTCAATAATACAAAAATAAAGTGTCGTATCTCTAAAGACTTTATCCCAACACAAAACCAGACCTTTGCTGCTTTGTTTCAGAGTCTCTGTGGACACACACACACACACACACACACACACACACACACACACACACACACACACACACACACACACACACACACACACACACACACAGGTCTCCCACATGTGGTTGAGGTGACATCTTAATCTGGGGAGGACGCGTCGGGTCGGTGTTATGGTGTTTGTTTACTTTTTGCCTCCGAGGCTTTGTGAGTCTTATGCAGACACACAAGTACCTGTGTCAGGGTGCATAGGTGTGTGTGTGTGTGTGTGTGCTTGCTAACAACACATAAAATTAGACTTCAGGCGGCATCTCAGCAGCTCTGTAAGGTGCAAAAACAGGAAATTGAAAAGAAAGAGGTGTCTTAAAGGATAATTTCCGTTTTTTACAACCTGGACCTTATTTCTAGCATAAAATACGATCATTTAATCACCCAGACAACTTTGGTGTCATTTGGAGTTGTTTTGACGAAATTAGCCACAGTGGAGCGGCGCGTATATCCGTATAATGCAAGAGCACGGGGCACGCAATGCAGCCTCTAAATAACACAATATCCGCGGCAAAACTTGTTTATTTCGCCAATATTTTGTTATGATACACTAGTGCTATTCCCCTCCGAGCCCGTGGTGGCATGTTATCAACATGCTGCGCCTGTAAGTTGACTACTAACCTCTTATCTGGATGATGTCATCTCCGACCGCTGCCCGGCTCATTCTGACAATAATCATTCCGCTTCGGCATTCAGGTCCATTTTTATCTCAACTAGCCGGAGCTTTAGTGAGTCCAGGTTGAGGAGAGGAAGCCTGTGGAAGCTGAACTTCATCCAGCTGCTCATTTTGTTCTGACAAGTCAGAAACACGCAGAAACGAACCATAGCATTAGCGGTAGCAAGTTAGCCGCGCCGGGGCAGCGGTCGGAGATGACATCATCCAGGTCGGAGGTTAGTAGTCAACCTACAGGCGCAGCATGTTGATAACATGCCACCACGGGCTCGGAGGGGAATAGCACTAGTGTATCATAACAAAATATTGGCGAAATGAACGAGTTTTGCGGCGGATAATGTGTTATTTAGAGGCTGCATTGCGTGCCCCGTGTTCTCGCATTATACGGATATACGCGCCTCTCCACTGGGGCTAATTTCGTCAAAACAACTCCAAATGACACCAAAGTTGTCTGGGTGATTAAATGATCGTATTTTATGCTAGAAATAAGGTCCAGGTTGTAAAAAACGGAAATTATCCTTTAAGACACCTCTTTCTTTTCAATTTCCTGTTTTTGCACCTTACAGAGCTGCTGAGATGCCGCCTGAAGTCTAATTTTATGTGTTGTTAGCAAGCACACACACACACACACACACACACACACACACACACACACACACACACACACACACACACACCTATACACCCTGACACAGGTACTTGTGTGTCTGCATAAGACTCACAAAGCCTCGGAGGTTGTAAAAAACGGAAATTATCCTTTAAGAGCATAAGTAAAGATGGTATATGCATTTCAATTGTTTTATTACCATCTTTATTTTACTATAATCTCCAAATAATTTAAAATAAAAACCTAAAAATCTAAAATCCTTATTCATATATCCCTTCTCTTGTGTTCACTGGTGACCCGTTCTCAGGTTTTAAGTGGATTCGTTTATAGCATCTATCATCAAGGCTTTTTGACTTTGTCAGGAACCACTATTTAAACAAAATAAAACCAAAACAATTTTTTTCACAAAATTCTAAAATGCTCTGGTTAAAATTATGACATTTGTGGTGTTATGGTCAATTCTGACCCGATTATTAACTCATTGAGTGCCAACCACGTAATTTCTCGTTTTTCGTTCCCATGCGTTGAGTGCCAAAAACGTAATTTTACGAGTTTTCTCAGGAACGGAGGCACGTAGAAACAAACGGTTTGTGGCCATTTGAAGCAGAAAGTTTCACCTTTCAAATGAGCCACAGTATGTGTTGGTGGCAATAATATAGAATACATTGTGGCTCTACAAAAATCGTCAAAAATTGTCTAAATTGCCGGTACACTTGACTAAAACTTTGGAAAGGAGTGCGGCACTCAATGAGTTAAGAACAATAATTAGAGTTAAAACTGAAATCACAAGTGCAAAACCATGGATAAGGAAGTCTAACAACGTAACCAAGAGATGAGAAACAAATGGGATGATAAATAATTGTTTTATCGTGGAGGACGGTTAAATTGAACCATACTGACAAAAAAAAGGTCCAGAGACCCACACCAAAAAATATTTAAACCCATATTTTCATGGATAGGAAGCCGAACAATGTAACCAAGAGAAGAGAAACTAATGGGATGAAAAAAAAGTTTTTTTTTTACAGCTGATTTAAAACACAGGTCAAGACTGACCCGAACACCATATGGTAGCAGAAAGCTAACACAAGACGAAGCATATAATGTGCTGACAACAGGAGAGGGAATTAGACCAGCCGTTCTCTCCCTCTTTTTGTTTTCATACACTCACATAACTTGCTGTGATGTTTGACTTGTTGCCATCCCATCTCTTGAGAGACAGTTTATAAAGTTTACTGTATTAATGATCCTCTCAAGACGGATTGTGCAACAGAGGAAAGCAAGCAGTCAGATACTCTGGCTACATCTTCAAGTCATCTTCTCACTGAGTGCTTCAGCTCATTATCCTTATTTGTCACTCTCGAACACAAACACACACACACACACACTCGGAGGCAAGTCTTCCCTCTGTCAGCTGTTCGACACGTTCTCCACCAGTGGGACTGACACTCTGCATTTCCATGGCGACACCGAACCAAACATGTTCACCGTCTGTGTGTGTATGTGAGAGAGAAAGAGAACGCGAGAGAAATAAAGGACTAATACACACACCATCTCTCCCAAAACACACACACACACACACACATATTTGTACATGCATGAGGTCCTGTCTCTCTGTTCCCACTCACTCACACAAGCTCCCACGCACACAAATGCACACGCAAAATGACACGCACACACAGACACGTTTTTAATTGCCTCTAATAGCCAGCATGTACATGCTTCCCTTGTTAGCTCCTGCCTGTGTGGTGTGTAGGGAGCTGCTTAATGATCATTACAGACGGAGGAGGAACACGGAGGTGAACTGGGATCCAAGCAGAGAGAGCTCAGGCTCGCTCGCACTGCATTATGGCAGTGTATTGTGTGTGTGTGTGGTTGTTTGTGTATGTATGTGTGTGTCTGTGCAGGTGCATGGTGCAAAATAATAAAGATAAAAAAATACACATGAATTAGGATTTATCCATGCGTGCATATGTATGCAGCAAAAGAGGTGCGCGTGTTTACATTCTGCTGTTTGACATTAATGTTAGCGTTCCAACATCCTAATGCCTTAATAAACCCACTAATGATGTCAGCTGTGCAACAGTTTGTCTGTCTAGAATAACCTTTTTGAATAAATAAGGAATGGTAATGATTTACCGTGTAGGGAGCTTCACACACAACGCACACACACAGACACACACCCAGATCAGTGGCTTGTTTCTCACAGACCTGTTGCTTCTGATAAGAACTAAAACACTCCTGCTTTGAGCTAAACTGACTCCGGCTGAGCTGCTGTTAACTTGGTTAAGTGAAGCTGAGTTAATAAGCTGTTGCTTTATTTTTATTTTGGTGAAGAAGAAGAAAAAAACAACTGAAAACCTTTGAGTATCGTTCTGAGCCATGAGGATTTCTGTCAATCTCCAACCTCATGTTAAATGAATGATTATGTCTTATGTCTTACCTGTTAAAGGAGGAGGAGGAGGAGGGTGGGCAGCTGACTGAGAGGATGCCTATTAACTCATCATGGGTAATTATGAATACCTTAGATGTACAAAAGAAAAGAGGAAAAAGGTGCCACTCTTGTGTGTACACATGGTAATTTGGCACGGCTTTGTGATTGGCCACTGGTTGAACTGTGGCACGCTGTGTGACCACAATGAAGGGTCTAATTTCACTGGAATTTTAAGATGCTTTGTTGTAGCTGTTTATTGTAAAACATTATAATGTATAACACATACAATATTCATGTAGTTTATAAATTGATAAGCACTAACTGTATTTATTAACTACATACAGATCAGATGAAGGATTTTGTAACCAACTGTAGCTTCCAGTCCATCCTGAAGCAGAAGCACTGCTCATTGGGATCACAAGTTCACAACCTTTTGATTTGTCAATGCAACAAAGACCGAAACTCCTCCTGTCAAACAACAATTACCTCCACTCACTTTTGTCAAGAAACCACCAGAGGAAACGCACAGACAGGCCCTGTTTTCACTCATTTGTCTCCTGCTTCTCCACATGGCCTGTGTAACCAAAGGCTGTAGCCTTTTCCCTGACCGTCTTTCATCCACAGCTCTTCAGGTAACTTTAAAAAAAGATCTCCTAGACCGGCCAAGAGAGGGGACAGCCACTTAGCTCCAGGATCCTCCTGGATCATGGTAGTACTCATAGGTTTGTGACTCATGTGGAGCGAGACAAGTCGCTCTGCAGAAACCTAATCCTTCCTGCTTTTTGTCTTCACTCTCGAATTCTTTCAGTCGCTACTAAAAAAAAAAAATACTCTGGAGCAAAATGTGAGGTGGAAAAAGAAATCCATCACATCTCCTCTGATCACAGTCTAATGGTGGTGGAGTCTGCTGCCTTACAATTATAAATCACACAGCAACACAAGTGTTCTAATGCAGTGTGAGTATTTTAAGTCACACTCAGTGTCCAGTGAGCTGAGTAAGTAATTAGTTTGATTACTTCTTCTTCAACATGCTGTTCAGGTACAGAGACCAGATTGATAGATTATCTGACAATATGAGTCCTGCCATGTTCTTCTAACACAACGTCTCATAAAGACAAGTGACATTCGCATGAACTATGAGTGAAAAACGATAATATAAAACCAAACTTAAATTGAAAAATGAAATCATCCCCCTAAACTTAAAACAACACAGTGTTGTGTGTCTCTGCATTTTGCCTAATGTATTCTGGGATGGGATCCAGCCTCTGCTCCAGTCCAGTGACCCAAGCTCAATCACAGTGTCCACTCTTTGTCCTACGCACTGAACCCTCACATACATTAATTGACAACACCTGCGAGCTTGATGTAAATGCATGAGGGAGACCGTGAGGTTAAAGGGCTCAAAATGCTGAATGAGGAATGGGAAAACAGATTAAATCACATAACATGTCGGGGGAAAAGAGGCCAGAAAAGTGATGACGCTTAGATTGTATAATTAGATACGGTCTTCATCGTTTATTTTGGTTTGCTGGATAAATAATCTGGGTAAAATCAGGCACACGTGCTGTAAAATACACAGAGGTGATTATAATGTGCCTCATTTAAAAACTGCAAGACTGGAAAAAAAGAGGAATAGGCATTCAGAGTTTTAAATGTTCGCAGGAGAGTCCTTAAGTTATTGGAGATCTCACACCTAGGGAACGCCTCAAGTCCTCCTAGACCAATGAGAAATGAGCTGTATGAGCTGACTTGGATGGATGTTTGAAACAAATCAATAGATGCTGTAGGGGCTTATATGTCTACTATATTCTCAAGAGTCTCATTTACAAGACTTGATAACAATATGACTGAAATACTTAGATAAAATGAAGCACCTGCATTGTGATGGACCTATATTTATATTCTGGGACTCCACTTAAACAGCTTTGAGTAGAGTAGACATCTCCAAACATTACGCCTGTTATTTTATTGTGTGACATGATGCTAGAAAAACATTGGAAATCTCACAGACTGACACCAGGAACACACAGTCCATGTTACACATGTGTCATGTTTGCCATGTTTTGACAGAAAATGTCACTAAAATGCCACCGTTTCCACATGCAGCAGCAAAAATGGTTATAGAAAACAACTATATTAATATATTTATATTCCTGGGTCCAATTCAGATTCAGAAAGGTGTCAGGTTTATATATTGTGGCTGATTTTATGTCACCGTGGTTGCAACAATCAATGTCAATATTGTGCTGGGTGACAGGTGAGAAACAGGTAAAGACGCCCAATCTCCAAATCATGCAAAGCAAACACGAGGACGTTAAGACGTGTGTCCGGTCTGACCTGTCAACCTGCAGGCTAAAACTAAAACCAAGATCTTCCGCAGGTGCCACAAAAACCGGGACATCCCTCACCTGAAGCCTGAACCGCTGTCTCACAGGGACTTTATGTTTTCATACATTTAACTCAGATTAAATATGAACAGCACGTTAGCAGCTCCTCCTTTGGAAGCTCTCAACGTTAGCAGATATTTTCAGCCGACAAGATTCCTCTTGACTGCATTTGAAATGAAAATTAAAGTACAAGTCTCAAGTAATCAATTTTTATGGCCTTCCCAAGTGATAGATGCATAAGTTCAGCTCAGTTAAGTATATTAAAAGAGGACGAGTCTAAGAGCTGTAAGGCATCAAACTGTTTTTCTTTTTAGATTATCCTCCTCAACTCCTTCATGTCAAAGTGATGTATAACAGCAGCTCTGAGCACTTGGAAAAGGAAGAATATAATCCATTATCATGACCAGCGGCATCTCATTATCAGATGTTCTGCTCATTGGATGTAGCGTACGGCGCTAACACCTTCAGCTGCCACACCACTCAATTCCATTTCCGCTGGGCCAGCGCCATCTCCAGATCTATTGCTTCCTCCCGCGCCGTGAGTCACGCTGGTTAATAGCATGTGCCAGATAGCGTTAGGTTAATGTCAGCAAACAGCTTTAAATAAGAGAACAAAAACAAGTTTATTGTTCCTCTAAATACCCACAACTCTCTGCGCTAAAAAAAAAGAAGAAGAAAGGACAGGACGTTGCCAGACATCGATTCAATAATTGTTTGACTGTAGAGGACGACACAGAAATGTGAGCCTGGCACACACAAAAAAGAAAAAGAAAAAACACTCAGGAGCTCTCAGCTCTCAACCCAAGTCATCTGCCACCCTGCAATCCCATAAACACCGCAAAATCCAGGAGAGGCTCTCCCCTGGCTCACACTAGTAGGCCAGACAAGATGCCTGGTGTGTATGTGTGTCTCTTTTGTGTGTGTGCGTGTGTTGTGTGAATTCACGGGAACTTCTCTACAATAACACTTTCTTTCGTGCCGATGCCCAAAAGGTCTGAAGAGGATAAATGGAACCAATTACTGGTACTCCGCCACTCATCGTAGCTCCCGCTGTAGCCACATGGCACTATGACAACAGTTACACACTGACACTTCACACTAACACACATCTGGAATTAGCTCGCTGAAACCCATCTTACGGCGAGGATCATCCGCATCCATCCATCGGTCACAGAGACGCTTGTGGTTATTCTCAGCTCGCGTGTGTGTGTATGATCATGATATTCTATGTAGAGTATAGTACAATATTACATTGAATGACTGGACAGCAAAGATTTACAAAATAACCGCGAAGAGTTTGGTTTGTGGTTGTTTTAATCTTTCTGTCATTATTTGTGTTGCTTTATAGTCATTTTACATGTCTTTGTTATGGTTATTTTGCATTTGATTGTGCATCTCTTTGCACCTGCTTGTAATTGTTTATGTGTAACAGAGGTCCGTGGGTATAGCCACAGTCACGAGGTACCAGTGAGGAGAAGTGACGATATGTGGTGGTTAGCGGTACTGAAGTTAAACTCACTTGCCCATAAAAGACATGCTTGCCTAGTGGTCATTGACCTCTTGGCAAAACGGTTTGCATCGTTACCCGCAGTGCAGGAGACTCAGGTTTTAAACCCAAAGCAAGCCAGATATCATCGGTCACATATGTCTCTTTGATTGTTTTGTGTTTTGTTGTTGTCATTTGTCATCTCTTTGTGGTCATGTTCTATGTCTTGGGGGTTAATTTACTTCTCTTTGTAGTTGTTCACACCGATTTGTAGTTGATTGTATCTCTTTGTGGAGTTTTGACATGTCTTTGGGGCCATTTTGTGTCTCTGGGGTCATATTGTATGTCCTAGAGGTTATATGAGGTCTTTGTAGTCATTACTGTCTCTTTAAGGCCATTTGAGATCATTTTACATCTCTTTGTAGCTGTTTATACCTTTTTTTGTGCGTGTTTATTTCCCTTTATGGTCATTTTATGTTTCTTTGTAGTTGCGTCTTTTGAGGGTCATTTTGCGTTTTTCTTTGTGATCATCTCTTCGGTGGATGTTTGATGTCTCTTTGTTGTTGTTCTTTGAGTCTGTCAACAACAGCATTCTACGGGTGAAGCAGAAACTCTTTGGCACTGCTGCTGGTTGATAGTCTGCACCTGAACCTCAGCATTTAATTCACACTGGAGATGAAGAGATGCTATCTGAGTACTAAGCTCCCTGCCACAGCCTTCACCCTCCAGATAATCTGGAAAAGTAAAAGTTAGACCGGGAGAAAGCTGTACAACAAGAGTTCAATGTGTAGCAGTGGCGGAACAAAACACGTCTGATGAGTTTTGTTGTAAATCAATCAAAATGCAGCATTCTTTTTAAATTTTGACTACAAATGAGTGAGTGTAAAACCATATCTGCACTCAATCTTCAGAAAGAGAGGAGTAAAGGAGGGAAAAAGAGAATAAAAAGAGAGAGAGAGAGATTGCCACAGTCACTTAGAGCCCGTCCCTGTCCTGCAGCCTGTCCTGATTATCTCAGCTCTATCTAAATGATTCCACAAGCTGAGTAAATAAAGATGTCTCTCAGCAGGAGGGAGTCCTGGCGGTGCACTGCTGGCTCTGGCCACTGGGGGTCGCTGCTTCAGAGAGAGATGAAAGAGCTCCTCAGACCATGATTACACAGTGTATCTACACGTCTCTGCGTTATCTGCATGTCTCCATGGCTCCTCTCTGTGGGTGTGACATTATAACATTTCTTAGCTTCTCTAATAACTCAAATACTCTTTGGAATTTAAATGTGCCAGCCATTTTATAGGCTACTGATGCACAACAGCTTCTACGTCTGTACCTCCAGTATAATAGTTGAATCATGAAATATGGCAGCTAAATAAAAACCAGTAATATAACTAATCAGAGAGATCTGCGAGGGTGTAACCAGCAGCAACTATGAGCTTATAATAGCAAAACAAAGGAACAATTATGAGCACAAAACTGCAGATGTAGAGGCAGAACAGATGAAAGCAAACAGCACTTTACTTTTGTCAAAGTTCACGGAAACATTCAGCAACAGGTAATTAGTCAGTAAACAGATTACAGCGTAACTAGAGTACCAGGGAATATGGTGAGGAATATGCAGGGAAGATATTGGTTGGAGAGAGTGGAGGGGTGGGGCTGACCTCTCATTAAGGAAATGTTGTTTGGTTATATTTTGTTATATAGCCTAATTAAATACTGAAATAATCCATACAGCTGATAACATGGGATGCTGTTCAGCTGCAGTGAGAGATGGCTGAGTTTGATGGTGGTAAAATGCTGTTGGTTAGCTGCTGCACACTACTTCCTGTACCGCTTCCCTTGATTTTGGCCACACCAAGAGCATGAATTTCATCAGGCACATTTTAGCCTGACTGCACCATTGGGTTGTACCTTTGATGATCAAATGACTGGGGGAAAAAAGGCCAGTGTGTGTGTATGGGACAGGAGCCAATGGGAAAACGCTCAGGAACATGGTGTGTAAATGGGCAGCCAAGGTCAGCTGGTGGAGAATGGTGGTGAACACCGGGGTTAGCCTACTGCAGGGGTGGTGGGAGTGGTAGGATCTGAAATGACAGGAGAAGTGAGACACAACCAAAAATTACCACAGATCAAAGTGGAGTGCAGTTCAAACAATAGCATTTTGATCATCCTCTGTAGGCCTATTTACATCCATGAATGATTTTAAGTGTAGCCTACAGTATTATAAAGAATGCAGCGAGGGAGGAGTGTCATTGTATTTCTGGTGTGAACTCTGTGTGAGTATCTGAGTTTTTGTTTTATTGTTTATTGTATATCTTGTAGGCCTATAGGCTGACTTTACATGGATACCTTGGCCAGGTCTCCCTTGTAAAAGAGATTTCCAATCTCAATGGGATTTCCTGGTTAAATAAAATAAATAAATAAATATACAAACAAATCTTCCACATGAATTTCCCACTCAACATTTAATAGTCTGAGTTTCTACCACTCCACTGACAAGCTCTAACAATGAATGACTCTCAGATCATCTTCTGGAAGAAGAAGAAAAAAAAAATCACAAACCATGACTACAGTTGTAGGCTAACCCAGCAGAACCCCAGTTTCCTTGTTTCATCAAAAAATAATTGAATTAAATTCAAAACATATCCCTAATGTTATTTTCACTTTCTTTGTTTTTTTGGTCTACCAAAATATGTTTATTTGAAGTTACTTGGTGGGTTTATGTGCTTGTCAAGTTTATTCAAATGCGATTGGCCAAATCGGCCAGCGGCGTAATGCTATTGGAGGAAGGAGGTTAGCCCCGCCCCCTTGAATTATCATGCTAGTTAGCGCGTACACTACGAACTGGAGCAGTGAGAGGAGAGCACGTCAACGAGTGAGGAATGAAAAGTAAATATTTCGGCGGTTGTTTCACAAAAGTTGTTTCTAACTGTTTAAAATTGTTCAGAAACGATACTGGAAGTCACTGAGGAGACCCGGACCGTCTTGGTGAGTTAATTGTAGCTAAGCTAACATAGCTAATGACGCTAGCCTGGTCACTAGTCATGCTACGTACTAATGTGTGTTTGTGGTAGGTGGCTAATTTGACATGGTAACTATAACAGCTGTTTAAAGCTTTCTTTTACATCAAAGGATGTGTACTTGAATATGAAGAATTTGAATGTGAACTGTAGCTCTGTTGACAACCATATAATTTATACTTACTTATACTTTTTAATTTATAATTTTACTGTTCCTAAGGTCAGAACAGAAATGGGGAAGAAAGCTTTTAGCTTTCCTGCTCCAACTACATGGAACAATTTGCACTCAGGGCTCAAACTCCAACATGTGGTATCTCTGAATGTGTTTGTTCATGATAAATCCCACTGTATCCAGGCTTCATGAGTGCAAATGATCTCTACCTGATTTTGTAAATTCAATTGTTTGTTATTTGTATCTTTTATGTCTATGTTTATTGTGACAATGTGCTGAAACGGTTTGTTTTCTAACTATGTGCTGCCATTCTTGGACAGGTCTCTCTTGTAAAGAGATCTTTGATTTCAATGGGACAAACCTGGTTAAATAAAGGTTTTAGTAATAACAATAATAATGATTCATGGTTATGATTTGCAATCATAGTCGATGGTTAAAAGAGCTATTAATCATTATTTAATGGCTGCACAAAGAGCTAAAAACTAATGTTTTGTTTTTATAGGTATACCAGAATTGGATTTTCTCCCTGACAACAGAAATGGCGAGTCACTGGACGATCTGATTGCTTCATTCATCCGAGAGGGAACTCAACTCATCCATTCCTCCTGCGCTGCACAAGTTCATCAATGTGGTAGGATTTGACACGACATCCACCTGATGTTGACAAAACATCAGAACAACAGACACTTAGCGAAACAGTAATTAACTTGTGACTACACTTAAAGGTTTATATGAGTTAACTAGTTATTTGAAGACAGACTGATCTTTGACGAAGGAAGTCCTTGGTCCTGTCAGTTGGGGCGTTATAAATGTCTTTGTTTAATTTGGAGGACATGCTGGTTAAATGGGGTGTAAATAAAGGGATACTCATCTTAGGTGGCAGCAATTGTGCAGAACTCCCTGACACCCCTGTTATCGCAAATACAGAACCTGTAATGAAATGCAGTTCTACACCGTGGTGTTGCTAAGTGGAGAAATATGCTTTCTATATCAGTGTAACGGTCCAAGTGACAGTAGCTGTCTGCGTGACTGCATCTGTGTTTGAATGAATATGACGCTGTTAAGAAACATCCCTTTTGTCTCTGCTCTGGCTAAGAGCTACGCTGTGTCTCAAAAAGCAAACAAATTGTCATGGGATGAAGAGTGAATTACAATAATGAAGAGTGACGGGGAGAAAAGGAATAAAATAGAGGGGCAAATGGGGATGAAAAAAAAAAGGTAATGGAACAGAGAAGAGAGAAGAAGGAAAGTCTGACAACAGAGCAGTGGTGAGCTGGAGGAAATTGAAATGCAGATGGTGAGGTATTCTGCTAAGCTCTCATACCTCTCCCTATATTCTTGAAGCCCTGTCTCTAATTTCACTCTCTTCACACTTCTCTTTAACGTTTCTTTTTCATTTCCTCTCCCCCCCATTCCTCTCTTTTATCTTCCCCTTCAGTTCCCCGTTTATAGTCCATCTTGTACTCCATTCTCTGCGACCCCATCTTTATCAGCCCCACTCTTTCCTCCCTGTTCTTGTCTATCTCTCTGATCCAAACTGCATGTGGCAATGAATTCTCTCCCTGGCAATGAGCTGTCTTCTCCCCGGAGCAGCAGCAATCCCTGGCCAGAGGAAGGCAGATCTCTTTTGTTGGATCGTATTACACCTCCTGCCGCTGCTTATGACACTCTTGAGCAAGGTGAAGTCTTACTGTACACTTGAGAGGGGGAAGAAATAGCATAATGAGCATGTATTGCCATTATAAATAATACACTGCCATATGGGTGGAAAAATGTAAATATATTATATATATATATATATAATGTTCTTTCCTCCCTAATTAGGTCTGATCTGAGAACATGCTGCATACTTAAAGTGCATGACAAACTTATGGCATATAACAGCTGAGCCTACGCATTATTGCACCACAGAATATGTTGCAGGGTGCCATACACACCCCATATACAGTAGACACCATTAAAGGTAGGACTGTAGTTTCCTATTAAGGGCTGGGCAATTCAAACCTTCTCATTGTTGCTCTTCATCATAAAATTAAACAGAATGGTGGGTCTCTTTTATCTGTGAAGTAATTTCAATTAGTGAATGAATCAACAATTAGCCTAGTTATATCTTATTAGGAAGCCACTCTCTTTTTCCCGTTGTGAAAGATACAGCAAAAGCCCTCTTTAAGGGATACTACACCCAAAATCGACATTTCACCAATTTTCTACTCACTGTCATGCCAAGGAAGAGTTTGGAGAACTTTTGGAGTCATAAAAACCCTTTAGGAGTTCCAGGTGGGGTCCGGCTGGTAACGGATTTTCATATAATGGCGGCGGATTGTGCTCAATTTGAATCGTACAACACACACACTATGAAACATCCAAATACCTCCATACTGCTCGTCCGTACTGACCCAAGTGTCCTGAAGCCACCACATGAAAAAGTTGTTGGGGAAAAAATTAATTTGATCTCTGTTTTTAGCCTTGTTGTAGCAGTAGCTCCCAGGACGAGCAGTATGGAGGTATCTGGATGTTTCATAGTGTGTGTTTTGGACGATTCAAAAGTGAACTCTATCCGCCGCCATTATATGAAAATCCGTTGCCTGCCAGACCCCCCCTGGAACTCCTAAAGCATTTTGATGACTCTGAAAGTTCCTTGGCATGACGGTGAGTAGACAATTGGTGAATGATCGACTTTGGGTGAAGCATTGCTTTAAGGTTGCAGTGGACAGAAATCCTTTTTAGTTCTCAACAGGGCTTTTATTGTGAAACATTTGCAGATGCATGCAACGTTAATGTCACTGCTCTTTGTGATGATGTATGGATGGTTTGGAAATGCTGTAGCTCTGGCAAGTGGCCAAAATAATTCATGCAAGTAGTGATTTGTCAATCAAGTCATTACTGTGTTGGGTCAAGAGAGCGTCTGATTAGAGCTGAGACAAGGTGATTTCTTTTTTCTTTCTTTTTTCACAGTGGGGCTGATTTAAGTTTATTTTACACTTTGATGCACAGATATCTATAAGGATCTATTTGGGTTTTAATCATCTCAGTGTAGTTTTACATCTCTTCTCTCAGGCGTCTCTCTGGTAGTCCGCTTTGTTGTGATATCACAATGTAACAGAAGTCCTGATGGCTCCTTCTAGGGCTGAGTTTCTGAATGCATATCTCTGTGGATAGAGGCTTTGAAACTTTCACAGTATTATTATAGTATCGAGACTTGCTTTATAATGAAAAAGGGATGTGGAAATCTTCCTTTATATTGTATGGAACCTTTGAAATTTCATGTTCATGTGCTAAGGCAACTTTTATCCCTCACATTCATCTAGTTGAGTATTTGTGAAGCTGCTTGTGTTTGGTTGTTTGGTTTCTAATGAGGCCTCGTCTTTGGCATCTTCACTGGTGTGTATGAGTATCACTTTTCTCACAGTTGTACTGCTTGTCTGTAATCTTGCCTGTGCTTCAGTTCGCCTGTAGTTGCACTGATTGTTTCTCACTCATGTGCTCCCTCTGTTTACTTCTTTGTCCTCGCTGATACAGAAAAGAGGGATCCCTTATTCCCTCCTCATGCATGAAGGCTGGCTCTTTATCAGTCACCCCTGTGGAGGGAGAACGAGAAAGACAGAGATGAGAATGGAAAGCTTTATAGAGTGTGGAATGGGTAAAGCAGCGAGAGAAAAAACACTGAGTGGGAATCTGAAGGCAGAAATGCATGGTAGGATTTGATGGGGAACATTTTATGTTTTATGTATCGGGCTCAGAACAAACTTCTTGGCCACACTTTGATGATGTGTTACTTTTCATAGATATTTGGTCAAAATATTTAAGCTATACAAAGATTGTGCCATTAATCCTGCGAAACGCAAACTCTGAACCAAGCCAAGGTCCCTCTGAAAATACTCGTCCCGTGCGAGTGGGGCTTCAGAGGATTCTTTAGATAAGTAAGCATTTCAATCCAAGTAATCACAAGGAGTCACAAATTGCAGCACTTCAGCTTCTCCAAATTCTCTTTCATCACCTCCCTCCCACTCTCCTGCCAGTCTGTTCTCCTGCTGCTGCTGCTGCTGCCGCCGCCACTGCCGCTGCTGCTTGGCATGAATTTATTAATCCAAGTGTCGGAGAGAAGTGGAGCCGAGGGAGCGGTGACCTCATACCTCCAGGTCAGGATCCAGCTCCACACCCCCCAGCTGGTGGCTGCTGATCTGCATTCTGACAGCTGTGGCGGGGTTTAGCTCTCCTTGACTCGTGAAGACGTGGTCGCCACTCGACAGATCTCGACTCTCGCTTTTCCCAAATGGTAGAATGACCTTAAGTCGCTGATATCCTCGGTAAAAGAAAAAAAAGAAAAAAAAAAAAAACATACACACAAACTGAAATCTCGCCCCAGGGGATGAAATGTACTATAGAAATACAACAACTCTTGTTTACCAGTCAACAACTCCATGGGGCACAGCCAGGAATCAAGAAATGCTGAGGGCAATTGGGGTAAATTCCCCTAGGAAATTCCCATTCTGTACAGAGAATCTGACGGGCTTTAAAGTTTTAAAAGTTTGTTAAAATGTGCATTGTTGTTTTTCAATTTAAAACCTATAAAATATAATGATATATATATACTGTATAAAAACACAATAGGTCTGTAGTTGTAGAACGAAGTGCTCCTCTTACTGTCAAGCTTTCTGCCTCAGTGCTCTGGTCTCTGTGGTTTTGCCCTGCACTGCTTTCTGACATGACCTCTCTGTGTTCATTGGGACACAGTGTGAACGCTGCAGCTGTGACCTTTGACATCTCTGTCACTGGTCTTTGGTAAAGCTGCTGCTGCTGCTGCATGAGCTTATTTGAAAAAACAAAACAAAAAAAACTGCTCCATTTCAGGACGACAGCATCTGCCAAATGAATTTTACAGCCATCTATTTGTGGCTTTTCCCAATCCCTGTCCATTTGCTACAAACAGAAAAATGCTGAGTAAAAAAAACGACACACTTTGAGACTGTATTCAATGGCTGATTTCAGTACAGTGAGGGGCCATGTCCACTAAACGTGCTTTTTTTGCGCTGATAATGCCCCCCCCCCCCCCCCCCCCCCCCGATATCTATTCATAAAATCCTTAGATTGATCTTCTTATGTTTGCCATTTCCTGTTAGTTAGTTAGTTAGATTATTTAGTACGAATATGAAATTAACTATGAATCTCTACTGAAGAGTTGCACAGTTAAACTTAGGGAGTGGTTCATGTTAAATAAATGTGCATAATGTAACTGCTTTTGGGTCAACTTTTAATTAGCCTAAACACAATGTTAAGTGTTAAACATTATTTTCAATAATGCACCAGGTAAGAGAGTTCCATCCTTGTACAATTTGCAGCATTGGTTCTGTGAATCTCTTTAATAACCATCCAGAATTGGTACTAAAACTGAAATTACTCTAAATGAATCGATATTGAATCGAATTAGGACCCTGTGACTCAGAATCGAATCGATTCAGTAAATCAGTAGCGATACCCAGCCTGTTCTTATTACGGTATAAGTTCATGAGTCATGAGCTTTGGAATAAGAAAAACAAACTTTTTGAACATGCACTTTTTAGTTCTTGGTTAAAGAAATGTATATAAACAAAAGTTGAAAGCTGCAGAATCAATGGTATCGTCCCTTTTTATTGCAGGCATTCTTCTTCCCTCTGAAATCTTTTAACGCCTACATCTCCCACAAAGCAACTCACAGCCACCAACAGTTCAGTTGGCAGTCTTTTCAAAACTTGCAGTCTTCACCCCCACCCGAAGCCTCGGGTGACGTGTCTCAGGCATTTTATCAGATTTATCAGACACAAAATGCTTCAATCTCATGTGAAGTAGACCCAATCGTCACAGGTAAACACTTTCAGTTTGAACATTTTATTATACACACCTGAATGTGTTTGATCTCAGTTTGTGGTGAGTGGAGAGAATTTAGGCCTTTTTTTTCATATATTCATCCATATTTTCATAGATTCAAAATGCCTCTAACAAAATTGCTTCATGTTCAAATTAAATAAATAGAGTGGACAGAAATATGGAAATAAATAACCCTGGGTTGAATTTTGGTTTTATCTCAATAGTAGGCTACATTTATGGAGCTTTTAGAGATGAGAGTGCATTAAATATGAAGTAGATCTGAAATACATGTTGAAAAATATAGTCATTAAAACAAACTTTTTGGTAGCCCACTCTTAATCTGGACTTCGTGGGCAACATGTGACCTTTAACTCACACTTCCCGGGACAACGATGATTTGATTAAGAAATGAGTGAGGTTATTGACAGATTGGAGGCGACTGACATGGCTGATTGGCCTGTATTGGTGTCTGTGTGTGTGGGAGGCCAGCTTTACCCATGCCAAGCCTGAATGGGAACATACTCATGTGTTCATAGAGGAATCAAATTATACTCATGATCAAGTCAGAGTCATTAATTTGCTTATTTTTGCTTATTGTCTCTGAGCCATTTGAGCAATTTATTATGATTTTTAAATGATGCAGTTTTGTTTGCAATCCAAAATGAATTAGCTGCTTTTTTTTTTAGTTTTTTAGTTTTTTTTGTATACCTCCAACTGGGAGCAGTTTGTCCTTCACACATTTCCCTCTTCTTTGTCTCACAGGAGCTTTTAGTTTAGCTGTCGGAGTTTGTGAATAGTCAAAACACAGCTCCTCGTTGGCCGGCTGAGTGCGTGTGATTTTTGTTGGAGAGAGTGCATTGGGAACACTTGAGAGAGGCAGACAGACAGACAGAAAGCAAGAGAGAGAGTGTGTGTGTGTGTGAGAGAGAGAGGGAGGGAGGAAAGAAGAAGAGAGAGGTTGATTGAGGGAAAGGGAGCGGACGGGCGAGTGAAGAGATATTCTCTGCAGTGTGTTCCCTCTCCATCCACAGAGGCCAGCTCTTAATCTGCTGCCTCTGTGGGCAGGCGGAGACAGAAAGAGAGATGGTGGTGTGGGAGAGAGAAGGAGTCAGGGGGAGTTACCTGGAATGACCTAAAAAAAAGAAGAAAAAAAAGAAGAAAAAGACAGACAGACAGAGCGGGAGGACAAAGACCCAAAAATTCAAAAGAGAGAAAAGAAAGATTTTATATCCGCTGGAAGATAAACTGACAAAGAGAGAGAGGGTATAGGTTTATTGACGTGTGCACCGTATATTGCAAAGAAAACTCCTGATTGGCTTTAAGCAAGTCTGTGTAACTTTTTACAAAGCAAAAAAAAAAGTTTATTTCATCAGACATAAACCACACGATTTTCTTTTATTTAATACCCACAGAGCTGCTTTTGCTGCCACAGACAGTCACAGTCTGGCGTGATTGAAGACAGTTGGTGTCGGTCAGGCAACGTTTTTCTGAAGCATCATCAAATTCAAAAAGTTTACATCATAGTGTTTCATTGAGGATCGGACAAATATCCCCAATGTAACAGGTCAACCTCTGCCAACAGCTTGGGATGTGCAGATGTTTCCATTGTCTCGCCACAACGGTAACACCTTCTGTTTTTTTTCCACATAGTAAAATAACTTTTGATTTCAAGTTTGAGGCTGATTTATCTAAATACTGCATCATCTAAATTGCCTCTCATAGGAGAATAAAATACAGACTGAAGTAGAAATGCACGATAGCTGTTTTTTTCCACCAGTACCGTCCGATAATAGATAACTTCTTGTTTCTCGTCACTGATGCCGATAACAGATAACAGATAACATTTTCAATTGTTGATACAGTATACACACCTGCGGTTAAAGGGATAGTTCAACATTTTAGCAATTTGGCCCATTGCCATAATCCCTATAGTCATAGCAGTAGGTTTGTTACCTTTAATCGTTGGTGCAAGCTATTTGTAGAATGGCGGAGCAGAGCCGCGAGCTGCTCAGAGCTACGCTACAGAGGCTCATGGGATTTCTTGGTTTCCCTCATTTAACTCATCAAATACACAATCCAACAACTCCAAAACACTCAAATGGACAAGTTGTGACCTGGCTGCACATTCACCACGCTATGAGATAATAACAGAACGTTATGAGACAGAGTTGTTTTAGAGGTAAATGCAGAGACTGCTTGATGAAAGACTGCCCCCGACGGGAACGTGCATCAGCGGTTTTGCATGAATTTACCTCTAAAACAACTCTGTCTCGTAACGCTACCTTATTATCTCATAGCGTGGTGAATGTGTGTGTGAAGTTGTGTCTCTAACTGTACTTTGTTTCTCCAGCAAAGCAAAGTCGTCCCAGTAGTGCTTGGCTTAGCTCCACGAGCCCCTGTGGCGATGGAACGGTTACACTGACGTCTCCATACAGTGGGGTGGTGTGGGTGCTGGTGTGGTGTAGCTGTGACAGTATGCTGCCTGATGGCCTGGCTGGTGTGTGTGTGTGTGTGTGCATTGTAATGCAAATAGGAAAGCTACATCTTTTCCTCTCTCTCTCTCTCTGTCATCCATTTGTCAGCATGTGACTCCACTTCCTGTGACGCTTTCTCCACTTCCTTGATGTTTTAAAATACGAGCAGCAGCAGCAGCATCAGTGTACTGTATGTCAGTGACACAGTGAGTCTATGATATATGTAGATGTATAATGAAAATAACAATATGTATTACCAGGCATCTCCCCTGTGTGTACCTCTCTGAGTGTGTGTGAGAGTGTGAGTGCAGGAAAACAGTTTTGTAGCTGCACTCTGTTTGGGAGATAATTGCCTAGACCTTTGTAGTCTGCTCCCTGAGCCTGTCTAAAGAGGATATAGTCTAACACACACTCACACACACTCACACACACTCACACACACTCATGGCTCCATCTTCAGAATTAGTGATGTCTTAACGACAGTGGATCTGTTGGCATGCTTGTTGGTGTGTGTTTGTTAGTGCGTTCATAAACACACACACACACACACACACACACACACTTGCAGACAGTGTCCTCATGTCTTGCAGACTGTGACAGAATCTATTCGCCCACCTGCTCCTCTTCATTATCCAAAAAGCAGAGCTGGAGATGTAGGGCAGACAGAATATCTGGCTGGTTACGTTCCTCTCCTGTCTCTCTCTCTCTCTCTCTCCTCCTTTTCTTCCTCTTGTCTCTGTTCTTTCTCTCCCTTTTTTGTTACGTCTCCATCTGTTTCCCCTCCTGTTCCTCTTGCCTCCCCCCCTCCGTGCAGATACTACCTTCTCCTCTCTGTGCTACCTTTTCATCTCCTGGTTTCCTCTTGTTTCCCCCTGCTTCCATCTTTTCACTTTTCCCTCCACCTCTCTCTCTTGTTTCCTCTTCTGTCCTTCTCTGTTTCCTCCTTACCTCACTCTCTGTCTACTCCCCTTCCTCCCTTCTCATCTTCTGTCTGCTACCCTCTTGCGTCGTCTCTTTTTCACTCCCCTCCTTCTCATTCCTCTTGTCTTCTCGTCCCCTAACCCCTCGTTTCCTGTCATCTGTCTCTCTCTCCTCTCGGTTCCTCTCTCCTCTTGTTTCCTCTCTCCTTTCTAGCTCTCCTCTTCCCTCCCTCGTGCCTCAGCATGCTCGCCACGTATTCAATTATTCTGGACTTGATTACATGCTTAAAATGCGACATTGAAGGGCGAACAGCTACTTACTCTCCAAAGGAAATCTATCGGCATCCTGCTTACGATGCTGCAAGGTTTCTCCCAGCTTTGGTTTTGTTTACGCAATTTCAGAAGTGTGTGTGTCCTACTTTGGTGCTGGCAGGTGTGTGTTGTGTGGAGAAAGGGGAGGTGGGAGGGTTTCTTTTTTCTGATGTGGTAGTCCCGGTGATTCAAAGGTCTTTTAATACCTGTTCATTACAGATAACACCCTGATCTCCACTTGGGTACAATGTGCTATTTAAGTTGGATAACACAGAATCACTGAACGTGTTATCGGCTGATTGATGCAAACACTCCCCAGTGACCTCTTCTGGTGATGTCGTCATTCACTTCTTCTACAAACACACATACACACACACACACACACACACACACACATACGCACACACACACACACGTATAAGCGTCACACAAGCTCACAGGCAAAGCATTTATCCACATGACTGGAGACCTTAAATGAAACCGTGGAGAGTAGAGTGAGGTAGCTGTCAATCAAGCAGTGTTACACGCCCACACGGTTCTGAGCTGATCTCTAATCAGCCAATTACGTGAAAACACCAGTCTGAGTCAGTTTAGTCTTCAGTCAAGGAGAAAGGTGACGTTTAAAGTGATAGTTCACCCAAAATTGAAATTTCACTCATTATCTACTCACCCTCATTTGGACTAAGGGCTGGGAGAAGTTTCAGAGTCCTCCGTGGCTTCTCTGAGTTACAGGGGGTCTCGGCGTAGCAGTGCATGTCAATATAACGGTTGCAAATGGATACCAACTGTCTTCGTAACAAAAAGACACACCAAAAAACATCCAAATACCTCCATGCTGCTCGTATGTAATGTCCGTCTTGTATTGAAGCCCCGAAATGCGAAATTGTCCCGAAAAAAATTAAATAAGTCTATTTTTGTAGCAGAAGCTCCTCTTCCCGGTTCATCAAATTTGGACGAACCAGGGTCTGTCCTCTTCCCAGTTCGTCCAAATTTGACAAACCGTTACATGGACATGCACTGCTATGCGGAGACCCCCTGTAACTCAGAGAAGCCACGGATAACTCTGAAACTTCTCCCAGCTCTTAGTCGACATGAGGGTGAGTAGATAATGAGTGAAATTTCAATTTTGGATGAACTATCCCTTTAATGGTTCATCCAAATAACAGATACATGTAGTATTTTCCACATAGACTTTATGAGCGACATCCAAAATATAATATCTCAATGCAGTCCAGCAAAAAAAAAAAAACATTTTTTATCACTGAATTAAAAGGTTCAGTGTGTAATAATTGGCAAATCTGAATAAACTACCCATGAATATATTAGTATAAGTGTATAATCGCTATAAAATAAAATGTTTGGTTTCCGTAGCCTTATAATTATTCTTTTATATATACATACAGCAAGGGTCTTGCTTGAATGAGTGTCGCCATCTTGCGCCGCCATGTTTGTACGGCAACCCGAACGGAAAATCCAGCCAGCGAGAGAGCGTGTTTCGCGAGTTTGGCATTCATAAATAAACTATTGAAGAAGAACGCAGAAGGAAAGAAGGAGGAGGAAGCAGCAGACATATCGTAAAATGGTTTAGATCTTCACCTCATCTCTCCATGCTCCTGAAATACTCCCAGTCGTCCCAGTCCTGGTAAACACGTTTTTTTGTCCTCGGAGGCCACCGTCACACCGACGGGAGGGGTGAGTACGAGTGAGTGAGTGAGCGTTGCAAACTAGAATCTTAACGTTGGATATCACGGTTTTACCCCCATATTACACACTGGACCTTAATATTTTATTGTATTTTATATTTCAGGTCTTTTTAATAACACATGACATCCTGTGTGAGTGCGATCAGGATGTACCTGTCAAAGAAAACTTTACTATCAGTGACACTAGCTGGAATATACGTAGATATGTGCATTTTTATATTTCAGGTAAAAGGTAAGGTAGGTACTGTGGGAGCATAGTCACTGTGGATGGTGGCACAGAGGAGGATGTACAAGACAGAATTGGGAAGGCATGGGCGAGATTCAACACACAACATCTAGAAGGCAAAAAACTTGTCACTCAAGACCAAACTACAAATTTTCAACTCAAACTTCAAGTCCATCCTACTCTAATGGCTAAGAAACCTGGATGATCACCACCACCACCATACAAAATAAGCTGCAGACCTTCATCAAATGGTGCCTCAGACGCCTCCTGGGAATACACCGGCCCAACACCATCTCAGACACCAAACTCTGGGAACTCACTAAACAAGAAACAGTCGACATCCAAATAAAGAGGAGGGAATGGAAGTGGATAGGCCATACACTCAGAAGACAAAAGTAAATCACAAAACAGGCCCTGACATGTAACCCGCAGGGCAGGAGGAAGAGAGGTACTGTAGACCGAAAACCACCTGGAGAAGAACCACAGAACAGGAGATGAAGGAAGAAAGGCTGTCATGGCAACAACTGGAGCGGAAGGCCCAAGACCGAAGTGGATGGAGGAGTTGCATTGATGGCCTATGTTCCCGAGGGAACTAAGTAAAAGGTAAAGGCAATGCATTTCAGTTGGATGCATCATTGGCCAAAGTACTGTACAGTGTGCAGTAAACAAAGCAGCGAACTGAGGGTCAACCCAAATCTAGTATCTAGTCTTGCAGAGAAGTAGCGCTATACACTGGGGAGGTGGGGAACTTTGTGGTGTGAGACATTTTATACAAATTTATATCAGAGTCTTGAAACACAGAAACCAATATTGCATATATCTGACATCACTTCCAATCTACTTTATCCTAAGTTTTATTCTATCTATCTATTTCAGAATTCAAATCTGTGGTGTGAGACTGACTCAATATATACAGCCCTTAAACATTCCCCCACCTGAATATGTCAGCCGACAATAGCACAACACAATCTGTCACATTTTATAGATGGAAAAAGTTACCA
The DNA here is from genome assembly GCF_905171665.1 of Trachurus trachurus. Taxonomy (NCBI): domain Eukaryota; kingdom Metazoa; phylum Chordata; class Actinopteri; order Carangiformes; family Carangidae; genus Trachurus; species Trachurus trachurus. Next base: position 6,225,883 of record NC_139906.1, read on the forward strand.
ACATTGCAATGATTCATTAGGGTCTGAAATCTCAATTTAATGTAAACATCCGACAGTTGGATATGGTTTCAGACAGAGTCTCTGCATGGTAGAGCATAGGTTCAGATATAAAATATGACTGATGTAATTTGGGTGAACTTTCCCATTTTATAGGCCTTAAACTACAAATATAACCACAAAGATGACTCGAGGATTAGCGTAAACTTTGTAGGTCACGGTGGTTGTTAAAGGGAAGGTTCAGGTAACATGAGTGTGTGCTGAGGATTACTCATAATTTAGCCGTGCAGGTCAGAGAAGTTCTAATGCGTCATGCGCCGGCAGTGAATAACTCACATGTGGATGTGGAGGATAAGTGGAAGAGGTGGGTGGAGGAGGGAGTGACTCCGTAACAATGTAGAAGTTATTAGTTATAAGCGTAAAACAGGATCAGGGTCAGGGTGAAACCGTCAGTGGCTCCAAGAGTTTGAAGCCCCGTCCTTGGTTGTAGGTGAGTTGGGCTCAGTGCGCTGGTTTATTCATCCCTCCCACTGGTGTGATGGAGAGCCTTGGCATGAATTATTCTCATTTTCATTTCCTGACATTGAGACCATCCCTTGTGGACCTTCAGCTGGGACTTTTAGTGAAGCTGCTGTAGCGACGAGGATGACACCGTATCATCAATAATGTTAAGAATTATTCAAAGTCAAAGTCAAGTACATCCTGAATGAAACTGACAAATCTGTCTGAAAATGTACCCCAGTTGCCTCCTCAGGATTTTTTGGATGAGCACATCGTTTTTACACAGAGATGCCACGATGTTGATGATGATGTGTGGAGGACGGTGAAAGCTGAAAATAAGCACTCACGATAATGAGTTTGTTTTTTGAAATCTGTGTATTGTCTTCTCCTCTTAATTACTTGTTGTCAATGAGCCACAGTTATATTTAGAAACTTGAAAATGCTCAAGTAATTATCCATCTCATTTACAAAATGAATCTCCCCATCTGAAATGCTAATTGAAAAATGCTTCTAAGCATCACTTAATGCAGTTTTTCACCATAATGAGAAAAAAAAAAAAGCATTTGGGAATATTTGCCCAGAATCTACATGAGGCCCAATGTACCAGTCACAAATCTGATCTTATACACTGGTATTTTAGGATTTAAATGACCTGTTATGCTCATTTCCAGCTCATATATTTATTTTCAGACTCTACTTTGCATGATTCACGGTTCATAAAAAAAGTCCATCTGAAGAAAGTTGATCTCAGTCTGCGTCGTACTCACCCCCTCAGTGGAGCCTCTGACTAAAACAGACTAAAAAGTTTCACTTGTTGGATTAATTTAGCAGCATGACATTTTATTTCAAATGAAAAAAGTCATAAAAAAATAAAAAAAACTCCTCCACAACCTATTAGAACATTTAATGTTCTCAAAGCATCAACCGTGCAATTTAACTGACTTTAAAATCATTATATCAGAGCGACTTGAAAACTTTTGCTTGAACTGGAAAAGCATACATCATGCATCAAAACCATGTGTTTTGAGCTAAGCAGCTAAGGCCTTGTGGTTCGCTGGACTTGTACTACCTCAGAAATCTTCTAATGTGATATTACACAGAGCTGAGCACGAATATCTGAACTCCTCAAAAGTTCAAATTAATTTCACATGACTGTTTTTATGTTACAGCACAGAGAGCGAGGAAAAGATGATGACTAAGTGAAACACCAGGATGAATTGCCCTCTAACGAGCTGGTGTGGAGGTTGAGACTCTTACGCATGCAGACGCACACGCACACACACACACACGCATGTACATGTACATCTATGCGATAAAGCTCCTGCAAGTTATTTACGCGCACAGCTGGCCTACACGCCGCTCAGCTCCCGGCAGGCTCACATGTCTGAGAGGCACGCTGCTAACAGGACTGAAAGCCTGAGTCACACTGTGCAACGAGCCTCAGGCCCACTCAGAATACAACTCATCACACCTCAGTACACACACACACACACACACACACACACACACACACACACACACACACACACACACACACACACACACACACACACACACACACACACACACACACACACACACACACACACACACACACACACACACACACACACACTCACAGGTACAAACACATACTCAGGAGTGTAATGGCAGCTCAGCAGGCTAAAGCAGATAGCAGGTACTCACAGTGTCAGGGGATGATGGGATGAATACAGCTCATGACCCTTCTTGCATGTCATCTCTGCACTCCCTCTCTCTCTCTCTCTCTTTCATTTGCTTTCTGTCACTAGTCACTGTTAGCTATCCGACAAATAAGAACTAGCATAAAAAATAATTTCAAACTCTTCATTTTCACACACGACTGAGTTTAGATTAAAAAATATCCTCTGCTCTTAGGTGAGCATTTGCAGTTTCAGTCAGTTTCTCTTCTCTTTTCCCTCCTCCCTTTTGTGGAGGAATATGACAAAACAGCAAATGAAGTTGTTGGTATCGCTTTGTGCCTGCGCAGATAGCATGTCCATCTGTCTTTTGTATTTGTTTCACACGCACATTCTTGAGCTATAAAACCATTTGGGTGCACAAAGGAACAACTATTGCGGTCATGTTCTGCTCTGCTCTTGAGAGAAGGCATCCTTGGATAAAGAGGCTCCACTCAAAGACACTAACGTCTGCTTGTGGCTCATTCGTCCTTTCATCCTCAGGCTTCTTTCCCTAATGCTATTGTTCTTATCGCTGACTTGCACACTGTGTAGACGTTGGGCATGTGTGTGTGTATGTTGAGATCTGTGTGTGTGTGTGTGTGTGTGTGTGTGTGTGTGTGTGTGTGTGTGTGTGTGTGTGTGCGCCTGTATACTTAATGGGGCAATAACTGCCCGCTGACTGCTTTAACCAAGGCTTCCTCACAGTATGGTGAACATTCACACTCGCACTTCCAGCAGAGTGATTGATTAAGTGTCAGGGGTGTTGGTGAATTCACATCTTGTGTGTGTCCGTGGAAGAAAGACGTAATAGTTTGCTGCCATTCATGCTTTTTTTTCTTCTTTATATCCAGCATTCAGATGCCATTTTTGAAACATAAATACATGATAAACACACAAACATGTCATGTTGTTTTTCTTTTGCATCTGCTTCCAATGTAACACATCTTAGTATTTAGTTCGTCCCCTTCTTGTTATAAAGACAACACGTTTATAGAAAACCTAATGACCCATGATTTCCTGTAAAGACCTGACATTAGCTGTGCATGTCCCAATTCAGGAAACACAGGAGACCATGTATGAAACTAACCTCCACCTCAAAATGGAAGTGCCAAAATACAGTTCCTCAAATGGCCACTTGAGCCAGGCTCCAAAAACCAGTTAATGCTGAAAGACTCCCAGGGGAAAATGTCTGACTTTTCAGAAGGAAAAAAACATGTTTATAGCCAGGTAGGAAGCTGAAAGCAGAGAAAAGTTGCATACAGTTGAGGGTGTGGCTGCTTTCAGTGTCAGGTGGATGTTCACTTAGAGTAAGTCTTGATTTCTCACATGCCCTGCCTCTTTTCTCATTTTTGGATTATAGACAACCCACTCTGCTGCTCTTCATAAACCTGTGGTTGACATCACAAAGGCTCCATCCATGTTTATTTGCAGTCTATGGAATGAACACATGCTGTTCATAGCTCCAAGCTTTGTGGTGTGTTTGGTTTCATTGTGCTGCTGCATTATGGATCTCTCTCCATAAAGATGCTGCTTCAGGGTGTAATTCTTGCAGTGCAGGTGTTCAGTTCCAGAGCGAGCAAAGCACCCCACACTTGGATATTGACCACCATGTTTCACTGTGGGCTTGAGACACCCGAGACACAGCCTTCTCGACCAAGCATTAGTCAACCAAATTTTCATTTAATTGGTCACAGGAAAAAAAAAAAAACATTTGGAGCCGTGTCTTGTCAAAAACTATATTTGAAAGGCTGTATGAATGAATTTATTTATTTAGGTATATCAAGCTTATATAACCGAAAGGGTGTAGGTTGAAGCCAAAGATTATATACCCAGCCCCGGCTGCAGAACCAAATCAAAGGGGGGGCATTGCATCTTTTCAGGGGGGCGCACTTTTAAAAAATATTTCTTTACTATCTAATAGAGTGTCCCCCCCCCCCCCCTCACAAGCACACACGCACCACTTGCAATAGGGGGGTTTGGGGGCAGTCCCCCAGAAAAAAAAAATTTAACACATAAAATAAATGAGGCATTCTGGTGCACTCTGAGGAGAAATAGGGGGAAAGGACAACATTGCTTCAGATAAAAAACAAAACAAAAAAAAACAGATTCAGTAGCCTACTGACTGGGGTTCCTATCATTGTAATGGCAAGAACTTTGGCTAGAGTGTATTAAACTGGTCTGGGGAGCTGTGGCTGGAGAGCAAAAACAAAACTCTTTCGCCCTGGACCAGCCTTCAAGGGCCTGATTCCTCTGCTTCACCATGGAGCTCACTGTCTCCTTCCACACTTCTGCCCTATTTTCATCTTTATGTTGATAGCTGCAGCTACTGTCAGATATTAATATAAGACCCACACATGCTTTAGCTTTATACTGCTGAATAATTGGAGCGGACATGTCCTGAGATTTTCACCCTTCTATGATTATAGAATAAAGCCTTTTACAGCATGTACACACGCAGCGCGAGCACACGCACACACACACGCAAGCACACGCACACACACACACACCTGTTATGGTTCTCCTGCTCAGCTGTCGCTCGTGCCTCAGGTTGCTGCTCTGTCCTACCAGAGGCAGTTTTAGTTTGTGGCGGTGGTCGGAAAAGAATTTCCTAATATCCATTGATATCAGTTTTTAATTAGCCTACACATTTCCTCTCGCTCCGAGACGGCAGTGTGAATGTAAACAAACTTCCGCGCGTCACTTGCAGCAACACGTACGCGTCACGTGACACAAGCCGAGACGTATCTGCCATAATGAATTAAATCATAATGAAATATTTTTTTGTATTTTAAATTTTACTGATTTCAGTTAACTGAATATGAATTAATACAATGTGACACACAAAACAAATTATGATTCTTCCCCAAACAAAATTCAGCAGGAAAAAAAACTCATTGCTCCTCTGACAGCCAATGGGGGGGCAAGGAGGCACGGGCGGGGGGGCACTGCCCCCCTAATTGACCCCCTGACGCCGGGGCTGTATATACCCCTACCCCTTTAACATATACCCCTACCCATTTTACCCTTTTACTGTAGGGCTTTTAATTTGAAGGGCCATGTAGCGTCTTTTGACTGAAAACCAACCTTGCAAGATCAGCGCCTCTGCCCAGTGTCCCGGCTCTGCTGTGGGCAGCACCACGACGCAAACGTGCCTTGTAACCTGTAATCTCTTAGTTATGACGGATAAGCTTACACAAATATACACATTGTAACGCATTTATGATAAATAATGTTATCTACCGCTTGTTGATTGCTTTCTCATCAACTCTGTTGAAAACAAATGCACACGGCCGGGAGGAGGGTAAGCAAAACAGCGGAAGAGCGACCGGACTTGAAATGTTCCCCTTTAATATGGGACATTGAGGTAGAAACCAGTTTTAAACCTTTTGATACTTTTAATGAAAATTAGATGTTTTCCGGTGAAAATCGGTGAAAGAAGCAAACCGTTGAGCCTCATGTCTCATGTATGCAATTTCCACCGCTGACTCCTGGCATGCCAAGAACTGGTATCAGGTGAGTGCAGGAAACGAGCTGAGGGCTAGTTTATTTCCACTTCCCAGAGGTAACAACAAAACGAACTACATATGAATATTTCCCCAATGTGTTTCCAAAGTACTTCAACTTGGTTATAAAAAGTAAACTTACTATAATGAAACAGAGAGAGAAAGAGAGAGAGAGGGAGGGTTGATTTGTACATATCATTGGATTTGGAGAGAACAACCCCGGGGGATGATACACACTTCTACACACACACACACTGATGTATATATAGTTGTTGCATTCATGCCTATCGGGGAAACTAGATGTTTATATGGCAGCATTGACTGGAGGACAATATACGATGATGTCTTTGATTCCCAGGGATGTTTATCTTAATGTTTTGTGGGCTGTGTGTGTGTCTGTGTTTAGGAGACATTCCAGCAGTCGTAATGCAGCTTCAATGCCAGATAATAACCCATACACTGAGACATCTTTCCATTTCCTCAAGCCATAAATATGCTATGTAAAAAAAAAAAATTACACAAACAGACATAACCACAAAGGAAAACACATTGTGCATGTAATATTTGCTGTCACTGGTAAAGAGAAACATGAAAGGTAAGTGGAGGGAAACCAGAGCACCTGTAGGAAACCCAGGGGGAACACATACAACCTCCATACAAAAATAACCTTATTTGTGTAAAATAAATAATAAAAGCAAAAAATCATAATGAAAAATTGTTGTGTTGTTGTCTCATGGGACATTTAGGGCATGAAAATGAAAAAAAAAAAGTACTCAGTTTCAGTTAATCCGAGCATGTTTGGGACTTGACTTTCCAGGTATAAACACGGCAGCTTGTATTTCATGTTAGTACCATTGTAGATAAACCTCCAGGTTTCTGTCGTACTCTGACTGGCTGTTAGTCATTCAACACAACACTAGTGAATTACCAAGCTAACTCCCCTCTTTGTGCTAACTTAGCAAGTAAGTCTTGGTTGTTTTGTAAATGAGCTTTTTTGAGTTTTGTTTAGTTTTCTTTACTTTGTTAAAAGATTTATTGGGGCAGTTATTGTTTGAAATATATTAGTTATGTTTAAGTTGTGCCCTGCCCATTAATTATAGCTTTTGTTAAGATCTGATCAAGTTTTCTTTTCTTTTGGTGCGTGTGTGCAAAACCCTGCTAATTTGTTTTATCCTCCCCCCTGTTTCAGTTGCTGGAGGCCGGTGGTGGTGGTGCTGGTGACTTGGTGGTGGCATCCTCCCGTCCTGTCTTGCTGTGTCCTTGGTCGTGGGTTTTTCTTCACTGAGTGTGTCTGCCACTGTGTCTGGTGATTTAAGTTTTCTTTTTCTTTTTTTTGGTGGATCCCTCCCCTGCACTAGCCCTCGTCCATCCACTTAGGCCCTTAAGTTCCCCCCCTTGTGTGAATGAGTGATCTTTTTAGAGAAACTGAATATTTAATAAAATAAAACTTTTTTTTTTAAAACTTTGAACCACGTCTCATGCCCTGAGTAACACCGAACCTGTGTGCCTTGTGTCCATTGAGTAATTCCCTGGGTGAAAGTCCCAGGTGCTGTTGTTGAGCTTTCTTTTTCTTTTTTTTTGGTAAAATTTTTGTATATTTTTGTTTTACCACTTCCTTGCCACATATGCAATATTTTTACCTCAAATATGCTACATTTTTACCTTTTATTAAACAGCTTCGGAATAATTGTGATGCTCAAATAGGCTACTGTAACTTGTTACAAGGAGAATAGAGGCTCTCTTCCTTTCACCTAGCATCTCTTGGCTTAACCTTGCAAGATCAGAGCCTCCGACCCGTGTGCCAGATCTGGTCTTGGCGACACCGCTACACAAACACGCCCTGTAACCCGTAATCTCTTGTTAATGACAGATACCACTTCTAAATATGCACGTGTATATGATATACAATACATTATACTCTTATATGCTAAATAAGGCCAAGTTTAACCAGCAATGTTAACAGGACAGTGGTTTCCATTTTAGCTTTGTGTTAACATGTATATGCTAATCATCACTAAACATAAAGCACACTTAATGCCACATGGGAATGTTATTTGGTTTCAGAATTGCATGGAAATCCAGAGACGATTTGTCAAAACATGTAATGAAAACCATAAATATCAACCAGTTGTGTTTTATCCTCCGCAGGGAAAATATCATGGAATAATATCCTTTAGTTTTTTAAAACCAGCTAACAAGAACGTCCTCATTCCCCCGTGTTCTCTAAAAACCACCATACAACAAGCACAATATCAAAGATGCAAACAGATAGCAAAGAAACAGGAAATGCATATCAACCAGATTTAAGTTGTTTTCTCCTTTAACAAACAAGAGTGAGAAGAGATAGAACGATTAACAAGCCTTACACAAAAAAGATCAATCTGTGTATCTTTTGTCGATCAGCTCAGTGGGCTCCTTACAGCACAACCTTAACTAATGTCTGATTCTTTAAGCCCCAGGAGCACATTTCCAATATCTTCCCTGTTTTATTTCATTTCAGATTCAACTAACCAAGAAAGATATGACATCAGGGGTGGTCATGAATCAGATATTTTCTTTTATGCTCTCAAATCTGTCTCTGCCCTTCATGGTTTCTATCTGCTACAGACAATCTTATCATCATTGCTCCATTATTACCTCCTCACCCGTCTCTCCACACAGTGTCCCGGTGCCACATCTTCCGTAACCTCGGGCAACCCTTTTGGTGGCGAAGCCTTCAGACGTCTTTGTACATCACTCAAAAAACTTGACTCTTTGATTGGTTAATCTGCTCCTTTCATTTTGATAGTGTGCGTACATCTCATGACACGGGGAAATTGTTCGCTTTTATACCATAAAGTTTAGTTTTTAACCCCGTGACTTTGCAAGTGGCGTAATTTAAGCTCTCGGACGGTAGGACACTTATCCTGTCTTTAGGGTTTGAAGGTGAAGAATGTCCCATATCTCCGTCACATGGTTTGGAGCCTTTTTTTTTTTTTTTTACTGAGAAAGGCACTGAAAACACTCATGATAATTGAAGGGTTGCCAAAGGTCCCTTTTCAATGAAATCTTTATAGATGGCAATCATGTGCAAAGGATGAGAGTGACAGTAAATACACTTTCGAGACACTGGCCCTGTTATCGGGCTTAGAAACAGACAGACGAGTTTCTTTGCGCCCAAGAGAACTCACTGACACAATGAGATATATCGTCCGCTATCACATGTAATATAAATCATATTTATATCCCCTATGCACGAACAAAGCCTAATTGCCAACACTTAAATTCCTGAGGAATAATTTTATAATTACACCACCATCAAACAATGACAGTGTAATTAGACAGTGGTTTCATTATCATACAGCTGGTTGTGCTACTTCCGACAAATTTTTATACAATAGAACAGGAACCTTCTTCTAGAACAACCCAGAAAACACAGAAATATTTATTTTTAAACATTTTATTGTGTAATGAGATGATTTCAGAACATTTGTAATACCGTACTTGACAAACACAAAAGATACAGTCATAATACATTAGGTCATACAGTACAGCTGAGCAGTTGATCCTGTCAAAAAGCACAAACTACATTATATACATGCTGCAGAACTCTGCTTTAATCCACATTTCAATGGCCATATTTCATGTAACATGTAATTTACGGCTGCCTACAGGAATTATATGTGCGTAGTAAAGGTCTTGAAGCTTTTCAGTGTCAATCAAGTTTTGAGTGATCTTAACCTCAAACAGTGCGGACGGAGAGAAAATCCAGTCCTGAGAGTTCTTGAGACCATAATATATTAAAAAAACCCACTCAACCCACAGTTCACTCCCAGCTGTCCGTGACTTTAAAGTCACTTTTCATCATAACTGAATAGACCTGTTCTCAAGGTCGAGAATTAAATTTCATGCTTTTGTGATCAAGAAAAATTGTACTTTATATTGAAAAAGTATTTTATTCAGGAATCTACACTGTACATGCTTATCTTAAATAACAGTTTGAAACCTTTCTTTGCCTAGAAATAATAACCCAGTTTCCTGATTTCGATCACAAGCTATTTAATGAAGGTAAACAAAGTTTCCATATCACTTGCTTTGATAATACAGTACAGTGCACAAATAAAAGCTCCAAACCAAGATACAAGTACCAAAAATCAAACCTCATGGTTGGGATAATTATGATTTGAGAGAAGGTTCCTTCCTGACTCGCTGGTTCACATCCTCGATTACCTCGGCTAAAACAGTCATGCATGTTCAAATGTCAAAGTGACCTGTGATGTGTAGAAAGGCTGTTAACTGCTAATGAATAATAGCAAAAAGACAACAGTTAAAACCCATGCTGAGAGAGCTAATTAAAACTGAAAGTGGTACTCAAGTCAAATCAACTTTTTTCTTTTTCGTGAAATTAAATTCTAGTGATCTTAAAGAAAATGTTCTGAAATTAAATTAGCCTTTTATCAGTAAGTAAAACATTGTTGGGTTTTTTTTGTTTCACAATCAATAGCAATGAGTTAGAAGTTTAAAAACTAAACAGTTTTATTTATTTGCTAGTTAATTAGCTGATGGCCAACACTGCACTTGTGTAACATATTGCAGCTTTCCTTGCTAACAAGGCTACGAGACAATGAACGTCTGGTTTTGTTGGCAATTTATCAGCAAAAGTGAGGACAGGCTGCTGTAGACCTTCGCCAAGGATAACGCAACAAACAACAAACATTGCTTCAGTTCAAAGTTACCAACCGGCTTTTCCTCCCCAAGCAAGCAGGGAGGAAGAACAAAACATTGGAGCTGAACTCTGCCAATCACAGGTCAACAGTCTGGCACAGACAGAGGAAAAAAAGCTTCACTGACAACACTGGAAAAGTCTGCACATTAGCTGAACTGCTCAAGCTATAGTATAGCCGTCCAAGCAGGAGCATGTTGCCCAGTCAGTTCCAATATATAGCCCACAGTGAGTGTCGGGCTGCAACCTCACACACTCTGCGTTTAAGTACATGAAGCGATAAAATGTGAAAGAAGAAGATAAAACACAGTGCCTGAAACTATGGCCGTTAACAGCAACAACAGCACAAACCGCCGGCGAACAGAGGAAGTAAGAAGGAGGAGGAGGAGGCGGCAATGAACATCTCCATTGTTCATTGTGCGGCTGAATCTGCTTTATGCCTGTTCATCTTGTTTATTGTTTCAACGTTAGTCCAAGTGGTGACAGACACATAAGGTATTCTCTCTCTGTTTCTCTCCAGCACTGTGGCCTTGTGAGCTTCACTGGTCCACTCCATCAAGGTAATGTGATTAGTTTACTAGGCCTGGGACCTGGACAGGTTTCCTCTCGCTGCAAGCACTGTGTGTTTGTGTGTTGTGTTCGAGCCCCTGTGTGTGTGTGGACACAGTGATGGATGATGAAAATGAACAAATCAATACAAAGGGGCCTGTCATTGCAGCTACATCCCAATTTACCTCGGCATGTCTGCACTGTCAGTCAGCAGGCGGAGACGGAGGAAGAGAAGGAAGGAAGGAAAGAGGGGAAATAAGGCGACGGAGGAGCTACAAAGGAGTGGATGGGGAATAGGAAAGTGAGGAAACAAATGAAGAGAAGAGGAGGAGGAGAGAGGGGGCTGATGGGCCGGAGGAGATCGATAGAGAGAGGGTACAGTATGCAGGACGGGATTAGGGAAAGAAAGTGAAATGGATGATAAAGATACAGTGACTGACTTGGGTTTTTTTTTTCCAGCTGTGATATCAATCAGATTCAGTGCTTTGCCTGAAAAGGTCACACACTGCAGTTGGACACCTTGAGTAATTTAGTCATACACATGCACGCGGAAAAACAAGGCATGTAAAAATATCTGCACATAGACACACACACAAACTGTGGCACAGCAACACTCCATACAATACATCCATCCAATCCCAATAGGGCTGCTCTCGCCTCTCGTCGTTGATAAGAATGCTAACCCTTGACGGTTCAAAATGGATTAGGAGCGTCTTGATTGTGAGTCAATTTTCTCTGAGCTGTAAGCCTTAATGTGTGTTTTCAGCACCAGTGCTTTGCTTTTAAGGGTTCCAGCCTGCTTTTTAAATTTAAGTATGGAATTAAGTTATCTGAAGGGAAATAACTCAATGGAAACATCACCTCGCACTTCACTGCCGCCGCCGCCGCTGCTGCAGAGCTCTACGTGTGTGTGTGTGTGCTCATATATGTTAGTGTGTGCACTAAGCCTCGCTGCAGAGGGAACAAAAAATACTGCAGTTGCATTTAAGCGTCAGTAATGTGGGTATTTCTCTATTTCTTTCACAATCCTGACACTTCACGGCTTCACGGTTCAGTCTTTTCAGCTGCCACACCAGCTGACAAGCCAACAAATGACTTTTTGTGTTTTTCTACAGCTCAAACTTTACATAAGTATCTCAAGGCTGCGGTTATGAAAGACTGTGAGAGTGTGTGGCAGCAATACTTTATCAGATTTGATCACGCTGTGCATTAGACTGTGTTCATTCCCAGTTTTGGGATGTACAGATGCCCAGTACGTGCGGGTCTCCAGAAATACTTTGATCCCAAAAAGAGCAGCTGCCAAAAAACACAAAAACAAAAAAACAATCCCACCTTGTGAAACTGTATAAAGAATAAGGCATCAGTCTCAGACAGTTATGTTGGTACAATTGTGAAACAACACTTGCCGGAAAAGAATAGAACAAATTATGTGCTGTATTACAAACATTGCAAAAGAGTCTTTGTCTCCTCACACATGCTCAAGACATCACTAACAAAAATGGCTCATTTTGCATACAATGCTGTCTCCTGGAAAAAAAAAAAAATCATATTCAGATACATCCAATTTGCTACAAAAACATATTTAAAAAGAAAATGTAATGCTTGAACGTTTTTCAGCACAATAACAAAAAAATAAAACTGTAATTAAGGTGTTTTCTAACTTCTCCATTCATATTCCACAGCATGATAACCATTTTTCTGCGGACGTCAAGGCAACTGCGAGCTCGGCGAACGTTGTCATGGTTCAAAACTTAAAAGGTCAACATGACATGACAGAGTTTGTGTTTAATTCCCCGTATTTAACCAATTTCACCGTGTCGCCTGAACTTTCCTTTAGGTAGCGTCTTTTCCCATTATTCTCTTCACTTTCTGTTTAACAGGAAGATCACACAGTATGAACATGTAATAGGAATCAGGCTTAAAATTTTGTTCCAATTCCACTTCAATTGATTCAATTTAATTCGTATTTCTATTTAAAAAAAAAACAAAAAAAAACTTTTTGAAAGGAGAAAAATCAAAAGAGCTTTAAAAAAAAAAAAATCAATATTTCAGATGCGAGATCCATAGACATCTCTCATGCAAGTTGTCAGTGCTAATGTTTTCAGGTAGTTAATGGCTACAAGAGTCTGAGCTAGGTATAACAATATTATACATCACACAAACATATTAAGATTGCCAATGTAGAATGAAAAGTAAAAATCCTCATATCATATGATGTATATGTTAAGATAAATTATGACAGAGATAAAACCTGCAACCAGCAGACGCATGGAACTAATTTGCTTGAACACACTGAAATGTTAAACAGACAGAAATGTTAAATAGACGACATCCAACCCTGTTCTCCCCTTTGCCCCCTGCTGTTCATGATTAAATGGGTTCCTCCTTTTCAAACTTTCTTTTTTCCCCCTTTCAAGTGAATACCAGTAAGAAATCATGAACCTTGATTCTCAGAACATGTTGCACATGTTCTTATCTCAGAGAGGCTAATCAACCACCAAGGGAAGCTGCAGGAGCCAGAGGCTGCACTGGGAATGATGCAGACTCACTCTCACATCCTCAGTCATATCCTATGCTACATTAAAAAAAAAAATATATATACGTATATACGGAAGGCTTTAAAGGCCCTGTTCTGTGTTCTTAGCCTGCACTCATCAATTTAACAGATGACACACCAGGTTTTCCTACCTGCAAGTATAATGAACATCATTACTGCCTGATTTCCTACATGGAGCACAGTTTGAGCCAGGATAAGAAAAGCTGCTCATAGCATGCCATGATTGCACATCACCTGTATAAAAACCTGCTTTAATGAGAGTTTACACACTTCCTACCTATGTGAAAGCAACACTGCAGGTTGCTCCATGAATTCCAGCGGGCAGGGTGGGTGTCATTTTTGTGTGAAATTGGTCTGTATAACGGCGCATCGCAGCATATGCTAGTCATACAAGTTGCACAACATATTGCTTAGAGGACACACACAACAGCTATGTTTCACAACGACGACGCATTTACCATATGCCAGCTGTTTGATCTAATTAAGAGGCCATTTTCAAATCTGTTAGGAACCTTGTTCGGGCTCAACTTACACAGCCACAAATTTTCAAACAGTGCTCATGTCCTTGTTTGTCCTGTTCACACGTCACCACTGTCTGTCTCCTGTTTTTTTGTTCGAGGACAAACTCATTTTTTCCCCCTTTATGCCGCCCTGCCCCCCCTTTTTACCCCCTTCCAACCCACTCTCTCTGCTATTTAATTGCAGGACATTCACCTTTAATTGGTGTTATGGCTTCCTCTCTATGTTGCCACGGTAATGAGACCATTTCTCACTCCTCCACACAGGAACGAAGTGAGGCGGGCGAAAATAAGAATAAAAATAAAAAACTGGGTAAACTAGGACAAAATCTGTCAGAGCATCATTTAAGTAAAGAACAACCTATATAGATGGACTATACAGGGGCATCCATCCATTCCTTTGGTGTCTAGGCTACTTGTGTGTGTGTGTTTGTGTTCTGTATGGCCTCTCTTGGCTTTGTGTGAATGTGTGTGTGTGTGTTTGTGTGTGTGTGAGCAGGACACTCTGGGGAGCCAGCTACAGCCAGCTGCTGTGAGGGAATTATAACTCCTGTATTTCTCAGGCCAGTCAAAGACAGCACTAATAACTCCGCCGCCTGTCCCAGCCGAGGGTATTTTAAGACGTTCAACTCTACATCCATTATTGATGAGACAGATCTGGTTGTCACAGAAATCTGCACCTCGCTCGACCTGGTCCTTCGCCAGGAGCTAGTCCGCTACGTGACAACACGCACAGATGCACAGATACGCGGGGATCATGTACAGTGTGCAACTGCGCTGCTTTTGAGATTTATATTCTAACATTTCATCCCAAATAGGGACATTATAATATTCATACAGCTATGGAAAATTTATGGAGGTCAGCCACGCAGATTCATATCATGTTTCATAGAAGTGATCAGCACTGAGATTTATTATTCAGAGGGTATTGGCTATTTTTTTTTCTTCTTATGTTGGTACAGTTTCATGACACTTAGACTAATAAGCTATTGGTCTTATTGGCTATTGGCCATTAGGTTCATATATAACATACGCACACCCACACTCCACCACCAGCCCATATATTTTTCAATCTGCCTCTCATGCTGTGTTTTTGCTTGCAGGTAGGGTCTTACTCTTGAGCTGGTGACATCTGTACGGTGACAGCTGTGCCCTGAAGACTATAACAGGCTCCCTCTTCTCTTCTCTTCTCTCCTCCACTTGCATCCTCCAAAACCTGCTTCACTCGCTGTGTTTGCTCTCCACACACAAACACACACAAGTCTTTCTACACCACCACTGGCATACACAACATACACCCTTGCCACACATCTCAGGATTATTTTTCAGTTAGTTAATTGGTGCATTGATTTGTTTTTGTACTCCAAATCTGTGCGATACTCTGTTTTGTTGACTCTGGCAAGGACTGCATCATCTCATCTGCTGTTTCAATTACGCTTTGCAATCATCAGACTATTTAGTAACCAGGTGACTATTATAAAAGCAAAGCAGTACCGCATCATGTTTTCTGTCAATAGCAAAAATAAAACTGAAAGAAAGTGGTAGAAAATGAGGAATAAAAGTCAACAAAGACTGATCTCCAAGCTTTCTGTATTAAATCTACTCTTGCATCATATCTGTATTTTTGTTCTAATTCCATACACTGTGTGTGCAGTGCTCTGATTTTAATAAGATTAACACCCAACAGTTAAGGACGTGTACACATACAAAAGGTTAATGGTGGTGACATTCACACTTGCTTGTGGAATATATATTACCCAAAGCCATGCATATATCTGAAGGGAGGAGGCATAAATGGCACAGTACAGTAGGAGCTTGCCCTTTGCTGCCTTTAATTTGATGTATTTAGAGGGTTTTCTAAGTGCAATTACGTGCATCTACTACACAGGGAACCTTGATTAAATCTTTTTAAAGCAGCACCGAGCTCTTAGAATAAAGTGCGTGAACCTCTGTGCACAGCTTGGCTCTATCTCATCTTCTCAATATACACAGGACAATTCATCAGGAGCACAAGAGCACAGAGAGCGACATTATGGAGATGTATTGGATGCAGTATTTCACACAGCTCAGATCCAAAGTTGTCTTCTACTTCCTCAGGTTGCGTCCCCCCGGCCTCAGTTTCAAAGAGTTGCTTCTGAATAGAAGCCTTGCATATATAGATACGGTAACATCTCTGAGATACACCCTTTATCCTCCCCTGCAACGCATCCTTAAGAACTTTTGCCCAATTTCCAAAACTTCCCCTTCTGGCAAAGGAAAATTGGTAGCAGACAAGATAATTGCTTTCATAAATGGTAATGGTTTCTGTGATAAATTCGAGTCTGGTTTTAGAGCAGGTCATAGTACTGAGACTGCACTTCCCCCCGCTTTTTAATGATATTTTAGCAGCTGACAGTAGTCATTAATCTGTTTTACTTCTTTTAAGACGTTCCTGTGGCCTTTGATGTAGTTGATCACTTTATTTTCAATGGAAGTTGTAAATGAAGAGTGGGCATGTCTGCTTTGTTTATGATTGGTTTGACAGTTTTTTATTCGTTCCAACAGGGTCGTTTGTATTCCCCTTTGTTTGGCCTCCATACATCCTTGTTAGTCACGGGGTGACTCAGGGATCATTCCTAGGCCCCATATTATTTGTCATTTACATGCTACATTGGGTCGCATAAGTTTATTTTTCCTAACATAATACAGACTTCTGAATTCATTTTTCAGGCTCAGGCTTTTTTCACCATCCTTCATCGTTTGACTCCTGCTTTATCTAGTTCTGGGAGCCACAGTGAAAACTGTTCTGACATTATAAGGTTGTTTGCAACCTTCATTTATTTGTATATCTTCCGAGTAGATTCATTATCTGCTGAATACCTAATTAACCTCTAAATTAATATTAGTGGTAGCTTCATATCAATGGTATAATAGTTGATGTGTATTTTTCCTCCACAACCTTCAGGATTAAAATAGATAGTGTAGATCACAACACCAACATTTTTAATTATTAAGGGGAGCTATCAAATAACGCTACATTGTGAGTGCTTTTAAAGTTTGTCTTTTGCCAGTGTTAGCATTTCATAACCAGTCTAGTTCATCGTCAAGCTTCACATCTGTCTCCATGTTTGGTGGCAGGGAAAACTTAAACAATACCGCCTTAAATCATACTATTAATTTTATTACTGCCCATCTGTGTCTAGATCAGACAAAAACATATTCTAGTTAGGAACGGCAATAAATTGTAGATACTAACTACATACACACACATGCAGATGAACATGAACATCTGTGTGGATGAACACACGCACATTCACACACACTTACATAGTCTCTATAAGTGGAATGAATCTGTTGTTTGATAGAATGATCACAATCACAGCTGCAGGGAGAAGGTAACAGATGAGCTGAGAAGTAATTAATTTCTCGCTTTTCCTCGCTCATGTCCCCGCCTCCCTCCCTCTCTATCTCCCTATCTCTCCTCAGGTAGCCCTCCTCGTTGTATTCATTACTTTAGCTGGTCATATTCTCTCATTCTACCTCCTCTCTAGCCCAAAGGCCCTTCCTACACTACTCAACTCGGAGCTCATAACTGCCTTAATTGAAACCGTCATTGCCTTAATTGCTTTAATTAATCACCTTTCCTACGGTGAAGCCTTTGTGGGGATTTGTAATAGGTGCTGACATTGGCTGTTCATTGAGGGCAACAGGAGAGGGAGAGAATAAATATCTTTACTTTAGCAAGAGAGTGAGAGGATGAAAGGACGGGTGAAAGGACACGGAGCAACGCTGTATCTGATTGGGGATATCTATGCAGAGGGATCTGTTTGATTTACCTCTGAAACACGGCTCAGGCTCCTCTGAGCATTGCATGATGTAAACACATTTCTTTGCACATACAAATCCCTGAGTTTGAAGAACTGGGTGCCAGAATTTCATTTAGCAATATCAAGTTTGCAGTTTGTTCTCCTTCTGGGAGTTAGCTTTGCCTAAATTTGGCAACAACTCTGATCAGGGTAATGACGAGATGTTTGATTTTATTAAAGGGAAAGTTGGTGGCATAACAATCACAAGCAAGATCAGACTTTCATAGTATAAAGGTAGATCTCCATCTCTTCTTTGGTTATGGATCAGATCTAAATTCAATATTAATTCCGTAGCCTAAAGATATCAAAGCCTCGGTCCACAGAGAAATGCTCACAGCCTTTATTCAGAAACTGAGCCTTGAACCCAGCTGTCAGTACTTTTTGTAACTCTCAAACACTGAGTGGGTGAATCTGGTGACTATGCAGATCATGCAAGAACTGGGATATATTATTATTCTACAGTGGGCCCCAGGATCGCATCATGGTCTGTCAGTCTCTGTTGATATGTCTTTTATTCCCCATGAACACTGGCTGTAAGGACACACGTAACATTTATGCTTTTGTTCCGATAATTTCAGTACAGAAGTTGTTTTCATTCTCCTTCTCCAGTCATTTGTTACATTGTCTCCTCTCTGTGGGTGATTTGCTTCCTTTTTGTGATCCCTGACCACAGGTGGACAACCTCCTACCCTCTGAATATTGATCTCTCTGGGAGACATCAACTAAATCACAATGAGCACCTTTTATTTTATTCTTTGTGCCGGCTGAAAGCTGCGGAAAGGAAAAAGTGCAGGTTTTTTATTATTCAGTCCTCCAGGAGAGTAGGTATATGCAGGAACGGAGACATGTGAAAGAGGTATAGGATTGGAGCCACATCCACCTTGACATCCCAGGTAGCCTTGCAGTTAATTGCATTGCCCCCTTTTCAAATTCGTAGTGACACCTTTGAGAACTCTGGATCGATTCCTCTGTTTTGATGTCTCCTGCTATTTTGTTTACGTCTGTCTTTCTGTATCTAGGATGCTTATTCATCTCTATTGCTGAATAAATCCTCGTCTAAGGTGAGGTTAGATTTTAAAAAGAAGGAAATGGCTCAGCTGATGAAGGCAGAAATAAATTTAATGTTTTATGGTTTTAAATTAGACTCCATCACATCTCAATGTGATCTGGCAAAAGTTCAGCTTGTTTAAACTTTCCCTCGGCCACCTGGCACCTCGAGATAAAATATCTATTACAGCTTTTTCCTAAAATGGACTTTGTTTTTTTTTATGACTCGCTTGTGATCTTAATGTTGATTCATTTACGGTAAATTGTCTCAGCTATAGTTCCTTCAAAAGGAGCTTTTGTGGATACTAAGGAGATTAATGGTCATTATGGGATCAGCTAACGACTATCCAAATAAACAAATGAACGCTGAAATAGCATCGAGTGGGCCGCAAAGGCATAATGGTGATGTTAGCAAACGCAGATGGCAGGCATGACTGACCATAACTCTTGACTTAAAACAGGTGAGTGTACATACGAATATTTGTCTTTCTAGTTGTCTACACCCAACACAGCAGTTAAATATGCTGATCTGACATGAGTTAAAAGGCCGGTGGCATCATCCAAAAGGCTGCCAGACAGACCGACATCTTAATGGGCCCAGATATGAGCAGAGGCTGCTTAGAGTTTGGCCTCAGGCAGAGAGATCTGGCTGCAGTCGGTCCTGCAGGAGCCAAAACAAACATGGTGTGGACAGGATATATTTACTCTAATGTAGGAGGGAGCAGGTGATGTACATGACTGTTGCACAGGATGAAATTTCATGTGTGACACCATGAGAGGCTTCACCATCCATCAATGCACTGCTATTTCTATTTTTTCCATCACGACTCACCCACTCACGTTCCCTCCCCTCCTTCCTTGGCCTCCGATAGTCGATACTCCCTATCGTTCTTTAAATCACTGTCATTTTCTTAAGACAACTCGCACAACACAATCAAAACTCTTTCAGGCTCGTTGTGTAGGCTGCACTTCAAAAAAGCTCTAAAGATGAAAACACTTAACACCACTGAACCACAGAAATAAGATGGCATTGTCTCCTCGTCTTGAGGAACAGGACTGTCAGTCATTATGACAAGCTTTATCTTGGAGATAATGACCGTCTGCTCTGATCAGTCCATTTACAAAGAACACTGTAGATGAAGGAAGTGGCACGTTCAAACTGGATAAGGAAGAGCGTCACTATGTGTGGCTAACTTTTGAATTCAGCTAATCAGTGGTAAAAACATGTTGAAGCTGAATTGTTTTAAAGCTTTCGATTCTGCTGGTATCTTAATTACAGTTTAGGCACAGAAAAAAAATATTTACCCACCATATAAACTAGCAGGTCGCCTTTGAACGTCTGAAACAATGCGGCAAAATGAAGTTAGCTGCATAATGGGGAGGCAAAGAAAACTTTGCTCTGCAAACAGTAAACACTAAAGAATGACCTGCAAAAATAAGACAGAAAATTATATTCAAATGAAAAGTGCATCTGCCGATAATTACCAAAACAACAAAACAGTTTTGCAACTGAAGCGACTGTAAACGAAGCATCTACAAGCTGCACAGACTCAGCCAAATGATCATTAAGGTAATTTAGTCCTGTCAATAAAATCCCATTTAAAGTTTGCTCATAGGACAAGCTCCGCAATCTATGCATTTAAGATTTGTTTTGACACTGCAGTAAGAAAGACTGGATGGGAACAAAACAACATTATGTAGCCTAAAATAGCCGCAGGTTGCAGCCTACGAGGTAATCTCCAAGGTTAAACAAGGACAAACAATTTAATTGTCTCAAAGCACAAACAGGTTAAACAATG
This sequence comes from Trachurus trachurus, assembly GCF_905171665.1. NCBI lineage: Eukaryota > Metazoa > Chordata > Actinopteri > Carangiformes > Carangidae > Trachurus > Trachurus trachurus. Next base: position 6,246,601 of record NC_139906.1, read on the forward strand.
TTAAACTTGAGGGTTGCTCTTTTCTGTAGCACAAGGCCGTCGTCAACATCTAACATCTGAAACAGACTGGGAGAAGGAAATGGCCTTTCAACAGCCATTTAAAGTCCAATGCCACCTGTTTATTTCTGGTAGCAGCTATTCACATAACAGTAGTTGCTGTATTTGTGATATAAAACAGGGCGTAGTAATCATAACATCAAGAGCAGATTATTGTAACCTTTGTCATCTCAAGTAATGGACTGTTTTTACTTGTATAACAAAATGGCAAAATCCCTGAATGTACTTGATATGGAAATGAATGTGTTTAATACACAATTCCTGACAAAGCTGAAAAGAGAGCAGAAGGATGAGTGGTATGAACTATCTCTTGATTTGATGCCTTTTTCATGGTGTTAACTTGACTCAGAGTCTCTGATAGGAGTTTGTATTGGAAAGTATCTGGTGAAATGATACATATCACAATACCAGGGCAACGAGACAATATGTGATATATCGCAATACTATCAGCAATACAATATATTGTGATTTTTTAGCTAATGCTTGAGCATGTGATGAGCCACAGACCTGTACTCTTGCGAGATCTCATTATTCTGTTACAGCAGCGGAGTTGGTGGCTGAATGAATACTGCCAACTAGCAATCAGTTTTAGACGCGGCACAAAAATAAACCAGTGCCGTGAATGTTTGCATATAAATTGTTAATAAAAAATGGATACAGTGCTACAGTCTGCTCTGATTAGTCTGAAGAGCAGCACTCTGATATTTTACAGCCGGATTTCATGTTTACAGGTTGTGTGTGTGATACATTGTAGATTTAAAGGGGACATACTATGGAAATGTCACTTTTTGAAGGCTCTTTATATTTGGGTGTTTGTCTTGCCTTCTGGCCCCTAAAAACTGAGAATTGACAAAAAAAAAAAAATCTGTAATTAGCAGGCTCCCTATCCATGTGGTTTTATGAGCTGTTCCCTCAGTTGTCATGTCATTTGTTTTCAAATTTGCAAAATACCACCTCCTACCTGTGAGTCCTGGTACTGGCCGAAGGGGCTCATTTGCATTTAAAGGGACAGGCACTGAAACCAGCCGTTCTGAACAGGGCTGTTGAATGAGAATATGAAAAGAGCTGTGATGTTTGATCCTTGGGGTATTTTGACCGAAGACAGCTGGGAACTATTTTAATTTGTGGAAAAGGAGCATAATGTCTCCTTTAATGGTTAGGGTTTCCAGTTAATATCAATGTGAGCTTGTCAAACCTCCGCTTTGACTCCAAACAGTTACTCCACCAGATCATTCATGCTGAGGTCATCCAACCATTGACTGTTTATCACACATTATTCTCACCTTCACTCAGCCGTGTGTTTTTTTGGGGGAGGAGTTTCCCACCGTATGGAAAAAAAAAAAAAAGCAGTGCGGGGCCACAGCGGGGAGGTGAGATAAACGACGAGTGTATTTCACCGTTTTCACCCGCCATGTCAGGATGGGTGCCATCCATCACTAAACCACAATGACACCTTAAATTGGTTACGTCAAATTAACCTGATGTATCATGGCGCCATGCTGGGGGTTTCAAATTGGTTTTGTGGCCTGTTATGAGCAATGGGTAGGCATTCATCAAGTGTGGCTTTTACTTGTCCCCAGGCAGGTTCTGGTGTACTTTCCTCCTTTTCCCCGTGACCAGTAAGGAGCTACAGAAATCTGTTCAGCTGTCATGACTGTGTCAGGCTGAGCCGCTTTAATTGAGACATTTAACCAGATGCACAGAGGATTGAGTTTGATACTGAAGCCACATCGATGTTCACATGGGAACACTGATTGACTATTGGACTGAATCAAGCATTTAATGACATGCAAAATGGCCTTTTATTAACTGAGTCCAATAACTCTGCCTTAAAGCCTTGACTCTGCCAATTATATAAAAGGCTTTTTATTTGAAAAATATGCACACATTTTATGTACCAAATATTTGTTTTGGGCGGAGAGAGGGAAATGTTTAATATGATTTCAAATGTCTGTCCACCTTTATGAACCCTTAAAAGGATATTGAAATTGCGAAATCCTAAGGCCCCAAACTTAAGTTTAACTTTTTATTACAAAAGACTAGACTGTTTTATTGGCATTTTAAAACAACAGTTGTTACCACCATTTAAAAAAAGACATTTTAATTATAAGTAAAACAACTTTCAACTCTCTGTAATTGTCCTGTTCCTTTCTTAACAAGTGGGAAATTGCTGATAATAGGACCTCACATTATTTTGTGACATTTCAAACTTTTCAATTTTCCTTTTGATTTTTAATTATTTATCCAGAACAAGACTGCAACTTTTTCTTGTTGTTGCAATTTTCGTTGTCTTCTGCAATTTAATCACAACAAAAGCGCTTAAAATATCACCACATGTGCTGCAATTTTTTTAAAATGCGCCCGCGAAATCAGTCATTTTAGGCCGCAGCAATCACAAAAAAGCCTGTGGAGTCCTGGAGGGACTGACTAGTCACAGATGTGTTGTAGAGCTATTTAATCTTATCAGTTAACAGTTAATAATCGATCAATGAGCATCGGTTTACGGTCAGGAAAAAAAAAGTCACCTCACATTTTCAACCAATCAGCTGTAAAAATGATGTAACAGTTCACACAGCATCAACGCATCCTTGTGCACATGAGTAGTATTTCATCAAGCACAGCCCCCCCCACCCATCCCCACTCCGAAACAGGCTGTCTTACCTGTTGCTAAGAAATAGAGAGAGGAAACATGGTGCAGCGCTCCCCGCATGCGTATTCAGCCTGTGCGCCTGCTGATCAGAAATGACACAGCTCAATGATCCTCCATCCACACCTCTACCCATGTGGAAAGTGCAGCCAAGAGCTGCTCAACACATTTAAACATTCCTTGGCACTTGGTCCAGGTGGCGTCTTCATTGACAATCCTGTGAAACTCAGAAATAGCAGGACACGTCGTGACAGGGCTGCTCAGCTGTAGAGAGTTGTCGGACTGTATTAAACAGCAGTCCAGTTATTCAGACCAGTCAACACCACGTCAGAGTCTTTTTTTTTTTTTTTTTTTTTACTTCACAGGATGTTAAATTCACTGAAGGGCACTTGGTGCTTCTCATGCAAGAAGCAGATACACATTTATTTCATCAAAGCAATGATGTGAAATTATTTATTTATTGAAGGAGCATTTAAGGAGACAGATTTAATCTTGACAAAACTATGAGCTGTAATTACAGACTGGGCAGGGTGTGTTGTTTCACCCCACAAAACCCTGTGTTACCCCCCCCAGCCTGTTGACAGCAAGGTGACTGCAGCCATTCAGTCTCAGTGTATATGAGTTTATAATGACTTGATGATATCAGCAAATATTGCTACTGAAAATATATTCATGCTCACAGATATTGTGGTGAAGCATGTCCAACGTCTGCAAGCCCCAGTGTCAAACAGGCCTGGTGGTGAAAAAACACACACGCATACAAACCATCAGTAGGGAATAGGGATGTTTGTCGTTAATCGATACAGATACTCCTCGGTACGGTACCAATATTTATCGGTACTCTTTTCGATACTACAACATGTAATTTAGTGTAAAAAATAAATATGTTACAAGATGTTAAAAGATTCAACCGTTGTTTTTATTACCACATGGGGGGTTGAACCAGCAACATCATCAAAAAAGGGAAGGGAAGGGAAGTCGTCTCAACACTGGCCTTTTAAACCCTTCAACAGTTAACATGTGCTGTGCGAGGTATGCCAAACATATTAGCAGGCAGCACATACAGCCTCAGAGGCAACTGTCCATGTAATGCATCTTCAACAGAGCAGAATCTATGCTTACAATTACAAATGCTTCTCAGAAGATCATGGAAAAAGAAAACTATAGGGAGATGACCAAAGCCCCTTGCCTTCATGTTCAACCCAACAGACTGTAAGTAAAGACAGACACATACATCACAGAACAGAACAGTGTAGAGGAGGCACTTGTCCCTAACAGTTTTTGTTGAGGAAAAGCAAAATTTACTTTCTCTGGTAGCAGCCGAGACCTCCATGGACTGAGTGTGTCTCCAGTGGTTGAAAACACTCGTTCAGACGACGTTGAAGAGGCCTGGACGCAGAGGTAGGTGAAGGACAGCTGTGACAGTAAGGGAAGTGTGTCTGTCTTACCCCACCACCAGTGGACAGGGTCATGTCCAGTAGGGATAGGGGGAAGATCTCTGTAAACTGCAAGTTCTTCTCCAGTCTTTCTCATATTGTTGGTGCACTCTGGTTTTGGATGCTGAAATATAAAATAGTACCATATATATATATTTTTTTAAACTTAAGTTCATTGCTTTTTGCTGCAACACAGCATAGGATCACACAAACATGTCAAACTTACATCCTCCCCCTCCTCTTCTTCAGATCCAGATCACATACTCATCCTCTGACAGCTGAGGGAGCGAGATTAGATTGCTTTAATAAATGTGTTATGTATATTGCATATTCTCAAAGTTAAATTGTGACTTGACAATGTCGAAGCAGAAACAACAAACACCCGTTAGCGTTAGCCGGGCCGCTAACTTTAGCCGCTTTGTTTAAGCAGTCAAATACGCTGCACTCCTTCAGCTTTATGAGTGCGCTGCAAGTGTTTTATGATGTTGCTGGTGTTTGATAAAGTGAGCCCATATACCTTTGAGCGCTTAGACCTCACCGCCGACATGATCGACTAGAGAGCAAACGAGGCGCTGCGTCATCACCTGTCGACGATGGCAGTGTCATAATTACGCGACGGTTACGTACCCTGGTACCAGCCCAATTAGGAACCAGGACCAAAAAAATACCAGTCCTCGGTATGCATCCCTAATCATCAGTGTGCAAGATGTGGAGAAACCACTTCAGTAGTGCAATGGTCATAATTAGGTCAACCTAATTGCTGACCGGTGATGTAGCACGTTGTCACAAACATAAAATTGTAGTAAATAGATCGGCGTCATGGATCAGCCCCATTTTCCGATACCCAATCTAGCTATTTAGTCAATATCTGGGCCGATATCTGATCTTAATATCAGATTGGTGAATCCCTAGTTAAAGGAACTTTGAGCAGGATCAAGAAATAAGACTAAATAGCGACACAATGGCCGCTGCAGTCAGTCAGTCAAAAAATCTAACTAGATACAATCTGGATGCTAAAAATCCAATTTGGAGTGACAGGCTGAATAGAACAAGGCCAGTGAGACTCACTACTGATGCTCCAAAATATCCAAAATGTTAGAAGTAGCACTCTGTTGAATTTTGCGAAAGTGTCCTTCATTTTGAAGATGGTACCTCAGTCCCTGATTATCACTCTCGGCCTGCTCATTATATTAATGGCCTAAAAGTCAAATGCACTAAATGTGAAGTTGTCTTATTGTAGAGGTAAAAACACAAGGGTCTGTTAACCTTCTTGATTTAGTAGGGATGTCTTCAGACAGAGTGCTCCATCCCAGGAGAAATTAACCAAAATTCAGGAGTCTCAAAGAAAGGCATTGGGGGCAAAACTCAATGTGTGAGAAATAATTGCCTTTTTGTTGAGCCTTTTTAATTTTGCAGCATGAATCATTTGTTGCTCCAGTCGTGTCCCTGAAGCAAGAAGAGGCTGATTGTTTTGTTTTTTTCATTGTCAAATCAGATGCTCTGTTAGTGATTTATATGCACAGTAATGGTCAGTAATGGAGATATCCGGTAGCCTAGTCCTTCCTGCTGCCACTGGTCAAACTCTACCTGGTTGTTATTGATGCTTTATTCTATCAGACCTGTACCTGTTTGTCAGTTGTTTTTTTTGTTTTTGCTCCAGCCTTTTGATTGTGAACAAATCGGTGAGTTAATGATCATTGTAACATGCGCCTTAATATGCAGTACTGTTGCCATGGTTTCCTGCAATTTCATACACCTTGCACTGATGCAGTGGAAGAGTGGTTCTTATAGACTCACCTGGCCATCAGCATCAGCATCAGTGTGGGGCTCAGGAAACAGTGGTCAGGGATAAAGGAAGCAGCTGCAGGGGCACAAATGGGCTTATTACGTTTTTATTACTGTATTTTGTGTATTCTTTAGACTGAATTTGGGTACTTGGATACTCTTGGCTTTGAATGACTGGATGTTGATTTCAATTGAAAACCAAACGTTCTGCTTTGCTTCATTTGTTGTTGGTTAATGTCGATCGTTCAGTATTTTTATAGAGAATGTTGTCTAACATTTGCGATAAAAAAAATCCAATTGTGATGCATCATAACGTAATTTCATCTCATTTAGCCATTAATGAATATTTCTTATAATGACTGTACTTCAGTGAGAGCCAGTGATAAGATGTTTTATAACTTTTAACTCTAAGAAGCTGCTGTTCCCCAACAGTCATTTAATGCACCATGTATCCGCCCCATGTTTGCTTAAAGGGATAGTTCAACATTTTTGAAAATTGGCCCATCGCCATGATCCCCCTAGTAATAGCAGTAGGTTCGTTACCTTTAATTGTTGGTCCAAGCTGCTTTTAGATCGGGGGAGAAGAATACCGAGCGGCGCAGCTACACTACGGAGGCTAATGGAATTTCTTGGTTTTGCTCATCAAACTCAGCAAATACACAACCAAAAAACTCAAAAACGCTGTGGTGGACAAGTTGTGACCTGCACATTTACCACGCTATGAGATAATAGCGGAAAGTTAAGAGAAGTGAAGCAAATACTCGGAACTACTTTCTTCAGTGAACCACTGGTCGGAGGGCCACAGTGTGCGCACCTCAGCCAGTGCCGTAGTATACGGACGTATCTGCAGTAAACAGGCGCTTTTGAAATCACTCCGCCGAGCAGCCGTCTAGAGTGTAAAGTCCGACTTTGCCTCTAAAACAACTCCATCTCGCAACTTTCCGCTATTATCTCATAGCGTGGTGAATGTGCAGGTCACAACTTGTCCACCACAGCGTTTTTGAGTTTTTTGGTTGTGTATTTGCTGAGTTTGATGAGCAAAACCAAGAAATTCCATTAGCCTCCGTAGTGTAGCCGCGCCGCTCGGTATTCTTCTCCCCCGATCTAAAAGCAGCTTGGACCAACAATTAAAGGTAACGAACCTACTGCTATTACTAGGGGGATCATGGCGATGGGCCAATTTTCAAAAATGTTGAACTATCTCTTTAAGTACAAGCTTATATTGTATATTGTGAGGATCAAATGAGTAAAGCACCACATCCTCTGCTATTTAGGTAGAATCTGTGAGGCTTAAATTCTCTAAAATATTAAATTTGGAACTTTATTCCCAGTGGACATCCTCCTCTTTTGCTATTACTTTTTAAATGAATGGCATCATGACTTCAGTCTCCCTCGGCAATATGTTTGCAATTTTGAACCTTGCTGTCAGCGCAGAGAGAAAGAGCAGCATCGATGTCTTTTTAAATGAGACAGCTGCTATTATTATTAGTATTATTGTCATCACTATATAGATAGAAATATCAGAGGTCAGCTTCATAAAAGCAAACTGTTGTAGCCTGTCTTATCTCACTTATCTGTCAGGGATGTGAGGATTTTCTCAGGAGCTAATTGGCTCCAGTGGTGTGAAGGAAGTCAATATGGAAATGAATGAGAAGAGAAATTTAAATGTGTCTACAGCTACAAGAAGTCACACGTTCTTTAGCAGTAAGTGGAAAAACTATAATGCAGACTAAGATGAGGGAGGCCTGTGTGTGTTTGTTTGACTGCCATGTGTGTGTGCATCTTGCCATTTAAAAATATCTTTTTTTTTTCATCTTTGAAACTTGTGAGCAAGAACAAACGTTTTCCTAGATGCTGGTTCATGCTGTAGATTACACTGCAGTGACACTATTCAACCTGAGCCGAGGACAAACAATGCTGCGTCACACACAGGCCTGAGGTCTGTTAGTCGACCAGGGAGGTGACCAATAGGGTTAGTACCCCTGACCCTATGTTCAACAAACCACCAGCTCTAACACCTAAACACACTGAAACTGTACACCCAGGGGGGCCAGAGCACAAATGGCAGCTCCCCCTCTTCCCCACTACCATGGATGACCAGTGCCACCACAGACAACACAGTCCATTTAACAGTGTATGACTGAGCAAATGAGCTTCAGGGTCAAAACAATCTAACTTATACCTGCCCCCCTAAAAAAACACAAAATAAAATACAGACATCTGACCTGACTCTCCAAAAGAAAAAGGACACTCACCCATGAAATATACAAGGACTGCTTAAGTATAAAGGTGTTCACCCTCTACATAAGACACATCACAGGTTGGGTTGGGAGCTGCAGGAAAGACAGAAACCAGAAACCAGCACCATCCTTTGGCAGGGAGGAGAGCAACATCAGTCATCACACAAACACGATTACATTCATGACCCCGGGTCAGAACAACACCTGCTACACATGTAGGGACAGTTAGAAACACAATATATATGTTTGATTCAGGCTACGCCCCTATGATCTGGACATGCATCATATCATAAAATGGACAGTGCCAGGGCTAACTACAAAAAAGCGTTGTATATAAAACACTTAGACCTGTTTGATTAATCGGTTTTAAATCTTAATCACTCGTAAAAACGATTTTTCACTTTAAATAGGGTAATTACGATATATAGCCCCCTGTTCATGTGTTGCCGTAGTGACTGTAGTTCCGCCTCCTTCCTCCCATTGCACTCTCCCCACACATTGTAAACATTAAAAGATGTCGGTTCGTTAAGGCCAGCAAGGATTTCGTTGCCAAAAACACCAATGGCCGTTTTCCATTACACAGTTACAGCTCTAGTCGGTTCAACTCTACTCGACTCAGTTTAGGTCCGTTTCTATTACAGCTGAGTTCTTCATCTACGGCCACGTCATCTCGCTCTCTTTTTTTGATCCTCAAGTTAGCTCCAAACTCACTCGTCTGCACCTCGATTACGGACCACAGCCTGGTTTTCCACACAGCAGTCATTTAACTCATGTGAAAGAATAACAACAGTCTCAGTACAGATCAGTGGTCACTGTTGTCGCTGTGTTTTTAAAATGAGTGGGTTTGATTCTCGTGTCGGAAGTCGCGACTCTTCCAGTGACAACGCTCGGCCAATCAGTGGAAGGCAGTCGGTTGACGTCAGGTTTTAGTATAGTTTGTCATTTCACAAAAAAAAAAAAATAATCGGAAATTGGGTTTTGAGAGAAGAAATTTGGGATTTTATGTTTGGGCAAAATCGAACAGCCCTAAATACACTTTTAACAGAAATAGTCATTTTGCTGATGATTTATCAGCCCCACTTTCAATACTTCCCTTCATAGAGGCAGCAAAGACAACATGTGCTATGGTAGCATATGCTACATGCTAACAAGATTCTCAATTTACCTGCTTGTCCTTCCACACTAAACTCAGGGGGAACAGCATCTGAATGTTATATGTGGACAAGTCATCATGTTATCTTGGCTGGGGGAGCTCCAGTAATGTGTGTGTCTGTCCGTCCACACCTCTACCAATGTGTCTTCGCACCACATTATTGCATTTGAAAAGTATCCTAACGATGGCTTTGAGGGAAAGAGTGTGGCTGCAGACCTGTGACCAGCCTCGGGAAGTGTGAGGCAGCTGAGGAATTCCAATATGAACTCTTCCCAGACAGAATCGCTCATTAACGGGGGCTTAAGAGAGGAAAAGATAAACTTTGTTCACCTCAACTGTCAATCCGTGGTTTGTGTGTAGAAGAGGTGGACAATGAGAAGAGAGACAGAATGAGGTTGGACACATAACACGCCGACAACGAGGTGACACAGGGGAACTAGCCTCCAGTTATGACAATGCTAATGCACTGTAATGGACATCACTGGCCGTGTTTTTTAATATTAACCACCAGCCCCGCTGTTACGGTGTCTTTCTTTGTCCGAGGGCTTGGAGGTTGAGAGGAAGGAGAGGACGGGAATGGGGAGTGGGGGGGAAGGGTTGGAGATGAGCTATAATGCTCTCCATGTTAGCTGACCTTTCCGTCTCTCTCTGGCTGACGAGCAGCAGCAGCAGTCTGTCAGGAGAAATCTGGGTCCGTTCGAGTCAAAAGGCTCGGCGTCAGCGAGATATTACTCTCTAGAAAACTACATCAGAGACGTAGAGAGCATGTGATGAGATGCTCTGTGTGTCCATCAGTCCGTTTGGGTCCAGATTGGGGATGTTCCCAATTGAATACATTGATTTGTGAGTTTGACGCCCGAGTCCCCTGGACGATCGCACACGTTATCGTCCGCCTGCAGCTCGGGCAGCTCTTCCTCCATCATGTGAAGTACCGGCATGAGCCCTTTCCAATGGCACATGGCGTCTGTCATGCTTTGTCTCTGGGGCCGCGGCGGAGAGGGCCCCTGCAGCTGATACGGCCCCCCCCCAGGTCTGTTCATCAGCAGTGTTGATGAGGATCTGACTGCAGCCCCTTCAGTTTTCTTCCACATCGAACCATAAGATGAGGATTTGGCAGAAACTTCAACAAACCGTCGTCTTTTCCTCCAAAACTGTCAGTTTTGTGAAAAGCGACGTTTTGTCGGCTTTGTCCTTTTTGTTGCGATGATGAGAACTCTTTTCTCAGTGTTTTCCCACCTGCCACGGACTTTTAGAGAAATAGCGACACAGGATTCACCAGATGTGCGATTGCTATTTGATTTCATTTTGCTGGATGTCTTCAGGATTGTGTAAAACTCTGCACTCTGTATTGACTTTTATTTTTGATTTCCTTTGTGCTGAGGAGGAGAATGGCTCCTCAAACTGGTGCAACATACTGATAAGACGAGTTTGTTTTGTCTCCTTTGGTAAATGTACTTTCTTTTTCTTTTCTTTTTTACAAATCACACTCATATTTTTTACATCAAAGATTCCCCATCTCAGGCTTCTTTAAGAAGATGCTGTGGCAGCCACGTATGGTGACTATTTTTTTTTTCATTTTTGATCAGAGTACAAGGTGTTGACAAGTTAGAAAAATCCCTCGCTCCTAAAATAGTGACACACACAACATCCACCTACATGTACAAGCATGTGGAGACACAGCGTGGATGTACCATGCTCAGTTCGCTCTCTGAACAAACTGAATGTTAATTATCCATCTGTGGCTGAAATGCTTCAAAAATCTAAAGCAAATTGCACGAGAGCAATGAAAGAAAGCTGCATTAATTTATCCAGACAGATGCACAAGTATCAGACCCTGAGGATTGGTACCACTCTTAAAAGAAATACATCTATATGTGACAATCCTACACATCTAATGTTAAATGCCAAGTTTAAATCAAAGCTTCAACTACATGGTTATGACCAAGTGAGCTTTCAATTTATTATTTGATTATAAAACAGATCTCTGCTGCATTATTATTGTGAAAGTACCAAAGTTCTTAGTGCGCACAACCTGTATTCAGACACTGAGCCCAAGGCCATGTACACACAAAGCTGGGTATTTATAAAAACAAATATTTTAACCCTCAATAATAACATTGTACATACCAGACTGTATTCATAAAGATCTCCACAAACCCAGATAAATACACTGTTGAGCACTGTCAATATGTAAGACCTCACAGTAAACAAAGGTTGCGCATTGTCAATGCATTTTCTGTTGCATACACATGGTGATGTTAAGGAAACTAAAACTCTGAGTTTTCCCATATCTCCACTTTTTTCAGAATAAATCATTTTTAGTGACCTAAAACTGAGTTTTCATGTGGATGAGAGGCAAAAACACAGAAAAAATGTCCACATGGCCTGAAAACAAGCCGTCAGGACATCTGTAGCTTTGTGATGTCACAACTATACAGTGACAGTCACTGCCCTCAGCCACACCTCTAACACAACTTGTTCTTTTGTTCTCCATTCTTATGGATATCGAAACATAAAATTTCTGTGGTAAACAAAATAAATGAACACAAATAACTTTGATGAATCAAAATTACTTGAATAAAAAAAAAAATAGGACATTTAAAATGTTGATATAGGTATGTTGATTGTATTTGTCATTAAACACAATGCACAAGTCAGTTTTCTTGGTCTTATAGCCACATTATTCCTCTCACATCTCTCACATTCAAGGCCAATACAAAAAAAGAAACCAAGTATATAATTGCCACCAAGAGGCAACCGTTTGATGGCTGCATATGTCGTAAAGCTGTATAGGAGGCGTCCACGTCCATGGATCACCTACATACTGCTCCTGTAACTGTATCAGTACAGTAAGTGGTCTGTGGGAACAGCACTTAAAGTAGCCTTGCCCCTGAGATAATGGCAGGTCATTCGACCCTGGATTCCTTTTCAAATACAGACTGAATACATCTCATTTTCTGCCACATGAAAGCAAAAATCTTCAGTTATTGTGCAACATGGAACCGATGGGACTTATTGTATAATGTGAATGGATTTTCTATCATGTTTGCATGTCTGTCATGTGTCTTTACAACTGTAAGAGCATACTTACTTACTTGGTTAAAGTTGTAAATTCAAGGAGCTCATTGACCTTTCGAACGCACACCAAAGGAAATTGATCTGATTGGAGTGTTTATCCCTGGTGAAATCCTATAGCCTTTATACTGAATACACATTTTCAATATGTATGAATTTGCTTTTATCCCCTCATGTGGCTTCATATATACCACATATGTTAATAAAAAAAAGAATTGATCTCATATGGGAACAAGAATGTGAAATTATAATTGTAAATTTGTCTTCGTTAGGACTTTAGCAGCAGCATTTTTAAGCCTGAGCAGAGTTATTTTTCTTTCTCATTCGTTCACTGTGTGTTCACGCTTCAACAGGCTGGATTTCCCAAGTGAGTAACATCTTACAAAGTTTATTACACACATGCATACACACACAGATGCACACACACACCCACAAAGCACATCGGCGCTACGAGCCCAGTTCCCTGACATAAACATAAATATGCAGAGGTGCTTTGTTGTTCAGACATCAACAGTTGATGCTGGATGTGACCATCAGTGACTCCCAATTCCCAACCCACAAGCCACATTTTGACCCTTCATTGACGGAGGAGCTGCCTGTGGCCATTCAACTAATTCTCCAGTTCACTTGTCTCATTAACATAAGAGTGCATTCAGCGTTATCTCTCCAGTGGTGCAGAAACATGAAATTAAAAGGCCTACATGTTAAAATGTTTGACAATTTCACCCACAGTTCAACTTCAAGCCCTTTAAGGAGGAAACGGAATGAACAACTCTTAGATCCGTCCTCTCATTTTAACTCAAATTGTTTGAGCTGATCAATAAATAATGATGTTTTTTTTTAGGTTTATCACAAAGAAAATTCTGCCTTTTTTAAAAGCGAGAAGGTAAAGAATCAGCATTCAATTGATAGCTTTCATCTCTCTGGTGTGAGGCTCTCTCACTGTGCTCGCTGGCAGCCGCCCACCACTGACATTGAAAACTTGCCAGGGAATATTTAGAATAAAATGTGATGTTGTTTTAGTGTAATAAATGTGCATGTTGGAAAGAGATGTTAGCTTACAGTCTGTCTCCCTCATCAGCACCTTCACTCAGATATTTGAACATTTTTTGTTCATGACCACAATGTCTCTGTTATATTGTGTGTCTCCTGTTTCTATAATATTTCTGCAACTTTAAGCTACACTGAAAGTAATACAACAACAAAGGACTTATATTAAAACAAACAGCCACACAGTTCATATCATGTCTGCGTGGTATTCATACAGTACTGATGCACAATAACAGATATATCGTATTACATTATATTAAGGTCAAGGTGACTTTCTTCGTATTTATACTGTAGATAGATTCAGTTTGACACACAAGACAGCACATGACAGGATTCAACATACAGTAAAGCTGTCTTTATGTTATGTTATGTTATGTAATGTTATGTTACGCTATACTATGATAAATTTACATTTGGCAGGGAGCACAGCATAGGCCTACTTAATGAAGTCATTGTTTGACCAATATATACGTACATATATACTGTATATAAAAACAGTTGGATTATGACTTTGTGTTTTTTTTCTGTATTAGTGAAACCCAGACATTGAGCGCTGTCATTTCTTTATATAAAACCTTGAGAACATACTGGACCTGTGTGTATGTATATACTTCAGAGGCTCACACACAGCCCCACTGAAAGGAAAGACAGCACACAAAGACACAGACTGTGATTCATTCACACCCACACCCACACACACACACACACACACACACACACACACACACACACACACACACACACACACACACTCACACACTCTCAAGTCTCTGCAGAGGTGTGAAATTTTAACACACTGAGGATACACACACTGGCCCCTGTACTGTAGATGAGCAGAGATCAGATGAGGCCTTGGGAGGTGTACTGGTGATTGAACCAATTTCCTGAGGAAGGGTGGTTGATCAGTCAGAGTTAAGTTGCTTACCACCACTTCTGTTGTCCTGGCAACGGCACATAAAGTGTCTCCAGGAAGCCACCAGGAATTTTCCATACGAGTGTTGTTACAACCTACAACAACGACACCACTGCACTGACCTTTAATGTCAAAGTTAATTTTGGTGGCACTTTATTTTGCATTATGCTAGTACTTTGCACTAAAACTAGAAATTATGTTGTTGTTGTTTTTTAATCAGACAGTAAACAAACAAAGTTAAACCCTAATTAGACAACACACGTGAAATAATATTCTAATTAGAAACTAACCAAGAGATCCTCAAAGAGTGTTAGACCCTATTTTACATGATCATAGCACAATTAGAAATCCACTATAATGACTTATTAGCTGTTAAATTGGATGCTACTCTGAAGCTGAATTCAGTGCCCAATTATATTAAACATAGCAAAACACTGAGAGCTCAAAGAACTACTACTTAATTGGGCTTCATTTAATATAGTTTTACTTTTACTTTCTTCATCTCATGTGTTCTACGGACACATGAGATGAAAACTTTGATTCAAAAAGTGACAAGGCTGAGACTGCTTTGTTGTGACATCACAATGACACAAGAGTTGGGATGGTTCGTCTTAAAGGGATACGCCAACATTTTTTTTTCGTGTCTTGCCTCACTCCATGACAAGCAGATAGACACCATCCTTTCGACTGTGCATGCAGTAACGAGGGAGATAGAGCCGTATCGCCCGTAATTAGCTTAGCTCAAACGCTGGAAGTGTATAGGTAGTGTTAGCCTGCCTCCACCTAAAGTCATCAGAGAAACTCTTCAGCAACTCTAAACGGACCGATCTTCGTCTCAGAGCTGACAAAACTCTCCGGTAAGGCATCTTGAGCGGTCAAATGCCGGTAACGGGACGAGATCGGTCAAAACGGAGGATTCAAGCAAAGACGGTTTATTTTTGGTTCAAGCTAGCTACATCGAGGGTAGGTTAGCTTCCTATTTCAAAGTAAAAGCACTTCTGTATGTAAAGGGCAATGGGTGTTTTATTTTGTGAAAGTAACCGGAAGTGCATTGGTCACAACGGCTAGCTTGAGTAGCGCCAAATTCGTCTGAACAATACGGCTCTATCTCCCTTGTTACTGCACGCACAGTTGAAAGAATGGTGTCTATCTGCTTGTCATGGACTCTGGAGTGAGGCAAGACACGAAAAAAAAAAGTTGGCGTATCCCTTTAAGGCTCAGTTTCTGATTACGGGTTGTGTGCATCTCTCTGAACTGAGGCTTTGATACTTTCACACTATTAACCTGCTTCATAATCAGAAAAGACATGTACATAACTTTATACAACATGGGACCTTTAATTTTATGCATCAAAAAATAAGGATATCTCATATTATACCAGAAATGGCTCTTTTAAATCTGTTCAAGTCCAACAAAAAGTCAGACAGGACAGAGCAGAAAGCAATAAAGCAGTTTTCAGTGTTATAATTTCACATGAAGTCACATCACTGAGCAATGCAGGATAAAATAAAAATCACTTAACACTTCCTCCGCTGTTAGGCGTGGTGATGGCAGCGTGTTACTGTTTTCAGCAGGAGGGAACAGGGAATTTGAATTGAATGTCATTTCCATTTAGGAGAACCCGTCTCACTGTGCCACAAGACTGACTGAAGTGATTTAAGTTGGATGGTCGCCTGTAGCGTTCGGCCAAGCCAACAGATGGCTTCAGCTGAAATCTGAAAATCAAACACCCAGCCAAAGTCCAACTCTAAACCTATAACAAATATGTGGACATGCTGTTGAGTGTATAGTCATGTGCAGACCGTTGCACCATAATGTGTTTATAAATATACTTTACACAAGACAGAAAATCCCTCGTCTTCTTTCTTGAATCTCAAAGTTATACTCTGGTTTTAAATGCACTTAGTATTTAATCACTCACACCAAACACCAATTCCTGCAACTGTGCATCATGAGAAGGGATGGCAGCCGGCAGGGGAACCATGTGGCTCTGTATAGCAGCAATCAAAGATTAATAAATCGTTGATGAATCTGTCAATTTCTGGATTCTGTTTAGTCCATAAAACAGTAATCCACTTCCCAGAGAAGCCTGAACAATAGTCCAAAACCCAGAAAATGGAGAAAAGCAGAATATCTTCACATTTACAACAAAAAGGAAACCCAGTAATCAATACAAAGCAAAAGGTGACATGTATCTCCACTGTAGTACTTGAAGTTGGCCTTGCTGAGATAACACGGTGAAATAAAGTCGAATAATTGAGCGGCCACGTTTCCTGCAGAGTCTGAATAGAGCGCCCTACAGGAAAATGTTGAATCTGGAGAATCACCATGTGTCTTATTAAGGAGGGGTTACGTGAAGGTGAAGCGAGTGTGGGGAGAAGATGGAGGACAAAAGAACAGGTTAGGAGAGAAGCACGGAGAGAGTCAGAGTCTAATACCCTATCGCTCTTTCAACATCTGCCTGCCTGCTCCTAAAACCAGGGAAGCAGCTGCGACTCATCTGCTGATTAGAGCCGTAATCAATCACTCATCACACTGTGTCTGTGTCTGTCTGTCTGTGTGTGTGTGTGTGTGTGTGTGTGTGTGTATCAGTGGACGTGTGAAGCTGAAACAGTAATTAATAAGCAAAGCTATGTCAACTCATGTCCAGTTAAATTTAGCTAAAGCTTTTATGAACTATAACATTTGCCATGCTAATTGCTTTTTTTTTTCTCAATGTAAATGTGTGTGTTGGTTTTTTTTAATCAATTTAGGCCACAAAGTGAAACTATTTTTTTTTGCTGTGTCCCAGTTCAGTCTGTGAAGGCACGGACACTTAAAATGCAGAGACCTCATCTACTATTTAATTGCAGAGTGCACCATAGACTCCTGCTGAAAAGTGATTCATCGTTGGTGCACAATGCATCATGGGATAGGCCACAGAGGATCCACCTGTTCTTGGACTCATTTGAAGTGAGACAATCTTGTCACGCCCACTCTGATGCAAGAAAACTTGGACGTGGCCACAGTGTTGATGGTCCATTACATCGCAGTCCTCCAGAACTAAGCTCCGCCTCTTATGGTTCAAATTACATCCTGTCAAATCTGCTCCACATCATTTCATCATATAACACTTGTATTTTCAAAATTTACCAGTAAATCTATGTTAGTACCTGGCTCGTGTTTGTGAAGGGAAGGGGGGTGACATAAATCAACCAGATGTAAATGGGTTTATAATTTATTTGGCAAAGGAGAGGCAAAGGGCAAACTGAGCAAGGCAAAAAATAAAGTGCTGTCACAAGGCTCTACTGTAATAGGGAGCAATCTCTGACACAAAAGCAAACCGAAACCTCTACTACAGAGGAACAAAGGATAAAAAAACAGCACAATCTAGCCACACAGCCTTGCCCAGTCCCCTTGAACGCACTCGAATCACCCAATGGCTGATCACGAAGTTCACAGAACTGCGAGGTGATCTGACCATGAACAATCAATCGTCACGCGTGACGATGAAATCGAGCTTTTGAAGATCTTCTGCAGCTGTGAACCGACCAGCCCAGAACACTGCTGCGCCAATCAGGGATGGCCACCGTGGTACTCTGGACCTCCTCCCCACCTCTCCGGGCCAATCACGTAAAGGGGACTGCACAGCACAACCTATAGCATATTTTCAGCTTCAGGGAGCCATTTACTGTGTCCCAATTCAGGGGCTGGATCCTTTGGAGGACCCAGCCTACATGGTTCTAGGAGGTAATGGCTTCAGAGGCCTCAGACGGCCACGTCAACCGTCGGTTAATGGGACGGTCTAGCCTTCGGAGCATTTCCTGATTGTGTCCAAACGCAATTAACATCCTAACGTTAAAGCAGAAGTAAGTGATCCGGTCGTTTTGGCTAATTCCCTTTCAGCGGATGGAGTTAGCAGTCCCCGCCCTCGTCCCTACGTCACCACATTCACGTGCATCCCTTGGCTGCACACACAGAGAGGACCGCCCCTTTATGCCGTTCTCGCTCCTCATTGGATAAAGGTTGTAGGATACAAGGAAAGTTTTCTCCTCGGCTTACAGCAGAGCAGAGTGACTGACAGACCCGTGTTTCAGACCAAACACTCTATATAAGTGATTGCTGTCGGAAGATATAACTATTTAAGACTTATATTAACACAAACATTCCGCTTACTTCTGCTTTAAACATTTGAAAGTTGCTCCTTTTTACACTTCCAACGGTTCCTCAGCCAGCAGATCCCTGCTCAGCGGGCGACCATGCCTCCCAGCCGGCAGCAAAGCCAAGTTACCATGGCTACAGCGTGGAGCTGCCTCAACGTTTCGGTAGCTAGCATGCTACATGGCTAATAATAACCAGCGTGCAACAACTCCTTGATGGTATGCCACGAATGATACGTGCAGTGTGTCCTCCTAGAACAGGCAGGAGAAGGCTGGATCTGTCGGCTGCTTCTGGAGAAGTCTTTCAATTGGGACAGACCTCATCGCAACACTGTGACATCATCGGCCTTCAAATGCCGCCTCTGAAGCATGCAGCCCATGTATTGGTACACAGCTATTTTTTTTGAGACAGCACTAGACTTCCATTTTAAAATGTCCAACTGTACAGCCAAAATAAACATGTTTACACCCTGATAGAAAAAAACATGACATCTTGGGCGATGAATTTTTATACAACCCCGATCATTAGAAACATATGGGTGAGCTCAGTTTATGCTTTGCTTAAATCCAAACCTTCTATTTTCACTGCAAGTTTCAATGTCACTTTTTTTTTCTTTTTTACTTGAGCCTGATAAAAAAAAAAGAAAGATAAAAATTGCAAGCGTGTTCCCAGCACCTCACCCATCTGCTCTCACAGCGGTGCACACATCTCATCACGAGCACAAAGCCCCGCAGACTGACACTTCATTCGCCTCACACAACAAACGCTCCGGCTTCAGCTGATCAAAACTGCATTTATCATTATTTATATTTTATGACAGTTCACCTTTTCTCTTATTCCGTAGTGGGGATACTCGACTGCTCGATATCTAATTTGACACTCGCACTTTGGGTTTGACATTTTTTTTCTCATTACATTCCCATCACAGTAATATGAGGATTGACACAATCTCCTGCTATAATTAAGAGAATCAAAAACCATCACAACTGGTGCGACCAATTCAAAAGATGCTTCATCATGCATTAAAAGATTGTTTTTGAGATTAAATCGTTCACTCATATCCCTGGAAATGACATTGTATTATTGCCTTTCCAATGTACTGACATGGAAATCACTCCTGCAGCCAGAGCTGTGCTGCTCTGAATGCAGAGGCATATACTGTACGAGTTGTTATTATTTCATGCTTTTGGATCCAATATGTGGTGCACCTCCAAAACATGCATAGGTTAATGTGTTTACATTGGAGTGATGGTATTGCTAATGCATCTCTGCATGGTACACGGACGTGCATTTTGAGTGGAAGATGTTGTTTAGCCTGATGCTGATGTCACTGATGAGTCATCTGCAGGCAGAAACATCATGTGAAATCATGCTGCGATGCTTATTTTAGAAAATGTTAAAGTTGGCCTTTTGCTTTTGCTTATGGGGATTCTAATACAATTGAATGCAGTTTTCTTTCTACCAGATACTGAATCAAATAAAACCTTGGATGTTTCTTTGAGGACAAATTGCAACAGAAGTTTAGGCGAGGTCGGGTGTGTGGGAAGTGAAAATGCTTCTTTACAATCACCTTGTGAATATCTCCACACACTCGCTCCTACACAGAACGCTTCCACTTTGGCAGAAAAAAAAAAAAAAACATTGCTCAAAATCTCTCAAGAGTTTACATAAGATCAGCAACATTCCCCTGTTTGGTGTCACCAAAACAACTCACCTTGAATTTTTACTTGTTTGCAAAACCTTTTTTTTTTTTTTTACCAATGTGCCAGTGACACTTTGTTCTCAGTTACAGCTTGAGGGAACAGTTTGGCACAAATGCTCAATTAAATTCAAGGATAAACTGATTGGATTTTGTTGGTCAGAGGTCAAAGGTCAAAGTTGTTATGACCTCACATAGCATGTTTTGTCCATAATCAACAAATTCATGCACAAACTATGACCAAAGGGCTAAATAATGGACAGTGGAGTGTTAAAAAGCTCCAAAAGTGAGTTAATCCCCATGTTAAAATTTCAAACTTTATAAAAGGAATAAACAAATTTTGGACTCTACAGATAATTCCTCCTTCTTGGCAAATGTGCTAGGGAGAAATCTTTACTAAAACGTAATTGTTTACATTTTATTGAGGCTTAAAGTATAAAAGGGGGTGTGGCCATTTTTTTAATTAGCCAGGAGTTAGGGGCGGAGTCATGTGCTGCAAAGATAAAGATGGTTGAACAGCCAAGATTCAAAACTCACTGAGGCTGCATCCATGGTTAAATACAGTTCATCACAGTCTCTAAAGAGTTAGATATTAGATATACAACGTCATCATTTTATATCTAAAACACTGGCGGAGTCAAACAACCTTGAGGGAGTAATTCTTGTTTCTGACATACATCCAAGCTCTTAAAACTATTTCACAAGACAGATCAGAACATCCTCTGAACCAACACCTGCATTTTTGTGGATCCTGTTTTTAATATGAAGAGTTCACCTCAAACACTTTCACTTCCTTTCAGTTCATTTACATTATATGTTTGTCCTTTATCTACTCAAGGTAAGGTTGTTCTGATCTTCCTGCTTTTCCTTTTTTTTTTTTTTAATTCCATCTGCTGCAGCGTCTTCTTTATATAATACATACGCCTGTTCAGTGTATGTGTGTGTGTGTGTGTGTGTGCACGTATCGAGTGAGGCTGCCAACAGTTTTCTCTCTGATTACTCACTTTCTTTCCACTTCCAAACTTGAGATTTTCACATCGGTTTTCTCCCAGGATCTCTTTAATACCAACACACTCTCAGTGCAAGTGTGTGTTGTATGTGTGTGTACCTATGTGTGCATTTGCAAGTGTTTGTACACACAGACATGTACTGCTTGCGTGCGTGCTAGTTTGCAAGTGCCCGTCTCCAGTGTCTCTCTCTGTCTGGAAAACATATTGCCGAAGGAGACAAACACATCTCACACTGTGCCCACATGGTAACCAGGGAACAACACACACAAAAATGGAACAAAAAAAAAAAGAGATAGAGGGAGACACAGGAAGCTTGGGAGAGGGGATGAAAACAGATGCTATGGGATGAGGAGAGAAAGGGAGAGAGGAGTGGAAACAAGGCCACATACGCTTGTCTAGTTGCATTTCAACACATCCAGCCAATGGCTCCGAGCTTCCTCGTTCAACCCTGGAATGTCACACATTAACAACAGAAACCCCAACCATGTGATCGGACCGGACCGTGTGTTTACATAATATAAAAATCATGCCACATGTCACCGACACCCTGGATTCTTTTTCTTTATCGAACCAAAAAGATCCCCTTCATATAAAATGTACAATATTTCCATCAACACCAAAAAGTTTGAACCGTTACATGCTAAACCAAACACTATAAATATAAAATGATTTCTTTCTAGGTGGATATGTAAAGGAGAAAAAGCCAGGTGACAGATTCATCACATCGACACAAACACAAATCCAACACGCTGCTGTTTACGGTGGCCCTGAGGGCTCAATGCACTGCGACTTCAGAAAAGTTAAACGTGCTGCAAATACCAACAACATAAGTACACAAACAAACAGTGCAGACAGCAGTGGAAAACCGCACCCTGAAGTTATACACATTGAAAAAAATTGTTGTAATATAATATATACACATTGTACTATATTAAAGGGATAGTTCAACATTTTGACAGATTGGCCTATTGCTATAATCTCTATAGTTATAGTAGGTTCGTTACCTTTAATTGTCAGTGCAAGCTATTTTTAGAACGGTGGAGCAGAGCCGTGAGCTGCTCAGAGCTACGCTACGGAGGCTCATGGGATTTCTTGGTTTCCCTCAATACACTCATCAACTACACAATCCACAATCTAAAACAACTCTGTCTGGTAACGTTGTGTTATTATCTCATAGTGTGGTGAATGTGCAGGTCACAACTTGTCCACCAGAGCATTTTGGAGTTGTTGGATTGTGTATTTGATGAGTTTGATGAGGGAAATATGAAATCCCATTAGCCTCCATAGCGTAGCTCTGAGCTGCTCGCGGCTCTGCTCCGCCGTTCTAAAAATAGCTTGCACCGACAACTAAAGGTAACAAACCTACTGCTATGACTATAGGGATTATGGGCCAATTTACCAAAATGTTGAACTATCCCTTTAAGATCTCATTTTATGCTGTTAGTTGGATCTATGTGCTGGGATGTGTTTGCTAGCACATTAGCCATTAGCTATTTATCCAACTCCTTGTAACTACTGAAGAAACAACGAATGCAGCTCCAGTTAAAGTGCTGTTCACTTTTAATATGTTGTCCTATATGTAAGCCATCTGAACTGCTTCTGCATGATATGGTGCTATATAAATAAATTTGAATTGAATTGAATTGAATTTATCCAAAACTAGCGATCTACTCTACTCTTTATAAGAGTGAGCTTAACGAGTTGTTATCATGTTGTCATCACTTCACCAAAACTACAGCGCTGCAGCCTGAGGGGTGAGTTCAGTCTCCATGTTAGTGAGGTGAATTAAAATCAAAGCAGGGGTGGATTGATTTTGGGGGAGTGTGTGTTCCTGACAGCCATCTGTCCTCTGAAAGGAAACCAGCCTGTTTCTCCGACTCCACACTACAGCTGTGCAGTTCACTCCTGAGGCCCTGCATATGTGTGTGTGTGTGTGTGTCTGTGTGTGTGCATGCGCGTGTGCATGTGTGTGTGTATCCACATGAGAAGTGAACATGCATGTGTGTTGTTTAATTTGTTGTCACACAAGGCCTTTAATCCCTTTCATATTATAATCCTTTTGATTTCGGTGCCTAAGTGGCATCATTTAGAAGAAAAAATCGGCTTTGTCTCCCACAAACACTATTAAATTAACCACTGGTTCATGTCCACTTCTGGTTGAAAGCCACCATTACAGACTATCTGGCGCACACACAAACTTGTAGGCACACACACATCAGCAGTTGTGATAACTCTCCATTGAATTAAGTCAATGCAGTAACCATGAACTACAACACCAAAAAAATACCCTCCCCTCGTGCTGCTGGGACAATGGGGACCTGGGAGACATCTGCAGAGTTGTCCACAACAAAAACACTTTAAACATCACTCAACTTTTGCTGCAGCTCAGTGTGACATCATCCTGCAGTGGCCAATGAAATGCAAGCACATCCCCCATTCTATTGTTTTTCCTCATGACAGTTAAACTGGAGAAGTTTTCCAACTCGTATTATTAGCATCTGATCGGCTATTAAACTTTAAACTTTTTAACCAGCCCGCAAGGCTTTGATTTCATTGTCACACAGACTTCACACACATACACACACACATGTATAGCACGCTGTCATCTCTTTGTGGTTGCATAGTGGTCTGCAAGTGCCCCCTCCCACAGGCACCAGTTGAACCATAACCATAAAATGAGTTTGTTATAATTGCGGTGCTGGCTGATGTCAACGGCTGGCAGGAAGTCAACTTGGACCCAAGTCATGCACTAACAGTGAAATGCTGTTTTCACCTGCGGCTCTTCGACTGATCACATAACGGTGACGATAACAGTATTTTTTTTCTGAAAAATCATGATTATAAACAAAAGCTAGGATTTGCAAGAAAAGAACATTTCCAGTGGTTTTTGAATGCAGCACGATTTTGTGACCTAAACCACAGAGAAGCTAGCAAGCTTAGCCTCTACTTAAAGGGATACTTCACCCAAAATCAATAATTCCCCAATCACCGTCATGCGCAGGAAGGGTTCGGAGAACTTTCGGAGTCATCAAAACGCTTTTGGAGTTCCAAACTGGCAACAAATTTTCAGATAATGGCGGCGGATAGAGTTCACTTTTCAATCATCCAAAACACACACTATGAAACATCCAAATACCTCCATACTGCTCGTGTACGTATGTTATTAAAGGGATACTTCACCCAAAATCGATAATTCACCAATTTTCTTTTCGCAAGATTTGCTGCAAGATGTTTGTTCGTTGTTGTAAACCACTGGATGTATGATGTAAACACAAAGGAACATCTCGCAGCAAATCTTGCGAAAAGAAAATTGGTGAAATATTGATTTTGGGTGAAGTATCCCTTTAATAACATGAAGCCAAACTATATGCACAAGCTTATCAGCCGTTTGAAATCCAAGACATGTCCCCAAATGTGGCAAAGTTCACACACACACACAATCTCTCTCACACTCACACACACACACACACACACACACACACACACACACACACACACACACACACACACACACACACACACACACACATAACCATAAATGCAATCAGCGGGGACATGGGCCCTGGCAGCCCTATCATCAACCGTCGCACTGCTCAGGTTAGCACAGAGGTGGCTGCTCCAGAATGCCAACAAAGAAAGAAGTAAAGAATAGATCCAGGGTGACTCAGACCTTCGGTATACCCCTGTAGACACACACACACACACTGACACACACACATACTCGCACACACCCCAATCCCAGCTCCAGCTCACGTCTGCGGCTGACAAAATGTCCCACTCAATCATGTTCTCTTTTTCTCCCCTTCGTTGTCACTCTGCTCTGCTACAGCAATGCTGCAGAGACAAAAAACATGCACACACACAGACACACACAAACCTTTCACTCTGCGTTCTGTTCCCTTTCTAATTCCCCTTTTATCAAAATGCAAACAATCAATAAATCCAGATATGGCCGTTTTGTTCCATGCAGCCGTCTCATCGCTCAACATCAGCTCAACTGTACGTTTCTGTGGAGACATTTCTTCCAAGTGTGTGTTTTTGTGATTTGTGTTTGTGTGTGTGTGTGTGTGTCAGCCTTTAGGTAAAAAGCGGAAAATGCAATTGTTTGCTTCTTATCACCACTTAGGAGTTGTGCAAAGTGTCAACAGTGTTTAGAGACGGTGGAGGCATTGCACACAGCCAATCAGTCCCCACACAGCACAAGAAGCTCTTTCTTTAGATGCTGTTGGACGATAAGAATGAGACTGTTGTTTTCTTTCTCCATCTGGGTGAGAAATGCCTGCAGTTTAATGAAATTCTCCTCTCATTACCTTCCACTATCTTGCTTTTATCAAGTCACTCACAAATTTTTTATGTTTGCTCTTTTAGCGGCCGTGCCACCGCCGTGCACCCCGCACTCATGCACGCACTCATGCACGCATGCACGGGCTCTGGAGGGGATGGGGGCTTTATATGCGTATTAAAGAGCCAGCATATAAAAAAGACCATTTATTACCGCTGTCACTGCATCGCTCGAGGAACACAGGCAGGAGCCCTCCATGGCAGTTGTTAAAAAATAGATTATAGAGGCTGACAGGAAATTTTAGAATCTTTTTGGTTCACTCTGAGGTGGATTCTGTAAGTTGCTTTAATTCATAATAGGATTGGGTTGTTGGAGAGAAAAGCTTAGAAATGTCTCACAGATGTTCTCGGGGTGGTCTATTGTGGGAGAAGGGAGGACGCCACGCTGCTTCACGCTGTGCTAAGCCTTAGATCCAAAGTTATGTGCATTAAATGTAATTGTGTAGGAAGTAGGTTTAGCTTTGAACTTGCACACTCGTATTTTATCACTGTGTATTTTACATATGCACTGGTTGTGTGGATTAAAGCCGGCAAAATGCCCCCCAAAAAAAGCCGTAAAAAAGAAATCTTCTGACATAAATTAAATATCAAGCTTTGTTATCTTGATATAATGAAATAATTAACTTGTGATCTTGAGATAACTGCGTAATATTACATCAATATTGGCCCCTTTAGGCTCCTGTACAGTATATCTCCTAGTTATATTTAGACATTTCTCCAAAACTAAATCCACTTTCACATCTGCAATTTTCCAAGTCCACAAAAAGTTTTTCAGCCAGCCCGCTGAGAGCAGAGATGCGCTGTGAGGAGAAGCAAACAATGTAAATGTTTAGAGTCCATAAGGGGAAAAGGGGGCCTCCTGACACCCCCTTATATTAGCAGATTTTGCAGTTATGAATATAAACCCCCATAACCTCTCATAAAGACACTAAACAGTACTGCTGCTGCTGTAAAAGCACCTTAAGAGGAGCAGCTGATAATATGTTTTTGCATCCAAGGATAGTTTGCATGTGAGGTGTTTGGGGGACATCTGTAAATTGTAACATCTGCTGATAGTCTGGTTTCAAGCAGACACATATGCAAAGTATCTCTATTTGAATAGTCTCTCTTGAGTTTTTTTTTCCATCTTCTCCTGAGTCCCCAGGTTTTTGAGGGAGAGTTTACTTTGTTTTCTCAGATTGGCCTGAATTGGAAACGATGTCTGCTGTGGGCCACTGAGACGCCGCGTGTGATACTGAGCTATACACGATTGATTTGACAAGAAATGTTTGAGGTCAAGGATCAACTCTTTCATGCAGAAAAAAGTAAGAATCCAGGGGGGAGGGCTATGTTCTGTCTCTACCCACAAAAATCTGTTTTCTTAGTTCTGTGATTTTTCAGCTCTCCCTCGGAGACGAGACCAGAAAAATATGGAAATGCAAGATGTAGTGATGCCAAATCTCTGCTGTCTGTGAAATGATGCATTTGATGTCATTTGGTGGATGTCAAGGAACAGAAACAAATTCTGGAGTCACAACAAAAGTGTGAATATTTATGTTAAATTTTCTTGTCCTTTGCAACACAATACAAAATACAACATCACAAGCAAATATATTTTGCAACATGAGTTTGTGAAATGCATTTATACTTTGTCAGAGGTTTTAAGTAGGTTTTTAAGTGTATGGTTATAAATAATTTGCATCCTTCTGATATTTTTGTCAACTAATCAATACTTTGATCAATTGAAAGACCGTCAATGTCTGAGATGTTTCAAAAAGCAAATGATATTCGAGTGACATCATTCAGCAGCAGGAATAAAGGGGTGTGGCTGCTTGTTATTGCAGCAGCTCTAATTCCAAAACATGTCTTCTTTTGTCCTGTTTAGGAGAGTGAAAGCTTTGTTCCTGCACTTGAATAGCCCCATTCTTCACTTTGATTAGATTCCAATGCTCCAATAAGTGCTCTCCTAAAGCTGATTAGTTAGTTTCCATTCCACAAACACATTAGGCCTTGTCTGCTTATGCTGCAGCTCACAATTCCACCTTGGTTGCACGCCACACAACATGACAAGTGTGAAAACAACAAAAAAAAAAACAACAACCTTGGATCCAAATGTGCAAACTTCCACACTTCAAAACGTTACACAAGTACCGGTAATAGCATTTGTAACACTTGTTTCACTCATTGTGAATCAGGCTATAAAGACGGCAAACTAGAGGCTTATCTGCCCAATTAGTGTCATATTTGGACATCATGACAACTAAAGAAGTCCATAATCTCGATCTTGGTCTGGACTGATGGCCTGCAGAGATTATCTGGTAACGTGAATTGTTTCTAAGTGTAGAGTAGCCATGGTGATGGACTGGCTGACAGATAAAAGCCGCTCTGATCATATCAAATGTTCACTGTTTACTGCTCGATCCTCGGCTGCTTCCTGTGGCGCGGGAGGTTCACGAGAAGTCGGAGAGCGAAGACAACTGACAAGCAGCCGCTAACGGAAAGTAACAACCTAGAATCAAAAACTGAAGAGTGAACAATATGATGGGGTTTGATACATCTTAATACACAGCTGCCTTACAGGCTACTGTGGTCAACTGTTCACATTTACTACAGGATTTATTTGATCTAGATGCATCCCATATGTCATGTGTAGTACACTTATTAATAGTCCCCACTAATAACATAGGGAATGTGTGCAGGTTTTGCAAAAAATATGAGTTCCCCATCATCAGCCATGTCTGTTTGATTGAAGCGTGGACAATTCATTATTTCATCCGCTCAGGGGTCGTTTATAAGTTATGAAATTTATATTAGGTTATTAGGTGCACCTAATTTAGAAACCTTCAGAGGGAGTGGTCCCCGAAATGTGGTGAGCAAAAAATGAATCCTCAACTAACATGTACAGTAAGCTAGAATGTGTGTGTATTTATGTACATGCATACTGTACATATACATACAAACATACACACATCAATACTGTTCTCCTTTTTAATTACTTTGTGAGCTTAACACAGGAATTCCTTCAGAACCCAGTGGTTCTGTGGTTGGAAACCACTGATTTAAAGGTCCCATATTATGCTGTTTTTCAACCATTTCACATATAGGTCTAAGTGGTCCAACCACATTGTATTTGGAGTGTGTTGCCCCCAAATCAATCTGCGGTTCTAAATCTCAGCGATCTAAAAGTAGCTCTCCAGAGCCGTTTCTGTGTCTGCACCTTGAAATGCAAATAAGATGTGTATAAACCACGTCCACTCCACACCCGTCACAGGAGAGGGTGTGGTTTTCGCTACAGGTACATGTGCTAATGTTGACATTGGAAATATGGATGGGCAATGATTTTCTAATGATCAAATAGATGCTCAGTTAAAAAGTGGAATAATTAAGGGAGCGAACAGACTTTTTTCATCTCCAGGCGTCATAGAAAGGCCACGGGAACACATAACCGCGTAACGTGGATTTTGCATAATATGGGCCATTTAAGCCATAAATGAAATCATAAATGAAAAGTTTTTAGGTATTAGGCAGATAATATTTAGAGCAGATTACTCTTCAATACTCAAAACACTGATTTTTGATGCTGAACTTTAAAAAAAAGTCTTTATGTTCCCAGACCAGTGTGTGCTGTTTGCATACATGCAAAGATAAAAGCAGACATTGCTGCAGCTGTTCTGAGAACATTGTGGGTCCATCCAGGAAAAAGTAATACACAGGAATTTCAATATGCATACAGCGGGCACTCGATAACTTTAAGATGTTTATTATGCTCTCGCATCCAAGGTCTAACAGTAAAAGTAAGAAAGGACGACATGATCAACATCTTATGACTGTTAGATGATATCCTCTTCACTTTTAAAATGCACAGTATATCACCAGTCAGCTATACGATCACACAAAATGGGCATAAATATGCATTATCCCACACAGCCACATGCATCTACACACGCACGCACACACACAACTTTACCAACAACTTTAAAGCTTGTGTCCTATAATCCACAAAATCTATTTTATGCGCCCCTTTATCTTTCAGCGCACTTTTGATGACCAGTCATCTGTCCACTTTATGTGATTCTGTCTTATCAATAACTCACCCTCATTACGCCCCGAGTGCTCCACGCTCGCTTCTCCCCACCCTGCCAGATTTAAAGGCATCTATAAGCGACGTCTGAAAGACTCGTAGAATGATTCAACAACATCACGAGCCCTTCAATGTGAAGGGGTGGGGGGGGTAGTAGGGGGTATCGCTGAAAAAAGAATGAGCCTTATTCGGATGGAGTGTCTCGGCCGGGAATAGTGGCAGGAGCTGGCAGGATCCTTGATTCTGGACACATTCCGGTTTTATAGGCGGTGTGAAGATGAGGGAGAGGAACTCTGAGTGCAGAGATAGTGTCATTACTAGCTAGTTCACCTTGAGGTTATGCGTATTCCACTATAAATCCCCAGCCTGCTCTCACCTTGGCCAGGTGCTACAAACTGCTCCTCTAAAGCGCTGCAATGGAATCGTTCATCTAATGAAATGTTTGTGGGAGCTGGGTTTGAAAGGCCGGACAGACTGTTTCAGTGTCTTGCCTTGAGTTATTCTGCAGAACAACAGCTGTATTTGTCAGTTGTATTTGTAGTAAGTGTTACTTATAGATCTAGTGTCTGAGTGGTTGTTTAAAAAAAAAAAAAAGAAGACAAACAGGCTTACACAGAAAGAGCAGGAATATATACAGTAAGCTATACAACAGGCTTTAAATATGTAGGACTGCCTTTGAGATTTCCACACTGACTCAAAGTGGGTCTGCTGCAAAGATGCAAATGCTATATTATTTAAAGATACCCTGTGGAGGTTTTGAAGGCCATTTGTCAGTGCAATCCAAACATTTACTCATGGGAGCAGTTTCCCGCCTAACCCCTATGATTAAATTAAAAACTGAAATGATTAATTAAGGTGAGGGAAAGAAAGTATTCAGTGTGGCTGAAGGTAGGAGATGCGATAGGATTCTCCCCCTCCTCTGTGTCAAGGTCAAAGTCTTGGAAATCCATCAACCCCAAACTCCTGCATATGATTTTTCACAACGCTAAGAGGACGTTGAGCTATTTTGGCCTTAATATAAACCTGGCATAAAGGAGGAAAAAGATCAAAACTGTTTAATGTACCACGCTCTATACATTTGATTTAAAGTTGGACACTTTAACATGACAATGCGAATTGTGCACAGCCAAGTGGCCATTTGAGGAACTGCAACTGTGTCAGTTGCCTCATCTCTCAGCCCCAGAGGTTGCCCCATGATAAAATACAGTCCCATTATTGTTTATGCAGCAGGGTATTATTGCTAAGTATATTCACACATACACAGAATTTGCCTTGATTAAAGGTGCAGACATAAAAATAAACATAAAAAACACAAACATAACTCAAGACAGTTAACACATAAAGGCACAAAAATACTATAGAGACATGCCAAAAATACATTTTACAGGAATATATTTATATATAATATATATCTAAACATATGAACACAAATATAAACATAACATATATGAATATGGGAATATATTATTAACCTTAGTTATATTTAATTGTTAGGTGACATCTAGTGGTCTTGGTCATTAAGGGACAGCAGCAGTAGTAGTTTTTCTGTCTAAACCTAGCCAACCCATGACCATCATTATAATAACCATGGCAATAAGGGGTCGGTACAATGCTGTTGGTACAGTCTGTGTTTGTTACTGTAACCAAGACAACTCGGGTCCAGTATCCATGCTGCCAAAGAGAACAACATGTATGGATGTTCAGGTTGGAGAACTGGTTGGCTTGTGTTAACCAAGCGGCAGGAAGTATGTTGTTACCAAGGTGTTATATGAGAATATAAAACTGCACTGATGTACAGAGAAGGCTTGACGTGGAAACACTTGTTTTCCACAGACAGTGGGTGTTTGGAGAAAAGCCACCAGCTCTCAGTTTTTTTTGGCTGAAGTCTGTAGCTTGGTGATTATCCTGCTGCCAGATATTGATTTTTGAATAGCAGACCAAGCACCACTGTGGACCGAGAGCTGCTGTCAATACAAATCTTATCGCTACATTGACAAAGTGAAATAATTTCATTAATTCCCCTGCAAAATGTGGGGGGAGGAAAGACTTACGAGCTCTGACCCCGCTTTGAGCAGTCGTAAAGCAGTCTGTTTGTACTCAGGACATTGTAGCTTTATTGTGTCTCTTCTATCCGTCAGAGACACAGACAGCACTAAATGGGAAGTCATATTAGTAGTTTAGTTTCATTAGCAAGTCTTTCTACGGTCACGTCTATTCTATTTCTCCACAAGCCAGATATTGAAAGTAAATCAATAACAGCAAGTTAACAGTGATATTTATTCAGCTGTCCAGGGACATAACGATGACAAACTCTCAGAGTAAAGGACAAAGTCAAACAGTGGCTCAGTAACATATTCAGACCACCAAGACATTCTTCAGTCTTATTGTTACTGAGTGAAACTGTCGACAGCCAGTCAGTCAATGCTTCCCTCCCCCAGGACAAAGAGTCTTTTTCTGATGCAACCCAAAAGGTTTTATCTTCATTTTTATCCGTTTTGTTGAAGATGCATTTCTTCTTCCGTTATAAATTTTCAGTTTTCTAGTTCATTTTAATGTCTCATGTTTGTATAAATCTTATTTACTTTTATGTTTGGTTATTATCTCATTTTATGTTCATTTATGGTGATGTTTGATGATGTTACAATTTTTGAACTGCACAAATACGTTTTTTTTTCTTTCTTTTTCAACATACAGATGGATATAATAAAAAGAAAACACACTACGGTTTCCAGATTTATATTAAAGACAACTGAGTACAATGTCCCGTAGCCTCACATTTTAATGGGATACTCCAACTGGCATCAATAAATATAAGGCCCATGTATTACATTATCTTATAAAAGATCCATGGTGTGTGTGTGTGTCTGTGTTAGTATTAGCTCCGTGTTAGCCACAAGCCGAACTTCATCAGTGCAAACATTTCGTGTTTCCATGGTTTCCTCGGACTTTCCGAACTCAAACCAATCACGATTCATGACATGCATCACGTCATCTGCGTTTTTATCTCGTACTGCCGTAAGCCAGTTTCTCGCGATAGTTCTATCCATTGATGAGATTTGTGACACCCAGACGGACGACTGATCTTGCAAGTGCGGTTTTCAGCCAGTGGGGGGGGGTCACTCAACCATCACAGTGTCTCCTAGCCACAATAATTACAGCCGAAATCCTGCATAGTTCTGCTTTAATGCCTAATGGGCTTTATGCACAGCCCCACCAACTGATTAATCCAGGTGTGTCTGACCTCACAACAATGGTCAGGCACACCTGGATTAATCAGTTGGTCCAATAATGTAAGACAGGAAATAAAGGAGCTGGCTTATTTCAGGAAGTAGTGGAGCTGATCATAAAGCCCATTCAGTTCAGATAGGGTGCACATCTATTGCATTGAGTGTGAGAAATGGTATGGTCCACTTTAGGGGTCTGAAGTCATAATATTACAATGCTGCTAACATGATTGTAGGAAATATAGCTATTTACAGTTCTAAGAAAGGTATTTCTAGAGGTCTATGTTTTCATCGGGGGTCAGATTCCACCAACGACACATGATTTGGCTGATTGAGCTGCAGGTAGTTTTCTGTCTCAGGCTTTGGTGTGAACAGTCCTGACCTTTGTCATGAGGCACCTCTAAGTCAGTATGACAGTGTAAAGAGGGTGTGAATCCACCGTCTACAACCCGGTAGGCTACCTGTCCTCAGAATGACAACGTGATAAGGACGGAAAGGATGGACTTGCAAACTGTTAAAAAGGTCAAGAAGAGTCTTAGAGTCTTAAAGACTGTTATCAGTGGCCGAGGCCTCTGCTTCTCACCAATCAGCTGACAATTACCTTTCCTGCCAGATGCTGTTGGTTCAATCATGGAAGCTGCAGAGAGCTTCCATCGGCCCTCTTAAGCAGCCTTTAAAGCAGCCATTTCTTTTTCTTTTCTTTTCCCATTTCGACTTCCAGCAGCGACTCACGTTCTCATTTTCAAATATCACTTCAATTTTCACCTCATGCACCTCAGCAGTGGATCATAACATAATAGGATTTGGTCTTAAGAAATAACATTTCAAAAGGATTGAGTCGTTGCCTCACACAAATCCACTGTCTTGAGAAACGTGCATCTATCTGTTGTGATTCTTCACTGCATTTTATTTGTTTTTTAAAGATTTTGACATGTGGTCAAGCTTATAATCTGCCACCCTGTATTCAGCTGGGGCCTGACAATCTCAGATGACTGACAGATCCGCTCCTCCAATATCACACTTCCCACACTGAAGCTGCTGCCTCTGTACTCTCTAAGCTTCTCTTTCTCCCTTTTTCCTTTTTCATAATTTATAATCTATAAATGTTTATTTATTCATTGGATTCATTATTTAACCCTACTCTTCTCCAGAATAAGCTCCTAAGACTCTTTTTTTGACGGCGTGGATTATGACACACATTCACTCACACAGACTGTTCATATGAACTACATTCATGCAGCATTTACAAACGGAGTAACTACAGTATAGAGCCGAGTGCAGAATATAAAACTTGCCATGATTCGCCTTTTCCAGACAAATCTCAGACATAAACCAAAGGCTCGGCAAAGAATTTGTGTAATTTGTCTAGTTCAAGTGCTGCCGAGACTCGACTGCATTGTGAGCCGCTCCAGCTCTACATTTCAACCACAATGCATTTTTAGTTGGAGCTCAGTGAAGATGAGCTGGAGACAGACTATCAGTCAGGACAGTGGGGCTGGATATAGATACTTTAATACTGCAGACAGGATCCTGCACATGCTTCACTATTATTTTTTTTACCTGTATAGTGTCGATCCTTTCACACGACCCTCAACATTGTCTCCTCAAGTAGCACTGTTATGATGGCAACATATAGGAGCTCAGTTGTCATGTTTCCAATAATAAGCATTGCAGTTGTATTGATAGTGTATCAATATTTGTAGCCATGATTACTATGATAACTGGCATTTTGGCTCAAATAAGGATTTTTTCAACAATGTTTGTTGTCATGGTCACAGTGACCTCCTCATGACTCACAGACTTTCCCTTCATGCTACACCATACTTACTACAGCCACTAGATGTCACTTAACAACAAAATGTAACTATAGGTTGTAATAAACTGATGCGCAGACAACCTACATTTTGTCATTTTGTTTTGCAGTTTTTCACAATTGTTAAAGCACATTTTTCGAATCATCCTGTCCTTTTCTCAGAATTGTAAACACAACACTCACACTACATTCACAAAACCTCTGATTCTTTTTGCAAAACCAAACCATCTCCTCAAAATAGTTTTACCTGTGCTCAAAACCGACAATGTTGTCAGATTTTGCTCTAACCGGTCAAAATAGAAACACTGCTGAGCAGTCATTACGCACTACACCAAAAAATGGAAAACACAGTTTTCAGGGCAGGTAGCTCATGGAGAAGTGTTTGCTGATCACAGCAGATGCATTTTCCCTCTCCCAAACTAAGGGGGAAAAAAGATTTCACAACTCTGT
The DNA here is from genome assembly GCF_905171665.1 of Trachurus trachurus. Classification (NCBI taxonomy): domain Eukaryota; kingdom Metazoa; phylum Chordata; class Actinopteri; order Carangiformes; family Carangidae; genus Trachurus; species Trachurus trachurus. The sequence continues at coordinate 6,281,694 of NC_139906.1, forward strand.
GGATTTAGCATTTATTGTACTCTGCATTAATCAATCATAAACTATAGTAATAGGTACTGTGAAAAAAATGATTCAATTGATAGAAATTACAGTAATTCGATCAATACAGAAAGTCAACAGCCTATAACGCAATGTATACAAATCTAAAGACTGTACACAATTGATCACACAGTCATTGAGCTTCACCTGGTCACATGCTACATTTGTCCTATTTACACTTCACCTACTGTACATTATAGTGTAATGACATTGTTTTGATGGACCATCTCAACCACAATGTTCTCCTGCTGGGGTGTGAATATAGGTGTCCTCCCACCCCAGTCTGGCATGTGGAAAATATATGTGCAAAATATCTGTAATATAATGTCCTGATATCTTTAATAATAAGAATAAACAGAATTTTCAGGGCTATAATAAACAGTGAACAACAATAAACAGTAGATTGTTTTCAGATCAAATGCATGATGAGATTCATAAATATGAATCTCATCTATCCTGTCCTATCCTGTCCTGATATATATATATATATATATATATATATATATATATATATATATATATATATATATATATATATATATATATATATATATATATATATATGCACACAGTAACTTTCATTGATAGAACAGCTCAGCAAAGTGGGCTGTACCTGTTGTCTTCATGAGAATTGTGTTTAGAGTTTTGCAAAAGGAATGACTGAGATCTGCAAGTAGTATTTTACTAAGTCAATATAGTTTATTGTTTTGTCAAAAGGATGTTCACTTCAGTGAATGAGTTTAGACAACAGGAATTACTGTTTTAGCAATTCATAAAGACTGTAACAGGACAGCTTCCAGTAAAAAGCTGCTAAATCAGCCAGAGGAGCTGGTTTCTGCTCCTGGTTGGCACCTGCTCATTGGCGACTGAGATGATGAAAAAGTCCAAGAGCACTTTCCCATTGACAGACTTTTAGACCCCACTGTGCATAAAATTGCCTCTCAAGGCTTTGAGGAAGCTCTGGAAAATGTTCATGGCTTCAACTGTCATAAAACAAAAGGCTATTGTCCTTGTGTGCAATTCATGGTGACCTATCAGTTTTACAGTGTCTTTTATCATGGTGGTGTGTTGGTAAAAAGCTTTTCAGCTGCAGGGGATTTTTATCTTTTTGCACTACCACTTAAGAGTATAAGGCGTCCATGAAGCACTCACCTGACACTCAGGGACTTCAGTGGTCTCTCCAACCTCATGTCAGATGAGTTATGTTGTTTGTGCAACCCCCCCATGGCAACGCTGAGATTTTTGATGGTTTTCTAGTCTGCTGTATTTCTAGGTTTCAGAGTTGCTGCTGCAAACAACACTTTAAAGTCTCACCCCACCTCCTTTGTGCCTGTCAGTCTCCAAACTGGGACCGGAGTCTGGCTGACTGAGGGGATGGAGATGGTGTCGGATGGAGAGTAAAGTGAAGGAATATATTCAGGACATCAATTGTGGACAGTAGAATGGAAGAGACAGATTTTCTCCTTATCTGAAAATAACAAAGCCAGTAATGTGCTTGGAGTTCCCTCCTCCAGAAACTTTTTTTTTCTCTTCCCATTTCCATCTGCGTGCCTGCAGAGCTGCCAGCAGCCATCACTGAGACATGTCGACTGTTGATTTACCTTGAGCCTTTGTTAAAGATGAGACTTTCTCTCTTCGGCTAAATTTGTACTGTGCTAACATACAAGCAGTTCAAACGAAGCACGGAGAGGAGCACGTTGCACAACATTAATTAGTCAGGTTGGCTTGAATGCATAATTTATAGATACTAAACTTGTCAGAACACTACAACCACACTGACACGAGAGAGGGAGAAAAAAAAACAACAACATACAAATACACACCACTCACATCCGCGTATTCACACATGAGCAAGCACACTGACACCACATGGGAAATATAGAGGTAGCAAACCTTTTCAAAGACTTTTAATTTGCCTTAACAAGACTAAATGGATTTTTTAATAATACTGAAGCTTTTGTTTCTCTTTGCTCATGAACCAAACGTGAAAATGAATATTTAACCCCTAAATAAGACCTTGTTCTTGTTCCTCTATTATATGAAAGATAAAATAGTACATGTAAAAGAGCTTAGTCCTATATAGAAGGAGTCTGTCTGTCCGTTTTTATTCCGCATGTGATGCTGTCGAGTGGTGTTTACTGTCCTCTACTAAAGATAAATACCACTGACACAATGAAGCGTAAAATTCAATCTGGAGGGAATTCGCTCTCCCTCTCTTTTTGTAACCATTGATAACCAATCAGATTTAACCACAATCTCAACAGGCCAATCACAGTTCCACTGTCAACCTTAAAAATCTGTTCTACTGTCATTTCATTGCAGTTTTGCCAAAGCCCTCCTGCACACCATTCACCCTGCAGCCTCCAGGCTTCATATCCATTCCACATCCCATCAACATCTCCAGTGCTCTCTTCTTCCCATCAGCACCATCACCAGTGTCTAGATCCCCAGCGATGGATGTGAGGTGAGTACTAGCCAATCAGAGACAGAGTAGGGCTTGTCATGCCTTTTCCATCCAAGGCTTGCAGACACTATCGAATAATGCACATCAGAGGGGAAATTATAAGTCGGTATACGCAATGCTGACGGAAAAATAAGTGCACTACACCACAGGTCTTTACTATTGTAACTACATCTGCTGGTCTAAAGATGCTGCTCAATACGGCACTGAGCTGTACTCAATACTGTATTGAGCAGCTATCAGCAGAGCTGTCACTAATGACCTGACTGACAAGTCTCCCTTTAAATGTTAATGTATAGTAATCCAGCACTGACTTTAAAGGGATAGTTCAACATTTTAGCAAATTGGCCCATTGCCATAATCCCTATAGTCATAGCAGTAGGTTCGTTACCTTTAATTGTTGGTGCAAGCTATTTTTAGAACGGGCGGAGCAGAGCCGCGAGCAGCTCAGAGCTACGCTACGGAGGCTAATGGAATTTCTCGGTTCCCCTCATCAAACTCATCAAATACACAATCCAACAACTCCAAAACGTTCTGGTGGACAAGTTGTGACCTGCACATTCACCACGCTATGAGATAATAACACAACGTTACCAGACAGAGTTGTTTTAGAGGCAAATTCATGCAAAATCGCTGATGCACGTTCATGACGAGCAAGCAGTCTCTGCATTTACCTCGAAAACAACTCTGTTAGATAATGATTAAGATCTATCATTTGATAAGTGAAGACTTTGACTTGCTGTTGTCACTGAATGAACGTCAGGGAATCTCTAACATCATTAGGATTCATTGTACAAGCACCTGTAGGGCACCCATGAGTATTCTGTGGTGTCATTCATCACAAATGTCCTAATTGTTGTTAAATTGTTGAGTAAAAATTCAAACGCTCTGCATTAAGATTTGCACATGAATAGTTTGTGTATGTGGTAACACCTGTTAAAGCAAAGCGACTGACTCCTTTTACACTGTCTTTCTTTTAAAACTGAGAGGACACAAACACATCTGCAGGGAGCAACATCATTACATGCAGTTACAAAGGACACACACAGACGCAGACACAGGGGAGGTAATATCTTCACAGATTCAGAGAGGGAGCTGCTAACTGCTGTGCCGGGTGTAATATGGACCCATCAGATCTGATTCCTCCGGCTGGTGTCGGAGGCTCCGCGTGAGACGCTTCGGTCGGTGATTGTGTGTTTTAAAACTTATTTCGGTGCTGCACTCACGCTTTCATCCCTGGGCGCAGCACGCTCTCAGCAGAAGGTGTTTTATGGTTTACCGGCACGGAGCTGAGCAGGCGACAGGTGTGTTTACAGTGTTTGTGCTCTGAAAGGCAACACGGCACAGAGTATGAGTGAAATTAGCATGTTAGCATGCAGAGGCCTTTTTGACTCAGGAGTGAATACAGATCACGCTGAAATAAAAAACGTCAGATGTCGGCGGGTGTTTTTTCTCCGGTGTAAAAGGAGCTTTAGTCAAACTTCAAACTTGAGTCAGTGTGTAATTGAATTGCTGTGACAGTCGTTCCTGTCACCTCCTTTCTGCTGTATGTTTTTTTTCCAGTGGAGAAGCACAGAGGGAGTGGATGTGGGGTAGCTGTTACCCTTTCATGTTAATTTTAATAACTTTGAGCTTGACGTGACATAAATTGCGTCGGGTGGGGGAGTGAGGGCTTCGTCGAAAGTTATTCAGCGTGGTGATGGCAATCCGTGTCGCGTGTCTCGTAAATTCACAAAAACTCCTATCAGGAAAGTCACTTTCTGCCGCCTGCAGAACAAACATGAATGATGGGAGCGTGGGAGACGGGTCAGGGTCCTCTGAGGACGCGGCGGCGTGCACACACATACAAAAACAATGCAGACAGGAGGTGGCGGCGGCGCTGGTGGATGTAAGGGTGTGTGTGTGTTTGTGTGTGTGTGCATTTGAATTGTAATTAGCACAAGCCACCCAGTCTGACGGGCCTCAGAGGCAATAAAGCGGAAGCAGGACGTCACAGAATCCTTTGAATGTGGTACTTTGGGCTACAAAACACAGCTACAGACAAACAAACACTGGGCATCATTAGCAGCTGCTACACACACACACACACACACACACACACACACACACACACACACACACACACACACACACACACACACACACACACACACACACACACACACACACACACACACACACACACACACACGTGTTAACAAGGATGGAAACAGGGTTGCAGCCAATCAGCCTGCAGCTTAGACCTATATGTGGAGAATTAATATAGTGAATCAGTTTCTCCTTTTATTTTCTCTACTCTCTATGACTCCAATTAGACAGCTGCTGCCAGATTACTGAAACTTAAAGCAGAAGTAAGCGATCCGGTCATTTTGTAGTTTTGGAAAAGCGAAGCGTTTTCACACTACATTTATGAGCCTCCGCGCGCACCGCACATTTCTTTGACCGGGCGCAAGACGGACTCATGTTTTCATTCATCAATAATTAAAGTCAGAGGTTCAAAGAGGTTCACATACCACCGTAGTTCCGACCATAAACGTCGATTCGGCGGCGTTATTCTCATGACTCGCCACGAAACCGAAAGTAAAGAAACGCTGGTCGGCTCGCCCAGCATTTCCGCCACCACTAATAATAACAAAATAACGATAAGAGACAAAACGATATATTTATCGAAATTGGGCCCATTAACAAGTGTGGGTAACGTAGATTCATCCACATTAACGTGAGACTTTTTTATAACCAAATAGAAACTCCTCGTTGTCCCTTTAATGTAAGTAATATATTTAGCTACATGCTCTTTAGAGATGGAGCCCAAAACTGGTTGAAAAAGGAGGAAGAGTTCAGCAGAAAACCAGATAATAAAAGGAATCATAAAACATCAGGACACAGTTAGACAGAAAATTCAACATGTTTTACTGGGCTCAGACAGAAACAACAGGTTTAGCTTGTATAGTCACATAAAAAAAAAAAAAGATATTACCGAACAAAAAACGCACAAGAGAAGCTCTCACTGTTTATGAGAGCGGCGAGGCCACCCCATGCAATCAGGGGTAATCAAACTGTAATTAGTAATCATTAATTAAATGCATTTGGGAAAGGCACCTAATGCTAAAGGTAAGACTGGAACGGGTGACTCGAATTAAATTCTGAGTGAGGATTAATGGTTTCTGTCCGAGGAGAATCCTCCTGGGTGCAGGAAATGTTTTCCTGGAGGTCACTGGTGATCAGAGAGGAAGAGAGAGAGGGGGGGAGAGCAAATGAGAGTGAGATAATTAGATAAGTGCTGAGTCGAATAAAAGTAATCTTGGACACGATTCTCCTGTTTGGAGACGACGGACTTCCCTCCACATGTTGGCGTCCACCACCGAGAAGCTGCAGGACTCACCACACACTGCTCAGTCGTCCAGCTCTCAATCACCTTTTACTCCAACAACCTCACCCCTCTCCTCCCCCCTCCTCTCCTGCCATCATTACCTCTCCTCACCCCTCGTCCACTCCCCCCGTCCCCACAGCGTGCTGGCAGAGCCCGCGCTCCATGCCCAGCGCTCTGCGGGTATGTCCATTAAAGCTGTGGCGGGGAGGACCATTAGTGCTGCGCTTCATTTACTACGGCCCGGCCTCTAAATCAGCTGTCAGACACCTCGGGCCGCTCGCACACAGAGTCACACTTCCAGATGCACAGTCTCTACCGGTCCCTTCACTGGATCTGTTCTTATTTCCTGTCCTAGTTCATTTGGTCCATTTCCTTATCTCGCCTGTATCTCAAGTGTTGCTGCCCAAAAAAATTGACATAATCATTTTTTCATCCCACAAATTTACATATTTATGAATCTCATCATGCATTTGATCTGAAAACAATCTCCTGTTTATTGTTGTTCACTGTTTATTATAGCCCTGGAAATTCTGTTTATTCCTATTATTAAAGAGCCTTTATTAGTTTATTTTCTTAAAATATGAGGTGATAATCCGTGTGGCTCCCAGCTCTGTAAAATATTTAAAACTCAGATTTACAACTTAATAGACAGCGGGCTCAGTACTTGCTTATTTTTGGAAGTGTGATCATTAAAACTTCGCATTAAATGATTTAGTTTTCATGCTTTTGTGCTTTTAAAAGTAGGCTAATTATGTCATGTATAACCAATGCACTCTATTAATGAGGTGTAATGTTAAATATATGCAGCAGTTAAATCAGTTAAAGCTGAACCTCTGCTGTAAGTCTGACGGTGCAAACACTTTTCAGGACCATGGACAGCGATCATCTGCACAACATGAACAACGATCACATGACACGCCGCCGTCACACCTGCGTCCAGTCTGAGTTTAAAAGAAAACATTAAGCAGCTCAAGGATTTGATGTGACTTTTATGACATCTGCTCATGTGTGTATGCCGTGTCGGACAGGTTGCGACACGCTGAGCCGCTGTAAGGAGGACGATGGCTCAGCTGTGACCGCTTTGTGAGGTGAGGTGAAAAACTAGCTACTCTGCTCCTCTAAACATTTAATGAAAAACTGAATGATGACTCATATTTGCATAGTGAATACAAACAAAGTGGGCGGAGTAGTCTCTCTGCTGTAATTTAGCATGTGAGGCTTATTTTAACGACACCCTCAGTGTTAGACAACATAGATACACAGTAATCTCAAGGACAATAAAGGTGCTCTGTGAGTGTGGATGAACCATGGACTTTATATATATATATACAGTATATAGATATAGGTTTTAATGTTTCTCCTCAGTCGTGACTGCAGTTGCCATTGTCAGCACAAGCAGTGATGGTTCTGCTATTAAAAAAAGTTCACAGCAAGACAGAAAAATCCACAGCTGCAGTAACCCCGCTGCCGATAGGGGGGTTAGCTGAACATTTAATCTCATAAACACTGCTTATGTAAACCTAGTTTACATAAAATACAGATTTAACCGGCAGAAGAATTATCTTGCTTGAATAGAGCGCTGCAGGGATGAAGTTAGCATCACCCTGGTTCCCTCGATAAACAGCCACTGGGATTTTTTTTACGTGGGATGTGACAAACCAAACTTTATGATATGACACATTTTATTCAGCAGGATAATCTTGACTAATGATGCCACTCTTAGTTTTTGAAGCTTAAATTCAATCACCAGAGGTAAAAAAGCTTATGTTACATAAGAGACGTACAAGCTTAAAGATGGTATTTGTCATGTAGGATAAAGTGTCTGGGGTTCATGTTAACCACAGACTGTGCTTTAGTCATTTAACCAAAACCATTCATTCAAACAATCTCATCAACTTCAGCTTTTAATATGAAAACTAATTTCCTGGTTTGGGGACTCGTTCCTGCAGCGTTCTTTTATGAGACTGAAATTAAACTTATCAGGGAAACAGTGTTGTAACATTCTCGTCATAAATCTCTTGGTTTAAAATTACCAAACCACGTAGTTGATAATTAATCTGTTTCTTGTCACATTTAACAATTTGTGCTTCTGTATTTGAAACTGGAGCAACCAGAGCCAGAGTCATGGCAAAAGAAAAAGCGAAAAAGCTATGGCAAAGTCTGAACAGTTTATTGTTGAGTTTAGGGAAGAGCACAGTTCTGTCAGAAAAAATTAACTGGTTTGAACTTCTGAGCGTTGCATCATCTTTAAAGAAGTATTGAGCTTAATTTTGCCTTCAGCAAAACACATTTTTAAGCACAGTGAGTGAATTTTTCTTACAAAAACACTCCTTACTTGTTATTGTCATGTAAACTGTCTTAAAGGTCCCACATTGTATAAAAATGTAGAGTTATGTATCATTTGACAATAAAGGAAGGTCAATCTTCATTATTAATACTGTGGAAGTATCAAAGTGCTCAGTGCACACGGCCTGGAAACTGAGCGTTAAAACGAGCCATCTGGACTTGTGTGACTTTGTGATGTCATAACATTCTTAGCCATACCACGAGCCCCGCCCATCTAGACCCACTATCTGTGATTGTTTCACCTGGAATCTGCTGTATTTATATTTAACAACTCAGAACACAGCCAGCCAATCAGATGAGTAGGCTCTGAGCATCCTCTCTTCTGATTGGCTCACCAACCTGTTGTTTCTGAGGCTCCACTGAGATGAGTTTTGGTACTAAAATCGCAAATGTTTCCTCTTTATGCATCAATACTTCCAAAACCACAAACAAACAAACAAACAAACAAAAAGCACATGGGCCCTTTAAGACCGAGGTGTTCATGAATGATGCATTCACTGACTAAAACAATCTAATGACATTCATCACCAGTCAAACATCACCAGCAAGAGTGTTATCAAGATAGAAAAAGTGTGTCTGCTGCTTATTTAATGAGACCAACATGTAAACCAGGCAGCATGTTCACTTTAAAGAGTCTGAATGGGCTGTTATCACAGCTTCACACCACCTAATCCCTTTGTATTTATCCTGATGCTCACTGAGCTTCCTCTTTTGAACTATACAGTCAAGTCTTAAATCTACTCTGAAGTTGTGTGTTTGTTCAAACAGATATGTGGGTAGATGACCTTGGAAGAAGCACAATCGTGAACATCATGTGTTAGCCGATTGAAAGAATTTCCTGTGCAAAATAAATCGGAGTCTATTTAGAGATTATATGAGACATAATGATGGGTGTTTGGTTGTCATGGTTGCCTTTCAGTAACGCTGGTGTGTTTATGTCAGTTTGTCAGCCGGCTTAGTCATTTGACCTTGGCAAATTCAAACATATTAATACGAGACAAAAAGCAGGTGAGTGGGCTACGTTACAGTAGCACTGTCTGTCCCTTGATAAGCCTTTATTAAAAATTATTACCTGAATAGCTGGCGAGAGAGCGGCGAAGACGAATCGAGGGAGTGAAAGAACTGTGGGGGAGGCTGGTGCAGATGAGAATGCACAGAGTGTTTGCATGTGTGTGTGTGTGTATGTGTGTGTCTGTGTCTGTGTGTCTGTGTGGCATTCAAGGTGGCAATTTTCCTGTCAGCAGCCGGCAGAATGATTTGATTTCTTGGTAACAATAAGGGATTCATGTATACAGATTGAGTCAGTGTTCTTGAGCGTCCGAAGGTTACAGCTGGAGTGTTTGGACAGATTTACTGAGAAAATGTGAGGAGGCTGGGGGGTCTGCAGAGCGAATGAATGCAAGAGTGAGAGCATATATAGGAGAGGGAGAGGTGGTGGGGTAGGGGTGTGTGTGTGTGGGGGGGGGGGGGGGGGACTCTTAGCCCGTCTTCATTATCATTTCACTCAGCAGCCGATGCGGCTCTTCACCCAGGCAGTGCTGGTGAATAGGTGAGCGGCACAGAGATGTGGAGGAAGGCTGACAGAGAGAGAGAGAGAGAGAGAGAGAGAGAGAGAGAGAGAGAGAGAGAGAGGAGAGGAGAGGAGGGGCGACCACTATAGGTGCATCAGTGGGTGGGTTGTCACGACGACGGGCAGTTCTGACCTCACAGATTTTTTTTTTTTTTTTTTTTGAAGAGCAATGCCAAGACAGTTGCGCTTGATGTCTCATGTTTATTAGCCGTGATGAGACAAAAATAACAAGAGTTTAGCCACCCAGAAGGCTGCTCCGTGCAGAAGTGTGAAGCTAATCGTCCCTTTTTGCCCCCCCCCCCCCCCCCCCCCCCACCCCAAACCCCCTCCGTGATTATTAAACATGGGAACATGAATTCTGTCTGGGAAATAATCGCACTGCTTTGTCCAAGTCGGTGGTTGAATCAGGACACAAGCATCACGACATGCATAATTTAACCAACTACAGAAGCTGACCTCTGCCATTTTGCACACATGAATATTAGCAGACGTTTCAGCTGCTGCTGGCACATTCTTGTTTGCAATTACACATTTGGCCGACGCACTTTTCAGCTGGTTGCACTCTCCTCTGTACATTAAGTATTCGCCATATCAGACAGCAAGTATGAAATTAGTATATAACCCAGTTTGGGCTCGATTTTCTCAAGAACAAAAAATGGAGACATGCTGGGATTGTGCTTGAGGGATCATGGCCTTGTGCTGTCTCTATACTTTGACAGTCTCTCAGAGAAATGAGGACATAGACGTTTCATTTCCTGTCATCCATGTTTTCTTCAATTTTACAAAAAAAAAAAATTGGTTTGAAAAGCAGGACATGTACAAGATAGCTGAGAGATGAATGTGGAACATGGTGTCACAGATGCAATTTTAGTTTGTCAAATCTGACTCACATGTCACTGACTCTGACACTTACATGTCTAAAGTTAAAGCAGATATCAGTGGAATGTTTTTGTTAATATAAGTCCTAAATAGTCCTATTTTCCGTCAGCAATCACTTACATGAAGTATTTCAGCCTAAACACGAGTCTCTCCGTCACTCTGCTCTGCTGTAACCCGAGGAGAAAATTTTCCTTGTGGGATACAAGTGTTATCCAATGAGGAGAGAGAACGGCATGAAGGGCTGTGTGTGCAGCCAAGGGATGCGCGTGAATGTGGTGACGTAGCACGAGGACCAATTGATGCCTGACAAGGGCGGGGGCTGCTAACTCATGGTGCGTTCAAAGAAACTCGTACTTTGTGTTTTTCCTTCCTGTGAAGTCATACCAGTTCGATCTGGTACGAGTTCACGGGTCGGAAGTTACGAGTGGCCGTTATAGGGAACTTTCACAGACAACAGGATGGTAAAAACACGAGCTACGGGTTACCTGGAACGCTACCAAGTCGTAGTTGTGACTTGAAGCTGTAACTTACGGTTTCAAAAGCCTGCCTTGAACGCAGCATTAGCCGAAACGGCCGTGAAGCTGATATCTGCTTTAAGTTTCATGTTGGATTTGTTCATGTTCCTGAAGCCTGAGTTTGAAATGTGTATCTTTCACCTTTTCTGAAATAGGAGCAAGGGAAAAAGTCAGCTGTATTGTCATGAATCAAACTACTTGACTTGAAGAGAGTGTTCTTGTCTTCTATGTCCATTAAAAATATGGCTTATGTCCATAAAGATAAAACAATTATGACAAAAGATATTGCCTGAGTAGGACTCATGCAGTTCACCTTTACTAAAAGTTTGCAGCCATAAAGAGTTTAAAGAGGAAAAAGCAAGTGTAATGGATGGTCCAGGTGCACTCACACACCCATAAAGGACGTGCAAATTCAACTGCCAAGCGGTCATTGACCTCTTGGCACAATGGTTTGCATCGTTGCCCGCCATGCAGGAGCCCCACCTGGGGAAGTCTGTACTGAAACAGAACGCAGAGGGCCAGATAACATAGGCTACACAAGCATAGGTAAAAAGAACAGGGCAAAAGAGAGTAAAAAAAAAAAAAAAAATTTATATCAACAGGCAGAATATCCAGCTGAGAAATGGCTGATAGAGAAGAGAATAGTCTTGTATAAATACCAAGGAGCTGATAAGGACATGGAAAACAGGTGAGTAAGTGGATGGGGTATAGTCAGGACACAGCAGGGTAGGTGGAGTGACACATTTTGTGAATGGTGAAACACAGGCAGATGTGTATGAATTAGGAGCACAGCCTCGGATGCACCCCTTCATAGCTTCCTGAATGCTTGAGCAACAATGCATCCTCATAATTTCTAATTACCGCATATTGTTCCAAGTGTGAATAGGCCTTTAGTGTCCAGCCCATCCAACTATGCAGGGTCCTATTATTAGCCCATCAGAATAACATTTTATACCCTACAGTGATTGGTAATGAATGTCTGTTCACAGCAAAACCTGCAAAATGATGAAAAATGGCCATTGACTCATGATGGAGTTATGGCTGTTTGAAAAGGTTTTCCTGTCTTCTCTGCCTCAAGTACAGGTCTTTTCAGGTCCCCTTTTGTGAACCGCATAGGTCATCTGTATTATAAATTTGAATTTCAATGGCCTCCATTGTTAGCACCTCTTATGAAATCCCTTTAGACTCTCGCTGCTGGAAACCACAGTATTTTCTTTCTCCCTCTGTTTGTTTCTGTGGATGATAACAGGGTGTTTCTGCCACATATGGGGATGCATCAGTGGGATATTTATTTTTGAACCATCCACTGCACCCAACGCTCATCTGACATAATCAACAGTGTTGCATTTGTTTTGTTTTTTGTGTAATTACTTTCCATGTGTGTTATTTCCCACAATGAGAAATGTATCATTGGCATTGGCATTAACAGCTGCCTGTGTACCAGTCGAAGAGCATTTAACGGCCGACAGAGCCAAAGCTAGCTAGTTAGCATGCTAACTTATGTAACACCTGACAGTGAAGCAGTGTTAGAGAAAGGTTGCAAGTTTAGTAACAGTATAATGTAATAGTAATGTGTAACATTATGACACGTGAAGCAAATAGGCAGAACTACTTGCGTTTTTGAAATCACTCCGTCCAGCAGCCGTGTCTGGAATATAGATCCGGCTATGCATTTGCCTCGAAAAACAACTCCGTCTCGTAATGTTACATTATTTTTTCATAACGTGGTGAATGTACAGGTTACAACTTGTCCACAAGAGCGTTTTGGAGTTGTTGGATTGTGTATTTGATGAGTTTGATGAGGGACAGGCGACCTGTGCCATTCACCTCCATTGTGTTCACTGAGCAGCTCACGTCTCTGCCCCGCAGATCTCAAAACAGGATGCACAGGTAAAGGTAATGAACCTACTCCTATGAATATAATGATTATGGAAATAGGCAAATTTGCCAAAATGTTGAACTATGCCTTTAAGCATCAACCAAGCGGATAGAGCCTAGCTAGCTAGTTAGCATGCTAACTTGTGTAACAGCTGCTACCTGTATAATAGAAAGGATGCATGTTTAGCGTCAAACAAGCAATAAAAGGCAGCTTTAATTGTTATCACCTCCTTTATTCTACCTTAGTTATTATGCTAACCTGCTAATGCCGCCACCTGTCACTGTGAGGTAGTGAGTCAGTGTAGCCTCATCTACCCTGAAGATGTCAAGCTGCTTGAGCGTTTATTAAATCCCCTTGTCTTAGTCGTAAGTCGTTGTAAATGCAATGATGGCTGAAGCTTTTGTCAAGCAACCATCACCAGAACCCGCCCCTGACAAGAGATCATGTTCATCAGCAGAGAAAATAGTCTCTTTTCTTGCTAGCCAGAAATATATTTTTAGAATAAGAATCTAAATGTATGAGGAGACAAAATGTAAGGTGAATTTCAGAATGAATGGAAATGCCTTAGGCGCTAAAAACTAAACTGCACAAGGAGAAAATATTCCAACTTGAGTAAACATTTTGACTTATTCAGGGGCTTTATGAGCCCACTTTATAAAAGTACAGTGCTGGGAGGAAACAGGAAAGAGACTGGAGGGAAATGAAAAAAAAAGTATGAGAAGTTGAATTTCTGGTTGCTGTTTGGAGCAAATAAACATCAAGTGCACCAACAGTCCAGGGGTCAAATCTGCTCAAATGACCCACGGTGAAAATCCGCTTTGTTTCCATTTGATCGCACCTTGAAAGTGGCAATAATAGTGGGGCTTTAACGTTATAGCGAGGAGTTGCCTATTTACACACCCTGAGAGAGAGAGAGAGAAAGAGAGAGCGTTTTGAGTCAATATATAATTTGCTTCATGTTGTGTTTGTGTCCAACTGATGAATGTAAGTCCAATATTCACTCTCTGTAGGGATCAGTACGTTTCTGAGCGTCTGTGGGTGAAAACAGCTGCTGGCAACAGGGACGAGTAAAAACTGAACTATTCAGCCATTAGATAAACATAGATTCATGCACGTATACAAACAGGAACTGTACTGAGCTACAAGACAATCACCAGCCATCGTTACCATGGGTTCGTCAGTGCTGTACACATGGTTTTATATAACCACAGGGTCATACATGGGGAGGACATGCAGGAACCACCCCGAACTCTTCCTGCTTTGGTATCCGTCAGGGAGGAAATGCACCGGACATGGAGGTTGACTAATTATCCTCCTCTTCAAAAGAAAGCAAATCACAGGGTGTGTCAGAAACAAATCTCTGTGTGTCTTTTGTTCCTGAGTATGTGAGAGTGTATGTAGTGCCACAGGCAGGTGGGATAAGAGAGACGAGGTGTGTGTGTGTGTGTGTGTGTGTGTGTGTGTGTGTGTGTGTGTTCTGCTAATTAACAAATGATGCACTGTGATGGCCCGCTCATTCAAACAAAACCAGTGCCCACACTCTTCACGCCACACATGCCCACACATGTAGCCACACACACACATACACACACTCTCTCTCTCTCTCTCTCTCTCTCTCTCTCTCTCTCACACACACACACACACACACACACACACACACACACACACACCAGGAGATTTTTATGCCTTTGATGTTTACTAGATATCCGCTGTTCTCTTCCTGTGGCTGTCAGCACTCAGGCTCATCCCCGTGCTTCTGTTTGAAGTTTAAACAGTCATTTGGGATGCATTCGTCTTTTCCTCATAAGCCTTCAACAGTTTTTTGCTTTTTATCCGGCCGTCCTGCTGGGGCGCTTTAACAACTGTGCACTACTAGTGCTTTACATCAGATGTAGGACAGGATCCTTCAGTTGCATCGTAAATCTTTGGACTGCTGTGATATGTGTATGTGTGTGTGTGTGTGTGTGTGTGTGTGTGTGTGTGTGTGTGTGTGTGTGTGTGTGTGTGTGTGTGTGTGGTATACATGGGAAACAATGCCCAACAGTACTCAAGAGCACAACTGGTCCAGCCTCAGTGCCCACTCAGCTCCTACTCCTTCACCCACCACTGCATTTACAATACAACAGGTTATAATACATCCCCTGAACAGCTCTAAGTCAGGGCACACTGGACGCTACAGTGACTCCGTATTGGAAACTAACAAGATGGGCCGACAGAGCCAAAGCTAGCTAGTTAGCATGCTAACTTCTGCAGAATGAAGATGTTTGATACTTAAAGCAGAAGTAAGCGGAATGTTTGTGTTAATATAAGTCTTAAATAATTCTATCTTCCGACAGTAATCACTTACATGGGGTGTTTGGTCTGAAACACGGGTCTGTCAGTCACTCTGCTCTGCTGTAAGCCGAGGAGAAAACTTTTCTTGTATCCTACAACCTTTATCCAATGAGGAGAGAGAACGGCATAAAGGGGCGGTCCTCTCTGTGTGTGCAGCCAAGGGATGCGCGTGAATGTGGTGACATAGGGACGAGGGCGGGGACTGCTAACTCCATCTGCTGACAGGAAGTTAACCAAAACGACCGGATCGCTTACTTCTGCTTTAAGAGTCATTTTACAATTATCATGCCCATGGTGTTGTCACTATGTTCATCAATTTTACTATAACTAATCACTTCAAGTAATGATTTGTTTTATATTGGGGCATACTTTTCTTTCATTTAATGCAAAATTCCAACAGATCCCATTATTCATTTTCACTGTAAATCCATATTCTATATGTACAGTAATGGAGGGTCTGGGTGCACTCACTCACCCACAAAAGGACGTGCAAACCTGAATGCCAAGTGGTCATTGACCATTGATCGGCTACATATACTGAAGTTTTTTTGCTAATTTGATTTGCTAGATTTGAGATTTTGAAGGTTTTGCTCAAAACTCCCAACTTTTCCTGTAGACCAGTGAGCAAACAGCTGTTTATGTGAACATAAAGCGGTTTAATCGAGTTGAATTCATACTGTTACCAACTGCCTCCTGGAAATAAGCACATGCTCAAACTCTAAAGTCTAACACTGACAATCTTTTGGCTTCTCCCACTGTAGGCTTTACTCTATTGATGGTACACATTGTCATTGTTTTAACAGCTTTAACTTGACATTTACGGCATAGTGACTGTAGGGATGTCTGTTGTTTTAGCCTCTCTATCACCTCCTAAAAGAGACAGAGAGAGAAAAAAAAAAAGAAATGTGAAATTGAATGTGATGGTGGATCAACGAGCACACTGGCATGCTGCACTTAAAATCCTTATGTACACATTAATTGTTTTACTCTAGGTTAATCAAAGTCTGGCTACAGCTCCACAGCAGAATTGCCCTATTTGCTGAAAGATATCCGACTTTCAGGTGCATCTATTTTTTTATGCATGAGGGACTGATGGCGTAAAGTTCAACTTGTCAACTAAAAACAGCAGCACAAAGTTAGAAGCGCCGTGTGAGATTTTTTCTGTCATTTGTTTTGACATCCTCACAAGTCTACAAGCCTCATTTCTGGGGAATGAAATGAAACTTTTCATAGTTATTAGTCACACCGAGTCATAAACATGAGGAGCTGTGTCGTGCAGCTCAAATTCATGACTGTATTCTTTCTAACAACCATAAAAAATATGACTTCAGTCTTGTGGTTATGCACAAACAGCTTTCCTAAGAGACTGTTACTGAGTGCAGAGGAGACTGAATATATCCCATGTTATTTCCAGTTAACAAGTCTATGTGGATTCTTGGGAATCGTTTTTTTTTTTTTCTGTCTTGTCCATTGGAATAGAAGCGTCCCTTGATGCACAAACCATTTACACAGACAAGCACATAGTAACACATACATGCTTAAATTAACTGTATGTCCTGTGTAAGCTATTAGCATGTGCAAATCCCTTAGAGAGAGCTTGTCAGGGTTATTGCTGCTGGGATATTTGCCATGCTATTAGCCTACATACAGTGGTCAACCTATGAATAACCACACACAATGTAAAAATGCACTGAAACATACAGTTACCTGTAGATAATAATAATAATAAAAGGTCATTTATTTTATTTCCAGTCTTAGGGTACCTGTGTCATATTTCACTTGGCCATGTTGTGGAGCTCTTCAGCACAAGACTCATCTGCTCAGTTGCAAGCTTTACAATGAGGGTCAGGTGATCGATATAAGTACTGAGCAGACACACAGTCACTCTGTGCAATGCTATTTATTTATTTATTTGATAAAATTGACCCACACAAACACACACACACACACACACACACACACACACAGCAGCCCGTAGGGAAAACACCGCTGTAGGAAGTCGTTCCTGCAGCAGCCATCAGGAAGGCTATTAACCAACCCCCTGCTTCCTGGAAGATCAGTTACCCAGACTGTCTCATCTGATGTTAGCAGGCCCATGCATCTGTGTTCATGTGTCACAGTGTGTGTTGTGTTGTGTGTTGTGTTGTCTTGTGAGCACATGTGGAAGCCACGCACTGCTGAGATTCAATCTAAATGAAGCAGCTGATTCATTCTGGGGGAGGGGGGTGTGAGAGGACTGCAGGGTTGGACCGAACGGTCACTTTCACATCCTCCTCTTTACTGGAGTTCATAAATGGCTCTTAAACTTGTTACTTCTTGTGGCGCTGTAACTTATGTGGTAGGATTCATTTAACAGGCAATTAAGCTGAGAGGTGTAAAGGCACTAATGTGATATCAGTCAGCCATTTACGGAAAATACATTAGCATGTGTTAGATATTCACATTTAATGCCTCTGAAATATGTGCGTGTGGCTTCATCGAAAGATCATTTCTGCCATTTGTCAAACATTAAACCTGCTTGTTGTTGTGGCATTTCTCGGCTATTTGAGCAAAATTGTGTTGCAGTAATGCACAACATCAGATGGCGACTGTGTGCGGAATAAATAAACATCTACACTCTGACCTCATCAGTCTATATAGAGGAAATTCACACAAAAAAATGCACATACTCATACATTAAATCGAGTCTCTGGTTCTTAGGTGCAAGGAAATTCTGCATCGCATCTCACAGATTGAATTCTGTGAAGTGAATTTAGTTATCAGTCGTCTGCTTCCCGGGTAAATGGGAACAGTATGTCATGTTTTTTGGTGAACTTAAGTATAGCTGCTCTGTCCAGAGAGTGAGCTGAGCTCCACACTGTCCATTATTGCACAGGTGACTCAGCAGTTAGAGTTCACCACCAACTGGGAAAGCTTAGTCTCCATCCTCAGCCAGGAAGTGGTATTAAATTTGCTGCTATAGCCTTTCATTCACCATATTTGACTGATTATAGAGGAAGTGGACTGTTCAGACTGTTAAGAGCCTTTATGAATGGGCTGATTCACTTCATGTAGGATGTAAGTCTGGAATTTTTCAGTTTGGATAATGTAAAAGTTGCCCCAAAACAAGTTCCCTTTCAGCACTATAGTTTGCAGGGGCAGTATACACACAGCACCAGCCATAATGATTGTGCTTGATTTCCAACAAGCCATAGCACCCCCCCCCCCCCCCCCCCCCCCCACCACCATATAGCAGAATGATAATGGGTGCAGCCAGACCATTCTCCAGCGCTGACACAGCACTGTGGAGATGGGAGACTACAGTATTTGCAACCAGACTTCTGAGCATCGTGGAAGAAGAGGGTTTGTTTATGAGTCAGTTATAGTTACGATTTAAACCATGCCCTAGATTAACTTGTTAAGGTGGCCCGCGGGGGAAAATGAGCTGCCGAATCCTTATTAACCCCCCACCATAACTCCTGTTCTCTGGCCCCAGATCTGTGAGTGGTAATTTGCTTTAGCACATTAATTCAGATTATATGCAACATGAAAGCACATAATTTCAAGATTATGCAATAAAGCGCGTCCTCGGGCCCTCATCATGTCATGTATTGTTCTGCAGCCGTGCATATATTCGCAAACAGACAGATGTAGTTCTGCCAACGGAGGCACCGGATCAGAGAATGGTATGTGTCATTTTGGAGGGCTTCGAAAAACTGCATTTGGTTGAAGGGCCACTGCACTGTGCCACCAAGAGTTGTATTTATTTGATATCAGATCCAGTATTTGGCTGGTTCCAAATCTGACATTTGATATCATTTAGATATGAGGAAATTTGAGGAATGAATGCATTATATAATAATTTTTGTTTATCTGTTGAACTTCTCCTTTGTGTAATCAAACTTTTCCACCTTCCTGCAGACACTTTTAGCTCTTATTTGCCATCTTTCATGCAAAATGGTGCAGAAATCAGCAGTGGCTGGTTACGGATGAAAGTCTCTGTTTTGTTACAAGCACGTGTGAGAATTTGTCTTCTCACAGGGTGTGAACTCGAGCCTGGCAGGACGCCTGCCACTGTCGTACCTTGACTTCAAAGTATTTAATTTGCACCAACTTGTTTCAACGCAGCATGTGGTGGCACCGGATGAGGCAGGCGGTTCGGCAAGATGGGACTCATCTGGGAGATTTACGTTCCGAGAGATCACATTTGCACGTTTGACAGGAGCACAAATTACAATGTAACAGACACAGATGAAGCACACTTCTGGGCACGGACAATCCCTTAACACCCCTATCTGACCACAGCAGGATCTGTCTATAGTCAGACCAAACACAAACACTGGATCAAAGCCAAACAAGCTGCACATATCAAAAATGTCGCATTAAAAAGCAAAGCAGAAAGTAGGGGAGAGAAAGAGAAATGGGTTTGTGGAAAATGATCAATGAGCAAATGGTTTGAAAGCTGTCAAGGTGAACCGTACGTATGGGATATTAAAACTAACCTTGGACTACCAAGTTTAAGGTTACTGTCACGATAAAACTCATTCACAGCAGGGACTTAATCTAGCTCACTGAAGGTATAAACACACAGGAAACTGTTTTAAAGGTCCCATGTGACATAAAAGTAGATTTACACGTCACATTTGACTATAGAGCAGGTTTAAATTCTATATTACTGCTGTGGAAGTATTAAAGCTTCAGACCACAGACAAAAGCACACAGACAGCCTGTATTCATAAACTTTAAGCACATTGTCAGGACTTCTGTAACTTTGTGATGTCACAACAGAACAGCCACCAGGAACAACCATCTAACCTTGCATGGTTTTGGTTCCTTTAAATGTTGAAATCTGAGATCTGCTTCACTTTTGTCCAATCACTCAATAACACAGCCGAACAGAAGAGACTCTCCTCTGATTGGTTCACAAACTTCTTGTTATTAGATCTCCAGGAGAGGCCTAGGAGACAGGTGTTTACAATTATATTTAGATGGTTTTTGATTCTTAAAACCAAAAAACAAATCTTGTGAAATAGTTGTGAAATATGGGAGATGTATTTATTTTGTTTAGTTTGAGCATACAGTATTAGAGGGTTTTCATTGGTTAGTCCTGTGGTTAATTAAGAAGTTCCAACTCCACACTTTTTGTACACAGTATACATCTAATAACAAATCTAAACACCCAGATATGAAAGATTTATACAAAAATAACGCAAAGAAGAAATCAGGCGTTAAGTCTGAATGAAGAAACACAGTTGCATAATTGAAGCCGTATTGAAATGAGGTTATTCTTTGTGGGATGAGTGGAGGTGTTTTGCTAACACTTGGACCAGTGAGATAAAAACATTCAATACTGTTCTCATTTTGAATAATAATTCAATTTTACTGCCGAGGTTTTTAAATTCACATGAGACAAAATAGGGCGCTGCATTTGCATTTGCACAGTTAAATGAGCTCGTTTAACTGGCTCTACCCCTGCTGCTGTCTAATTAGATTCTAAGCAATACCTGATGGGGGGAAAGTTTCACACTCTGTAAGGATCTGTAAATTTCAAATTAAAAAATCATCACCTATATAAAAAAAGAAAGAATCCAATTTAGGTTAACCATTGCTGAAACTTCCACACTGTAGATGTGTGAATATCACAATTGCAGCATTCACAACCTAATTAAGTGTGTGTGTTTAGTTATTTTTTCTTAATAGCAAACTGTTATTAATAAGCAACTGCATGACAATAATAACTGGAGCAGTGGACAGATGATTTATTTTAATGTCGACCACTTTTTTTGTCAGTATACATTTGCATCCACGTCACAATCATGTTGTCGGATAATTTGCAGGTAGCAGCAGTTCCAGTATCAGAGACATTACACAACAGGAAAAATAAAGGCTTTGCTGTTGTTTGAGTCGGATGTGTGGAGCAGGTCCAGGTCGGCATGACAACCAGTTTTTATGCCAGTCAAATTGATCACAGGTGTCAGGAAGATGGATGAAAAGAATCATTCATATAGATTTAGTAAATGGAGAGACCTGAATTGTTCATTTGGTTATTTCAGGATGTGTGAATAACATGACAGGGACGGCGTGTCTCACAGATTCCACCGAAAAAGTCACTGCAGCCTTAAAAAAAAAAGTAAAAAAAATTATATCCGCACCATTTACATGTCCATTAAACGCTTTGTTCCCCTGTAATGGTGTAAAAGTAAAAAGTAAAAGTGTTGATTTGATTTTTTGGCTGCATGCTTTTCTAAAGGGACTCCTTCTCTTCCAGCCACGAGGCAGAAGTAACTACCCACAAGTCATCAGCAATCGTTCTGATTGGCTAAGCACAAATTAACTAACAAGCTGGTCTGGAATCAGGTTTGGTGGAAACACTCAGAGGTGTAGCCTAGTGTAGTTGAATTTCAACATCCCGGTTTTGTCTGAAATCAAATTCGCCTCTAATACAGATTCTCATTTATCAGCGGCACAGATGTTTTCAGGAGGAAATGGAGATTGAAATTAAAACGGTGGAAGCAACAAGAAACAGTCCAGCGATGGATGGGGCCAAACAATCAACAACCTAAAACACCGGGTGTTTTCATGTAACAGCAAACAACCAAATGAAGATGTGATGTTACAACTGTAACAGCGTGTGCCCCTGACAGACTATCCAACACAGTAATAAGCCCGATTACAACAGATTCCTGCAGCCTCCAATCGATTCATACTCATTATGCAGAGTAATGGTGTCTGAGAGAGTGAGTGTGTGAGTGTGTGTGAATGCAGACACACATTTAAAAAAAAAATGTGTTTGTGCATGTGCAAGTACCCCCCCTGTGCATGTTTTATATTGCTTGTAATAGTAGAGATATTTTTAATACCCCTCTCCCTGGGCCGGCTGGATGTTTCAGAGTCAGCGGGATGTGAGGAGGCGGAAATATTAGCATGTGTGGAGGGACGACTGAGCAGACCTTTGCTGTGTGCCGTCTGTACAATCCTTATCTGCCCGGTGCAGGGCCTGCTCCATGGAACCGAGCCCTCCCGACTATGCTAATGCTAATGCCACCGGAGCGGGGTGGGAACGCTAATGCTCTCATTCCAGACAGGCCATCCTTAATGTATATTATTACCGCCTGTGTGTTCAGGGATGGAGACTCAGCGCACACTTAATTGATGATATGGCAGTTCAGCTGGGGTTTTTTTTTTGCATGAGTGAGTCAAATGCTGGTAGGTCTCTGTATAAATGAGCCACCATGGATGCAAACACACACAGACACAAACACACACACACACACATACGCGTGCAGTGCACACACACGGTGCTACAACATCTTTATCTCGCAATCCCTGACTCAAACCCAAAACTGCTTTATTGACAAGACTGTAATGTAGTTTATTCCAGAGAAGGTTGTAGAAGGTTTACATTAAGTATAACTCAGGATTTTTTTTGACCTTCGAAAGTGATTTTTTAAACCAACTTACAGTACTGTGTGAATGAATGAAAGAATTCAATTTGGTACTGCGTGTATATTTATTTCTGCGTCTCTTTGTGGCCTCATTTCAGATTAGCTGACCTCTATCAGCAAAACAACAATTACAATTTGAGAGCTTTTGATTCTCTTTCAGCAAACAGTCCTTTCTCTCCATCTCTGATTCATCCCTTTACTCTGCAGTAATTCATCATCAGCAAATGTTCTTTATTTTCCATGCGCCGAATAGATTCGTTTTTTTTGTTTTAGTTTCATTTAACTGAACTTCAGAAGATTTTATGAACCTCAACGTCTTCTCATCAAAAGAAACAGGATTTTTACAGTGATTTCAAATTAGCATGTAATCAGACTCATTAGTTACAGTCTGTAGCGCAGGCTGAGAGTCGGCATGAGTAGGACTGACAGACACAGAACTTATCCTGGTGGAGATAATTTACATGATTATTGTGAAAGATGTTTGAACTGGAAAAAATGTATTTCACTCCTGACACTGTTCAGTGTTATAGTGAAATATGGAGGAAATGCATTTAACTGCCTTATCCCTACTCTAAAATGAAATATATATGTGTGTGTGAGTGGATATTTCATAATGGGTAATGGGAGGACCAGCCATGTCCTCACTTCCTGTGATGTCCAGATGTTTCCACTGGTCTCTAGTCAGCCCACAGCCAGGGACATATTTTAGAGTGTAAACCTACACCATGGACCTAATCTTTCATTGTTATAGCCTCCTTACTTCCCTTCTAATTTCTCTTAATGCTTTATAGTCACAGTGATCAATACATAAATAGGATTTTAATGCATGTGATAAAATTAGATCTGTTCATTTTCCTGCTGAATAAATAATAATAATAAAAAGTCTTTCAGGAACACCAATCAAGAGGCAAACCAGGAAATTGCTTTGTTTCTCCCAAGGGTAAAAACGAGTCCAACGATTCATGTCAGACATTTGACATTCTCTGATCTTGTTCAGGTTTAGAAGGTACTGGACCCAAATGCAAACTGAACAGGAGAACGCACCGGTAACGTAACAGGTCTCACCGTCACCATCCATCACATTGTTTGATAGGTAGTTTTAAACAATAAGTCCCATTGTTTGTTATAATAATCCAATTGAAGCTTTTCAACTCTTGTATATCTGTCAGTCCCTGGAGAGACACATCTGCTTTATAACAATGACAGCTTCATGTAAGATACAGAAATTCTTAGAAATCCACATGTAAAGAAGATGACTTGTCAAAAACTACTCGCCCAAAGTCTTTTGAAGGTGCACTACATTACAAATATAGATCAAACCAACTGTTAAACCTCCCAACATCCAGACAGGATCTGAAAAACACATCACACTCCCTCAATCATACCTGTCGGCCCCACCTGCGCCGCAATCCTCTGCCATCCGCTAATGTCATTACGTACTGTTCAGGGTCACGTCTAATCACGTTATATCCTGTGCGTCACACTGTCAGGGAGGCGGGGGAACATGGGCTCTGGCAAGACTCACTGGAACATTGGACACGTGCGAAGGCAGATTAAAGCACTAATTCAAAAATTCCCGCTGATCAAGTGGCAATTAGTAATTCACAAGCTGTTTCCCCGATTTGTCACGAAGCTCTTTGCTTGCGGGAGCGTAGCTGGGAGACGTCTCTGTGAAGCTGCTGTGTATCAACAAACCAAAAAAAAACACTCACCAGATAGAGCGACTATCTATCTGCAGCTGGCTTGATTTTCCCTGTTTCTCCATGCACGTTGTGTTTCCACAAGTTAAATTTGGAGTTTTGCAAAAAACCTTAATTAGGTGTCGCTTTGATGAGTGTCCCTGAATTCAGGCTTGATTTGTAACATTAGCTGACACTCTATACATACTCGAGCACTGTATATTTCATCTCTGGTGCCAAATGAGTCCTCATCATCATCATCAGTCACATTTCACTTTGTCTTTAAAGCAAAACTTGTGCAAACATTTAGGCCTTATATTGTCAGTACAGCAACACTTTGAGAGTTTAAAGTATTTGTGACCTTTACTTAATGGAAAGAGTCTTCAAAATTCAATGTTGAAAAAGTTAAAGGTATTTTATGGAGTATTTAATTATCACCTACCATATTATGTAGTGTGATAGTGGGAAGCACGGACTTTACAGATAAGTGTCATCATAAAACATAGGACACCAATTTCTCAACAGCTTATATTTGTAGCTCGATGGAGTTCATTATGTCTAGCAAGTTTAGATAGCTAGATTTTCTTATGAATCAGACAAAGGAGAGGTTGTTGTTTTCATACCTTTACATGTTTCGACAGATTCTTCCGTCTTCATCAGAAGCAGCACTAGATGTTGGTGTGACGTGTCTCATCAGCTGATGTTACAAAGACGTGATCGCCCCAGGCCAAACTTGACAGGACGACCACCAAAAAGAATGCGAAAATGAAACAGGGAAAAGACAGAGACGAGCAAACAAAAAAAGGCAGAAGAAAAGGCCAAAGTCATCTGTTACGAAAGTTACAGGCACAAATGCTGGATCATGGAGGCGGTCAAACTACGGAGGAGGGCCCCCAAGACGATGAACCGGGACGAACGAGTCCTGGAGGAGTGATCTGACAGCTGTAGACGTGGCCGTCCTGTCAAATTTGGCGGGCTGCGATCACGCCTACATAACATAAGCTGACGGAAGAATTAGTTGAAACATGTAAAGGTATGAAAAGAACAACCTCTCTTTTGTTATATGTATATAAGAAAACCTTGAGCTTATATATGTCCTCTAATACAGTAATACCAGCTGTTATTTTGTACAAATTGATGTAATTTTACTTCATTGTGATCTAAATTTGCCTGACATTGTACATGTAGTTGCAGACACTTATCTTAAACTGCAGCTTTGGAACATACGGGCAAATAATTAATGACGCACATTTGGATTTTGGTTGGTTGGTGCAGTGTGGTCTGGCAGGCTGGCAGGGGCCCTTCCTGTGTGGAGTTATCATGTTCTCCTCCTGCCTGAAATTAAATCAGTGAAAATTAAAATCAGCGGAGTGCCCCATTAAGCTCTCAAGCAGAGGAGAAATGACTAAATCTGTATTTGTTTCTCTCTTTATCAACACTGGCTCCAGATCTGGTCCGTGTCCATTTTTCAGTTCATTTGTAAATCCATTATACGATCTCCTATCTCTTCCAGTGGGACTCGGGGAGTTGAAGCGGGGCTGCACAATCACACAGACATGGATGTGTGAAGTGATATGGGCAGTAATGGCAGCAGGTGAGAAGAGAGGGAGCAGACAGGGAGTAATAGTTCCGTCTCTTCACCCTGCACGACGGACGCCTTCACGCTGTTTGTCTTTATCTGTGGTTAATGACAGTGGGGACTGAGAGTTGAGGTCGTTCACTGCCAAACCGCTCTCTCTCACGAGCGGTTTGCAAAAGAGTCACGGAAAATTAATCAAAAATCACGTAGCTACGTACATGGCACATTAATTTTTCTTATTTTTTCCATGACACTCAGCAGGGCTAATATACTTAAATTGGAAACATATTTGTTTTTGAATGAATGAAGCGCTCCATTCATTAGCGGCAGCGAAGTCACCAGGATGCGGTCGGGGCGTATAAAACAAGTCACATCACAGACCGGGGATTTACATCCAGAATCCAAATCTGTGGTTTACGCAACAAAAGCACTTTGGTTGAAGCAGGAAAAAGTGGTTTTGGTTAAATATATTTCACAAATTGCCGTGACACTGGGTTGTCAGAGCACATAGAGATACTGTAGGTGGATGTATTTATTCAAAAAGAACCCCACCATGTTATATCCATAAAAGCTGCCAACTGTTATATTTTTCTCGTTTCGCTTTGCACGTCTGCTGTTTTTTTTGTTAAATCGATTTTGTATTTCACCCGGTGCAGCTCGGTTCCAAATGTCAGGATGAGTTAAAATCTGCAGCCGAGTTTGAATGTTTGCAGCACAGAGAGAAAGAGAGAGAGAGAGAACGAACGCTTCTCCACCAAACCAATTATGTAAACTGCTGTAATGTGGCACAGATTTGACAGTAGCCAAGAGCCGGTTGTTGTTGTACCTTAAATATTACATTATGTTGTGCTTTAGAGATGTTGCAGGAATCGGAAAAAAAAAAAAAGAAAGTCAGACCAAGGCAGTTTGAGAGAGAGAAATGAAATGAACTGGGATTATATAACACAGGTTTTAGAGGTGGAATAGTTTCCATAAAAGATCTCAGGTAACCTCCTCTGGGTTTTCATTAGAAGATGGGGATGTGCTGCAGGCAGATGAGTCCGACATCATTGTCTTCAACAGCACATGGAGACGTTTGCACTGTGCTGCTGCCGTTCCAAGGTAATCTGCACCGACCTTGGCAACAGTGTGCTTTTATTTACCACCTCCAGAAACCAGACGCTGCAGTGAGAAGAGCTTCAGCAGACTGAAAGGGAAGGAATTAAGTATTTATTTATTATTTTTTAATGAAATATGTTCCTCTGAAGGTTGGCATTTTAATAATAAAACTTGGGAAAGCTATAGGGATCCCAGAGGAGCAAACATTTACCACTAAAAGAAAAAATAAAGAAACACTGTCCACATTCAGCTCTAATCTGTCTGACAGAAACAATGAGATCGAGGTTCGGTGCATTATCAATATGATCCACAGAAAATGACTCTTCATCTGATAATTTATATGTATTTTTTAAAGAGCTGTTAATGCAATATCTTGAAGTTTTTGAAGTAAGAGACAACCAGCAATGTTATTGAATAACTCTGAGTCTCTGTGAAACTGTGGTCGATAGTTTTTCACTAAAGGCCAAATGATTAAAGCTCCATATTTTATACTTCTCCTCTGTTTTATCTGAAGCGTTGATCCATACGATGATAACATTTGTGGTTTTAAGAAATAAAAACTATCTCACTGTAGTTTTACATCTCCTCTCTGAAGCTCCGGTAACAACAGGTTGCTGAGCTTTCAAATGAAGCGTTGGGTGGGTGGGGCTTACGTATTTAGTTGTGACATCACAAAGTTACATAAGTCTTGATGGCTTGTTTTAAGGCTCAGCCTTTGTTCTTCTCTGTGGACTGAGGCTCTGATACTTGCACAGTTTTAATATAGAAACTAGACTTGATCTATAATCAAAGACATGGAAATATCACTTTCAATATCAGGCCTTATTCCATCTTGGTGAAATATTGTTTCCAACATCTTTCTTTCCACACTCTTAGAAGTAGTATGATGATTTCTAAACAGCTCAC
This sequence comes from Trachurus trachurus, assembly GCF_905171665.1. Taxonomy (NCBI): domain Eukaryota; kingdom Metazoa; phylum Chordata; class Actinopteri; order Carangiformes; family Carangidae; genus Trachurus; species Trachurus trachurus. Next base: position 6,309,773 of record NC_139906.1, read on the forward strand.
TGGATGTGATCAACTGGAAACCACTATTCACCTCTCACCTGCCACTGACAGTCACAGTGTCTTTTCACTATGACAAAACATGATTCATGTTATAAACTAAGGTCGTCTTAAAGCAGAAGTAAGCGGAATGTTTGTGTTACAGGGACAACGAGGAGTTTCTCCATCGGCAGAACGAAAAATTCCGCGACAATAAAAAAGTCTCATATTAATGTGGATGAATCTACGCTACCCACACTTGTTAATGGGCCCATTTTCGATAAATATATTGTTTTGTCTCTATCGTTATTTTGTTATTATTAGTGGTAGCCGACCAGCATTTCCTTACTTTCGGTTTTGCTGCGAGTCATGAGAATAACGCCGCCGAATCGCTGTTTATGGTCGGAACTACGGCGGTATGTGATCGTCTTCGAACCTCTGACTTTAATTCTTGATGAATAAAAACATGAGTCTGTCTTGCGCCGGTCAAAGAATTTCACGGTGCGCGCGGAGGCTCATAAATGTAGTGTGAAAACACTTTGCTTTTCCAAAACTCCTCATTGTCCCTTTAATATAAGTCTTAAATAGTTATATCTTCCGACAGCAATCACTTATATAGAGTGTTTGGTCTGAAACACGGGTCTGTCAGTCACTCTGCTCTGCTGTAAGCCGAGGAGAAAACTTTCCTTGTATCCTACAACCTTTATCCAATGAGGAGAGAGAACGGCATGAAGGGGCGGTCCTCTCTGTGTGTGCAGCCAAGGAATGCGCGTGAATGTGGTGACGTAGGGACGAGGGCGGGGACTGCTAACTCCATCGGCTGACAGGAAGTTAGCCAATACGACCGGATCGCTTACTTCTGCTTTAAAGAAACAAGTTGCAACTCAGAGAACTGTAGGAGTCCAAGTGTCTGGCTACAGAAAAGAGGAGAGGATGCAGCTATCAAAGCTGACAGAACAAAGAGGTGCTAAACTAGACACGGTGATCAATGAACAGGTGGAGCCTGATGAGGAGCAGGTGTACAAGGAGAGGCAGCACCAGGTGATTAGCAAAGGTGAGAAACTCACTGAGGCCAACCGGTAAAGGAAGTGAGGACTGACTGGGGCTGATCATGTCCGGAGGCCAAATTGTTTTTGGAGCCAGTTACGTCCTCACTTTGCTGTCATCTTCAAGATATTTTTTATAAATCGGGATTAACGAGTAACACAAATGCCAGATATTAAAGTGAAGGAGGTTATACAAACAGAGTACACTGTGAGAAATGAGTAAAGTCGGAGTCTCTCTGTAAAAATAGCTTTAAGATGTGATTGAAAAGATTAAAACTGATTTTACCATCCGCAGCTTTTCAGGCAGGGAATTGAAAAGTCTTTGGGCTAAGACGGCAAAAGAGGAATTTCAAAATACACTTAGGGAGCAACTCAGAGATTAAAAAAAAAAAAAAGCATGCTTATATCAGCCACAGTGTCCCCAACAAAGGACAAAAGTAAGGAGAACAAAAAACAAAACATGAACATTAAAATAAAAATGATCAAACACCCATCAACCCTCAGAAAGTAGCATATTTATATACTGTTTAATAAGTCTGCTGACACAATAACAATAGAGGAAGGGGGTGAGGTAAAGTGTAAGTGAGTGACAGACACAGTTTTTGGGGAGAATATTAACACAGAGCTTCTGCAGCTCCAGAGAAGAAAAAAAGAAAGAAAGTGCAGAAGCTTCTGTTTCATATAAGCTGCTGTTTTATTCCACTACACAAACACAATCAATACAAAAGCCCCTGGTGACAGAGAGCTGATACACTGCACTCAAGCTGCTGTACAAATGCAAAGCAGCAACATGTACACATGCCACTGCACAATAATGAAGCGCTTCTCTCAGGGAGTGCACCCAGACTTTTGAAGTAGAAGAAAGAAGAAGAGTCTCCACAGCTCATTTCCACTGTAGCACCTGGCAGACGTGCTACACACACATACACACACCTCAGTGTCGCAGAGTGCAACCTGATGACTTCTCACATTATGGAAACTTCATGGACAATGACTCACGTGGCTAAAGTAAAAGATGTGCATATGTTAGAGAAAATGTGTTTTATTCCTGAATGTTGTTAGCGAGCCGTTTGTCATGACGACCTTGCATCAGAGTGCGTCACCATAAGCAACAGTGACACTGCGTCTGTGGTGCAGAGCCACAGAAACAATGCATGTAGTTACAGTATTGCTGACGTTCAGCCTCCTCAGAAAACCACATGTAGGAGGAAGGCGTGGGAACTGAGCTGTGATCGATCAGTATGGACCTGCTCTCTCCTTAAAGTCTCTGATGCCAGTGGAGACTGGTGATGGAGAAACACATATTAAAATAAAGATGTGGTGCACAACAAAGTAGTTTAACCTCCTGAGACCCTGCGTCCTCATACGAGGACATTACATTTTTGCCTCTTAGCACCATGATACTCCATTTTTAAAAACTTTGACCTATTAGCCACATTTAGGGACACTGCCTGCACCAACTTGTGGTGATATCACAAATTTCACCAATTTCTTTGGGGGAAAAAAATGGCGGGAATTTCAGCCGGAGCCTTCTATGGCAGTTCCCAGAAGATAAAAGACCAAGATAAGAATTCAATCCAAATTTTATGAATGAAACCAGTGTATTTATGTACAACAATGTCTCTGTCTTCATATGGCATTAAAATTTGACACATTTTAGTAATAGTAGCAGACTAGGACATCAATAAATGTCACGTCCTCGTTTGAGGACGTTGGGACTATGTTATGTTATTAAAGTAACATGTTGTTGTCTTTTTTTTGTGATATCACCACAAGATGGCACAGGCAGTGTCCCTAAATGTGGCTAATAAGTCACTAGGTAAGATAAGTTTTTAAAAATGAGAGTATCATGGTGCAAAGAGGCAAAAAATAATGTCCTCGTATGAGGATGCAGGGTCTCAGGAGGATTCACATTTCTTAAAAACTACTTGTTATTACTTGACCGTTCCACTTCAGACTGATAGTACTTGACCTCAGGATGACACTCAGAAAAAATCAGGCCAATCTGATGTGGCATTTTAGAATAAAACCCCTTTGAACTTCCATATGTCACTGTATTCTATATACAGTAGGAGTCATTGTTTTTCGACCCTATGTCCTCGTATGAGGACACTGATTTTTGAGAGAACTACTTATTGTAGAAAGCTGAAATTTTGAATTTACACAAATTGGGCCTTTCTGGTCCCAAACAGCAAATACAGTTTTTTTATGTTGAGATAGTCCCAGTGTCCTCATATGAGGACATCATTTTTTGCAAAAACTACTTCCTGTACAAAGACAAACTTTAGGTACTGTACTTATTAGGTCCTACTTATCCCAGATAGCAAGGAGAAATAAAAAATGCACACCAGAACAAAGCTCGGGTCTCAGGAGGTTATAAGAAACTACTAGAAACTGGAACAGTTCGATGATATACCCATGCGTTTATTTCAGAAATATGTTACACAATCCATCCCAATTAAAACTGAAGAAAACAATCTGAGTATATCACCATTATGGTATATATACATGCATTTTGCTGTCTATCCTTTGAAATTTGAATGTTGTGAGTTCTGCTTTGATTGTCCTTTCAGTGTTGCCATAGTTTGGCGGAAATGCCGTTGTCATAGTTGCAGTCATCACTACACGGAGGCAATTAATTCACAGCATCGCCATCTTTGCTTACGTCGTTACCATTAATGTTAGCAATTGCAGCTAATGCTTGCTAACTTCATTCAAATCAGTTTAACCCAAATGTCGTTTTACTTTGAAATATGACCCGATGTCCCTTCGGACGTTAACAACCCATGGCTTCCTTAAATCTGTATCAACTGGGAAGCGATGAAAGGAAAGCAGTTCATCAGACTCTCGACGTTTGTACGGCTTGCAGCCAGGGACACAGCAGTTATACGGTTTGTTTACCCACCCTGAGTGATGACGTAAGGAAAGATGGCTACGTTGTGAATATGGTCAATAGTTGTCTGGCCTTAGAAAATATGGCTTTATTTTTGTTTGTGAACACAGAGTATCTTCTAAACTAAAGTTAAATTCATTCTTAATCTGTTGACTGTCAGTTGATAACCATTAGCGATCAGAGTCAGTGCTAACCTTTAACATTTCAATGTATATTTCCATATACATTAGCATGAAGCTAAATGATTGATTTCTTATTTCAGTGTGTAGGCCTACTTGTATACTTGTGTGTTTTCTGAACAGGAAATTGAAGTGTATGTTTCTTAATGTTTAGTTTTACAGTGTTTTTAAGTGAAGCCCAATAACAGAAGATCCAAAACTATTGTTTTCTTGTTTCTCTTAACTAAATGCTGAGCCATGGTAGCAGGGGCAGAATATGCATACCATAGGCTATTTAATTTAATATTACAGAAGGCAATTTTATAAATATTATATTGTTAGAATATATGGTGGAATCATATTGTCCCATTTAAAAATTCAGCAGAGGTAGTTTTGATAAATATTCATACATATTGTATGATGAGTATTTCCAGTATATCCAGAGGATGTTCCATTATACAGTAGCTACAGTATACCTACATTACTTTTACAAACAAACAGTACTGTACATGATGCAAGCAAAGGATGATAGACAATCAGACTGGCCTCTACCCTCTTACACTAAATAAAGTTACTAAACTTGTGTCTTGGAAAAGAGAAGAGTAAAGAATTGATTTCATGTTGCTGTCAACAGTATTTTGATCAATTCCTGTCTCAAACAATGTCAACACTGAATGTTTCTGTAAAACCTTGGGCAGCCTTTCTCATTGTTTGAGCTTAACATGATTTTAAAAGTACGACTTTCAGACTCAAAGTCATTGACTTTAACCGGGAATTCAGATCTATTTTCTTTATTTTCCTCCGAGAGTTTCAATACACTGGGAGTCAAATAATATAACCACAATTTTTGCATCATCAGACAAAGATCAGTTCTTTCATTTATAGCAGGAATAAAACTTTTTTTTTTTTCTAGGAACTCAGTGTGTCGGTACCGTTAAGAGTATACTTTGTGTTGATGATTTTGTGTGTGTTTTTCAAAGCTGTAACCTTGTTATCCTCTCCACCATATAGACATTTACATTTCAAAAGCTTTATAACTTATTTTTCATTTACATAAAGCGGGATTTGCTCACACATAATTGCTCACTCACGCAGAGGAAAAAGATAAAACACACACAAAAAAAACAGACACAAAAAGACAAGTTTCCTCCAAGTGCAGGCAACTTTTTAGTCTTTTTTTCTCCTTCTTCTTTGTGATACTGTAGGACATTTGAGGTCATCACTGATTTACAGGTTAAAAGCGACCTCACGACCCTGCACTCCTGCACCGTCCTCTGGGTGTTGATTTTTGCATTAGTAGTGTCAATCTTTTACTGCTGTATGTAGTGAAGTGGGCAGAGGCTTGTACAGCAGACCTGTCCTCAGAGGCCCTCAGGGAGCTGTGTGAGTGTGTGTGTCTGTCTCGCTTTAACGATGACGGTTGTATAGGTTTTTCTGTGAAGGCGTGTCTGTATGAATATGGAGCTGAATATACCCACACTGCCTCTGCTTGCTGTTGCTGTAGTGTGAGACGGTGTGTAGTGTAGTGTGTGCCACCAGTGTGCTTGATCAGCAGTCCTGCTGCTATCCCATTAACTCTGCTGCTGCAGGGCATGCTGGTGCGACCCAGAGGACCCGGGGTAACAGCAGGGCCCAGTGAAGTCATTTCCATTCAACTGCCTGACTCCCGCTGGCCCAGTGCTGCACTGTTCAGTGTGCGTGAGAGAAGAGAGAGTGAGAGAGACTGGACCGACATTCATAATAACCTGTTTTATGACAGGTGCTTTTATTAAATAAGATCAGAAGGAGAAACAAATTGCTGTGGCATCAAATTCCGGATGTGGATACACAATCAGCCATTTAGCTCGCAGATTGATTGATGAGGGAAAAGTGGAAGCATAAATACATAAATATGATTTGTATTCACAATATGTAGCTACTTGATTGTGTATGCACATTTTCATTAATGCATGTACGTCTTTATGTATGATATATAGCATTTTTCAATTTGAAAGAAAATGCAGTGTATTAGACTCTTAGTGATACTGAGTCAGCCAGTGTGTGTGTGTGTGTGTGAGTGGGTTGCACATGGTGAGGGTAACTGAGGTTTGGTCATTCCTCAGCCAGACCCAGACCACAGCTGTGTTGTGTTTGGGAAATGAAGCGCAATCAGGAGGAACTGAAATCCTCATCCAGGAGTTTGCAGAACCACAACAGCTTTGAAAACTCACGAGCATCGGTGCGTGGTGCTGCTGCAGCACAACAAAACACCACTGTGTGAAGAAAAAGGAGTTTTTGAGGTAATATTTAATCTTATTTCCAAAGATCTGATCGTCATAAAGGATATGCTGTATTATATGAGGGATGAGAGGCGTAACTCATATTTACTTTAGCATAAACAACTGAGTCGGTGGCCTTTGAGGCAGCCCTGTGGATTAAATGAATGTTTTCTACCCATAGTTATCATTACCTTGTGAAGATGAAAAGACGGCAAAACTTCCTTTTTTTACTCATCATTCACTCTGTTGATGGTTTATTTTCTTTGTGGTGTATTTTGTAAAGAAATGTTACAAAGCCAACCTTTTAACCCTGGACAGCTGCGCCCACAATGCCTGCAGGAAAGAAAAGCAAGCTTAAGCTACATTTTCATTGCCCATGGGCTGGGACATTCAATTCAAATTCAAGGTTTAGTAAGAGAAAATCCATTTTTTTCTTTTTCAAGAAGCTCAGATAAAAATAACCCAAACTTTAACGCTCAACACAACAATTCAACGTAGTTCTTTTCTTTCCCTCTTCTGCTTTCCTAACTTATTTCTTCGACATCGCCCCTCGCTCTCTTGCTCAAGTCGTTATGATTGGCTGAGTTGCGTCACGTGATCGATGTTGTAAAGAGTGGAGAGGCTAAAATGGAAACACTCTCAGAAAACATAACAATCCTTAATCATTTATATGTTCATGTCTGGACTGCAGTGACCTCTGACCGTTCGTCCGTCAGATGAGCCTGACCTTCGGCTCCGCTGTGACTCCTGGCTGTTTTTTAATGCAGCTTCATAAATAAGTCAAAGAAATCATTCAAAACAAACTACTTGTGTTCATTCAGTCATGTTGTTTGATGCCGCAGTAATTACAACCTCTGCTCACCTGCTCAATACTGATCCCAGCAATTTGGTTGCATCTTAAACTATAATAACTACTCCAGAATGAGCACAGGTGTTTGCAAAACGAGCTGAAAGACTGTGTTTCAGTGATGTTGTCTACCAAAAAAAGAAAACTTAAATTACCTTGGAGCGCTGCGGCTCACATCTGAAGACATCTGCTGCAGACACTGGGAGGAACTTGTGGTCTAGCAGACTTCCACTGACAACAGAATTAGACGAGGTTGCCGTGTGGAACAGAACTGCAGCACCTGTCAAAAGTAGAGTGAAAGTTTCAGAAAACTGCTGCCGCCTTGAGACGTAGCAGCTCACAACACTTTATTACAATGTCAAACCACAGTTAAGATCCCAGGGCCATGAAATGCAGCATAAGAACTGGACAGCTGAGGCTTTACAGGCCGATGAGGTCCATGGGCTGAAGGGGGATTTTTTTTATTTTTTAGATGCTCCTATGTGAGGTTGTGATTAATGCCTCTGGGGTACACATGTACTCTAGACCAGTGGTTCTCAAAGTGTCCGGGGACCCCCAAGAGGGTTCAAGAGGGACCCCAACTGTTTCTTGAAATTTTTAACTTTTTTTTTTTTTACAGAAATATTACATTTTTTTTTACAGAAATGTCTCTAAATATTGCCAAAATTTCATGCCACTGGCCCTAATTTGAACTTACATTGACTAAAAAAAGTAACATTATTTAGTCTCAGAAGAAATTGTTTCAAAATTGTGTCCAATTAAGGGGGGCCCATGGTCTAATTTGTGTCAGTTTAGAGATCCTTGATCAAAAAAAGTTTGAGAACCTAGACAGTGGTGTTCAAAGGTGGCCTCAGCAAATTGGAGGGAAGATGAGAAAAAATGTAAATAACGAAATAAAATCAATACATATAATTTTTTTAGTGTTATTTTGGAAAAAAAAAAAAACAGTGTAATGTAATAAATGTATAAAACATATTGGAATCTTATGCTCATAACGTAATAAACTACCAGCGTTTACCGGACGGTTTGCGCCTGACATCAAGCTGCTCCCCTCCACAAACTAGCATGTAGCTAGCTAGTGCCACAAGAATGGAAATGTATTCTGGTAAAACAGGGGCGGAGTGGGGCACCAAAATCTACCGGGAAAATTCTGACCGCACCGGCCCACCATCGGCCCAACCCCCCCCCCCCCCCCCCCCATTCCATATGGCAAAATATATGAGTGCCAGAAGAAAAAAAGAAATGTGGGTGAAACAACTTAATTGGGGGTCTGGGGGCCTCCCCCAGAATTTTTTTTATAAAGGCTACACCATTTCCCATATTCTGGTGCATTTTAACACATTGTTACTTTTATCTAGCTAAAAAAAAAAAAAAGAGTGAAAGAGCTGCAATTAGTGCCTCCCAAGCAGATTTAGCCTACTTAACACTGCTGACCATAACATTACATCCAGTCATGTTTACTCCTTTATTTCCCCCTCTCAACTACTCTACTCTGCAAATTGATTTTACTGACAGCGCGCTGCAAACGCCACGGTTTTGGGTCTTGTCCTACTCACCAACATGCTTCGGTGCCCATGGAGAAGACAGAGTGGGCTGCTGCTGTGATGTGAGAGGTTCCGGCTCGTAACGGTACCGCGGTCCGCGTACCGACGCGCACTGGCCCACTTACAGTAAAGCACGGACTGTGTTGTCTTGTTAAATTAATATAACTTATAGATAGCGTAACACACGGGCAGGACTGATAAGGTTTGCTGGGTAGCTTCCGTGAGTCGATCTGTTTTTAGCCGTAGCCGCTAGTTTAATGATAACTTTCACAGTGATAGGCTGTAATGCATTTGCCGTTTCCCATGAGGCTTTGCACCATTCTACATTAGTTTAAGAACAAACAAACAAATTGAATTGCTAGTTACTTTTATATTTTGTGGTCATGAAAGTTCTGTAACATTGAACAGAAATAATTAGATAAAGATAGGAGGCTAAAAAAAATCATTTAGTAGGCTGGATTGATGAGAGTGTGATTCACTATCGCAACCATGAGTGAGAGGTAGAGAGACATGAAGGGGTACAAATAATGGATGGAGTTCCTCAATATGTGTAGAGGTAGAGCTTGGAGTTTATCACGGGGTCGTGCAGTAAATGTCACTTTCAACTCGTGAGCACCACACGGCCACGCAGGGCAGCTTGCAGGCTGGCTCACTTCAGTTTATTGGCCGCCGGCCGACCGGGAAATCTCCCGGTCCTCCCGATGGCCACTCCGCCCCTGTGGTAAAATGTTAATAAATAATATTTGTATGTTAGCAGAATAAGTGTCAGGCTGTACAGTGTTCGGTTTTAATTTGTTTAAACAGGAACACAACTCTGCCTGTGACTGTGAGTAGTGTTGCATTAATAAAAGTAAGAAAATATATTCAAAAGTTGACTTTTCGTTATTTCGTAGTTTTCTCGGTGGGTTTGCAAAGGCGGCATGGACAAGTTTGGGAATACAACTTGTACAACTTGTACAAATGTATCACAATCAAATACAGGATGTTCTGTCCTACACACACGGACTTTCTTCAATGATAACTTGAGCAAAAACCTGCAGAAGAAACATCTCTGTGTATCAATCAGCTCGTGGTAAAAACCTCCAGAACGTCATCCCATTTCCTCCAGACACAATATGGTGTCACAACATGTCAACACATAATTTTGTTTGAAAGAACGTTTATTTATTTATTTTTGAGACATTCAACATGAAGAATAAATTGATTTTGAGGAATTACTGCGATGGAAATCTGAAATCTGGTTATAGTTTTCTGATTTAAGTGAATGGTTAGTTCATGTACCATAGGAAAGTTGAAAAATCGGATGATGGCAGCTGATAGTATTTTACTGCAAATTTTCCTGTCCGTGAGGTTCGGTCATAAGGGAACCAACTGTGAAACTGGTTTATTCTTTGTTTTTACTGGTTATAGAAACCTCCGCTGGTTGCTTTAGAGAGGAGGGGACTTCTTTCTGCTCCCAGTAGCCTACATAAACCTCCACTGAATCCAGACCAAGACAACTCCCATGATCCCAAACTACTTCAGGACGTGTCTCTGTAACCTACTGTGCATTTAACATGTGAAACATACAGTACGACGTGTGGCCTTCCCACTCAAGATCACTTCATTAGATTTCCTAAATGTGATATTAAATGAATGATGTAACTGATAATATGGCCTGCTCCTCATCATGGTTGGGTACATATAGTAATTTAGCGATGACAGGTGGCGCAGGTTGCCCAGCAGCAGGTCAAGCCTTATATCATCTTTATCTCATCTTACAGCTTCATCATTTATCTTTCTTATTCACAACAGCTCAGTGTAATTGGGTCAGACCTAATTGCTCTGCTGTCCTCTGGTTCAGGTTGAAATGGGTGTAATTAGCCCCAGGTCACTCTCACGACGCGTCTTTATTAGTTTTTGTACATCAGATTTGGGTAACAGAGGCACGTCTCCAATTGAGAACCGTCCAACCCGATGAATCTTTATTCATAGAAGTGTATTTCAACCTCATTTATGACATTATGAACTGAATAGCAGACAGGTCTTTATTGGATCAAGCTCCTAGTTACATACGTCATATATGTGGGCTCATTCAGCTGCGGTGCGCGTTGAACATTTTTATTCCAGACAGTAACTGTACTGTGTGCTTGTCTGTGACAGCCTCTGCTGTATGTTCCCGGCAGCTATATCCAGTACATGTATCATGGGAGGAAGCTAGAGGAGTATTTCAAAAGGCTCTGCCTCTGTCTGTCTCCTCACGCGCACACTACGACGTCAACACCGAAACCTGTTCTTGTGGGTCAGGGGCAGGCTTTGAATGCATTCCCACATAAGCTGTGATTGAAAAACTGAAATGTCTGAGCAGAGTGAGTGTAGCTGCGGGCCAGATAAAGCAAGTCCCTATTTCTTCGGCAGCGATATCAGCGCATTTGGAAGTCCTCGGGGTAAAGGTTATCAACAAATCCTCCTACAGCTCAGGGAGATGACAGTCTACCTGTCCTTTATAAGCCTCTAATACCTGATAATATCCCATCCTCCTTTTAAAAAAAGGGCTAGCACTAGATGTACTTCAGTTTTTTTTCTACCTTTATTCACAACACAAAGGATGAGAAGAATATTCAGTGGAGGAGTCAAAGGCAAAATCCAGATGAGATTTAAACATGTACTAAAGTGGACCTGTGTGGATTGTTTGCTTCTTTTTTTTTCAATGGATTCTGTAAGAAATAAATGTTTCAGGCTTGTGACATGACTCTAAATTGCAGGCTCACTCCTCTAACCCCCTGAGGTTGTGGGTACTTCCAGATGATGAACGACCTATTCAAGACAATAAACGATGTGGATTGACTGTAAAATCATTCTCTGGACTGAGTGTTGTGTTTTCACTTTTCATCTGACAGCGGAGGAAAAAAAAAAGAAGGTCAGGGAGAAGCTACAGCGGATCAGAGTCGTATACAAAGAAGAAGAAAAAAAACCAAACCCTCAAAGGAAAGACAGGAAACAGCACTTATGATGGGATGCCAGAAGACATGTTGACATGTTTTTGAAATACAGCTGTATTTCCACCAAAATCCTCATACCAAGACAAAAAAACCAGAAAAACCAGAATGGAATAATACTCTACATCTAAGTGTGTGTGTGCACATTATCCCTCCGGCCCAGTGCCAATCTATGTGGAAATGTCCGCGTCGTGGAACAAATTGGAAAGAACTGGACAAACAGGAAACACAATAAAGGTAACTAAGGCTTTCTCTAACATCAGCCGACTGTAGACCATGTGACAGTCACATCACAAATGCATGTCTATTGAACACAAACCTGATGTTTTTGAGATACTAAATAATGTTCTCTGAGCTTTACAAAAACAACCTGCAGAGGAAAACCCAGGCAAATGCTTGGGGGACCCCCCCAACAGCACATTTTGCAGCGACAAACAGAAACCTCTATACTGTAGAGTGAAGTGCTGCTGTCCCAAACCCCCCTTAGCGGGGCCACTGCTGTATCTAATGTCTACCTATTTCCTGCATGTGAGATCTGTAAATTGGAGCATCTGCCTCAGACCTCCCTTCCTCCCCCTAGAGCCTTTGATCACCACAGGTTAAGAGACTTAATACAGTGGCAGCCCTTTGCATTGACTGTTCAATGGTTAAACAAAGGATAAATGGAGATGTGTGCAAAACCCTTACTGGGCTGAAAAGCAAAGAGATAAAACACGGCACTGTTGCCTTTTTGCAGATATGCTACTGACTTTTTTCTTTCCTGTACCTGGTCCAAATATAGACCATGATATGCACATGCAGCACCCATTATCTACTGGATGGTGTGCATGTTGCAAAGCATTCCTCTTCAGCCGGCCTTGTGGCATTTACCTAAGAGACATTTAACCTTTGTATGGGATGGAGTGTCGGCTCTGCACAGAGCTCACAGTGGAGAATTGTTTGATTTGTTCTGAAAGTTGTGTCCTCAGGAGAAGCCCTTGCTGCTGGAGGCTCTGCTGCAGCACACAGTGTTTGAAGCAAGACCTGAACCCATGATACCAGCCAACACTAACAGTACAGACCATGCTGCTTAGCTGAGCAAGTGGGGACGTGATGACAGACTGTACATCGACCATACCCTCACACACACACACACACACACACATATAGGGCCTTCATTACTTACAGGGCTTCTTGACATGTCAGTCTTGAAGACCAGAGGCCAATCCCATCCCTGAAGAATTCTGTCATGGTGGATGGCAGAGCAGTCAAAGGTCACGAGTCCACTGGCAGCCGGTGCCAGATAATGACATGAGGCACCGTGACTGACTGTAAAAGGCCAAGTCATTGTTACGCCCCGCTTCTAACATTTCTCTGCTCTGTCAGACCTTCGATTTGTACTTTCCCCCTACACTGACAGCTGCACAGAGTCGACAGAGAGACACGGAGAAAATTCAATTTCCAGTGTCTTCATTAAAGCGGGATTAAAATCTAAACATGGAAGGCAGGCGTACGAGGCCCTGGCGGCGGAACAGCTTTCTCATCAAGTTGTTGGGGAATGTGGTTTCTTCTTCAGACCACTGCAGCATTTAAACGCCGCCTGTGTCTGTTGTTGATGTTTTTGAATGTGCTTGAGCATAAAGGTGTTAAAAGAAAAGTTCAAGATGTATCGAAGAAAACCTCCTTTTTGAATTCATTTGACTGGAGCTAAAATAGCGTCTGGGTTTAAAAATCACATCTCTGCCCAAAATGATGTGGTGATTTCCCAAGGTGGTGTTTTATTTGTCAACTGACTGGCTGCTCTCACGGCCGGAGATGAATGTCAGCTGGATACGATTGTCTGTTATTAGAGTCATCTTAATGCACACTCACCCCTCCACTCACAATATTGGATATATATCTGTCTGCCATCTGGACACAATGTTTCATTTATTTCCATCTGCACTTTTTTTCGGTACAAATCTGATGTGCAAATTGACCGTGACAACTATGTCGTTGAATCTGTCTGAGTGTGGTTGTTCATGCACGTGTGCAATGTTTTTTTTTTTTTTTTTTTGTTGCTTTTCAGTGTCATAGCATGTTTGCTAAAATTGTAGCTGCTTGGGACGAGCCGTGGCCTGTCAGTCAGCTGTCAGTCTCTCACACAGAACACGAGGTGAATACCGACTCGACTCAGTAATGTGCTGCAAAAAAGAAGACAGGTGCTGGGAATACAGGATGAGACGTGGAGGAAGTTAAACACAGCTCAGGCTTCCCATGGGTCCTTGAAATTCTTTAAAGGTTTGTGAATTTGAGGAAAAAAGGCGTGGGAAGTTTTTAAAACCAACATAGATTAACAAGACTCCTTAAAAATGCTTGAATTTATATATTTTATGGAAAAATACCAATGGATGTTAATTTGATATTTGCATATACAGTATGTCTCTGCCTCATCCACATAGCTCCACTTACATAATATATTGTTCATTGTGTAATAATAGAAGAAAATGTTGTTTCCCATCACTGTAGCAGCACAACTGAATAGGTATGTTCACACAGTCTAGCTTCTCTGTCTGTTCTCATTATGGAAATCCTTAGCACTGCAACAGTAATTAACCTTGATCTGTTTATTTAACCATGCTGTGATGAGCCCTTGAGTTTGAGGGAACTGGACTTGAACAGTGTGAAAAGTCCTTGAATCTTGTGTTTAAAAGGGTTGAAGGGAAGTGGAACTCTGAACGCTGCCTGGTGGGATGAAGGCTCAAACATGAGGCTACAAGTTCACTGGTTGACACTGTTTACAAGTGTCTGTAGTTTTTTGTGTCTGGATTTTTGTTCTTTGGAAATCTGTCAAGAGCAATTAATCATCAAAATTTAATCTTGTATTAATGAATCACAAATACACAATTTATTTTTGACTATTAATTACTTCATGACACACAGAAATGTTGGAGCATGTTTGTGAGGAATGAGTCGCTGCCAGCTTTTGTGGTGTGTTCAAGTGCAACACAAGAAAGAAATGGTGTGGTGTAAATAATCTGCAGACTGAATGCAGATGTGAAGAGCTGGATAGAGGGAAGAAGGACGAGATGATCATCCAAAGACTGAATGAAAAGAATTAATTCTGTGCTTCACCTTTCTGTGATACAGTTGAATAAAACTGAATTCACTTCCAATGAACGCTGGGTGGGATGGAGGGGCAGCGGCTGCTGCTGCCTTTGAAGGAAACTGTGACGTTAATTGATAGATTGGCAGAGCAAAGTGAAGAGGTGGTCAGCGCTGTCGAGTGAAATAGTGGCTTTACATTAAAATTGAAGAATTTAATTTTCAGGACACACAAGTTATTTCAGTCATTGGCTGAAAAGTTTAAAATGTGATGAACAAGGCTGTGTGACAGGGTGGCGTCACAGACCTGCATGTTTTTTTTTTTTTTTTACCAGATTATGGACTGTGTTCTTGTGTTACTGTGGGGTCATTCCTATGTTCCCACAGCCCCATGTTCCCACAGCCTTATGTTCCCACATTTCTAACTTTTGTTGTCACTGAAAATGAGGTCCTATGTTCCCACAGCCCTTTGGTCCCACCATTGGTTGGGTTTAGGCAATGAAGAAAAGAGTTGGTTAAGTTTAGTAAAAAGACCCGGTAGAGGCTAGACAGGAGAGTCCAGATAGGTAGAGAGAGTCCAGTGGGAACATAGGGCCTAATTTTGAGAAAAATCTTAGAACTGTGGGAACATAGGGCTGTGGGGACATAAGGCTGTGGGAACATAGGCATGGACCCGTTACTGTGAACCTGCGACTGTCTGTGTCAGTTTTATGCCTGCATGTGCACATGTGCTGCCATCTCACGTGTGTGTCACATACTGTATGCATGTAACACATGATTTGTGGCCTCATTATATTGGTAGGAACACAACTATTCCTGATCTTAAAGTTCAGTTTTGTTCATGTGTCTTTGTGCTTGTTAATCTGCAAAGAGAGAATGAGTGGGCAGAAGGAGGCTGTGCATATGTGTTTGGCAAATGTGTGTGTGTATGGTACTGTATGTGTGTATGTGTGTGTGTGTGTGTTTTTTCTAGCTGGGACTACGTGCCTCTCTCCACTGTTTTCCAGTCTCCTCGTCAAATTGATCTGCCTGAATGTTTGTGGTACTGAACGTCCCCCCTCCCCCCTGAGAGGAGAGCGGCCAGCGTTCACAGACTGATTCAGCCTCATCCTCCTTCTCTTCTCTCCCTCTTTCTTCTTCTTCCAGCCGTAAGTTTCCCCCAGGGGATGAAAACAAAGGGAGATAAAATTGTGGATATGCACAAGTCAATATTGGCGTTTGTGGCTTCACTTCTCTTCCGTCGCAGCCGTCGTACAAACCGAATGGAGACGAGGATGAACTTCTACAACCTGCGTATTAAATGGAAACCGCCGCTACTACATCAAACCCATCTACTTCGCATTAACCTTGCACACAACTCTCCTTAAAGTCACCTTTTGTTGTTATGTTTCACCGCTGTGAGGAATGAAAAGAAGCCTTTGGAAACTTTACAGGCGTGCGAGCCCGAGGCAGGTTTTCAGTAAACAAGTACTTTATACCTAAGCAACAAAATAGGTTGGGTTATAGTGACATCTAGCAAAATTAAAAAGTTTCAAGCAGTTTCAATGACCTTTGGTTTACAAATAAGAGTCTCAAGACTCTGCTCAAACCACCACAACACTGTAATCCACTTGACAGCATGTGCTCATGTTGAGTTAACACTGAACCATCTCTTCACCTAAAAAAAAGTCAAATATATTATAATATTCCACTCCAGACATGTTTTAAACTGTGTAAAAATGCTCTGCTATGATTAATATTTTGTTGAACATCATTTCCCCACATAAAGGACTGGAAACATCTGGTGTGAAGGAGGGAACATCAGTGATTCAGACTCATACGAGGAGTCTGTTGAGGGCAGAACCAGAGACCAGCAGATGTATCTGAACGGTTGGTGTAGAGATAGCATCTTTTGTTTGTTTATGTTGTTTATTAGCTTGTAGCGGGCAGCAGCTGACACACATTAGCAGTCGTTCTAATGCAAATACCAGGTTTTCGGTTTATTCAGCCCCACTCCACCCGTACATTTTGCTCTAATTCTGTAGCTTTTACCACCTTCATTCATCTGATATTAACAGCCTGTTTAATGGGCCCAATGCACCAGAGAAGAGAGTGATCCTGTTAGCTCTACAATGATGTCACGTTATTGAAATACTGTATTTCAGGACATGGACTCTGCAGGGATGCAGGAAGTGATAAGCCCCTGCTGATACAGGAACGCTCTGGGGATGTCTAATTGTATTGTTTGTTGATGTGGATGTGTCAGTTATTTGATCTGGAGGCTTCCTCCTTCTCTAAACAGTTTCCATCATAACACCACAACAGGCCTCTGACTCATCTTTTAAGCTGTCACATCCTGAATCGACTCCTCTGCGGCTCTTCCTGGGTTTGATTCAAATGTGATTCAAAATTGACAGAACACTGAGGAAGCTCTTTAGAGGAGCCAAAGTTATCTGTTGTTTTTCCATTTCAAACAAATGGAAGATGTGAGGCTTAGACCAAACTAGTTGATTTCAAACAGTGACTCAACTTTTTTTCATCGCTGCACATTTACACAGGTGTAGCTACTCAGGGCAACGTGACATCACAGCTGGGCGTGGTTGAAGGTGCAGATGAAACAGGTCGATGTAGTTTTACATCTCCTCGCTCAGGCTTCGCTGGTAACAACAGGTCAGTCAGCCAATCAGGAGAGAGGAGACTCTGACCCTCTCATTCTGATTGGTTCTTTGATCAAAAGAAGAGATTGGCAGATTTGAGGTAAACCGTAAAAACAAGCCAAGTCCTGCAAGATCGAATGGTGGGTCCAATGCTTTGTGACATCACAAAGTTACAGGAAGTAAATATAGACTTATTTAATTTTTTTCGGGACAATTTCGCATTTCGGGGCTTCAATACAACATGGACATTACATAGGAGCAGCATGGAGGTATTTGGATGTTTTTTGGTGTGTCTTTTTGTCACGAAGACAGTTGGTATCCATTTGCAACCGTTATATGGACATGCACTATGCCGAGACCCCCTGTAACTCAGAGAAGCCACGGATTTCAATTTTGGGTGAACTATCCCTTAAAAAACAAACCAAGTCCTGCAAGATTGTCCATGTGGGTGAGGCTTGGGGTATGGCTAGCTTTGTTGTGACATCACAAAGTTACAGGAAGTCCTGACGGCTGGTTTTTACGGCTCAGTGTCTGAGGCTGTGTGCATTTCCCTCTCTAAGCCTTTCATACTCTCACACTATTAATATACAACTACACCTAATCTATAAATGGAACATGGGAATCTTGCCGCTTTTATCCATAGTGTAAACTCTGCCTCTCAGCCTTAATGTTTAATATCCAATGTTTTATGTTAAATGCATGAACTGAATAATAACATCTTTTCGAGCACAATGCACTGATGCTGGCAGTGACACATTCTGGCTTTCCACCACAGCACCCTCCCACTCCCTCTGCCAATCTGCTGCATTAGTTTCATTAGAGTGGGTCCCCAGATCCTCCTTTTTCTTTTGTTTGGAGTGGCTCATAAAAGGAAAACCTTTTTCTGGTGTCTCTGGAACTATTTAGATTTAATGATGCCACCCTTAAATCACTTCTTTTTTTTTTGTTAATGCAAAAACTGACTAAATTGAGTCTCTCTTAACTCCACGACAGCCTCTGAGATAGTGATGACATTTCCATGCAAGCTTCATTTGTATTATCCCACCCCGACTCTGTTGAAACGAGTGAGACTGTTGAATTGGATTAAGCATTAATATGTGTAAGAAAACAGCTCCCTCTTTGAAGTTCCAGTCAGATTGGGGGGATAGTGTTGTCATTCTTGTCTGGGTGAAATATTAATGTGAGGTTACTTAAGTAAAACTAAATTAATCTTGTTCAGATATTATTTCACTGGATGTTAACGCGGTCCCAGAGACTCGCTCTTCGCCAGGACAGATTTATCTGTGTCACTGCCTTTTGCAAAATTGTTTCTGTGCAATAAGAACAGGAACCTCACTTTCTTGCCATTTGTTAAGAGTTGAAATGCACTTTATTTTATTTTTTTATTCTTTGTGTTTGTGCTTCAGACAGAAACAGAAGTGTCTCCTTCACCTGCATCATTGTTGGTCCAGGCTGACTCAGCCTTTGCTACACAAGCAGATATTCTTTTTCTTTTTCAGTCTCTCTCTCTCTCTCCGTCTCTGACCCCAACCTCCCCATCAATAACCCTGTCCCCCTCTCTGTCTGTCCTCGTCCCTGTTTGGCTGCTGTTTCACTCAGGGCACGGTGCCAGTTTCCCTCAGAGGTCCAAACTTCCAACTGTGAGGACATCGTGTATCACTAATCCAAACTTGTACTGTACAACATTCCCATTTATGATTTCCTGAGCCAGATTCTGTACAATATGTTCACATAGATCAACATGTACCATAGTTGGTGGCAGCGTGACATATCACAGTAGCAGTAGATATGACATCTTTCCATGTGGTGTTGCTCCACACACCAACCTGAACTTTAACTTTAAAGCTGAGTCTTGTGCAGAAAAAGAAGAGCAGCAGCAGCAGCAGCAATGACGACACTGACCTCAGAAAGTGCTCTGACACTGTCCACTACACTGTAGCTAAGCCACATCCCTCCACTGAGCAATCTTCACCATCTTTAATCCCATGACACTGTATGAACTCCTGAAAATCCTGCACTCCCCCATCTGTGCCATTTGTGTCAGATGGCCACCAACCAGATTACAGCACGGCAAGTAGAACAGCGCCCTGACTCACGAAACTGACATCACTAAAGCAAGACGGACGAGATTCATGACTTTTCTTTTTCTTTTTTGTCTTGTGGACCTTTAAAATGAGCTGTTTCCATACAGTTCAACCAGTGATTGACAGATTGTTTGCTATTCAAGTCCTTATTCTCCAGAATAGATAGAAAAACATGAATAAAGTAAAGATATTTTTTTCATACAGCCTACCTCAGGTGATGAATGTGCAGCCACACTCAGTTTTATTTTACATCAACAAAAGGTAATGGCAAAGCACCGTAAATATGCTTTAATTGTTTATAGGCAAATACACAAAGGGGTTTGTCCTTCAAGTTCTTCTCTTTTGTTGTTTGCATGACAACAAACAAACGCAGCTTCACTGTGTCTGATGATAAATGGTTGAAATTCAAATGAAGCTTAGAACAGATATTTCTTCAACTTTAGGTTATAGTCTGGTTATGGTTAAACATACACAGATACATTATAAATCACTGATATACTGTAATTAACATGTCATATGGTATATTGTGTTATGAGCAAAAACTATATTTTTGTCAAGATTCTTCTAGATGTTTCTCTAGCTCCTACTGTGGTACCAATTTTGTAAATATGCATGTCCTATTATTGCACCTTAGCTTTTTTTTTTTTTTTTTTTTTTTACCATTTATAAGCTACATTTATAGGCTTTATACATTGTATAGTCTAGTTATGTTGCTGGCTGATCGTGCATGGCTGTGAATTTATTTTACTCATCTCAATATATGATGTCATCTTTTTGCGAAGGTCTGATTGGTCCACATGGGTCATTTATTTATTATTTATTTTATTTACAGTATTACTCATCTCTCATTCTGCATTAGAAGACTACCTGATGAAGGTAATGAATCAATAACATATTGCAAGTGTAGACAGTGTGCAGGAGTATTCTCTTGTTCACTTCTCCTACGCACTTGTCCATTTTTAAAAGGTGTGCATATGTTTTCCTTGCTTAATATGATCCAAAAAAAGATCAGTCAAAAATAATTACCTGCCCACCTTGACAATGATAACGTCACCACTGGGTGTTTTTCTTTCATTGTTGACATTATGAGATACTTTTCAAAAAAATAAAAAGACGGTCACAGATATACGTCAACATTACTATGACTGAGTGTAGACAACTGTGTCTCTGTATCCCTTCCCTCCACTTGACATACTATATGTCGAAGTTGGAACACAGCTATCCATAAAGTAAATCCACTCGGGGAAGAATGAGTATGCAACGGCTTCCTCCCACTTGGTGACAGCGAAGTGATTCATCTTCCTACAAAGAAAATCCTTGACAGAACCTTGTCTCACATACACGCAGGCTTCCTCCAGAAATGTGTGTTGCATAGGAACTTATCATGGTTAAAGTAGGTGGAGTGGAGGGAATAAAAACAAAAAAAAAAACATCCCAGTTTCTTTTTAACCCTAGAACACTAACGTCGGGTGATTTTCACCCGTGAAATTATTGTTTCATAATTTTCATTATGTTGCTGTTGTCTGAGTTTCATGGGTCCCTGGGTAGCTTCATACTGCTCACTGATGTCATTGAAGGTAGGCATGTTACCCTGCTCCCATCCCTAGTTTTTTCAGCAGGCACATGTTCGGGTGGATTTCACCCGACGTTAGTGTTTATGTATCTAAATCTGGTCACCATTTCTGGTGATGCTGAAAATGTTTCTTTTTTCTTTTAACTCCACCAAATAAGGCTCAAATGTCCCACAAATGGGTGGTCTGAAGGACAAAGTCCCAGCTCCATTAGTTTTTTTTTAAAGGAAGTTTTTGTTAAAAAAAAAAAAAAAAATCACAAATTTTGGACATTTTTTTATAGGGTCACCATGATACCTTTTTTTCATTTTGTGAAACATTGTATAGTGGAAAATTAAGGAAGTGTACTTCAATTTTGCCATGTATTGTTGTATTTTAATATACTTTGGTGAGAAATATTTTTTTATGGGTATATTATATCGGGTAAAAAATACCCGACGTTAGTGATGATGTTACTTTTTGTAACGTTAGTGTTCTAGGGTTAAAGGTAGAAATACGTGCAGCTGTTGTTGTATTCAGGTGGTTCACTCCAGTTTGAACAAACTTCATATGAATCTTCCAACAAATGTAGAAGCCATCTGCTGCACACGCTGCATAGTTAAAGTGTGAGTTGTTTGATGCGTGTCAACACACTGAATCTTGTTGTAGCAGTGTGATATAATGTACGTTATTAACAATGTGGATGAAAAATGTATATTTTTATTTTGAAGGATGAATGCATCATGCATGTTCATTTTAAATTATTTGAGACGGTTCATGTTTGTGTCCGACACCTTCCCTCGAAAATTCAGAGCTGCAGGTGCATGAAAGTGTTACAAGCTTTTTTATTTCTCTGAAATTCACCTGCCACGCTTGAGAATCAGAATCAGAAATTACTTTATTGATGCCCGGAGGGAAATTCGTTTGCCACAAGCAGCTCTCAAACTGAAAAATGAAACAAATGAAATGTCACACACAAAAGAGTTAGAAAGAACAAAGATCGTCTAAAATAAAATTCAATCAAATGAAAGTAATACAACACCCCACCCCTCAGTACACAGTACACATAATGCAGGTGACTCTTATAGTTCAGAGTTATGCATCCTGTGTCGCTCTGTGGTACAGTTTACTTCTTTTTTGTTTCGAAAACCACTGACTCTGCTTTCTCTCTTGTATTTTGTGAAGTTAAGCTACTGAAAAGCAAAAATAATGTTGACTTCACTGACAGGCACTAAGAGCATGTACACAAGAGGAACCCTGTGGATCCGTCCTCCCAGGTGCAGGTAGGTGGGATGATGTATTCAAATAACTTTGGTTAGACAGTGTTTTGTTTCTCTGATGTAGTTTTGTTTGGTTTTGAATGACATTGATGGGTTTCCAGATGCTCCTGTCTCCCTCAGAATGTGTTTTACAACTTTGTTAAAGCAGAAGTAAGCGATCCGGTCGTTTTGGCTAACTTCCTGTCAGCCGATGGAGTTAGCAGTCCCCGCCCTCGTCCCTACGTCACCACATTCACGCGCATCCCTTGGCTGCACACACAGAGAGGACCGCCCCTTTATGCCGTTCTCTCTCCTCATTGGATAAAGGTTGTAGGATACAAGGAAAGTTTTCTCCTCAGCTTACAGCAGAGCAGAGTGACTGACAGACCCGTTTTTCGGACCAAACACTCTATGTAAGTGATTGCCGTCGGAAGATATAACTATTTAAAACTTATATTAACACAAATATTCCTTCTACTTCTGCTTTAATAATCTAACTTTCCATCCAGATCACATCTCACACTGGACCATAGACTGTAAAAAGAATGGACGTAGCATCCGTGACGTCACCCATTGGTTTTGGGGAGTCGTTTTTGTGACTCAAACATGGCGGCCTGAACAGCGCCATGTTGGATTGGCCGGCCGAGAACCCGCCCACTGGCTTCGAAGCAGCCGGTCTCCGGACCGCTCCGGACCTGTCACTCAACGTTTCTGCGCCCTAATTGGCCAGAGTTTTAACCTACTGTAATAACAGTAAAACGGTCGAGTTAAAAAAAAATATTCACCCCCTCAGAGTGTGTGCGGGGGTAGAAAATCGAAAATCGAATCAATTGAGACTAAAAAACTTTCTGACACCAGGCTTTGATCATGTTTATTGAGGATGTAAAGTCGGCGATTTTAACATGGGGGTCTATGGAGAATGCTGCTTTCTGACACCAGCCCCCAGAGGAAGCCGAGGGGATTGCAGTTTTTTGAACGCGGAAGTGAGCTTCACTTCTCAGACCGACAACTGCCCCCTTGCACTGGACCAACACCAACCAGCATGGAAACACAAAGAAGGACGACTGTGAAAGTGGCGAATACATTCCTCTATGCATCAGCCTGTTATGTTAGTTCAACTTAGTTGTCATTATGACTAATGTAAGCATGATGACTCACCTCACCTTTTGTACAAAAACTAATATTCAGCTTCTATTATCCACTGCTGACTGCAGACTTTTCAAATTACCAAGATAATACCGGGGTTTAACCATGAAAGTTTCCTCGATAAATACGAATTTAACAGTATAATTTCCAATTACACTGTCCAACGACGGCGTAATCAGTTCTGATATGAGGGGTCACAGCGAACAATATGGTACAAAGTCAAAGGCAGCTTTGGCATTCGCTGTGGACACTTATTTTCATTCTCTCAATTTATTGTGAAACTGGAGGATATTAGGTCATTAGGATTGGTCAGATTCATGTAAACAACGTCTGCAAACTGCATTGACTCCGAACACCGAGTCAGAGCTCGTATATTCATATTCCTACTCATATATTGAACTGACATTCAAAAAATTACCCTGGGGAAACCATTTCCATTCATCACTTAATGTGAACACTTCCACTAAATAGGTTGTAGATTAGATCATTTCAACTTGGGTGTCAAAAAACAACTCTCATTCTCTGGTTATCGCAAAGTACAAACAGAAACATGAAGCAGTGACAGTGTCAAACAATAACTGGGGAATGGATCCATCTGTCTGCCATCTGCCACTGATCAGGTAATTGGTCCACTCACACTGGTCGGTAATGCTAATGTAACGTGCTGCAGTGGAAATTAATGTCAAATAATTCCTGGAAAAGAAAAAACAACAACAACAACATGGCGTAACACAAAACAAATCGGAGATGAAGATGGAATACATGTGAGAGAAGTCTGACTAACTGTGATCTTTATCTAGAGAGTCAGAACTGCTTTAATCCTTACAGGCCTGCAGCACGCATTATAAAAGCAATGTGATATAATGTAAGCTAATGAAATGGCCAAAGACAATATATTCTGCGGTATCTGTGAAAATCAGCATGCACACTTTTATCTGCAGAAGAAAGCACCTTACCCTTTATCCCTTCGGTAAATAGCCATGGGATACAACAGTAATTCAAGCATTAAGACGAATGAGAAAGGGCAGAGACACAGCAGGTTGTTGGTTGCACTTCATACTGACAAAATTATGCTGTGGAGAGATGTTTTTGCTCATGCCCAGAATTAATCAAAAATGCCATTTATTAACTCAGAGCCGTTAAAAGCCTCCTGCAGGACTTCACTGCAGCTTTTCAACTCCGTGTTTTGAGACAGTGACGCATTATATACTCTTGAATTAATTGTCCTTCTGGGTCAAATTGACCCAATCTGTTCCCTTCCTCCATCCTTCCTTCTTTCCACAATCATGTTTCCATTACATTCCTTCCTTCCTTCCTCCCTTCTTTCCCTTCGCCCATCCTTCTGCTTCCTTCCTTGACCCAATCTGTTGCCTCTCTCCATCTTTCCTTCCTTCCTTTTCCCTTCCTTCTTTCCACAATCCTTTTTCCCTTCCTTCCTTCCTTCCTTCCTTCCTTCCTTTATTCTTTCCCTTCGTCCTTCCCGCCTGCCTGCCTTCCTTCCTTTTTTCCCTTCGTCCTTCCTTCCTTCCTTCTTTCCCTTCGTCCTTCCTGCCTGCCTGCCTGCCTTCCTTCCTCCCTTCCTTTTTTTTCTTTGTCCTTCCTTCCTTTTCTCCCATAGTCCTTCCTTCTTTCCCTTCATCCTTCCTGCCTGCCTTCCTTCCTTCCTCCCTTCCTTTTTCCCCTTCGTCCTTCCTTCTTTGACCCAGGAGGACAACAGGAGGGTTAAAATGTTAACATTAAAAAATGTCTTCACATTCATCAATCTGAAGGTCTGAAGTTGGTCTTCACAAAGTGAGAAGTGTACAAGACAAAACAATCTCTCTTTCGCTCTCATACACACATGTAGTGTAATACACACACCAGTGCAGCACAGAAAGCCACAGCAAGTCGAGAAAAAAAATAAAAAAGGATCCACTGATGCAAGGTGACACAGAGCAGAAAACACCGAAGCCATTTGTAAGACGCAGGCACACAAATCAGCACAGATGTGCATAATTCCTGGAATTGCTAACCCCAAATGCATCTTGGGAGCAAATCATACAGTAAAGAGCTTTAGTGCATGTAAAGTGCAGTGGTTCAGCCCTCAGGAGGGAAATTGTCGCTAGTGGAGCTGGAGGTGTCTCTGATCAGCAAAAACAACATATAAAGCAGATCCTGCATCAGGTAGTGGAACTGCACTGCAGACATATCACATTTAGATGACAATCGACAGCTGTGATTCATTGTTCAAGACTTGTTTTCTACTGTGACTTGTTTATCATAAACGAGAACGCTGCGGAGAAGGAAAAAAAAAAGAAAGTACAGAAGTATAAAAAGTTCAATTTCCAGTCCAGATTGTTGGCCTGTTCCAACTTATTTCCTTCAGACTCCAAATGAAATATAGTGCAGTGTTGACTTCCTTGGTAATGCATCATCACTTCTGCAGCCATGCTCAGCCAAGTGTAAGTGTTCCCAGCATTGCTACGGTGGAGAAAATCTGTGTGGAATTTATAAGGCCATAATCATTACTGATTCAGCTTTGCAAAGCTTTTATGAGCTTCCTATGAACATCTGATGGGCATCAAGAAATGCTGCTACAGTACACTGCAATTTACAAGAGTCTCAAACAAAGATACAGTCACGTCTCGTGCTACTAGGGAAGCACTTTTAGAAAACGCTTTTCCCAAATGGCACATTTTGTGTTTTAATTAAGGAAAACAAAACAATAACTCAAAGATTTGCCTGTAGAAATTACCTTTCATTATATAAGTGAGATATCCAGCCATGTTGGAACCTGTCCACTGAATAGAGTATTGTAAATAATGGATTATAATGTACCATCTATCACATTTATGGATCATATATATCACTATAAAGTGCATCTCTAGAAAATGACACAACATTTACAGATGGAACAATAATGTGTAATATGACAGTGAGACAAAAACATAAATCATTGCTCAGCTTTTAACTTTGGATCGAAGGTCCCATATGTAGAAAGTGAGATGTCCATGTGTAGATTGATTATAGATCAGGTCTTAGGTTGTATATTAATCACATGAAAGTATTATGGCCTCAGTCCACAGAGAAATACACACTGGTGCAAACTGGTTGATTAAAAAGAAAGAAATGAAAAAAAACCCAGCAAGAAGTATAGAAAAAATATAGGATCTGCAAAACCTACATCAGTTCCTATGGCAACTTTAACAAGATAGATCTAGTAATTACAAAATCTGTAGCCTGTAATTATGAGATTAAGATGTCATCTCAGTATACTGTCATACCGCACAGAACACAGTACACCCCTCTGCATTGTGTCTGTGAGCCTGCATATCTTTATGTACTTGAATGTGCATAATCCACTGCAGCTTTTGTTTGACTGCAACAAACTGTGTGCTTTATAATTAAAAACATCCATGTTTTTGTGTCTTTTCTTTTCTTTTTCAGTGCTGAAAAGGAGGATTTGGCATAGAGGAGGAAAATCAGCAAAGCTTTTCAAACACTTGGGAGATAAATGGGCTGAAGGTGAGGGCACTCAGCTACACTTATATATATGAAAGAAAATGCTAAACTCAAGCACCTTTATTTTATAACAAACATCCAGAAACAGCAGGCGGGCACACACAGGCTTTACTTGACATCTAGCAAAGCACAGACAGTGTCGAGGTAAAATGACACGTACTCATAAAGCATGGATAATTTGAAATGGAAGTGCATTTATTGTTGTTGTTTTTGGGTGTTTTTTTTTTTTTTTTTACAAAGCTATAAGCAGAGTGCCTTCTCAATTTTGTTGTGCTTCAAAAGAGATTTTCTGAATTTTTCTCTTGAATGGCACTTAGATGTAGCTTCACCAACCACAGCTGGAAGTAAACAAGACCCAGGACCAAGAGAGAGAGAGAGAGAGCAGGAGAGGGATTGAAAAGGAACGACACAACAGAGCGACAGAATGAGAGCCCTTTGGATTTAAAAAAAAAAGGGAGGTTGTGTGCATAAAAGAATAAAGCATTAGTTCAGAAACACAAAGCGGTGAAGATGGATGTGGCTGCCTGGCAGAGAGAGGAGGAAGCAGCGAAGGTAACAAGTGGAGACCTTAATGAACCTTCATATTTCTACTTAACCAGCCTTAATGTCCACTTGTTACGAAGCTATTTCTGACGACGGGTGAGTATACTCAGCCCAGAAGCAGCTTGTTAAGTGCAGTTTACTAGTAAATATTACAAAGCGGTTCCTCGCTTTTGATGTCGCCTCCCTCCGTCTTTGTCGGATTTGATCATGGCCTGATTTTTAATCATGCTGCGTACAGCACCTTTTTCAGATCTGTTCATTATTTGCATATTAAAGACATTTTTCTTTCAAATGAACACAGTATGAAATGTGGTCACATGTTCAGATTAAAGAGGCTGAACGTGTGGAGTCGATAAAACCAATGTCACCTCTTCATTAAGTTTGAAATATAAAGAAGAAATGCACCATTATTCTTGTTATTTAATCTGACTGTGTATTTTCACATTCAACAGTAGGCTAATACTAGATCACATGCAACAGTCACTTGTAGCTGTGTGATGTTTTCCAATACAATATAACCTGTCCGTCTGTATATACTAACCCTGAACTCTAAACGCAATACCCTGAACCCTAAACTGGGAGCTGTGCACCCTGAAACCTCAGCTATAAATTGTAAATCCTGAGCCCTAAACCCTAACACTACAATTGAACTCTGAACTCTACTCCTAACCATGGTCCAACCAAAACAAAAAGTAGATGGCACTTTCCCCCACTATTGGGGAACCTAAACCCTAAACCTCGAGCCCTAAAACCCAAGCCTTAAACTCTCAAGCCTTAACCCTCAACTGCAAATCATAAACTCTGAAACCAAAACCCTGAATCCAATTCCTGAACCCTAATCCCTAATCCCTAAACCCTACTCATAACCCTAGCCCGACCAAAACAGAGATAGATGCCACATTTTCCCCCCCTCACTGTTTAGTTTCTGCAGGTTGCACAAGTGGCAGAGGGTGGAACAACTGCAGACAACTGGAATCTCCATCCAGCAAAAAGAACAACTTTAAAAAAGAAAAAGAGGAGGCAAAAAATTCACTCACTAAGAGAGACAGAGGGGTAGAAACAACTTTGGGCTCACAGTCACTGGAGACAGCCGTGGTCAGACGGGGACATTCAGCCCTGGACCTCTGCACTGGGACAGGAGACAGGGCCAGTAAAATGTTAATGGATTTTTTTTATGGTCTACTAGCTCAACAGAATTTGTCCCAGTAGTGGTGATGACCAGTCTGACTGGTGAGAGGTCCCGGAAACAAGATTCAGTTGGCACTTCTACCCCATCAGAGTGGTGTAGTTCAAATTGGGGAATGTAGCCTACAGTATGGCTGTTTCCTATAGGAGCCATGTTGCTAAAGCTATAGACCAGCAGCATGTTGTCACACCTTTTTAGGGGGAACAGTAATGAAACTTTGGTAATACTTTACAATAAGGGTCCCTTAATTAACGTTAGTTAGTACATTATCAAGCATTAATGAACTGTTTACAGATATATTAACAATCATTATTATGTATTACTTACTACGAATTAGGAAACACATGAATTAATGTAGCCTATTAGTAAGCAGTTAATTAATGTTTACTACTCAAAGTTAGTTGATAATAATAAAAGTTGGATAATGTAATTAGTTATTATGTATGCATTACTCAGCATTAATTAACACATTAGTTTATATATTAATGCTTAATAATGTACCAACTAACATTAATTAAGGGACCCTTATTGTAAAGTGTTACCGAAACTTTCAATATTCCATCTATCTGTCTATCTGTCTGTCTGAGATGTTGTAGTTTATAATTTAGTTTGTTCAGTGGCTGAAATGAATCAGAACTGCATAGAGAGCTGCCTCCTTTCAGTCCTTTCCTATGACTACTTTTCCACACTGTTACAATGTCCTCAACTGGGTCTGAACAGAAATTACATCTGCTTTCAAACTTTCCACCCCGGCAGCGACAGGCCCAGTGGCTTCATCCCACATTACCACAGACTGTGCAGGTGAATGTGGCCTCTCAGATCTGTGGCTGCCTTGAAACACTGTGTTCCCAGTGTGCCCCGCGAAGGGCCCGAGGTGAGGACAAGCTATTTTCAGCCTCCATATTGCGGCGCTGCCCTCTTCCGATGTGACTGACAGCTCAGTTTGAGGGTGGAAGAAAGGCTTTACGTCGCCTCTGGATGATCTGCCAATCACAAGTGGACCAACTGCTGTTGTTAAGCATCGTGTGAGTATGTGTGACTCCATGTGTGTGTGTGTGTGCGCGTCACATGTGTGCATGGATGTCTAGTTAGTCTACATCTGGTATGAGTCAGGATTGTAGTGGGTGGACTTTAGGAAACAAAGTATACAGAACAGGTCGTATTCAGAGAACGGAGGAATTAGTTAGACATATTTGCATAGTGACAACTCTCCTCTTAGTGGAAGCATCTTTTAAAGGTTATATAAGGTATACTGTATTCATCACCTGTCGTTTCTTTAGCTCTGTTGTTCCAGTGTCCACTGTGCATCTAGCAACAGTCATGCACTAAACACCAGCTGTCTTGCATATCATATAATTATTATTACACTGTGCACTAAACCCTTGAACCGCCTGAATTAGAATATAGGCCTACATATTTAATACATACATACATAAGCACACACACACACGCTGCAGAGATTAAATTAGTTGTGTCTAATGAAACCCCCTCGCCCTCACCTTGCCTTGATTACTGTAATCTCTAGTCCTCCTCTTATTAAAAGCGGATCATGTGATCTCATTATTCTCCTGCCTGTGGTTGGTTTTGTCTGCTCGGTATCTTCAGGATCTTTCCACCCCCTCTGAGCTCTAACTGTTTCACATCAACACGGCTCTCTGGTTTCTGGAGAGCTCAGTCAGAGGACTGTAGAAAATAACAAAACAATAGACATCATTTGATGATTAAAAATATACAGATAAATGAATAAACAGATCTAATAGTACAGTAGCTTAGAGCAGTGAATCATGAAAGGCAAAAGTCGTTGAATATTCATAAAGTAGTTTAGATGCGATACGACACTTAACACAAGTATCACAAATGCTAATAGTTGCTCTATCCTCTGTGCATTAACAGTGACAATTTGTAACGCCGCTTTCTGTAATTCAAATAAGTGCAAAGTAGATTCATGGCTCATCATTATATTTAAATAATAGCACAATGTTTGTTGCAAAACAAATTGAAGTATCAAAGGGAGTAAATCTCAGCAGTGTCTCAGCTTGAGGAGCACGAGCTGAATAAATGTGAAACTCATGTTAATTCTAAATACAACAGTTCTGTGCCTCGATTTGATGAAACTTACAGTATGTTTATACTGAACAGGTTTGATTTGAGGCTTTTCTCCTCTGAATCCCGATGTAGTCCTCTACGCTGTGGGATCAAATGAATATGTTGCTCCAGAGTCTTAATGCATGCTCTCTGAGAAGGGCGCCACTGATCTCTCTGTCTATATTTCACACATCTCAAGTTGACAGAACTGGCTTTTTTTTTTTTTTTAGATTTGAGATATGACACATGCAAATTTGAGCTGACACTTGTTTTGTTTTTTTTACATAAGAATCTATAATATACAGTATTAAACAAAACAATTTCAACACTGTGTCAGTGTCTCAACGGGGGACTTGAGGACTTTATGTATGTGCATAATGTATGTAATGCCAGCTAGCAGCGTTACGATACAATACGTTGTGTGTGTGAATAAACTTTATAGATTACCCCCAGCGTTAGCCAGCTAGCAATGGCAACATTTGCGAAGCACATTCATACTTTCGGTAACACTTAACTTAATCATCATTGACCCCACATCCCGCACTAAAGCCAGCCACAACTTCTCCCTCACCTTTGATAACTGCACTTTGTCTCCCTCATCCCACACCCGCAACCTAGGAATCATCTTCGACAGTAAGCTAAGGTTTGACCTCCACATCAATCACATCACCAGGACCGCCTTCTTCCACCTCAAGAACATCGCCCGTCTCCGCCCCTCACTCACCTTCTCTGCTGCAGAAACCCTCATCCATGCATTCATCACATCCAGACTGGACTATTGCAACAGCATCCTCTATGGTTCACCATCCAAACTCCTCAATAAACTACAATACATCCAGAACTCAGCCGCACGCCTGCTCACCCACACCCGCTCCAGAGATCACATCACCCCCGTCCTCCGTGACCTGCACTGGCTGCCCATCACTCACCGCATACAGTTCAAAATCATCCTCCTCACACACAAAGCACTTAATAACCTGGCCCCCCCCTACCTCACAGACCTGCTCCATCACCACACCCCCTCCCGCGACCTCCGCTCATCCGAAGGAAACATCCTGTCACTACCCACACGGACCAAGCACCGAACCTGGGGGGACAGAGCCTTCTCCATCACTGCCCCCTCCCTCTGGAACTCACTCCCCAAACCCATCCGCACCTGCACTCACCTCCCAACTTTCAAGACAATGTTAAAAACACACCTTTTTAAGTCTGCTTTTAATACATAATTTCTGTGTGTGTTTTATATTGTTCTCTATGTTTTATACTGTCTCTGCTGCTTTTAATTGAATGTCTTGTGTTCTTAACTGCATTTATTGTATGTAAAGTGTCTTTGAGCTTTTGGAAAAGCGCTTATAAATAAAATTTATTATTATAACAGGTTGTCAATTACCCTACTGTACTGTACCATTTGTCACATCTGCACTCTTATACTGTATTTTCCCATTTTGTACTTTTATCTCTGTCTTTGTTGTATACTGTATTTTTATTCATTTATTTATTTATTTTTTTGCTATTTATTTAAAGCACTAGGTTGTTTTATAGGTGCTACTGTATATAAATGTGACCTTGACATCAATGAGAAGAAAAGCCAGAAGCCCTTTAGCAGCTTGTGCTCTCAGTAAAGTTAGCTTTGTACTGGCTCCACAGTCTGACTGGGAAATAAACTCAGCTCCCAGTTTCCCTGTGTTACTGTATGAAGCCATTTAACATGGTTAATGCAACTTCTTGGCACGTTTTGTTTTTACTCAGCTTTAGAATACAAATAATAATCCAGTAATGGTATTTAAAATTATGCACTGTGCTAATCAATTAAACCCAATGGCGTTTAAATGTTTCCTGAAAGATTTACTTTTGAAAACAATGGGAGATTATGAGTCTCACTGGAAGTAGCTAAATACTGTTTATTGTTCTATACAGGATTTACAGAAACTCATTTATGTTTTATAATCTGAAATATTGTGAACAACTGGGGCCGTCAACAGAAAACTGCTGCCTGTTCAGATACAGCTGGAGCAGTGACATGGATCAGCAGAACTGATTAAATTAGTGCTACTCAAACCACACAACTGATGACAGCAGTTATCTTTTTGCAGTTAGAGCTATTGTCAGAATAATCTTCAAAATTTACTGGGAGATTAAGAATATCACAAATGGCAGGTCGGAGAGCTTGTTTTACAGTACACACTGGTTAGCCAATATAGCCATTGATTGATATTTTTTTCATGCAGCCTCAAGGTTTCTCTGCCCACATCTCCATAAAAGTCAGAGACAATCCATGGTCTTGTGTCAGGATATCAGGTACACACATGGACGAAATTTTGATTTTAGAAGTGGGGGGGGGCATATTTTAATAAAACCCAAACCCAATACCTGCGTCGGTATGATGGGCAGCTCCACCTGACATATCAAACAAAGATCAGACTATGGATGTTGCCGTAAAAGAGAGAGAGAGAAAAAAAAGGTCGTTTATACGGTGGAAACCTGGCTTTACAGGCGGGGGCGGGGTTCCTACGGTATGCCCCCCCCCCGCCCCCCCTGCCTCGCGGAGGCTGCGGGGTGCAGCCTACTT
Source organism: Trachurus trachurus (assembly GCF_905171665.1). Taxonomy (NCBI): domain Eukaryota; kingdom Metazoa; phylum Chordata; class Actinopteri; order Carangiformes; family Carangidae; genus Trachurus; species Trachurus trachurus. Next base: position 6,343,095 of record NC_139906.1, read on the forward strand.
CATGGCCCAGAGTAGCTGTTAAAAGACTACGACAAATGTAACACCTATACAGCTCTAATTAACGCTTTATTACAGTTCGTCCAATGAACGACTCATGGCGGTTATAGGTATATAGTGTGCAATGGCGGTGCTAGTGTTAATACAGTGTAACATTGTTTGTGGACGGTAAAAACAGCGGGGGACAAAAACGGCGTTTTGAAAAAGTGGGGGGGACATGTCCCCTGCGTCCCCCCCTAAAATTACGTCCGTGGGTACACATACAGTGTTTTGAGTATAGCAACCGCTAATTAAATGCTATGTGGTTCATAGACTCGACAAATATAAATAAGAGACAGGAATTCGTTGTCAGTAAAAAGTTTTTTTTTTTTTCCCCCTTTAAAGAAGACATCATATTTACAGAGCAGATCTGTGGCAGAATAAAAGAAAAACAGGGAATGTACTGTCACCTGGACTTAAAATCTTCACATTGGCTTTCAGGTATAGAGAAGATGTTAAGGTGCTGCTGCTGCTGCTGCTTTATAAATCACTGAGTGGCAGGGAGCCAAAATACGTTTTTGATATGCTTGAAGAATATAAACCCAGCAGGTCCCTCAGATCTTCAGGAGCAGTCAGTTAGCTGAGCCTGTAGAAGAGAAACCACCGTGAAGCTGAGTGTCTGCGCCGCTTCACTCGCCTCTTGGTTTTATTTCCCTCGCCTCAGTCTTAACACGGTGTTTGAATCTCTGTGTTTTACCTTTATGTTCACACAGTGTCACAAACAGGATTGTCCTGTCCTGGTTTGCTTGTGTATGAATTACCTCTGCTGCTGCACAATCATTTATGCATTTTCAATAGGACAAAAAGAAAAGCATTCAACGACTGCACAGGACAAATTGGTGCATTTATGGACACAGAGGAATTCAGAAAGAGCAAAATAACTAAAGAAAACAAAAAACAGACAGGTTTTGTATGACTCATAAATAGGTCATGGTGTACTTGCATATTTACTCATCTTCCAGATGCTTTTATCCAGCGATTTACAAGTGCAGGACAGTAGGAAACTTTTGTGTAAGTACTTACAGTAGCACTGCATCTGTAAGGGATGGTGTAAGGAAAAATGCACAGTAAGGCCCAGTCCAATTTTCCTCCTTTAACACTAGCACTTGGTTTCAAGTGGCCTCCAAAAGGAGATACCCCTTGACGATGAAGTGAGAAGGGTTGGAGGTAGAGATCTTACCCTCAGACCTTCATCATGCATAGCAACGAATGACGTAGGAGCAACAGTGGTGGATTTTCATTCAGGTTTGAAAATGCTGGCTCCAGAGGTTGTGTTACCTGTTGCATGGTCTTTGATGATCTTTCTTCATTTGATGAACCAACTAAGAAGAAATGCAGAAAACAAAGGACTCCTTTGCCGCTTTTCATCTTGCACAACATTCAAAGTCTGCACCTGGCCTCAATCCAACTAAGGGGCGGTTTTAAGGGTTGAAAATCACTTCCCCTGGCTCTTAAATGAATTGGGACACCCTACTCTTACATGAGAACGAGAACAAAAACCGAGTGCTGGGGCCAAAATTGAATGGACGTGGTTAAAATGGGACAGGGCCTAAGTGCTTGTTAGGCATGTTAAGGTATTAGAGGTGTTAGGAGGAGGTGCTCACAGAGGAGGTGCATCTCCAAGAGAAAGATGCTCCTGCTCTGATAGTGTTTGGTAGCGGATTTCACCATCAAGGAACAATAGGCCAGAAGACAAGTGAGCATGACATGTATACAAGTGTTCAGAGCCCGAGCATAAGGATGCGTGGTTGAGTTCCCACACCTAAAAGTTACTCTGGAGGCAGAATCAGCGACTTGAATTTGGCTGGGGTATCTAGTGGAGGTCAACAAGCCATTAGGTTTAGTTTGGATACTCCTGTGATGACAGCCTTGGTGTTACTGAAATGTTTACTGACTGTAAGGTGATAATGAAAAGTCAATAAAAAACATTTTATCCCTTTAAACACTGAAAATGGATAAAACCCAGTTCTGTGGCTTTTAGGGATAAAATTGTATTTTACTATGTTGTAAACTAGAGAAATTACATTGCGGTTGCTCGGCATATATTTTCGTCAGCATTGAAAAGGCCATTGCTTTATATGTCATAAAGTCTTAGGATATAAAACCAACAGACTTGAAGAAATATGAATGCAAAGAAAGGCACAGCAATAACTTGCAATGCATGCACTGAGTTGTCGGTTGTCTGAGTCAGATGAGGAAAATATGCTGAGTTAAATCTGCACAACAGCTGTATGATTGTGTTCAATCTGAACTGGGCCCAAACATGTATATAAGACAAGAGGAAAGTCTTCAGATGTGACATGCAATGCTGAAAAATAAGGTTGACAGCATCACAACCCAGAGACTTCTTACATCATCCTCCTTCAGCCATCTCGTCACTCCATCAAAGTGGCACTGTTACATGTTACATGATGTTGAATTCCAGGTTTTAATCTGCTGCTGTCAGACTGTGCTATACAAGGAAACGTCAGCGGGTGGTTTTGTCTGCAGGATGAGTGAAAATTGCTCCATTATCCAGATCTGAGTTAGTCCATCATCAGCTTGTCCATAAAATGAGCACTTCACAGCATGGGATACAATCTGTGCCTGGACAGACCGGTCAAATCGTTGAATCACTTCATTTTTGAATTGTGTCTGAAAGCCAATTATCTATTGAACCCATCCTCCATCAAATACAGATTTAATGTGCACTGAAGCATCAGTTGGTACAGTACGGCATCCTGGCTGCGGTCACCTTTCAAAGCAGTTCTCATGTGACCCAGAAAAACACCTGAACAGTAGGTAGAGAATTGCCATCGACAACCGATTGTTCTGAATAGTCCTACCTTCGGGTTTATCACGCTCTGTTGCCTCGGGTCTGTTTCCATATCCCATGTTCTCCGATGCAGCTTACCTCATTATTTCAGCTTTTTACCTCCAGTGCCTTGATACACATGAGAAGAAAATGAAAGGCGGAGGTTTGGATTGAACTTTGATCTATTGGATGCACACATATATATAAATGGATAGCCTGACTACCAAAGTAAAAAAAAAAAAAAAATACTTCACTTCATGTTTTGGAAAATTTTATTTCCATTTAAAAGTATAATTTCCAGTCTTAGAATATTTTATCTCTGGATCACTGAGAATCTTAAATTACCTGATCTAAATCCAGGTCAAGTGCTTGATCACTCCTCATATAAATCAAACACAGATTTCCTCAAAGACCTTTACACTATTTTTTTTTCTGTCAAGTTCATTTTTGGTTTTTGCTGTCAGATGACCTCTGTCCGTCAATCTAGAACTATCCTAAATAATATTTTTGTGCATTATGTTGTTGTATTTTTGCAGAAAACAGGCAAATGAACTTCTGTTTGGCAACAGACGGAAATCTATGGTAAGGCATTGTGTAATTTAATTTCAAGAAGTTGTCCAACCTACACAACCACATTGATTGTCTGTTTCTACCTTTGGATGTGACCTGCAGGTTTGTACCAGCAGCAGGTGAACTAGAGCTATGTCAGATTACAATGGACCATTGACACAAACAGTGTTCGACTGTGTTAAAGACTCTTTGTCCAAACCTTAATCCAAAGTCACGATGCAAACTCATACTTCATTGTTCAGTACACAACATCATTCACTTTCCTGCATAAACATTAAGGTGATGATAGGTCACCCTGCATGGGTCGTGGTAAACCGCTGACACAGGCGCTCTGTGGGGAGGGGATTTTCAGGACAGTCTCCATAATTCATCTCTTTTAAACAAGAAACCTCCATGTTCTTATCCAACTCTGAGGGCAAAACCCGTCACAGCAAACATGCCTGTTGTGTTCTTCAGGTCGGGACCTGTTAAGGGTAACACACAGAGTCTCCGCACTGTGGTGCCACCACAAATAGTATCCCATTAATAATACAACCCTGTGTATGACACGGCCTCATCATTTCTTTATGTGATTTAGTGTAGGGTCGCAGGGTCTCACTGCTGAGAGCCTGGTGAACATTTGGTCATATTCCAGCTCACTATCATGGTGAGGGGCTGCTTCATTGGCTTTTGGTAACATCTTTGGTGTTCAATGCAGTTTTTTTTTTTATTATTATATATTTATTTGTGTGTGAAAACTTCTGTAAATTAAAAAAAAAAAAATTATCACATCCTGAATCTGCAAATATACAAATCTATTTTTATTTCATTTTTTTTTTTTCAAGTGTAACCACTGGACACAGGAGTTGTGTCCCATATCCTTTAAATTGGTCCCTGATATTTGGATCCTTCATTGTCCAACCCATCCCAAGATTCATTGTAATAGAAGCAAACAATGCCCACCCAAAGCCAGAGGATTACACTTTGACCTGTACTTTTTCTGTTGAACTGAGCTGATAAAACCGAGGACCATAAAACCTCCAGCTTGAAAGTGGAAAAAAAAGGTTATGTGTTGTTAAAATGGTACAAGGTACAAAATGGTACAAATGTCAAGGACAAGCAAACAGAAACATACCGTCTCATTTCAGCGTGGCCTTCGTAGTGTACGACAATGTCAGACCTTCAGCACCTGAGACGACACAAAGTGTTGTTCAAGATCAATCAATCAAGATTTCCTGTTATTATATCAGACATAAGAACTGCTGCATTGTGGATCCTTTCTGACCATTGACCACTGTGTAGATGTGTCACCCAAACACACACTCACACACACTACAGACATGTGGATACCCCCACACACCCACACACACGCACATACTACTCCAGACACACCGTCCTCCTATCTCTAACTCTGCTTTCCAAAAGCTGTCAGGAAGATCAAAGTGGGTAAATGTGTTTGATGGAATACTCCACTTTCTTCATTTACCACATAGACAAGCTTTGACTTGAAAGAGTTTCCATTGAAATCAACTTGATGCTGGAGTGCATTTCGAAACAGGAGTGGGTGATGGAGGGAAAAGAAGATAGCAGATAGCTGTGTGAGCGCCGAGCCTGTGTGTGCTGAGGCTGCTCCTCACTTCCTTCTATTATAATTTGTGGTATCAGCTCCCAGTACAAAGCAGGGCTCAGAATCAAGTTGAAAGGTGGTTTAGATAAGCTTTAAGTTGTTAAAAAAAGAGAGTGAGACCCTATTCTTTTCAAATATAAAGAGGCGACACACTCTCGTTCCAGTGCTGTGAATGTGATATGAATCAGGGTTAATGTAAAATGTCAGCATTCAGTAGCTTTTGCGTCTTTATTCTGTTTAAGTCGTCTTTTTTTTTTCAGATGTGTCACCTCCCTTCTTCTCTAGTCTTTCCTTTTTAATGCATTCACCAGAACACAGTCCCATCTTCTTCTTCCTCCCCCTCCTCCTCCTGCCTTCACTAACCAGGATCTCCTTGTGTAACCTGTTATAAGAAAGCCCTTCGACCATCCCTAAGGGTAATTAAGCGGTCGGGCTACCCATGTCAATGAACAAACCCCAACTGTTTCTTCCCTTCATTAGTAAAACTTTGACATGAGAAGAAACCATGGCAACCATCACAGAACAGCGGCAGCGGCTGTGTCACACGAGAAAGAAAAGAGAAGGATCCCCAGTGTAGGACGTAGTCAGTGTGTATACATCTGTATGTGTGTGAGGGGGCAGCTATCTCCTGTTAATTAGCCCACACGTCTTCTTTGGTCTCACTGATCAATAGCTTTGATGGCTGTTAATAGGGAGTCAGGAGTATAACTGCTTTATTTGGAGATAATTGAGTAGCGAGGACAAATGTGTTAACAAAATGTACAAGCCACTAAACTCAGCTGAGAGTAATAGAGTCTCAAACTCTCGGCACCATGTTGTACAACTGGGATGTGAAATTCACTTAATTTTTTACTTTATTAACGCTATAGTATATATTTTATATGAGAAAAAAAAACAGTCGACACATGAGAAAAATGTACAATCAACACAACTACTGAGTATTTCCACCTTGGTGCTTCAGTTAGCAAATTACTGTTTTATCACAGTCATGACAGCTTTTATTTGTAGAGCACATTATAAACATGAGGATTAGCAGAACAATAAAATGTAAATAAAACATAACAAAAGTCAGAGATTTACATGATAAAGTGAAGGAAAAGATAAAAGATTAAATTAACTTCTAAGTGATTTAAGATTTTAAACAGCAAGAGATCTTAAATAGTTTAAATTCCTGTTTAAAAATTAGCTAGTAGATAATATAGTACATACATAGAAGGCAGTGTTAAAAAGCTTAAATCGGGTGGGGCTTATTGAACATCAAATGAATCAATCCTGTCATTTTGCATGGCTGGTGGGCGGGGTATATTGAACCTAAAAACTTAGCACAGAAAGCGAGAGATTGCATTACACTATCTTCATATTGGTCACTGCCATTTATAAATCAACTCACAACATAACCTGAATAAATACAAGATGCTATATATGCTAATCGTTCTGATGCATCTGTCTGTCCTTGTCTGAGTCTGATGGTTCTTCCTAAAACCATCTAAGTGCTCTGTTGCCGTTCAACCAAGACATGAGGCTTTGCTTTGTTTAAAATAATACGTCTTCAATGCTCGAATGGTATATTCCATAGTTTTCACACATTATATTCCCTCTCAGCTTCGTAGCTTCTCACATTTTTACCCTCACAGAACTTAACTACCGGTTGTTCCTGAGGACATAATCCACTCAGTGATGCGTCCTCACCTTTGTTTCCAGCTGAAGTCCCCCAGTGGATGTTTAATCTCAGCGCTCATGTGAGGACAACGTCCCTGATTATTAACTTGTTGCTTCAGATCTGCAATTATCTGCAATCTTTGATGACTGACTTGAATTTGCAAACCTCCTCCATTGTGGTGAGCTCAGCTCATAATTGGCAACCTTAATCAATGTTGCACCAACCTTTTGGGAAATAATTGGCCAGCTGTTGGCCACCACTACCAGCTAATGGCTCTCAGAAACAGCTGGATTTATGGGAGGTGTTACCAGCTCACTCATAAGACTCAGTAATTGAAGTTGGTTTGAAGAGGTTTGCATGTGTAAAAACATGTGCAAACTGGCAAACAAATGTGCAAGCTGATTTACTAACAGTTTACTAAAGGACAACATCTTTCAAATGTCCATTTAGTACCTTAGCCTCAATGAATATGCAATATGAAGCGTTTGCCCAGCTGGGAGGAGAAACAGTTTGATTTAGCACATGCAATGTGATTTACCAAGTGTGGAAATAAATTGCTGTGATTGTGATTGCGTCTGATATTAATGTGTTTGAAAAGGAGGTGCTACAGTATACAGCCCAGCATTACGCACAATGGCTGCAAGAGGAGACATAGGCACAATGAAAGTGTACGTAACATTACTGGAATGACAGAAAAAAAGATATGTTGTAGTTGTTAGACCAACTAAAGGCTGATTGGACATGACACGCAAACCCCTCATTTATGCAGTTTGCATGTGTCACAATTACTTACTTTGTTTCCTTTGCTGTTAAAATGTGTTAAAGGGATAGTTCGGGTTTTTTGATATGAATCTATATGGCATCCCCATCATCAGTTACGTGCTGTGACGGTGACTTTCCCCGGACTGTGTCCCGTGAGCGGAGTTCCGGCCTGGTTTCGGTGCTGACGAATGTAGTCCGGCTAGTTGGCTGGGGTCACGAAAATAAAGCGTTTTTCTTCTCAAAACAATATGCATTCAAAAGAGTGATACATTTGCATCACAAAACCGTTGTCCACGAAAAAGTCTGACCTCGCAATCGCTTGGCGCTATTTTCTCTCCCTCCGTATCACTGCGCGCTGCCGCCTGTAGACGGCCGTGCGCGTTTCTATCAGCTGTTTCACTGAGTTTACTGCTCGGATAGTTCACATAAACATTTCTGATTATGACACAAGTGATGAAGCCATCCCTTGTTTTAGCACAGAGCTAAAGGGAGAGCTTTATGAACCTGATGTGATGCTGAACTTCGTCAGATGGAGTTAAAACGAGCAAACAGAGAGAGGAGGGACAGGGAAGTGACAAGCTGAAGTTAGACCACAGCTGTAGCTGTGACGGACAGGGTGATGATCGGTAATGCAGCGCAATCCGTTATGGAAGATCTGAGGCTCCTCTGACAGCTGCAGGTGAGCCGCAGGTGAGCTGCACGTCAGCTGGCTGGAGAGTAGTGTCGTTCTTTTTTTTTCTTTCTTTTTTTGCAGCACCGTCCGGTGCAGGTGATGCACGCTGTCTGTCTGTGTATGTTTGTAGGTCTGATCTTCCACCATGAACTGCGCTGCAACGATCACCCACCTCTTTACCTAACTCCATGGCTTCATCACTTGTGTCATAATCAGAAATGTTTATGTGAACTATCCGAGCAGTAAACTCAGTGAAACAGCTGATAGAAACGGGCACAGCCGTCTACAGGCGGCAGCGCGCAGTGATACGGAGGGAGAGAAAATAGCGCCAAGCGATTGCGAGGTCAGACTTTTTCGTGGACAACGGTTTTGTGATGCAAATGTATCACTCTTTTGAATGCATATTGTTTTGAGAAGAAAAACGCTTTATTTTCGTGACCCCAGCCAACTAGCCGGACTACATTCGTCAGCACCGAAACCAGGCCGGAACTCCGCTCACGGGACACAGTCCGGGGAAAGTCACCGTCACAGCACGTAACTGATGATGGGGATGCCATATAGATTCATATCAAAAAACCCGAACTATCCCTTTAACTTACCGTAACTAAGTTACACAAGCTGACTGCAGATATGTTTAAACAAACTGATGATAGCAACTGTCGAAGACTTCAGGTGGAGGACTTAGTTCTTGTGTTCCTGGATAATGAATAGGCAAGAACAGGGGGTGATATTTAAAGGGATATTTCACCCAAAATCAGTAATTCACAAATTAGCTACTCACCGTCATGCCAAGGAAGGGTTTGAGTCATCAAAACGCTTTTGGAGTTCCAGGGGGGACCGGCTGGCAACGGATTTTCATAAAAACACACACTATGAAACATCCAAATACCTCCATTCTGCTCGTCCTTACTAGTGTCCTGAAGCCATGAGAGATCAAATCATTTTTTTTCCAAACAAGCTTTTCATGTCGCAGCTTCAGGACACTTGACTAACTGTCATTCATTGGTGATTGTTGAGTAGTGATGTAGTAATGAGTAGCCTCATTACTGCCACCTGCAGGCAATTGGGTGACATGATTATTATTATTATACCAGACAGTCCGCGAAAACACCACTCTTAATCCTTCAAGCGCTTTGGGGCTTGTCGAGCATAAACAGATTATTCATCCTTCATTTTTACAACTTTTTCAGTACAATATTTAATATTTAACCAGGATCATAATTGAAGATTTTGAGTTGTCTAAAGATTAAAATAAAAAGTTAATCATGTCTCAGTTGCCACAGGCTGACGTATATACTATAGTAGGCAATCACCACTGCCCTAATTTTCCACCCAGCTTTGCATACATCCACTTTCATCCTGATGAAAGTGGATTTTATTTAAGTGCCAAATATATTGAGTCAGAAATTACAGTGCTGCTGATCTTTCTGGCACTAAATAAGTGTTCCCATTAGTGCACAAGTCCAAAGCAATTCATAGTCAACCCACAGTGTGGGCTGTATTGTGTGTTTGGTAATACTTCCCATAAGCTCTCTGTAGCTTATTGTAAATTTCATCAGGCATAGTAGCTCGGTGGCTGTTTCTGCTTGTAAGTGCTACATCTGTTGTAAACTCACCATGTCCTGTTTCCTTTCATTCAAGCCCCCGCATCACTCTCACACTGCAGCTTTTGTCTTTGCCTCTGTGCCACCATATGCTGCTTTGATGCTATTTTGTTTTGTCGACACACTGGTGAATAGCATAGGTGTGATTGGCTTAAAATACAGCTGACATAACTGGATTCACACATGCACACACACAATGTTCACATTCATATTCCAGATTTCTATTGTAGCTTTGGATGTAGCTGCTCATTGTGTGTCAAAGGGCTGCAAAGATCAGCCCGAAATGGTTTAATGAAAAAATAATAATTGTATTCAATGACTGCCAACCCCCCAAAAATAATGATATGAATAGCTTTTAGTTGCCAATGGTTTCATTCAGACAAGTGACCTATCAGTGTGAATGTACGGAGTCTGAACATGTGGTTAGGACAAGTTTTGTTGGGGGGAAAAAAGAGATGGCAAAAACAAGGGCCCAACAGACCTCATTTACTTTTTTAATAGAATCCCTAATCAGAGATAAAAAGAATAATGGAGGCTTCAGGCAGCTTGAGTGTTTGGAGGGCTTAATGAGATAACAGAGGATCTATGCACAAACAACAGCAATTTTCGGAAGAGAGGAAACGACTGAGATGGGGGACGAAAACAAACAAATGAAATGAGGGCAAAGGAAATTCATCCTGAGGTTGATTTGTTTGCATAATCAACAATAAGCCCGGTTCGGGAGGTGCGTCGACTCTAACCGATTTAAAATTCACAGACATGAGTTCATGAGTTACATACTCCACATGCCAAACAGACGCCCGACTGGATCTGCTCACATGGACGGACGGACAGCAGCGAGGAGACTGAACGCTGAGTGATTATTTTCAAAAATGAAAATCATCAGAGGACTGTTTTTTTGTTTGTTTGTCAGACCACAGCCTCAGGCTCAAACGTCTTCAACATAATGACCAGACCAGTTCTCATCAACAGGTTTCAGACTCAATGATGAAAAAAAAAAATCTCATTTGTTGTAACAATCAGAAATAAGAGTGTTAATATCAAAGTGTTTGCGGCAGCGGTTCAGTTTAAATGGATTAGAGAGTTTATGAAATCACAGTCGATTATAAAAAAAAACTGATTTAAGTTGGCATTTTTATATAAAAGAATAATAAGAGAGTTATCTTCATACAAATAGTCCCCACATACAAAAAAAGAGTTCATTTTGAAACTAGTTGGAGTTAATGTGCAACAATCAGTGGAGAGCAGGTCATGATTTTATTCTTATCTGCCACGTCTGTCAATTTTTATTTCTGTACTAATAAAGGAAATGAATGACGCACATTTCTCAGGTTTACTCACCACATCTCATAGAGAAATCAATATACGTCTGTGATTTGAAGATACACAGCGATTATTTCAGCTTACAACTCTTTCAGTGTGACACCAGACACAACCTCCCTGGTGTTGAAGTCCATTGACAGTCGGCTTTTCATCCAGGCCGTCAATGAAGTTTACAGACAGCCAGCTGCTCTGCTGTGACCTTCTCTCTTTGTATGTTGGATGGAAAACACGGAGCAGCGTGAGAAGACCGAACTGCTGATCTCTGGTCAGGTTCAGCTCCCTGAACAAAAGCAGAACCAGCAGACTGACATCTTGGTTTTCCAAGCTCTCTGTTCACTCTGGACCGAAGAGGTTTATCCAATACCAGCGATGCTGTTCGTTCAAAAGTTGATTTTGAAACTATCAGAAGAGCAGGTCATGATTTTATTCTTCTCTGCCATGTCTGTCTTTTTTTTTTTTATGACGCACGTTCCTCAGGTTTACTCACCACATGTCATAGAGAAATCAATCTACATCTGTGATTTGATGACACACAGTGATTATTTCAAACAGCACTTCCATCAGAAATGTGTGAATGAAAGCAGCAGCAGCAGCAGCAGCAGCTTCCTGCAGCAAAACCTGATGGACCCGTCCTCTGACTGGGAGCTAAAGATGCTGAGCAGTCACTGACTCAGTTTTGGCATGATGCTGAAAATGAATATCCTGAGTTTGGGGAAACATGCACCCAGTGAACTTTTGCCTTTTTGGATCTATTAAATGTGTGAAGTGACCTTCTCGGTTTTGACTCGCGCCCAAAAACCAAGCACAGGAACAAGACTGAATGTGAAACACATGTCTGAACATTAGTATACAGACAAAAAAGTTAAGTTGCTCTTAGTTTACACTTTTCTCACCAACTTCGAACTTATACAAAATGTATTATCTTTGACACATTTCTCTCTCCACTCTACTTTGTCTTGTCTACATCTCTGTGCTGCACTTTGGACTTTGTCCTCTCCTGACTGACATTTTCATGTGTTTCTGTTTCTTCCAACCTCAGATTTACTGAAAATGTCAACACAATCTTCAGAGCTTCATTCTGACATAAATTACAACCTCAAGGTGACATTTTCACATTGTGCACAATACATTTCTGAGTCATTTGACTCCATATTGGTGGTTGAATACTTAAGACACTTCAAGTGTGGGTAAGTATAGGTGTAGTCAACAGGTCAGCATTGTATTTCATCTTCAGTTGCCCCTGGTTCCACTGTATTTCAGTCATGCACATCTCACAGAGGTATAATCATGTCCAGGTCTTGACAGAAATCTGTAAGTATGTGCTGTCAAGACTCCATAAAGCTTGGAAAAAGCAGTTACCATCTCCCACAATGCCTCTGGTCTGACATGGTTGTTCCATCTCAAATCCCTCCAGCGTATCAGCATTTTCACCGGAGACAGGTTCAAAGTTCAGTTTTAAGTGCAGGCTTTTCCTCTGATGTACTGTCAGAGGGCAGAAATTGGAAGGTGCTGTGCATTTCATTGACCAAACCCCTCACATTCATCACTTAACTTGGCTCAGAGTGTGCTGGTTGACAACTGCACTCGGTGGAAGACAGTGCAGACACATCTCTGCTTCCCCGGGGGGCTGAACTCTTCCTGTCACTGGACTGCAAACACCTGACAAGGCTTTTCACAGCTGGGACAAGTTACAACAGTCACGCCAAACTGAGTGTGAGAGAGGCCTTGTCATGTTTTGTAGATGTGTAATGACATGAGATTTCCATGATTCACCAAATTACTTACATAATCACCGTAGATGTTACCAGTTGGATCAAATGAATGCAAGTCAATAGGAGGGTACCATTCTCTACTCTTTCAGGCACTGCTTCATTAAAATTTCCTCTTTTTTTTTTACAATCTGGACCTTATTTTTAGCATAGAATACAATCATTTACTCACCCAGATAACTTGTCATTACGAGTCCTTCCAACAAAATTAGATCTGCGTCGCGCTGTGCTCAGAGATCATGTCATCCAGGTCAGAGGTTAGTAGGTCAACCTATCAATGTTGATAACAGCTAACCCCAGACTCAGAGGGGAATAGCACTAGCCTATCATAACAAAATATTGGTGAAATGAACGAGTTTCGCGGAGGATAATGTGTTATTTAAAGGGATAGTAGCATTTTTTTTAAGTGGGGTTGTATGATCTACAAATAGCCCCTAAGTACTTTAATTGCAGTAGAAGACTCTCTGCACTCCTCCCGTTAGCAACGCCAGCCCATAGCCCTGCCCAGAGATTTACAACATACAGTGTTGTGAACAGACCCAAAGAAACGGCCTATTTTCGCGGCCTAAAAGAGGTTTTACCTGAAAAAAATACACAGTTCCATTGTTCGCTATAATGTAATTTTTTCCAGCCCTTCAAAGTGCAGGAAAAACACAGTTTTTAGTCGACCTAACCAACTCACGTATCCCTCCGCCCAGGCTTAGCGCCCGCCGATCAGCAGTTGGTTAGTTCCAAATAAAAACTGTGTTTCTCCTGCACTTTGAGGGGCTGGATATAAAAATTATATTATGGTAAATAATGGAACTGTGTATTTTTTTTTCAGGTAAAACCTCTTTTAGGCCACGAAAATAGGCCGTTTCTTTGGGTCTGTTCACAACACTGTATGTTGTAAATCTCTGGTTGCTAACGGGAGGAGTGCAGAGAGTCTTCTACTGCAATTAAATTACTTAGGGGCTATTTGTAGATCATACAACCCCACTTTAAAAAAATGCTACTATCCCTTTAAAGGCTGCATTCCGCTGCCTTGTAGACTCGCCTTATATGGATATACGTGGCTCTCGGCTGGATCTAATTTAGTCGGAATGACACCAAGTTATCCGGGTGAGTAAATGATCGTATTTTAAAACCCAGCAACAACTATTCAGAAACAGAGAAATTGTTATTCTTCCCAGTGGTGAACTTTAATGTAGCAACTCATCGTCTGTGACACCGTGGTTTGGTTTCCGCCTCCCGTCCTCGCCGATTTTTCATCAAGACTTTCAGCTCCCACTGATACGGAGAGAAGTGAGAGGGCCCAGTGCAAAACTGTACAGGTGGATAAAAATGTCAGACTCTCTAGGTTTAGAAGAAAAAAAAAAAAACATGCCCTCAGGTCTTTAGCTGGCAGCTTTATTAAATAGTACCCACAAAACACCAGGCTCATCTTTAACAGTGAAGAGGCTCTGGAATACCGGCCTTCTAGGCAGAGTTTCAATCAATATCCAAGACAAGCCAGTGAAGGGAAACAAGTGAAATGGGCCAAAGGAAACATATACTGTGTGGAGGAGGTTTGCTACACCACTAGAGACACAGGAACTCCTGCATAGCTGCATTGTTCTTAATGTTGATATGAAACATGGATTGTACTTAGACTGAGGTCTCATGTGCATGTACAGCACTAACTGAATTTGCTGATTTATTGTGGCACATTTGGTCAGCACACATCCAGTGTTAAAGCCATAGTTCAATATTTTTGACAAATTGGCTCATTGCCATAATCCCTATAGTCGAGTAGGTTCGTTACCTTTAATTGTCGGTGCAAGATGTTTTTAGAACGGCGGAGCAGAGCCACGAGCTGCTCAGAGCAACGCTACGGAGGCTAATGGGATTTCTTGGTTCCCCTCATCAAATTCATCAAATACACAATCCAACAACTCCAAAACATTTACCACGCTGAGATAATAACGGAACGTTACGAGACAGAGTTGTTTTAGAGGTAAATTCATGCAAAACCGCTGAAGCGCGTTCCCATCGACGGCAGTTTTTCTGGCAAGCAGTTTCTGCATTTGCCACAAAAACAACTCTGTCTCGTAACGTTCAGCTATTAGCTCTGAGCAGCTCACGGCCCTGCTCCGCCATTCTAAAAATAGCTTGCACTGACAATTAGGAAACGAACCTACTGCTATGACTATAGGGATTATGGCAATAGGCCAATTTCCCAAAATGTTGAACTATCCCTTTAAGACAACAGTTTCATACAGTCTATATGTCCCATTGCAGTACTGTATATCCTGTAATTGGTCAAACCACTGTCAAGGTGAAACATTAACCTACTCTACAAATAAAACAGCACTTTTAAATCCTATTTCAAGAGTCTCTGCAAAGAACACCATGCAGCGCTCCGAACCGCTGGCAATAAATGGTTGGTATCAAATTAAATAGAGGTGGTTATTTTCATGAAGTAACCAATATCAAAACCTCAAAGAAGAGAGAAAAAAATCCTCTGTCAATGACATTTTTCAAAGCTGAGGACAAGAATCCACTCATCTTGTCATCTTCACCCCAGAGAAGTAGGAAACGTTTTGTCTGGCAGCTTGTTCTGGCAGACCAGCCTGCCAGCTCTGGGTGACCTGAAGCATGTCGATACACACCAGATTTAGAACTCAGGTATGCTGTGAAATATAGAGATTTACCATGGCGCTGCCAGTTTTCTCCTATTATGTGAACTTGTTTGGCAGAGGCCTGGATGTAATGGAAGGAAGTGCATTAATATGTAAAAGTCCTGCAATCCGGTTTTTAAAAGCTACAGCCTGTGTGCAATACCCCCAACTGAAGAGGGTGGTTATTTCTGGGGCAACTATAGGTTGTGCCTGTCACAGATAAAACCCACAGTGAGACTGTGCCTGCAGGGAAAACGTCCCGGGGCAGCTGAAGGAGATTGAACCTGGTGTAATCAAAACCTGTGGTGCATTTGTGTCTCTCAGGAAAAGAGGGTTAGAGAGTGTACAGTCAGGTTTTGCTTCATTCAATCTCCATATGATTCTTATATTTTCATATTTGTATTGGTTACAAATGTAATATTAAAGCAGAAGTAAGCGATCCGGTCGTTTTGGCTAACTTCTTGTCAGCCGATGGAGTTAGCAGTCCCCGCCCTCGTCCCTACGTCACAACATTCACGCGCATCCCTTGGCTGCACACACAGAGAGGACCGCCCCTTTATGCCCTTCTCTCTCCTCATTGGATAAAGGTTGTAGGATACAAGGAAAGTTTTCTCCTCTGCTTACAGCAGAGCAGAGTGACTGACAGACCCGTGTTTCGGACCAAACACTCTATATAAGTGATTGCTGTCGGAAGATATAACTATTTAAGACTTATATTAACACAAATATTCCGCTTACTTCTGCTTTAATGTTCTAGAATTAGTGTATCTCAACACTTTCAATTGTCTTGGTGCTGTATATATAAAGTTGCCTTGTCTGACACTGCTCCATTATATCCATAATATTCACTTTGATACAACAGTACATTCAATACAAGCCCTCTCAGACCAATACCACAGACGAGGTCACAGTGTTGTGCTGAACATCAGCGAGGCTGTGATCCGGTCAGAGGTGTGAGTCCGTGGGCCAAAGACAATCAGTAAACTTGTGGCCTCTTCTTCCTCTGCTGATCTTTACTCGTGCTGTCAAACTGCTGCAACTGGAAGCTGCTATAAGGAAGGTGAGTGGAGAGGAGGATTACTGAGTTGTTATTTTATTTGTGCAGCAGAACAGGAGACAGAGCTCAGAATTAAAGTGTTGATCTTAGTGCTTAAGAAGTTTGATGAGCCCTCTCCTCTCTAACTAAAACAACAGCATCCACACTGCACAATGGGACATGCAGATTGAAATCAATCAATTGTTGGTCGTATTTTATACTGAGTGAAGTGTCCTGAGACGTTTGCCCTTTAAGTTGTCCACAGTGACACACTACAAGACTTCTGCTTGCTGCAACTATTGAACATGTTTGATAACGATCAGGAATCCGGAGAGGAGGTTGGGAGCACTGGATGGCAATTAAAGCGTGGGAGTGTGTTGACCTTATCAGCGTGGAGGGAGGACACGACAATCATGACCTCGCCGATGTCACTGAAATCAGCTGTTTGATCAGTGAGCAATCCAGACCCGGCCAATTGTGTGTAATAAAGCTCTACATCATGGTTAGTGTTCCCCTTAACACAGTATACATGCTCAGAATTACAGTAATTGGGCCCAGGGACACACCTTGTTATTTGTTTGCTCATTGATTCATGCATGACATCGGACCCCTGTGAATAGATTTTGACAAAACTGTGACCAAACCACCAATAAGCCCGTCACCGCTGGCAGCTGTCTCGCCCTGCTAATGAGGTTCACCACTGGCGGGCGGGGTGGGTGGTGGGATAGGGGGCCCAGGGGGTTTTTCTATAGTTTTCTTAGTTTGTTTGCGCTGAGTTAAAACTCAAATCCTACTTTTTACTCATTGGATTGGCAGAACGTAAACCACCCGATGGCTTCGGCAGCAGAAGTACATTTCGGTGGCAAAGAAGCGAAGTGAGCGACTGAAGAAAATCCACAACAAGCTGAAGGACACATGACCTGAAGTCCTGTTTGGTTTGTTTCCACATGATGAAGTCTCTTGCTGTTTCAACTCTGGATTGATCTCCACCACCGTCAATACAGCCTCCAACTGCTGCTATGAGATATTAGTGGATTCCTGTCGATACAAGAAATGTGGAGCTGTATGCTAATTTATTTTTGAAATGTTCAATTTCCTCTTCAGATGTTCTCTTGCAAAGGGTGGATTTGGAATATGAAAAGCGCTCTGAGATGTAGTACAAAACACAAACACACCTCTTAAATGGCTGAATGAGATATGCACTGACCCCTAACCCCTTCTGTTTTCCATCCCACAGTCAATGTTTATAGGCCGCCCCCTGGGGCTTATCATGAGGTCTCCAGGGTGGGAGCACAGTCAGAAATCACTGGTCCGGCATTTGCATTGATTCAGCAGAAATTTCCATGTGATGATGGCGGCGGCAGCGGCGGTAATTCAGGAAACTGCTGCCTCCAGTGCTTTAAGGCGGAGGGGAGGGAAAAGAGCAAAGAAGTGAGTTTTTTTAACCATTGATTTTCCAATTATAAATCTGTCATAGGTGAATGTTTATACAGTAGTTGCAGACATTATTTACAAGATATGGCTTATTGGTTTTATGCAGGATAAATGTGTCTCCTGTCTTATTTTGTTATGTCACTCATACTCACATGAAGTCTTATCTTGTATAAATGGAAAACAAACAGCCCCATTTTTAATTCAATATCCTTTTTTATCATACTATAATAGATGTTGTATGGGACAGAGACAGACTACAGGACTATAGGGGGAGCACTTGCACTCATTTGTGTTGCCTCCATAAATCATTGTGTGAAACTCCTATGCAACCTGTCATGCAGCCATGCAGGACCTCAGCTGTGGGAAATCTTTATGCACATGTACAGGTGTGTGTACGTGACTCATAGGTCTACTACCCAAGCCCCCGGGGGGCCTGACCCCACCAGGCCCGGCAGACACCGCTGCCATTTTAATGCAAGAGGGATGACATTCAGACAGACATAAAACCTTTGTGTCCTGCGATGATCGCTCCATTTTATTATTATTTTTTTTTTAAAGAACTGTGTATAATGAGCTGCAGGTTTTTATTAGTCTGCAGCCTCAGTCACTTAGGATGGTGACTGATACACACCTTCTGCAGGACACCTCAAACACAGAGTTATAGTTAATTCCCAATCATTTTATATTCAAAACTCCAACCTGGTGCTGTTTTAAGATTAGTTTATATTAGCATAATTGCTTGTCGTAGGCCTAATGTTGGGTCTATAATCAAATACTGGAAATAATGGTGGTGATTTTTGCTTGACGAGAGCTTTGCATCTCATTTTTTTCTTTTGCATTGAGCGGCACATATTATCTTCTGGGCAGAGCAGAGGGAAAGTGACAGGATGGACTGGGGCTAGCTGGCTAGCATGCTAATGTCAGTAGAAGTGGTGACTCGACAGAGACAAGACTTAACATCCAGAGATTTGCTACAGCTTTTGGTGAGTAAAGGAGTCATTAGCGTTGTTCTTCTGGACGGGTACAGTAAGTACTGTAAAACAGCAAATGCTAACATCGGCTGTGTAGCAATAGTAACATTTACAAATGGCTTAAAGTGTAATAATGTGACACAGTCAATATAAATGTGGATATGTACATTAGATTCTTCTCAAACATACATTTCATAGGCCTGTGTAGTCACAGCAGACTCTCTTTGATGCCTTTGTATTTGTGTTTTGGCCAGAAAGATCCAGTTTATTTGGATTTGGGAACAATTTCAAACATATCACAGAGCTGTTTGAGAAGACAATTAAAATCACCAAGGCGACTCTGTTTCATCTGGGCTCTAAACACTGGGTTTGAGCTGAATTTTTTATAACGCACAACGATTGAGCTATTTGCAAATATTGTACTAATTCAGCCAACTTTTTTTTATTTTTACACATTAATGTGGGAGCAATTTAACAAAATTACAACTTGTTGCAGATAATTTGAGCATCGACTGGTTCTCTGTGATTGGAAAAACCCAGACAGGCTGATTAAGCCGAGATCCCTCTCTCTCACTCTCTCATGCACAGCATTATTATTGCACTGGACAAATAACTACAACTCTGACCTTTAGGAATGGGTCTGATTTGTTGTTGTCTCCTTGTGATTGGAAGAAATACATTTGTTTGCCCTTTAATTAAAAAGCAGGTTTCAGCAGTCTCTGAGGTCTGGTAATACCAGCAAGCAATATCATCAAAAACCTGTGCAAGCACAAGACTTTCATTTATCTATTTATTTATTTATTTTGCTGTCGGTGTGGATCAGGGGCGGCTTGTAAGCATTTACATCTGCATATATCTCTTTACTCCTTCGTTCCCTTCGTTCATACATCTCTATATCTGTGTGCAGCAGTGCATTGACTGTTTCCATCCTGTAGCCTTCTCTTGTCATGGTATTATGAAAGTGCATGTTTCTGTAGGTTAGTAAATCTATTGTTTAACTTTTTATTGAGGCCTTGTTGTACAGTAACGCGTCTAGGTGGAAGTTTAGATCCTTAAAATAACCACAGTATCAATGTAAAAATATTCCATTATTAGTCCTTGGTGCTTCTAATTTATGTATTACTATTACTACTGTGTGACATCATTAGATGATTAATACAGAAGCATGAGTGTGTGAGCAGCATGATGCAGATGTAGCTACTGGAGGTGGAGCTAGTTTGACCTACTTTATATACAGTTTTAAATACAGAGGAACAGCAGATACATCTGAGGGGTGTGGAGATGATAAATGAGGAGGAAAGCAGAAACAACACACATGCATTTTCCTGTTTAGTCTTTTCCTTAAAACCTTTGTTTGTTTGTTTTTCAAAAGATATTGGATCAATTCTACATTTACTGAAATGAAACTGTGTCTAACAATCAGCCCTACTAGTCATTATTAATACCAAAATAAATCACAGGAGGAGTGTGCTTCACTTTTAAGTTATTATTGATTTCTACTTTTGAAACTGTGTCATCACAGACAATGACAAAAAAAACAAAGATGCTGTTGGTTTTATATTTATTCCAGTACATTCATCTATCCTTCTATTCTTCTCTCTATCTATCTGATTGCTTCATTAGCTGAGCTAACAAATAACAAAAACACAACTCAATCTCAATCGCTTTTGAACTTTTTCCAAAAAGCACATTATAAAATTCTCATTTACTCAAATGTTTTAACGAAGGTGAAGATTGCTCCCTTCATCTCCAGATATTTTGTTAGAATAAAGTGCTGGAGAAGAACCAGAGTGGAGATTTAACTGTTAACTGCCTCTCCAGATCCTTTTAAAGGTGCGTCTGGAAGATTTTTTAAATGCTGAGTACAACTCAAGTGCTCATTGAGCAGCTTTTGATGGGTATTTCAGAGGTGGAGTCGAAGCGGTGGGATTTTTTAATGGGATAATAGTGACGGTCACACAATTTGCAAAACAAATACGTCACTGTAATCTAACACTAGACCTACTTTATGATATTTGACAGGATTATACAGCGCCATGGTAAACAGCAGATGGCCCGGGGATGTAGACAACAGCAGCACTGAAAGTGATATTTACAACTGCTGCATAATGAGTGACAAAAGCTTAAAAATAAAACTATGAGCAGGGTCTAAATATAAACCTGGAGGTGACAGACAGATCGAGTTATACTGACGGATTATCAAAGAAACAGAAACATAACATTTAAGGTAATGCCTGAAATAACAGAGAGGAGACAAAAGGGTGATCGGTGACTGTTGTCTGTCTTTGTGTTTTCACCGTTTGATGATGAGACTTTGGGGCTGGAGAGTGTGTGATTAGCATATGACTGTTGTTTAAAATGAGAATATTGATCAGTCAACCACATCATCACACCACACAACAATCCACTCATGTTTACTGTCTAATATCATACAGCCAGCACAATTATTCTGCTCATTCATCTGCTTTTTCCTGTAAACCTCAGCGTTATCCTCTGCAGGGTCACAGTTGGTCACAACCTTTCCCAGCATGCATTAGGAGAGATGTAAAATAAATAAATTAAAACCTGGATGAGTAATCACTGTATTGGAGGGAGTCCATCTATTTGTGATATTGTTTTTTATTTTTTATTTTTTTAATGTCATATCCATCAAGATGACATGATGTTAGTCAGAGCAGGAGAGCTGTGTCATCGCTCCGACCCCCACAGAGCTCCACCATAAAACGCACAACTGAAACACAACAACACTTTAGTTTTGAGAGTTTATTTGTGTCTGCAAGGAAACTGTCATTTAAATATAACCACACAACAGAAAATATATAAAATTCATGAAAGTCAAAAACAGACATTGAAGAATAAAATGCATGCACTTTTTAAATGGAGGATAAAAAAAACTCACACTCAGACGAAGAAGTTATCATGAATGTCGTGCAAAGACACACTGACCTTGTTCACCATTGGATTCCACTGCGCACACACTCCTCTCACTGTGGGTAACGACGGGTAATTAATCTATAATCTTGCACAGGTCGTGATACAGTAAATTATAATTAAGCAGAGTTAACATTCATCTCGTTGTCAGACTTTCCTGCAGTCAATTACATACTGTTCTACTTTGGAGGTAAAGCAGCTGATGAGTGATGTTACAAAGTGTTTAGTTACTTTTACAGAACCATTAACCAAAAGTACAGGCCAATCCGGGTTAGGTTAAACATACGGTTAAAGGGATAGTTCAACATTTTGGCAAATTGGCCAAAAAAATAGGTTTGTTACCTATGGAGGCTAATGGGATTTCTTGGTTTCCCTCATCAAACTCATTCACCACGCTATGAGATAATAATGGAACGTTACGGGACGGAGTTGTTTTAGAGGCAAATACAGAAACTGCTTGCTGGAAAAACTGTCCCTGAAGGCAACACGTATCAGCGGTTTTGCATGAATTTACCTCTAAAACAACTCTGTCTGGTAACGTTCTGTTATTATCTCATAGCGTGGTGAATGTGCAGGTCACAACTTGTCCACCAGAGCGTTGTGGAGTTGTTGGATTGTGTATTTGATGAGTTTGATGAGGGAAACCAAGAAATCCCATGAACCTTGCACCGACAATAAAAGGTAACAAACCTACTGCTATGACTATAGGGATTATGGTAATGGACCAATTTGCCAAAATGTTGAACTATCATCCTGAAAAGGATTTGAAGAGATGTGGATCCTCTGGTTCTGTAACAGCACCATCAGAACTGTCACCATCCAGTGGAGGTGCAGATGTGTTGGTGTTTAATCTGTGTCCCTGTGGCTTCTTGCCAGTGTGATTATTGACGATTCTTTCAAACCACCACAGTGTCGCGACGGCTGCTTTAACACACTCACGCTGTCACGAGTCCCCCAAAAACCGGTGTGTGTCAGAAAGCAGAGAGGTGTGAGAATCCTTGACTCCCACCCCCCACGGGACCAATTACGGGATTCTCCTCCAGGCAGATGGCTATCTGCAGGACTTTATATGTGTGTGTGTGTGTGTGTGTCTATCTTGTGATGCTATCACATCCTAGCAGACACATTTGTAAAATAAAAAAATAAAAAAAAACCTTTGTGCGCACAGAGATATGGCCACAATGCAACAGAGGAAACGGTGCATGGTTTTTACAACAAGACTCTTAAACCTTGTTTTACACTGCGCTGTTCACTGTTAAATTGATTTGAACCCAGACTGGATTTACTGAGGCTCAGCCATTCAAACCGGCTCATTAACATAATAGTCAAAATAAGCAGCGATGCGAAACTCAAAATATTATTAGTCTTTTGTCTTGTGTCTGTTTTGCCTCCACCCTGTTTCCTCTTCACTTGGGTTTTTATTTTATTATTTCTTTTCATGTTCCTTTGCTTTTTTTCTATTTTCATGAAATTTCATTAAAAGAGCAGAGAAACAATCCTGCAGGAAACACACAGAATATGAGATATCCACCATGGAGTTTTAATGAAGAAAATGTTGGGGAAAAAAACAAACAAAAAAACAAGGTTCATGCTCGGGGGTTGCACCTTCCACAAATAAGACACCATCTTTTTTCTCACAGATACAAATCTAGGTGCATTACTCATTACACTGAATACATCGGAGAGGTATTAAAATGAAGTTATGACTCAAAAACCTTCATGATTTTTAGTATGTTTCCGTCAAATGAGCTCAAAAATTGTTTGGTGATGACAATTACAGTCACATTATGTACAGTTGATTGAGCAGTATAATATACATAATAGAGCAGTGGTTCCCAACCTTTTTTGGCTCGTGACCCCATTTTGACATCACAAATTCCTGGTGACCCTGCGATCATGGTCGTCAGTCATATTTTTTTATGCTGCATTTTATTTGAACTCGATTTATATTCAAGAAAGTGAAAGTATAGAATACAGTTGTTTAAGACTGGTGTTTTTAATCATAATTCTAAAAAGAATAATAATTAACCCTCATTTACTAGACATTTCAGGTGACCCCATTTGAATTCCAGGCGACCCCACATAGGGTCCTGACCCCAAGGTTGATAAACACTGTAATAGAGGTTGTCCTATATGTTGCAAAAATAACGATGACAGGTATCACTGTATGAATTAATTGCATTTACATTCAGGTTCTGCAGCTGTGTCATTCTGACCATGTTTCCACATTAACACTAAATGCAGCGTCACATACACTATTAAGGTTTTTGGTCTGAGGTGTGAAAACCCTCATGGCTCCTTCCTGTCTCTGGTCTGATGCTGTGGAGTGGGCGGGACCACGTATGCTGAGTGACAGCTCCTGCATTGTGCTCCTTGCTCTGATCCGTCTGGGACTCAGGCTCCTCGTTGGTAACTGCTTCGTCTGCAGCATGCTCTCTCTCTCTTTCTCTCTCTCTCTCTCTCTATCCCACTCCCCCTAAGCCCCCCTTCCTTCCCTTCCTTCCCTCCTCCCCTCTCCCACTATTTTCTATTTATCTGTACACACACCTCCACCCTTCTTCCCCCCTGTCTTTTCCCTGAGTTTTCTGTATGCGTTCTGCATCTTTACTCACTCCCCTCCCTGCTAACGGAGGTGGGCAAGCTTCCCAGTGCTGGTGCATCTAGCAGGTGCAGCCTCTTTCTCTCCTCCCTCCCACCCTCCCTCTCTGTCTCTCTCTCTCTCTCTCTCTCACTACCCTTGCTCTACCAGTGTGCACACTCGGCTCTCTCTGTGCCTGCGTTTTTTTCCCCCCCTCTCTCATTCGTTCTCTGCCTCTCAGCGGCGGCAGCTCAGGGAGGCAGCTGTATGTGTGCGTCTGCATCACAATTGCCACAGGTAAAGACAGCTGCACCGTCGGATGTTGCTTACCCCAGAAGGGGGGGCGAGGAGGGGGTTAGGGAGCCTTTGCTACTGCGGTTGCAAGTTCCTCATCCCGGTGCGGGGCGCACATTTCTAATCATCTCTAAGAAGGCATCCTAAGAAGAGGGGGAGAGAAGAAGAAGAAGAAGGACGAGCAGAGCATCCCAGCAACCAGACCAACAAATCACAGGCTGACTAGAGAGAGCACGGGCTTTCAGGAACTGAGAGAAAAGCAGAGGAGAGATCATCAGTGGGATATTTAAAAAAAGATTGTGGCTTTTTCCTCAATATCTTTTTCCTCTCTGTTCAGTCGTTTTCCATCCACTCCCTGCTTCTCATCCTCTTCCTCTCTCATTTTATCCCTCCAGTGGCGGAATGTTCCCTGCAAATAGATGATGAGAAGAGGCTTTTTCTGAGCGCATGCTGCAGTATTAACGGACAGTGCACTGAGACAGCAGGGCGCTGAGCGGACAGCTTGGAGAAATCTGATCCACAGCCGGCTGGAGAAGGAGCAGGAGCAGGATCAGGATCACGCGTCGCAGTTGCAGATTTATCCGCCCTGTGATACCACTGCGCGACAACACCCCTCATTCTTCTCTCTCTCTTTTTTTCTCCCCCTCTCCCCCTCTCTCTCTTTCTCTCTGCTTCTCTCTCTCTGTGCTCATTTGAAGTGTTGCTTTTTGACTGGATCTGCAAAAATTAATTGGATTCTACGGCTTTATTTTTAGCCTCACTGGAATTGAGAGCAGACACAGAGGAAACAAAGTGGGTTTGGATCCAAAGAGTGCATAAATAAGAGAGAAAAATCAAAATCAAAGAGCGAAAAAGATCGAGGATAATCCTACAGGAGTGTGTTGGACAGACGCATAGACGACCGATCTCTTTGCTCTTGTTCTCTTTCAGTTACGAAAGAGACTGATTTTGGGAGCTGAGGGAAGCTGACTCGGCTGAAAGCTGTTGGACCGGGTTGCATCGGGAAACATTTGCTCCTTTTTTTTCTCCCTCCTCTGGTCCGGTACAGGGTGGGTGGAAACGACAGGACCCACCCTGCAAGTTTCACTTCCCTTGATTTAGACGACACTGTCCCACGGTGGATTGTTCATGGAGGGGGAATAACGTACACGCATGTTGAGCAGAAATAGCTGTGGATTTTAGCTGCAGTGGCATCCCAACACCGATGCCATGGATTCCTCACATGCATAAATGTAAAGCTGTTCCTTCCCACCCATCTCTCCCTCCCGTCTCTCTTTGTCCCTCTTCCTTCCTGTTCGAGGCATCACTTCTTCTAATTCTTCTCCTCCTCTGGTTTTTCCCTGCTGTGAACATCCTGAAGTTCGCTGTTGCTTCAGTCGAACATAGGGACTTGGGGCAAGACTAAACACGGACTAACGGGCCGATTATCCGTCTGTGGCAGCTCCCCCATTTCTCACTGGGTGTCTCAGAGTGTGAGTGTGTGTGCTTGTGTGTCTGTGATTGCGTGTCTGCATGTATCTGCACCCCTCCCCTCCTCTCTATCCTTGGATTATACATTTGTATACGTGTTATTGAGAGTGCGTTTTTTTCCCCCCCTCCCATCCGTCTCTTCACCTTTTTTTCCCCCCTTTTGTCTCTTCTTCTTGATGTCCGACATTGTTGGGAACCTTTCTGCCTTGTGCTATACCGATGCCTATCGCAGGGTTAACCCTCAATGAGCCATAACGGACGGCGGAAGGGAAGTATGAGCGAGTGTTCGGGGGCAGCCGTGTCCGGGGTGGTGATCCTGGAGGAACCTGAGGCTTCGGGGGCTTCGGGGGCCCGCGGGGAGGGCCAGGCCCAGGATCAGGGTCCCCTTCGCTGCGCCGTTTGGCCACGCCAGCAGACATGGCTGTGTGTGGTCCCCTTACTCATTGGATTCATCGGCCTTGGATTGAGCCTGATGTTGTTGAAATGGATTGTCGTGGGTACTGTGCGGGATTACGTGCCGACAGACTTGGTGGATGCTAATCGAATAGGCCAGGATCCTATCTTCCTCTCCAAGCCGAGTGGGATTCCCAAAAGTCCCGATACTACTACTACTACAACTCCGACGGTGGACGGCGGGAACCCCACGCAGAGGACTGTAACTGTCGCGAAAGGCAGAACTCGCTCCACCGCCACTACTACTACTACTATAAACCCCAGAGGGGGCGGTAGCCAAGTAACCCCTCGGAATCCTGTAAACCGAAACGGACGCGGACCTTCAGGTTTTACTACGACCACCGCGGCGCCGAGGACCACCTTCATAATTGGAGTGGCCACGTCTAGCCCCTCGCCGTCCAATCCCACCGTGCTCCACGACTCGACACAGATGTGGACCCCGGAGCACACCACCACCGAGACGGTTTCTACTACACTCACCACGCGCAGTCACGGCCACCGCAAAACACGTGAGTCACTCCTGTCAGCGGGTTTGATCTGTGGAAACTTTTTTTTACGAGATTTGTTGGGTTTGCTTTCTCGGAGCAGATGAATGGTTTATTTCATTGAAGCCATTCCATAGGTGTGTGTTTGCACGTTGAGTGAATGGTCCGATTGGTTGGTTTTTTATCAACAAGACTTGAGTTTATATTTTGATTTATGTGCAACGGTTAGGAGATTTTACAGCTTATCCAGACTATTTGGTTTTGCAATTACTGACCTGTCATGGAAATTCCATATCTAACACTCCTGTAGGTCGATCAATGGCATTGATTGGTTACAGTAACACTATCTGAACTATTGCAGGACTCAATAGTCGATCTCCTGGTTGTTTCTTTGCTGCATCATGTGCTGGTGGCACAGTGACGTCCTTTACAGCAACATGGAAAATGGTGGTAGATGCAACTTTTGGTCTTAAACAGAATGTGAGTGTGTGTGGAGTGTGGTGAGATAGTGAGTGGTCATACTGTAGCATCACATTGCGTGGACGAGAGGTGTCCAGATCATTAGCCAGGTCATTTTTCTCCAGCTGCTTAGTGCAATGTGATCAATAAGGTGATATCTGTGAGATGGGGGAGAATAAGATCAGGTTGGAGTTGTTACTTAGACATGAAAGAAATGTCTGTCTGCATGGATATCTCATCTGATGCATGCTTCTGTTCATAAAATATCACTTTGGTTTTTAAAATGCACACTGCACTTGATGAAAATATAGAAAATATGTACTAACTGTCCTGACACATGTGCATGCATGCACCCGTACGTACACTAAGTGGTGTTGTTTACTTGCTGCAACCTTCAAGCTACAGAGACGTCCTAATGAGGTGTTGCTCCCCTGCTTTAAACCTCCAAGGCTCATTAATACTAACAGGGTTGTGTCAGAAAATGAAACCTGACTGATAAACTGATCAATTGTTGCATCTCGATGGTTTTGTAAAAAGGAATGTGTTTTATATTCTGTGTGTTAATGCTGATTCTTCTACTTTTTTGTTTTCCTTTTTCTTATCATCACTGTCCTTGACTCAAGTCACGCTGGCAAACATGTTATTGATTAGCGCTACTGGGGATTTTCTTACAGCACACACACATACACATTACACACTCATATATACACACAGCTTCCTCCATGATAAATCTTTCTTCTCTCAAAATGGTGTCACATTATGTGCTGGACTTCCCTCTGCTGTCTCTGATCCTGGTCTGGGCCTAAACACCGACAGTTGAGTGAGTGGAAGGGGCGGGGCGAGGCAGGGAGGGTGTGTGTGTGTGTGTTATATTTTTAACTGTGACCTCATGCTCAGTGTGTATCAGATCTCTTACGTGTCTCCAGACAAAAAAAAAAAAAACGTGACAAGTCAGCAGGCATTTGATGAATTTTGGGTCTCATACACTGTTAATCTCTTGTTGCAGTTTAATTTAATATTAAAGCTCCATTCCCACAGCCATGACATGACTCTGCGTTAATGTCAAGGTCTGGACCAATTAAATAAGATACAGACATTTGTTGTAAGCTATGAATTAATGAGCACTCACCTAAAGGGCTCTGTTATGACATTTAAGCCTGAGTATTGCTGCTATCTCTCAACATATGGTCTTTTGTAATGTATGATTTACTTCACTGCCACCATTTATTCAATTATTGATGACTACATGATGCAAGTCATACTGAATAAGTGATAAACAAAATCAGCCCATCCCACCTGCCGTGGCCTCTACATGCGTGCTCCGCTGCAAAGGTGTGGCTGCTTCTCCTTTGCATCAGTGGTAATGAAAAACGTCGCCCACGCTCCACTCCAGACCAGGGAAGACGTTCCCTCTGATAATTAGAAACATAGGAGGGGAAAATTGTGTAGCATTTCATTACCAGGACAAAAAAAAATGGAGGCTATTCATCATCATCTCTTCGTTTATTAATTAACCATTAATAGAAGAATGCCATTCCTCCAGCAAGTGCTCCTGCAAACCATTAAGCCCTGTTGATAGATATCCCAGGGAGAATGTCACTCCTTCTCTTCTCCTCGCTCACCCGCGGGAAACTTCTGCCGCTATAGAATCGCCAAGTCGTTCGATAATCCTAAACACCCTTCGCCCTCCCACCCCCTCTATTTCACCACCCACATGCTGCTTTGATTTGAAAAGGCCATCATTTTCACATTAACTATCCATTATCTGTGAATGTGTTATGCGGTATTACTGGATCGCCTGTGTTGGCTTGAGCTCAGAAATGGAGGGAATTCTATTAATTTAAGTAAAGCCGGCCATCTGCGCCCTCTTATCAATGCTGTCGGCGTCTTTGTGGGTCACCAAATTAAGATGGACATAGATTTTATCCGACACTGGGCTACGGTTGCTTTCAATGGCCTGTAGAGATGTGACATGGGGATGAGCTGCCGGGCTGCTAAGTTTCCTTTCAACAATATCCTTATAAATGGGAGAGACTCCTGGAGGGTTCATCACTGCTGCTCATTAATTTGTGGTGTTTTATCTTCACTCGTGAGGAGCGATGTTTGTTCCACGGCCACGGTGCCAGTGCAGCAGCAGATATGGAGATATTTGGAGGGTCATCTTAGCCCATGACAACTAAGAGAGAGTCAAGATCTGACAAGTAGGAGATATGATTCAGGCTTTTGGGCGTCCCACTCCCAGCGAAATGCCACTTTGAAAGCGTGATTGACGTATCTACAGAATCCCAAA
This sequence comes from Trachurus trachurus, assembly GCF_905171665.1. Classification (NCBI taxonomy): domain Eukaryota; kingdom Metazoa; phylum Chordata; class Actinopteri; order Carangiformes; family Carangidae; genus Trachurus; species Trachurus trachurus. The sequence goes on from NC_139906.1 coordinate 6,372,932, forward strand.
GATATCACTGTGCTCTAAGCTGCAAGGACGGGGTGGCGAACACATGGGAGAGATGATTCCATTATAGGGAGCCAAGTGACCTCTGGACTGCCGGGCAAAATGTCAGGTGATGCCTCAGCGATAATGTCACATGGATCAAGCGAACTGGAAATCGGATCTGTGCCCTTACACGCCACCCCTGTTAAGATGATAAGTTATGATCAGTAGTGCAGTAAAGCTTCATATAAAGGCAGATAGGATTTTTTTTTTTAAAAAGATGAGAGACTGAAGAGTAGGAGGATGGGTAATTAGAAGTTAGAGAGAGCAGATGAGTCAATAGTGATGAGTAAATCCCAAGATAATTATTTATTTAGCACCAGGGCTGCATTACAGTAGCTGCATGAGTTTCTCCTAATAAAACAAAAACAAACAATAAGACCGAGTTAGTCAGAAAAGCTGATCAAGCAAAACAGTGTTTGACACCTGGGATTTGCTTTAATTAAATCATGAGGTCAGATCTACCATTATTTTTTTCCCTTACTTTGGTTGCTACTGTAAGATCATTTGTGCTTTAAATATTTTAATAAACTATACTCAGGTGAACACTTCAAAGAAACATGCAGGGGAAAGCCTGAACTTAAAGGGGACATATTATGGAAATATCACTTTTTGAAGGCTCTTTAACATATATTTGGGTGTTTTTCTTGCCTTCCGGCCCCCAAAATGTGAGAATTGACAAAAATATCTGTGATGTGCAGGCTCCCTAGGTTGAAATCCATGTGGTTTTATGAGCTGTTCCCTCAGATGTCTTCCAGTGATGTTACTAGGATTCAAATTTGCATTATAACACCCCTACCTGGTACCAGTAGAAGGGGCGGGGCAAGCAGTGGTTCATTTGCATTTAAAGCAAGCTGTATTGTTTAATCCTTGGGTTATTTTGACCAAAGCATGTCACAGACATGTCTTTAAGACACCTGGGAACTATTTTAATTTGTGGAAAGGGGGCAGAATATGTCTCCTTTAAGATGTTTGTATAGGAACCAGCTCTGGGTCTTCAGAGCTCCGGTCCTTGTCTCTAGTCAGTGGGATTAGGTTTCAGTCAGACATGTGACCCTGAAACCTAAATCCAGATTAAAAGGCCATCACTATGACTAAGGAAGCAGCAGAATAACATTATCTCACCTGTCAGTCACACACAGTCCCAGGCTGTTGAAGGACTGTTGATAGATGGTCCGTGGGCTCGGTGTTTTTCATTAAATGATGCTTCAATGACACGTTTAACAGGCTGTTTTCTCATAGCTGCAGTTCAGGGCCCCTCAAGGGAGACCTGAGGGAAATAGTTCTCGCTTATAATAAGCAACAGTGACATGACAGTCACGCACAATAAAGTGGTGCTTATTGCTGCTCTGTGTGACAACACTTTAGTGCAGGGAAGTTGTATCCTTTTCTTTAATAGTGTTTGTGGCGTATCGTGCTGACTCGTGCACTTTCACCAAAAATTCGCAGTGAATTATTTTATGACAAAGTCACAGAGGAAATGGATCAGATGATACCTGAGCTCATATCCTGACTGCTGCTGCATCACCACACATAATTCAACCAAGATTTACAGTTGACGTCTCTCAGCTCCTGTTCTGTCTCTCAGCCCGAAGCCCTGATGAGGATTATTCTTCTTCTTTAGGAGTATAAATCAGAATCTGTTGAAAGGTGGGATTGTTTCGGTCTCATCAGTGACTGGTTGAGGTTCAATGTGCAATTTATGTCTCTCACCCAAGGCCAACAATCACCTAACCTGAAATAGTGGGCTTCAAATACAATATAATTTGTGTATAGTTTGGTCAAAGCTTGAGATTGGCTGAAGTGTTTAAATGTCCCTTGTTGTAAATGTAGATTTCCATATAATATAGTATCAAAACCTCAGTCAACAGAGAAATACACACAAGTTGTGTTCAGAAGCTGCACCTTAAAATGCTGTCAGGATTTATGTAACTTTGTGATGTCACAACAAACAGCCATGTCCACACCCCACAAGCCACACCCCCTTGGTCCTACTTTCCAGCCTTGCAATATTTGGCTTTCACTGAGTGTTTTATTCTGACATCTGCTCTATTTTCATTGGCTTACTTTTACAGTCAGCCAATCAGAAGAGAGGATCAGTGCCTCCTCTCTGAAGCTGAGAGAAGACATGTAAAATGCCACACTGAGATGATTTTGCTTCTGAAAACACAAATATATCTTCTTATGTAACAATACTTTAAATAAAACAGAGTAAAGTGTAAAATCTGGGACCTATAAGTGTTTTGTTTGCTACATCTTTGCTGAATTGAAGTGTTTAATTGGAAATTAATCATGGATTCATGTCTATATACTCAGATGTGTTCACAGAGTCATTTCGTCTGCCACCCATGAATAAAGGCCCCAAATTAACCAGTAATTAACTTTGGCTTTCATCAGTGCCGGCCAATACCGGGGGCATCAGCGAACATGTTTGTGTTGCACTAATCATCTCATATGGAGAGATTTTAGGTTTTAAACCAGATTTTAGGTTTTAAACCAGATTGTAGAGTTCACAATCTTTACACTTGGATTAGTTCTCTGTGAGCTGCTTAGTACCAAGTTCCCTATGGGTCCTATTTTTTTTACGTATGCATGTCTGTGTCTGTGCACTGGAAAATCTCCACGTTCACGCTCACAGCAGCAGGTCTGTGTGTGTCTATATGTATTTGATATTTGGGACGCAGCTGTGACATCCTGCGTGAATGAGAGCTGAAATCAGAACCATCCTTGAACCATCCTTGAATCCCTCACAGCTGAAAGAGCTTTTTAAAGGACAAAATTACAGTTTTTTGAAGGAGGCAATATGTGAATGAAATGGTGACTGAAATCGATATACATAGTGTGAGTATTCGGTTACACTGTAAAAAAAAGAAAGAAAGAAAGAAAAAAAGAAAAAAAAGTGTTGTATTTTTCTTAGGGACTCTGTATTGTAGCCTTTAAGAAGTAGGGCCAGAATATAGAGGGAGTCACTCAACCTGAACCTGGGTCTGTATACTAATTTAAGGTTGGCCATGAAAGCATGTTGATCACCTAAAAAATGAGTTGTTTAGTATTAAAACTCCTTTAACGTTTCTGTTTTGCTTGTATTTAAAGATATATTTGTGGCAAAAACATCTACATCTTGTTTCCTTATCTTTCTGGAGCTCTAGGTCAGTGAGCCTGTCCTCTGATTGGCTGATTGGCTCTGATTTTGTTTGTTTTTCTGGTTTGCTATCATATGTTTAGACTCCTAATCCTCCTCTATAATCACAAAAGACATTGGAATCTGACTTCATACAACATTGAACTTTTAAATGCAGCCTTTTAAATCTGATCTACTCCATTTACCTCTGTACAGGGATAAATAACTCAGGTTGCAGCGTTTCACTTTTGGAGGCAAACCAAGAAAAACAAAAAGGTGATTTGTCTTTGGAACTACAGAAAGAAAAGTTTTGAAGTGTTGTTTAATCAAATTGTGATAAATTGCGACTCACTACCGGGTTCATCCATCCATTCAAAACAGGATAAAATACTTTTTCTCTTGTAGTAAACCGGCGTGGCTCCGGGGGGTCGATCAGTCGCCTCTGAATTGTAAGAAGTGGTCTCAGATTGTTGGACATTGTAAAAGTGCTTTGCGTGGTCATCAGACATGCTAAAGCAAAATATAAATGCAAACCGTTCTACCACTTATCATGACACACAGTTACAGGGTTCCTCAATGAATTGCAATCACCAGTTGGCCTGCAAGCCCGAGGGTCTTGTGATCAAAATGCCGAGGGGAAACTAACGTGTGTATTCATGCATCTTAATGATAAACTCCCATGCGCTTCTCATGTTCTGCTTCATTTCGCTGCCAAGATAACTTATAAGCAACCTCACACGTTGTTCCTAAAAGATTAGTTCATTCTTTAAGTTATATCATTTGAGTCAGTTAATCTCCAATGCACTTGTGGAGACTGTTGAGCTTGACCATGAGCCAAATGCAGCGAAAAAACCTGTCATACCGTCCTCCTCCCCCTCCGATGAGAGTTTTAATGTGGTGGTAGATGCCGTGCAAATTATGCTTAACATCACATTTATTCATTCTGATGAAATGTTTTGCAGGGCGAAGACTGATCAAATATTAACGACGCGAAAGAGAAACATGTTCAATATGTAGAGGAAAGTGTAAATAATTGAAGATGGCCCTTTGACAAATTATCCCACGCTGAGCGGCTCCGCGGTGAATCCATACATCTTCTGTGACCAAAGGTGCTCAGGGTGCGTCCCCCTCCCCACTCCCAACTCCCATCGCTGGGTAAGGTTGTCATTACTGGAGAGGAAAAGAAACTGAAATGTATTATTTTCTGAGATTTTTTCCCCCAAATTGCTTCATGGCGGCCAAAGGTTTTAAGATTCTCCGTCTTCCTCTCTTTGCTCACTTCCTCTCCTCCCTCTCTCCTCTATCAGCTGCGTCCAGATGATGATGATGATGAAGTACAGAGTGGTTAAGTGTTGCCGCTAACTTCTGCAGAGCTTTTAATAATGAATTCAGGTTTTAGCTGCTTTGATTAGATGAGGTTCGCTCCGTTTTATTGGAGCCAGTGGCGGCCGAGCGGGCGGCCGGCGGTGGCGGTGAGGAGAAAGAAGCAGCTGACAAGATGTAAGAGAAGTTAATTCCTTTTCTGGGACTCACCTGCCCTGTGTCGGCTCTCCAGAGGAGGCTGCCACCTGCCAGCTACTGGAGCTGCTCCGGTGTCTTCGTTCTCTGAGGTGCGGATGGGAAACACAGCCACTCATATCACATCCTGAGGTTTGTTTTGTACTCAGTGGTGGAGTTGGAGTAGCAGCATCGTGTTGTTTTTATTTGGTAGAGAAGCTGCTTGGTTATAATAACACACCTGTATTGGAACAGTCACCGGCCCGTCAGAGGATCAGCAACCAATCCATAAACATCTTGTCTTAGACTTCATAAAACATGATGTAAATTAACTACCAAAGTCTAATATTTTGTTTCCTGGTTTTCTATCATACATCAGAGTGTGCAGTTATAAGGAGCATATATTGATTTTTGGGGGTTATTAAATAAGAGAGGCAGTAATAATCTTCACCCCTCTCCCACTCGCCCACCTTTCCCTCCCTCCCTCCTCTTATTAAATCCATCAGCTGGCCTACAGCAGCGAACCGTTTAACACAAGTAAGCAAATAAACATCAGACTGTTAGGAGTTCAGCTGTAGCCAACAGCTAGTGTTGCAGTTTGTGTCTCTGCAGAGGAGAAGTTTGACAAACAGCAGCTCCACAGCTTTGACCCGTGGATGCACAAGGAAACAACAACAACATGGTTATGACCCTGCCTCCTACAGTGATGTTTTTGAAGATACTGTACAATATGAACTTGTAGTGACCGCAGCATACAGTATAAGTCAAGTGACACTTAAGCGTCTGTTAGTTTTATGCTTCAGATATAAAATATTCACCCATGACTCCCCCACCCTGCCTCCTGCTCATGATGCTGCAGGCACCTGGCAGTAAACAATGCTATTAGCAACGATACAATGTGCACAGGGCAAAGCAGGGAACCGAGCCGTTCAGGCCGATACCAGTGCTGCTCTGATATGATTTCTTTCAGTGGCTGAGCTGTGTGATTGAATTTCTTCCCTCCTCTCCCTGGCCATCTCTCCCTCTCCCTCTCTCCCTCTCCCCCTCTCCCTCTCCCTCCTAGTGTCTCTTACTGCCTGTCTCAAGGTCAGCTCGTCTGATTCATATTACCGCTGCTGCTCCTGCTGCTGATGTTGGCTGAACCTGCTGGAGTGTCATTAAGAGTGGCTGCGTTACGAGGAAACTGTCCAGTGTTGGCCGTCCAACTGTTAACATTTTTATCCACAGGAAAAGTGCAAACAGCGCAGTGATTGTTTCAGAGGGAGCACAGGTAGTGATCCCATGCAGTGGTTGTAAATGAATGCACTCATTTGCCTATAAAGGTGTTCAGAAATGGCCGTTTGTCCTGTTTGTCGCGCCTCCTTCCACGAGTTGCCGTACGAGTTTCCCAGAGTAAGGAAAACAAATTTGATTGGTCGTTATCGAGCGGGCGGGATATTCAATGTTTGGGGCGGGACCAAGCTCGGTGTGTGTGTGTGCGAGTGTGTTTAGCTAACGCAGCTAACTGTTAGCTCGTAGGCTTGCTACGTTATAGCTTGCTAACTTAGCTAGTGAGGCTAAGTGATGGACCGCAGGGATCTGGAGGAGGAGAGTTTGTGTCGGTGGTGGACGAGTCTCCTCCATCGTACCCCTCGCTTTTCTCAGTTGTTTAATTGACAGATGATAGATCCGGATTTACTTGAAAATAGAATTTTGCGCAAAGTTTGGGCTCCATCGGCTGATAGATGAATGATTACACTGATGTTAAGACCCATAGTGGGATCAAAATCAATGTTCTTTTCTGAAAACCTTTGAAAACGAGAGATTTATGTGGCTTTGTTTATAGAAAGAAAGAGCTCTGTAGCTTTGTGACATCACAAAGATGCAGTCAGCACCCTCAGCCATAACCCAAGCCCCGCCCACTTTGATCAAGCATCTTTAGGAATTGGTTTCTTGCGTTTGCCTGAAATCTGATACATTTTTATTGGATGCCAATCAGCCTCGCTGTGGCTTTAGGTTCCTCACACCCAAATGTATCTTTATATGGAGCAACACTTCACATAAAACACCAGAGAAATGCAAAGTGAGGGACCTTTAAGTAAAGAATCCTGCACCACTGGCCCCGTCTGTGTTTCACTGCTGCTGTTTGGCTAAATGATGTTTTGAAATATGGAGCACCTCGAGCTAATCGAATGAATCTGTTTTCCTGGCCATTAATTTTGACATCAGCACCAGTTAAAGTTTCCTCCCCCTTGGTTACTTATAGATAATGATTCTTTGTGTGTGGGTGTGTCAGTGTTGTTGTGCCACATTGTTCATGCACATTTAACATGAGCCGCCTCAACCATCCTCTGCTCTGCACAAGATATTGATCCCAGTGTGATTGTATCCTGGTCTTTTGCCACTCAGCAGTTTAGCAGGCGGCCCCCGCCAGCGAGCGGGGCCTGCATATGGGCGTGGGTTCTGATTATCCCGAGCTCGCTGCATTTTGCCGCGGTTATTTTTAGCTTCAAAGACTGTTGCCAGCTTCTCTGTGAGAGGCTCCGTGGAGCTGGCTTTTCTGGTGGAGGCCTCGGAGCTGACAGCGCTGGAGGAAATAGAACAAAGAGGCACAGAGGAGACAGTCGAGATGGCGACTTCGGTGTCAGTGGAAGATGGTTTTATTTTGGAAACACAACAGTTAGGGAGGATTTAGCGTGTTAAGCTCTGTGGAAAATAATTTCCTGTCGTCTTGTGTTTGTTTATTTTCGGGACCGCTCCCATTGTACTGTATCTTATTATGCTAAGTAACAGCAAGTGGAGGCCTCAATAATGGGAGTCTCAAGATGTAGGAGACTAATTTTCCAGGAAATCAGAGCTGTGAAACCGCACACTTCTTATATTACCACACAGGAGGTTTCCTGGGGTAACAGGCTGCTTCCTAGAAGGTCACTTTCACCTTGAGGGAAAACACACCTCAATAAAACACACACACACAGAGAAAGAGAGAGGGAGTGAGAGAGAGAGAGAGGTAAGCTCTGTGTCATATGTTTGACGTCGGTCCTCTCAGCTCTGTCCTTGGGGCAGATGGTCACATCATTTGTCTTTTTGGTAGCCTGACATGGACGGAGCGTGTGTTTGTGTGCGTGTCTAGACGATCAGTAGATTCAGTCTGAGCTCAGTGTTCACTTTACTCTCACAATAGGTTTCACCCCGTCCTCTTTTCCCCCTTTTATAGTAAGTAAAGTGAAGTTTGTGAAGTTATAGATGAACCAGTTTATCATGTGGGCTAAAAATAGTAATGCAGCAAAAAGAAACGTGTTGTTTATCGTTTGTTTTATGAAGCAAAAGCAGCAAATCTTCACATTTGAGAAGCTGGAACGAGCAAATCAGTGACACTGCCCTGTGATAAATGACTTCAGCATTTATCAAAATCATTCTTGATTAGTTTTCTGTCAGTCTAACGGTCATTTCAGCTTCACATCACTCTCTACCTGCTCTCTCTTGCTCTGTCTCTTGTTTTGTTGTTTTTTCCCCCCTCTGTCTAAAGCTGGGACACTCCTGACAGCTGTCTCACAGAGACTCTGTGTCAGTCTCTGTGAACTGGTGGGCTGTCTGTCTGTCTTTCTGTCTGTCTGTTTCTTTGTAAGAGACACATATCTACTTGTGACACGTGTACTCTCTTGCTTTCTGTCTGACATGGAAGAAATGAATGGAGGAGACAAACATGGAAGAGAGGGGAAGTCAAAACAGAATAATGGGGAATGAGAAATGCATTAAGGGTCAAGGAGGGTGGGGTGTGGGGGGCTGGAGAAAACCTTTTGCACTGGGCAAGAAGGAAACCAGCCCCTCATCCATCCAGTAAACAGTGAGTTCTCCCTTCATTCTCCCTCCATCTTCTCCTCTCTGCCCACTCAGTTCATTTACATTTACATTACATCCAGCTGGAGTTGATTTGGTGGAGAGTGATGGATGGCGAGGTTCTGATGCTGTTTATAGAAATGGGCTCAGGGGGTAAGCAGTGTCAGCTGTTTGCAAGGTGGCGAGCGCAGTCGGATACAATATGCTTTGCTCGTTAGCGACTAAATTGCTAGCCGAAACGGTGGCACATCTATTTATAGGATATGAAGGTTTAATGTCTGCTGCTTGTCACAGTAACTAGCTAGTTAGCGCGTTTGACATGAGCCTGACAATGCATCCAATTTGCCTGCAGATGTTTTTGGCCCTGCGCTAAGTTTTGAACCTGGCCTGTGACTTTTTGACCTCAATTAGTCAGGGAAGTCATTTTATGCCTCCGAATTAAATCTGGAAAAGACTGCGTCCTTCAACAACATCTGAGCAATGTTTTTAAATTATTTATTATACTAGAATTACTAGAAAAATAGGACCGATATTGTCTGGAAACAATCATTAATGACATTAAGGTTGTTACTGTATAAGATAGATTTCTTTATTAACAGAGAAATGCACACAGCCTGTATTCAGACACTGAGCCTTAAAATGAGCTGTCAGGATTTATGTAACTTTGTGATGTCACAGCAAAGCAGTGATTTTTAGTGGTTAAAACCACAAAGATCCATGAGAAGAAGATCTTCTCATGGATCAACGCTTCAGATAAAACACAGGAAGAGCCTAAAATACGGGACCTTTAAAATAATCAAATGCACAAATTATCATTTGTTTCTTCCTGCAGTATAAATGGAAAACAGTGCCTAATGGAATTTGCTGTGTGAAAGCCAGACACGGCTGATCCAGACAGGATTAATATCACCGGGTGCATCTGTGACACACACACACACACTCAAAAAAAATGACCCAACCTACCCTGTGGAAACCAACACTGTCATAACAGGGCTTTTGTGTGTGTGTGTGATACCAGATGGCCATTCATGCAAGGAGAATAAAAAAAAAAAATCTCTATGATCTCCCTTGAATCACTGCTCAGACTCTGGACAATCCACCAGCCGCCAAGATTTAACACATTGTTACTGGACAGGACAGTATGCTTCATTTTTGTAAATCGCTGCACGTTAACAGCCGACTGGTTTGTTATTTCTCATTGTTTCTATTCGCTTATTTGTTTTCCTGCTCACGGATCTAGCCGTGGTGGGTTTGGTTAGGGGGTATGATAATCATTTGTTCTTTTTTATCTAGAGGATCACCGCTGTTTTGTTTTTTTGTTTGCTTGTTTGTTTGTTTGTGCAGCGATAGATCCGTAGCTAAAACAAACAGCCAACACTTTCCTGCAGGATAGCGGCCTTTCCTTTCTCTGGTTCTCAGGTTTTCCTCACAGATTCAACCATTATTGAGCAGTCAGCTTGCAAAGTGGTTAGATATTGCTGTCTGAGTAAAACAAGCAAAGTCTGTGCAGCCGATGAGTGTGTTTGTGTAGCATACACTCTGTGTTCATTGGCAACACACACACAGAGGCCAGCCTGGGGTGCTGCTATACAGGAGGTATGCATTTCTATATGTGCCCGGTAAATGAAGACGGAGGACTGTGGAGGACGTGGTGTGACAGCTCAGTAAGGAGGCTGCAGCAACGTGTTAATAAAAGGAAACAGTGGGAACACAGCAGCAACTAGGCCATAAAGACCAGCAGGTCCATCAATCCATCCATTTTCCTGAGCTACTTTTTTTCCCCGTCCTTGGCTGCAGAAAGAGTCAGTGAATATCCCAGGAAACAAAGTCCACATGCACAGACGGGGACAAACTGAGCCTCAGTCAGAGACACTAATGTAAAAGAACTGATGAACTCTCATCTCCACAAGATGATGCTTCTGGTGGGTAATTTTTGCCAAACCTTGGTTAGAATTCAGTGACATTTTCGATGTTAAATGCTAATGTCAGTCAGTGACTCTCTCTTTTATCCAGACTGAAAATAACTCAACAGTTACTTGATGGATTGCCATGAAATTTAGCCCAGATGTGCCCTGATAATGCAGGCTAATGACTGTGGGAGTTCGCTGACTTTCCCCTCCAGCATCCAGCTCCACCATGATTGGCATTTGTAGTTATGTAGTAAAATGTCTAAACAATTATTGGCCCCGGCAACCATTAAATCGCACGGTGACATTTGTGCTCCTCTTATTATGAACTACAATAAACGCTGGTGATCTGTGAACCTTTAATCTCGCACCACTATCAGGTTGTTTCGTGGCCAAATACCTGGAAAGCTTCATTTGTTTTGCACTGTGAGCCGCACGTTGCATCCTACTGGTGTTTAAATTCATACTTCTTCACCCCGGTGCCATATAAAAACTTAAAGTGGCTGTTAAATCCATTCTCTGCATCACTCACTTCAATTATTCAGGTCCCTTATAGAGCAATATCTACAGCAGGAAAGATGTGTTTTTGTGTGTTAGATGTTGCTTGTCTGCGTTTTTCTATGCACCAAAGAAGAGCACAACTTCTAATTTAGCAGAGGTTATAATGACGATAAATGATTTCTGATGTCATCAAGAAAATTATGTTGGTGTGCCACCTTTCCTGGACCACACATATATTCTTTCTGTCCGTGTGCCATGGTATTTTCGCCTTTTTGCATCCATTGAAAAGCGAATGAGGCACAAATGAAACTGTGAACGACTTTGGTGCAATGCTGGAAGTGATGCAATGCTCCAATGGTTAGCTGCAAAACTGTATAAGCAACATCCTCTTTATTATTTATTAATGTTTTTGTTTTTTTTACATAAAAGCCATTACTGTTTTTATTCTGTTGGCCGCCCGCTGCGACATCCAGTTCAGATGTGCTCTTGGTTCCTGAGGCGATGAACACGTCACAGTCTGGAGCTGTCAACGCTCCATCCATCCACCACTCGTCTGCAGTGACTGATGTCCAACGCCCGCTCTCTCTCCCTCTCTCTCTCTCTCTCTCTCTCTCTCTCTCTCTCTCTCTCTCTCTCTCTCTCAATTCAATTCAATTCAAACAGCTTTATTGGCATGAACAGAAACCCTCCGTTGGCAAAGCACTGCACAAACCACTCATAAAGACATTTCAATACAACAAATATACAATATGAAACATTTCAACATATATACAATATTAGGCATTTTCAATATTTTAAATATATATACAGTATTACATATTTCAACACTCAACAACAAACAAACAACACTACACACAAACCACATTACAATAGAATCCAGTACAATCAGGTACAAACAATTGTGCAGGTCAAGATGCTAAAGAGTCCCTTAGGTTGTGGCAAGCAGACACATACCTGGCTGCCAGAGGAGCTGCTGTCCCTTCTCCTAGCAGGACTGACATTTTCTCTTCTGGTGTTAATAGGTGGAATCTTGTGATTCTCTTACTTATTTCTTTGAAGTGGGAGTTTCTTATTAAAGTGTATTTGTCACAGTGGAGCAGGAAGTGCATCTCTGTTTCAGTTTCTCCTGTGGAGCAGTGAGCACATACGCGCTGCTCTCTGGGCAGCCATGTCTGTCGGTGTCGTCCTTTCTCTACAGCGAGCTGGTGGTCACTCAGCCTGTACTTGGTCAGGGTCCGTCTTTGTTTTATGTCTCTAACCAGAGTGGAGGTATTCGGCCAATTTATATTCTCTGTTTAGAGTTAAATAACAATTTAGTCTGCTTTGAGTTTTTGTTTTATTTTCCCAATATTCTAAATATAAATCTTTTGATTGATTAATGATAATTTTTATTCTCTGGTGTTTTGGGGCTGAGCTGATGGGAGCCAGATTACTGAGCTTCACCATCAGCTGAGTGAGGGGGCTGTTTTCTGGGTTCAGCTCTTGGGTTTTTAATGTTTTAAAGGGAAGTGTGTCTTTTGGGCTACTATTTAGATGGTTCCAAAATGTCATTGCCCGTTTTTGGATGTTTAGTAATAATGGGAAACGACCCAGCTCTGCTCTGCAGGCGTTATTTGGGGTCTTCCTCTCTCTCTCTCTCCCTCTGTTTCGCAAATCACAAACACATATTAACTGCAAACCACTTGCACACATACACTCCTTCACACTCACAGAGGGAGAGAGAGAGAGATATTTGGGGCGTCACTCGTCTGGCTCTGCAGCCCAAGAGGAACATAGAGAGAGGAAGATGGACAGGCAGGAGCTGTCAGCGAGGACACTGGGACACAGAGGCGGCGTCTCACTTCAAATAATGAACCACATGTGAAGCGTCAATTCAGCTCCAATTAGATCAGATGATAATTATCTAAGCTCCAGTCACTCATCCTAATCTGGGTGCAGAGAGGATTTTAAAGGAAAGTGAGAAGTAGAGATTAGTTGTTTGTCTTCCATTAAACAGTGACTTGGTTCACTGTCTTATTTGACTTTTAATATTGGTATATTATAAGATTTTCATACCTTCCCACTTTTATTCTACTGGTAGTTGGCGTCAGTCAATGATTACGCAAGAGCTGTAATGTTGGAAAAAACATTCAACACCCAGAAGGTTTTTAAAAAAAAAAAAAAAAAAGAAAAGAAAAAGAAAACCTTTCTGACAGTCAGAAGATGCCTTGATGACATTTATGAATGAGAAAAGACAGTTGCCGTTATCTCCAGCGACGCGCCCCCACTTTGCCTGGAAAGACAAGTGAAAGAGTGGCAAGTGAAAAAATCGGCAACACGGTTTCCAGATTTCAGGACATCGACAGTGGGCGGAAAGAAAATCCGGAGATTTGGCAGCATCAGGACGGTAGAAGACAATCTGTGTAAATCTTTCAGGGGCCTCTTGTTTAATGTGCATCTGCGACTGAGGTAAAGCAGCTCATCTCTCATGTTTCACTCATACTCTGCCCTGGTTGGTGGAAAAAAAACGCTCACGTTTTTATCATTGTTTACATTTTTTTTATTCTGTCAGATTAGAGGAAATCAACCTGGATGTGTAGGAGGGATTTTAAGATGTTGATTCACAAAATAATATACTGTATATCTTTTTTTCTTTTTTTTTTCACGTTGAGGATAAAATTTGATTTTAATGCCAAATCTCAACTGGTTGTGACAAAACACGTGATTTTTCGTGTTAAAAAATAGAAAATTGTCACATCCTCCATGTGTTCCCCTGTTTTAGTTTAGTTGTTTCCTGTCCTGTTTACTGGCAAGGTTTGGGGTTATTTGGCTCCACCCCCTGTCCATGCAGCTTTCAGGATTGGCTGCTTATTTATCTGAGTATAGGTCTTTAATATCAGATGACACAGCAAACATAAAGATTAAAAACAAGACGCTTGATTTAAATGGAATAGAAAAGAAACACGTCCCCCCTTGCTCACACAGGCTTTTATTTGTAAAGTCTCAAACTTATCATTTACTGGACCCCGTAATTCAAGTAAACAATTTTCAATCTTCAATCTTTATGATTCACCTCGGTGTGTCAGATCGCCTCCCATCGCTCTGTCAGTCTTTCCTCAATTATCATCTTACCTCTGCCTCAGCCACTCGCTCTCTCTCTCAGCCTGTGAAATGTGTAGGAGCAGCAGGTTCAACTGGAGCATGAATGAGCCACGTGACCGACGGCTCTGCCTTGTGTCTCTCTCCTGCCCATTAGCGACCTCTCTGTAGTACAACCACATGTGTGTACTCTTCTGTATATTATATATTATATATTATCTGTTTGAAAGTACATTGAGTAAACCTGCTCATACGCCCTTTTTACATTCTGCACCGACACCACAGCATTAATAATAAATGTCTCACTTCTCTAACAGCGGGACACAATGCATACAGTAAGTCGGCGGTGTGTCGCTGCAGCTGCACACTGTGGTTATGCTTGAGTAGAGAACTTTCATCATCGTCATATGAATACGTTCATTCTGTATGCTGACATTTTGTACCTTTTAAATGGATTGTGGTGTTTTCAGTGGCGGAGTGACATCGGAGCTCTGACCTGTATGGCCCGTATGGATGAATTATTTCAATCTCTTCATGGAGGAGATGTTCATCTGACCTCACAAGACATCTATCTAAGTGAGCGTATAGATGTGTATGTGTGTATTCTTTACAGCATATGAATGTTTTTGGATGTTGTTCACATGTAATTCAAAAAATAGCACTTATAAAAAGCACACGTCAGTCTTCTTTACATGTTATAAATATAGAAATGTATCCACAAGCCACATCTGCCTGTAGCTGACGTGTGTGATATTATGTATGAAATTGATGCATTCACATGTGATGTTCTCTATTTCACATGAAATGTCTGAAAACCACAGATAGTTGGCGTCGGGATATTTTCCAGTCACATATACTATGCATGTGTCTATTTAAAAAAGAAAAAGAAAAACTGAGTGCAGAGGACTCACAAAAATGTTGAAATACTACAAAATCTATACATGATAAGTGGAAAATGTGGCATTTTGCAGCAGTGGAGGCTGATATGATATGAAGAGCTTTACAGTATGTCACCTCCCTCTGTATGTACACAGCGGCTGATAAAACGCCACATGTGGATCAGAGGAGACACATTCTTTCAGTGTAAACAGGTGAGAGAAGCATCAGTGAAATGTCATCAGCTCCTATGTAATCTCCTCACATCCTCTGTGTTTGGCTGCTCTCTGCACGACAACCAATGTGTGTGTGTGTGTGTGTTTTGTCTCTGGAGTTAAAGAGTCCAGCAGATGTCGTGACTTTTTATTTTTTATTTTTCATTGTGTTGCGTATTTGAGGGGGATTGCACGCTCTGTGTATGTTTTTTGTATGTGAAGCAGCGGTATTACATCTCATCCCAAATAAGCTGTATGGAGAATCAGATTGGAAAGATAAAAAAAAAAAATAGTAAAAAAAAAAACGTCATCGGCTTTGAGTGTCAGTGCGATCAGGTTTGGTCCGGTGTTCCCGTCCCCTGCTACAAACGCCTACCAGCTCACTCACACAGACGTCACACTGCGCCGAGAGACCATTAACCTCCTGAACAGGGCTTCAATGGGATTAATGTGACTCCACCACTGACCCCGTTCTCTCCCTCTCTCCATCTCTCTCTCTGATGCCCCTCCTCCTCCTCTTCCTCCTCCTCCTCCACCTCTTCCTCCTCCTCCCACTTGCTCTTAGTAACAACAAAACTCACCATTAAGCCTCCCTCTCCATCATTTAATCACGAGAAGTTACAACACGTTACAGATGTTTGTGATGGCGTGACCAAACCTTAATCTGACATAACTACATTCATCCTGTGTCTTTTGTAAGTTCGCATTATTCCTTTAAAAGAGCAAATATGGCCACAAGATGAACGTACGGATATTATGTTTTGATGAAATTCATCTTAAACAGTCCAGCTCAGTGTAAAAGTGTTTTTAGCCTCTCTTTATCCAATACATCCACAGCTCAACACCATTTATTAGCACGCTGCATAATGATGGGTGAGCTGACCACATAAAAGGGTAAAACTTTCTCACATCATGCTAATAAAAGGTTCTCCTGTCTAAATGGCACGCTTTAAAACCAAAAATCTGCACATAGATTGTAATTCATGCAAAGTAATTGCCGTCATTCTGCCATTCTCAGTGAAATGTCAAAAGGTGCAGCGTGGCCCCTCGTACATTACAGTAACTCCCACAAATGGATTGTTTGCTGTTTCATCTAAGCTACTATGTGCTACTGTGCAGTCTGAAGCAGCAGGCTTATTGGCATGAATGTGAGACTAAGAATCACATAAACATGATTGCTACTGTTCGAGATAATGGCTTTAATTGCCTTGCTTCCTGACGCAAATGAGCAAAGTGAATGCTGCAGTGCTGCTGTTATAAGAATGTGGAGGCACATTCATGTGTCTGGATGGGGCTCTGCAACCATTTAAGAATGAAATGTGAGACTGAATGTGCAGAGATTGTGACCCAATAATACACTTAGCTGTAATGTATTGTTCTCTACCTCGCAACTACACAACTAGTCATTAGCTGTTACCTGGCTAGGATTAATTAAGTAGCTGATTCATGTTGATGTGATAAGAGCTTAAACTTGGGGATATACTACTACATCTTATCTTTATGACTGTGAATTACCATGTAATATAATCACTAATGATAAGATTGTTACTGATAAATTAACCTATAAATAAAAGTTGGTCCCTGTACATTCACATCTCATGATTTCTAATACAGGATCTGATGGGTTTTTTTACTCACATAATTGTGGCTGGGGAGGTGTGTCACATGACAAACAGAGACTTATAGAAATAGATATTTATTCACACTGAAGAATTTGATAAGAAAATGTTCTTTTAGAGTGAAAGCGATGGATGAGCAAGTGTTGAAAACCCCTGGTGTTAAAGGTTCCCCCACAACTGGTTGTAAGTGTCTTCTGTCTTTCTCTCCCCTCTTCCCTCCAGCCATCTGTCCCTCCTGTGTTTGCCTCACTCTCCTCCCTCTCTCCACTGCCATTAGAAATGAGGGCAAATGCCATCTTGCTTCTGGAACTTTCTCTCACACTCATTAGAGTGCAAGATACCCTCTGGCAACCAACATCCAAACACACATTAACCTTTACAGAAATGCCTTTTTGTTTTTTTTCTGGGTTTTTTTTCTTCTGTTTTTTCCTTCTCTCTCTCCCTTCCTTCCTTCTCCTCTTGCTCTCTCGCTTCTCTGTGTCTTTCTTACTGAGACTTTAATTTGCTGGATCAACCCCCCCCTCAACCCCCACACAACCCGTGCTCCACCTCCTTTCCGAATCTCTCCTCCACATCCTATTTGGCACCAAGTAGAATAATTCAGGGGATTTGTGCAGCGGCTGTGATGATGTACGGTTTTGCATGCGAGGCCTTGTCCAGCTGTGGCGGTTATTGCTCCTTTGCGATAAAGCCCGGAAAGAGAAATACTTTGCAGTGACTCTGCATTAATAAACAATGCGGTTACTGTGACTTATGGAAATCTGCAGGTGCATATGGCTGCATAAGGATTTTGTGTGTTCAGAGGAAGAGCTGGAGAAAAGTTCTCCATCCCTCCTCCTCCTCCCTCCATCTCCACTATCTCTCTGTCTCAGATTGCTTGGCATGCGGACAGGTCGTCTCGGAGACAGCTAATATTTGTCTTTGATCTCTGCAGGATGTGTTGGCACCTTAGTGGTTGTGTGTTTTTAGCTCTGATTTAATTGCACCAAATCCCACACAGCCACTCAGCTTCAGCACATTCAACTACTCAGCAGTAAAAGAAACAGCTCTGACTTGCTTGTGTGTCCAATGCACAGGAAAGTTTTCATGTTAACGCTTTAAAGGGATACTTCACCCAAAATCGATAATTCACCAATTTTCTAATCACCATCATGCCAAAGAAGGGTTTGGAGAACTTTCTGAGTAATTAAAATGCTTTTGGAGTTCCAGGGGGGGTCCGGCTGGCAACGGATTTTCATATAATGGCGGCAGATAGAGTTCACTTTTGAATCGTCCAAAACACACACTATGAAACATCCAAATACCTCCATACTGCTCGTCCGTATTGACCCAAGTGTCCTGATGCCGCGACAGAAAAAAAATAATTATCTCTGTTTTTAGCCTTGTTGTAGTACAAAATCCTTTTGATGACTCTGAAAGTTCTCCCAACCCTTTCTTGGCATGACGGTCAGTAGAAAATTGGTGAATTATCAATTTTGGGTGAAGTATCCCTTTAAAGAGAAGGGGGACCACATTCGATTAGGAATCTGCTGCTACACAATAAGCAGCACCACAACAAGTTGTGGTGAAGTGGAGATCCTGCATCAGTCAGGAAGAGAAGCTCGCTGAAGTTGAATCTTATAAATGTATAACAGCTACAAGATGAATCAAATATAACGTTAGCTTGCTGTCTTTCTCACTCTGTCTCTTGTAGCAGAAGACATTCAAAGAGCGTCTTCCCTGCAGGCCGTACAAGTAAAGTGTGTTCAACCCCAGTGGAACAATTCAATCTACATGTTTCCTCCTCCAAAAGAAAAAAAAAAAATTGGAGCATGTTGACTCATGTTATGCAACTAGAGTGTTGTCAGTCGCCTCAAAGTGCCTGATAATTTTATGCACAAGCATGCAGGTCACTCTTTTGCCCTCACTCTGACACTTCTGTACCATAATTCCTTTCTACGGTCGTAATGAGAGCTAAGCTCCGCCCCCTCCAGGAGATAAATGCTCCTCATTTCCAAAGTCATTGCTTATATTGGTTGTGTGTGTTGCATTGGGGCCATGATGATTGAACGGGGCCAATTAACAACCTGCCTCGACAAATCCCTTCAAGATATGTCAGTGGTAATTTGGCAGAAGGACTTAGACTGGCTAAAATACTACAGTATGTACAACCTGTTTACAAGAGCAAATTGTCAACTTCCCCCCCGAAGGAATTAGGATTTAATTACACGAGCAGGTTGTAGCTATATACGCACGCTGGCTGACTCTTAAATGTGAGAGTGAAGAATGTGGAAGTTGTTTGTGTGGTTGAGTATTTCACAGGTGATTTTCCTTCAGCGTATCTCGCTAATGCACCGCTGTGTGTTCCTGTCACCGCGAGCCGCTGTGTCTTCAGGCGCTGTCACGGCTGGGTGTTCGGCAAATGTTTCAAACAGCATCACGCTCAGTCATTGAATCTTTCCAACTTCTTTACCTCTGGATGACTTTATCCTCCACTTTGAAACCAGCGTTTGTTGGTTTCTTCTTAGTTCTCGCTTAGTTTTTAGATGTTTAGATATTTACATACTTACAGGTTTTTGTTTCAGTTGTAACACTCAGGTTTGTGTGTTTATTGGCACATGAGTGATATTATATATGTCCACATTGTCTTCATCTGCAGATGTAGTTCTCCCAGCAGTTTTCTCATCTCTCTTACTTTCAAATGTGACCTTGAAAGTTTACTGTGCGCTTAGAAAATGGCATTTTTCACTCACATTTTCTTCCCTTTCTTCTCATTTCTATAGGGGAACTAAGTGTTTGTAGTTGCAGTACGACAGTTTCTTTTCCCAGTGTGAACAGGAATGTTGCCCTTGAGTCAGTGACATCGCTGCAGACTTCACGTTGGCTCCGATTTTACAGCTAAAATTACACTTCGGCAAATCATGTCACGGTCGAGTCCTGCTGCATTAGCTCCTCAGCTGCTGATTGCACTGTAACCGGAGATGAACAGACGACAATCAAATGGATTATGTTTGAGCGCTGAGGAGAAATCTGAAGTTGATGACAGGGACTGAAGTTAGATTTCTAAACAGGTTTATGGAGACGAGGGGTTTTTTGCATTGATGATAAGTGGAGAAAAGGTTTTCTGTTTTTCTTCGACTTCATCTGCTCTCTCCACCTCCTCTCCTCTCCGTCTCCTCCATCAACACCACCCTGCATCCCATATCCATTTTTCTCTCTGCCTGTTGCTGGGGGAGATGGAGCTGTCACGCCAGGCTCTAATGACATAAAATCCACTAGACTTGCTCTCTTGCTCTCCCTCCTCTCATCTCTCCATCCCTGTCTGCTCTCTCCACTGTCTGCTTGCTCTGACCCCCCACCTGGGCGTGGCCGGCCGCTGCCTCCATCCCGTCCTTATTTGTGAGCGTTTCGGGCGGAGTGGCAGCCAGAGAGGACCGGAGGGGGGGCCGAGGAGTGATGGATGGCCGTTCCTCCGGCTCTCTCCTTTCCATTCCCCGACCGCTGTCCTCTCATTGCCTTCCTGGGGCTCGGCTTTGCTGGTAATGGCTTGAAACATGATATGAGTCTAACCCGGTGTTTGCTGAGGGAGAGGCAAGGAGTCCCCGAGCCGGCCGGAGTAAGGCCTCAATCTGACAGGCTAAAGCAGACAGGGCTTCTGCAGCGAGCGGCGTGCTGATTTACAATGTGGAGGACCAGAGGAGGCGGCTGGTGGTTGATGGTGGAGGTTTGCAGTGCAGCAAGAATCAGTTGGGTTTTTTTTTTTTGGGAGGGGGGAGAAAGGGATGAAACAGGGGAGAAAAAAATGAATAAATCATATGAAATATGCACAGTCACTCTTTTCCTCCTCTTTATTTATTCATATGAGGTTTTCAGATCCAGAGTTGTGTACTGTAGACGGGCAAAACATCATTCATACTCTATAATCCTACATTTACAAGCTGCTTCTGCATCGCCTCCACAAAGACGGCAACTTGTACATCCATCATAAAGCATTTGTTGAAATGAACCCAGTAGAAGCTCTTTGCAGACTCAGCCAATACAATTAGCAGCAGCTGATTGACAACAGTAATACACGGATATGACCTGAATTAATTTAGACTGTCTAACCATGCTCCATGGAAGTGATGACCACATAATTTAAGATCTTACAGGCTTAAAGCCAAAAACAATCTTATGTAATGAGCCAGGAAATAAAACTAAAAGTGATCAGCCAATCAATACACTGTTAAAATTCTCAAGAAACAACTGACAATTCATGCTAAAGAGACATTATAGATGCAAGATTCCTCATTTGCATGACCTACTTTTCTCCCAGAAACTGATTTTGGCGGCTCACTTCACTGAAATGTGTTTTCAAACCAGCTGCCACATGTGTCCAATTTAAAAATCTGAAGAGAGAGATAATGGCATCTCTGAGAGTGTGTTTGTCCAATCAGCTGCAGGAAGGTTACATCTTGACGTGTTGGTGAAGGAGAGAAATAAGCAATTTTCTGCATGCATCACGCTGCCCCCTTCAAATGAATGCCCCAAGCAACTGACAAACAAAAATAAACCACAACACCAGCCTTCCCTCCCCCCTCCACCAAAAAAATAGAGAGAAGCCAAAATTGCGGTAAAATTGCAGTTTTGATCTGATCATGTGCACAGACAGGAGGGCAGGGCTGCAGCGGCTGGACATGATATGAATCCACACTGAACGAGGGATCAGGTGGTTTTTAAAGCTGACAGCTGTGTCATTTTATGCTAATGATGTTTTTGATATCTTTCCTGCATTTCCAGCTTTGGTCTTGTTGGTCAAATACAGACAACTGGAATATTCCACCTTCTGCTTTCAGGAAATTCTGAGTGCACCATTTTCTAGCCAGGTCTATTATTAACAGGACTGGTTGCACTGACATGGCCTACAGTATGTATTTTGTATTTACATACCACTGCAGCAAAGCACTTACATAGGCAAGTCAGAACAAGACGGACTGAGCCTACAAACCCTCTATTATAATAACAATAAGACTTTCCCCCTCTTGTTTTTCTTTTCTCGGTGTTTCCTTCCTTGTTATCCGACCCCCTCGCTCTGTCAGGTCAGAAGGGGCTCAGCAGCCGTTTGCTTCTGGCTGAGACACCAAAGGAATAAATAAATGAGTGAAAGGTTTGTTAAGGAGGGCGAGGAGAGCGGGGCCGACGAGTGGGGCTGAAGGGGGCTCAGCTGGAGAGTGTCTGAACAATAGCAAGCTGACAAAGAGAAGTAAATTGGTGCCCGAGCAGCGTTCGAAAAAGATACGCCGACCCCTCCCTCACACTGTAACTGCGCACATGTGTTTTCCTCCTTACCGTGTAATGGACTGGAGTGTATGTTGTTGTATGATCGGTTAACCTCACCCTGTGATGTTATGACTGCACATTTGAGTGACTCCGCATACAGCCAACAAATCAAACTAAAAGCTGGAATCCCTCTGTGCTGCTTGAAAACACTAACTGCTTTATTACATGTTTGGGTTTTTTTTATGTATGTATTTATTATATGTTGTGTAGCTACAAGGTTTGATTCCTGCTGTTGCAAATGAGTACCTAGCAAGTGCAATACACATATGTTGCCATATAAAATGTCAAAGAAAGAACTGTTATTCCAATGAAAAATGGAAATAATTGGCAACTCGCCTCATACAGTATACAATAGTCCATATTTATCCACGCCATGGGAAACTTTATATTTCCATCCTTATCTTGTATTATCTTACAGATCATTCACGCTGCTTCTATATTGATTCCCAAAGCCGTTTCTGAGGCCTTGCTCTCATCACTTGAATTATACATGACTTACAGTATATAAGTATATGGTCACATCCCATTTCGGTCTAAATCCACACACTGTAAGCTACATCTCCCGTACCTTCCTCCGGCCTCTAATCCATATTAGCAAACCATTGATGGCGGATGTCAGATCATATACTAATCTGATCCATCTTACCTGATCACAAGCATCTGTTTGCAGCATATTGCACTGATATAGTGAGGATGTACAGCTTGATACTTTTTTCTCTGCTAATGCTTAGAGTGTATAAACACATATACGGATTAATTATAAAAAACATGCACAAACACTTCAATATTTGAACATATGAACACATGCACATGCATTTCCAGTCTCTTTTTTCGTGTTTCATGACTTTTACAAGCATGTATGTAAAAGCTAAACCAATGCAAATACACGCACACACACACAAGCACATGGTCGTGTGACACGGGCCAGAAGCTTTTGCCCAGTGTCATTTGAATCGGCACTAAGAGGCTTAACATGAGCGGCCACTTGATTCAGCAGAGCTAGGTCTGACTCTGATCAGACTGAACGATGCCCCCCATCCCTCCTCCTCCTCCTCCTCCTCCTCTGAAGCACATCTGTGCTGCTCCCTCTGGCTCCTCCCTCCCCCACCACGCACATCTGCACTGTGCTCCTTCGGGGGCACACACACTGACACACACTTACATTCTTGCCCCCTCGGCAAAACATATGCAAAGGGAAGAAAAACCCCCGCGGTGGAAAGTCACACAGGTCCGGATGTGATTCTGTGCTTTATTAATGTTCATGTGGCAGATGGCGTTTAAATTCACCGCTGACAAAGCTACCAACTCGCCCCCCCCCAACCACCAAAAAAAAAGGCCATGGCACCACAAAACCACCTGTCCATAGTTTGAGTCTTTGCACTTTGACCTCAGGGGCCAGATGCATAAATGATGTGCGTTTCCCTGCACATAAACTGGTATTTCTAAACTGGGACACATTATTTGGACCAAAGGGATCCAACAGCCACAATGAAGGGAAAATACAAAATAAGCAGAAACATGTCATTTCATATGAAATAAAAAGAAACTTAATGGGGTAGTAATTAGATGCTCAATGCTTCCTTCATTGCTTATTATGTATTATGAGTCATTCTGTGAACTGTTTCCATACTATTTCAATATTTACCACAGCCTTAGAGGCTGTCGTAATTAGAATGTTTCTTGTCCTGATAATAATAATACTAAAGGTCAGACTGAAGAAGTGATTGTATTTAGGTTAAATGCTGCATATGTTTGCCTCCCATTCATAAGAGCATCTGTTTTCATGATTGCCCAATTTTGGAAGTGAATTTGAGTCTCGTACACATGGGCTTAATTTTCTCATTGAGTGACTTTCATACAGCGGACCCATGCGTACGCACGGCTTTATGATTCTGATGAATAGAGTGTGTATATCCTCTTAAAAGTGTTCTATTTTAAACCCAGTTTACACAGAATACATTGTAGCCTATGCGTTGACGTAATAAAATGTGAAAATAACATTATGAGCCATAATTTGAAAGGTAAATGTGCCTGCGCAACCTAAACAATATCAGCTTAAACATATAGTAGTATTTCTTTTTTTAATTCATATTTAATACCCACCAATGGAACATACTTTACGCAAGAACAACAAAACCTCTGCTCTGTGAATCTTTAAGGTATAGGCCTAATAATTTTAGTTTAATGGGCCTTTACAGTTCATATAAACATCTCACAAATGTTCTTTAAGACTTTTATATAAAATAACAGAAAGCACACTGAAGCATTTTGACGCCTAGAAACATTTTATAACCACTGACAACAGAGCTGACGTCAGTCTCCATCCTGTGGCCTGTTTTTACGTCTTTCACAGAGCAGTGAAGAGCCCGCCCCCTTACTCTGCTCTGATTGGTCAGTGGAGACGTCTATCAACGCGCTAGA
This sequence comes from Trachurus trachurus, assembly GCF_905171665.1. Lineage (NCBI taxonomy): Eukaryota > Metazoa > Chordata > Actinopteri > Carangiformes > Carangidae > Trachurus > Trachurus trachurus. Next base: position 6,397,320 of record NC_139906.1, read on the forward strand.
GTCGTTAGAAAATCCGCGAAAAAAAAGTGAGATCACCGTAGCACGTCTTTACGCCATACTTTACGTCATGCTGACGCTGGCTGAGTCTCCCAGAGAGACATCTGATTGGCTCTTTGCACGCGGCCGTCATTTTGAAACCGTTGGCGTCATTTTGAATCCGGAAGGTTGATTTTAAAACAAACACACCTGTGGAGGCAGCAGGTGTAGGTGCAGCAGGATGGACACTGGACAGGCTACTGTGGCTAATCATGACGATTTATCAAAACTTAGTAGGAAAACGTTTGTGAACAATCCCTTTTTTGATTTTTTGTGACCCATGGACTCTTATGGATTAAAGGAGGATAAATAATGGAGGAATGGACCCAGACTCAACTTCAAGAACCATCTAGAAACTCCTAAAGAAAAGGTAGGAAATGACTGTTAGCTTAGTTGCTATGCTGGGACATTATTCTCGTAGGCTAGAAACTAATAAATCACGTTTTTGTGCTTAAAATTAGTGACAGAATATCTGGTTTCTGGACTGGTGGTCTACACTGACAAAAGGTTAAAGCTTGTATCTGGTAAAAACAGGGGAAGCAACCTGTTGTGGCTGAAGTGGATGTGCACAATCTGGTTTTGCATTGTTGTTTTAGGCTTGTGTCTTTTTTGTGCGCTCATAGCCTCCTTCAGTTCCTGCTGTTAGTCCACTGTTGAAACGTTCAGATCCTGCACTGAGAGCCTTTGACTGGAAATCTGAGTCATTTTAATGGCAGCATGAGCGGCTGCACTTTAGATTTAACTGTTGAGCAGCAGAGGCCACACGCAGCTGCCATTAACCAATATTCATATACAGTCATTATGCAGGGAGGGAGGCCAGCGGTGTGGTCCAGGTTAATAGTGGCCCTACTGTGTTAATGCAGCAACTCTCCAAAAGAAACCCAGCAACCTTTTAAGAAGTGTAATGTTGCCTGATCAGCAGCACACATGACATTACAGTCTGAATCATCTGAGCAGCTCCTCGTTTGATTGATTTTTGCTCTGGGTTTACAGTCACAGTGAGCTGGCCCCATGCTAATGTCACAACCTGCTCTCTCACTGGTGTTGACCTCCCTACAGTCAGCACATACACACACTCACACACTCACACAGGCACAGAGCGTAGCTACAGATAAGATGCAGTGATTGCATGGGCCAGAGGGCAGCAGTGTGGTGAGTGTACAGTATATAGACATCAGAGGTAGGGCTGTGGGAAGGAACAGTGCACAACCGCTAGTGATGCACTCTAATGGACACATGCTTCACTTGCCTATGTTTTCTCTTATCTGCTCCCTCCTTCCTTTTGGTTCTCTCCTATACCCCTCCTCTGCAAACCTACAGTATACCCCTCCTTTCCTGCTGCAGCCCTGCTAAAAAGATTGAGGCAAATACTTCTATGGCTTACTGTATAAACTCAGTGTGAATTGTAAAAAATAGTTTTTGGAGCAATTAATCTCTCCATTTATTTTCTGACTCAACTAGTCATGGATTGTCCTTGCAAGCCTTTCTGATCTTGAGCCACTTAAGTCAAATGCAAATGATCTGTAAAGGTCAGCGAGGAGGTTAATGAAATTCTCCTTCTCCTCTTCAGGCTATAAGATACCAATCTAAATGGCTTCTACTCTTTTTGTAATCTTTTCAAAAAAGGGTTCAAGATGCGACGTCGGCTTTTTAACCGTTAATTACTTATACTGCTAACAATAAAAGCATCATGCCTAAATAACAGAAACAAAAACCCGGGCATAATGCTTTGTTGGCGCTTGGAATTTAAATTAATATTTGTGATATGAGATAACGTCGAGCCGGGATGAAAGAAAGAGAGAAATGCGAGTGTGTGAAAGTGGTCGGGTTGTTCTTCACACAGAAGCCTGAGGGCTGCGAGGCGACTAAACTCTCCAACTGTGCGATCTCTGCACACAACGGAAATGTACATGAACATACAGTTAATGTATGTATGTGTGTCAGGATAATTTATTGATTAAAATGCATATTTAAAGCTGCACCATCTGATTTTGAACTTCCCACACAAGTCACTGATACGGCTGATGTGGTATCTGGGAAATGTGCACGGGGCGCCCAGCTCATGTTTATCACTCTGGCTGCTCTGTGATCAGTGAAAAACCTGAGAGATGAAAGAGCCCGTCAATCCACTGTAACGTTTGGTTACTCCAGCTTCCTCCATCTGATTGAAGTGATGATGCGTTGCCATGGAGACAATTTGTTCTTCTTTCGCCCCCCCCTGAAGTATCACTTTGTCGTGTAAGTGTACAAGTATAGTCAAATAGGGCACATCTACAGGGTCTCAATTAGTGCAGAAATGGTGCGTTCATGGTCCCATTATGTACCTCATGTTGCACTGAAAAAAATGATTTTGTGGTGTAGTAATATTTATTAGGTTAACTGTCCTAATTTTTATTTTCTAATTGTAAGTATCAGTGAGAACTGGAATTATTCAAGTAAATCTATATATGTCATTCATGTAATAAATAAACAGTGTAGGAAGAGTAAGTTTTATTAGATATTTTCACATAATATTCAAAGGTTTCATATCATTGCACATGAACTTAGAAATATCAAGTAAGTTTTAATAGTTTTTCACGTTATGAATCCGCACATGCGCCTTGTGACCATGCTCGCCTCCAGGACGCATGCGCGTCTATAACCGCCAACATTTGAAGACGGTGACGGCGGTCAGGTTTAATGGCAGCAGGAGCGGCTAAATCACCTTTAAGGTAAGTCATTCAGGGGTTTTCCTGCATATGAAAAGTTCAAATATCATGGTTTTTGATAATTATCTTAGGTTTATACAAAACGAGTGGTTTGTTTTGTGTTCATGAAATGTGTAGCTTCCGGAAGGTCGAGCACGTTCTTTTAATGTGAAGTTGACGGTGGTTATGTGGCCGGACATGTTTAGGGCTGCAACTAGTGGCATATTTAACTATCAGAAGGTTCGGGGTCACTACTCGAGTAGTAGCCTAACGTTACTGGAATACTCCTTTGTCGACTGGGGCGGGGGGCACTTGTGGTCGTGGTTGTGTGTCGTATCCAGTGTTTGCCATAGGCCTCGCCTGCCTCTCTCTCTCCCTCGCTGGCGTTACGTTACACAGGCACATGGACGGGTTGTGTTGGAGCTCAGCTGCTTCACGTTCACCCGCGACTCGTTCCTGCAGCTCAAAGCACGAGCACCGTGTCCTACAGCTGCAGAAAGTGGTGATCTCTCTGCCGAAGCGGGCCACGACCACCGGTGTGGGGCCGTTGTTCCTGACCTGCTTTGACCGAGAGACATCACATTCTGCGGCCAGAGGCTGTGACACGGCGCGGTGCTTCTCTCCCCACCAGTAGTTGGGCTGTTTGAAGTTTAACGGTACCCAAGACCTGACTCCTGACAGCAGCAAACACACACCACCGCGTCTCCTCTCTCTCACGCCGGTGGGTGCGTTGATTGTGTTCACGCTCAGCACATTAGAACCGAGCGGGCGGAGCCTCTATGAATGACGTTCACTCGCTGTTTGTGTGCCGCTGGGCAGCCCGGAGATGAAATCAAACGCACCCCTTCTGCTGCGGTCTATCTGAACCAGCCACTGAGTTTCAATCGAACTATATTGATTTTCAATCAAGTTTTTTTTTAAGTAAAAGTGATATTTTAAAATATTTTGAAAGCATATTATCAAAACGACATGGGTTTGACAATGGTACAGTTTATTTTGGTTACATGATTCTGTAGTTTTAATGTAGTATTATGTAGTTTTGATGTCTTATCTTGTCTATGTTTTTTTGTCCTTAAGCCCAAACCACCGACTTTCTGCTGTTGACACAGTCCCCTCTCAAGCAGCAACTACAGCAAGCAGTGTCACAAACAACGTCATCTGGCTATTCAGGTAAAAAAAAAAAAAAAAGTTGAATTAAAAGTTAAACTTAACATTAGAATGAATGTCTGCAAAGATTAACAAATATTTTTTGTGTTTCTGATACAGCTTTCTCTGCCAGGATGGGCACGCCAGCAAAGCTCCGCATCATTTTTGGAGACGATGATATTCGAAAATTTGAGGTAACGATTGTCTTTCCTCGCTTCTCTTTTCTCCTCTCTCCTCCCTTTTCTTGTGTTCTTTTCTGTCTCCTCCCCTCCTTTCTCCTCTTCTCTCCTCTCTTTGATTCTCTCTCCTCCTTTCCTCTCCCATTTGCTCTCTTCTCCTCTGTCCTCTTACCTCCCCCTTCTCTCTTCTCCTCTCCTCTGCGTGCTACATGCACATCTGTATTATTTAGTGTTTCCCATAATTAGACAGGAAATAAAGTTCAGGAATCACTGGAGTTGTGCATAAGGTCCATAAGGCCTGATTTACTACAGGTTGTTTGTGAATGTAAAAGTGATGGCTAACTTAAGCTGTTATCGAAATATTTGTATTTTTGACAGTAGTCTGTAACTTGAATAAAAAATTAAGCTCTACTATGCACCTGAACATGGATCCACATATATTTTACAGGGTATCAGCAGAGAGACAGCTCAAGAGGACCAGGCTGAGCAAGTCCTGAGGATCTGTGTCTACCACACAGGAGAAGAAGATGAAGGTGCATCCGATGCTGATGTGTCGATTGGTTGAAGGGACTGAGGTACTTGACAACTGTGGAAGTGTTGCAAAGGCCTGTCTCCTGCTGATGGGCATTGTTTATGCCATGAACTTGAGTTACCAACCAAAAATGAAGTACACTTTTGAAGTGTTCCAGAAGCTTCTTCTAGAGCTTGATGTCCTTAAGCTGTCCCCAAAGATCCTGTCTCTGCGAAACAAGCTTATAGCTTCAGTGCACATGTTTGACCCAAGAGTTGTCCTTTCAAAGAGGGAACTAAAAGAAAAAACGGCACATTTGTTTATGTGGCTATTTGTCTATGTTCTCGTTTTAATGATGTTATTTTTTATTTCAACTTGTTGCACTTAATGAATGCGTGCTGTCTTCGGGTCGAGGAAGAAGGGAAGGAATAGAGAAAAGGAATGAAGGAAAGTTAGATCAGCATTTTCAAGGTAAACCATAGGTTCTCAACTGTTGGATTGTGGGGCCATTTTCAAAGGGTCACAGATGTGAGTGTTGTATTGTTTGCAAACCTTGTGGAACATGTTTGATTGAAAAACATATTTTTTCACAGAAAAATAAACGTGTTGAATTAACAGCTGCCTCATTTTTAAAGTCATTGTTTCAATACACAAAAACATCAAGAGCAAATTTAGGCAATTTAAACTGCAGAAAATATGTAAAATGCTGTGTAAATGTTACTTACATGTAGCCCATAAATAAAACTTAAAAAGGTATTTAAAATTACCTTGAAAGGCCATTGATTTTAGGTAAGATTTTTCAGTTTGCAGCAGTCAGAGTCTGAGTAAAACTTACAAAGAAGGAGAGAGTAAAATTCAATGTCCATATTAATAATGATCAGTAAATTACTTGAGGTTTGCTAGTAAAAGTAACTTGTATCCTGCAAGTAAGGTTTACTTGATGATCGCCCTTGTAGAATTTACTTACAATTTCTAAGTGCAAAAACTTTCCTAGGTTTTCCTAAGTAAATAACACTCCAAATTTTTTTCAGTGTGGTAGAACAGGTGTATTTTTAGTATCTTTTTAACTGGCGCCAATTTTTCTCCTCCTGCCCAGCTGTGAAAACATATATATATATATATATATATATATATATATATATATATATATATATATATATATATATATATATATATATATATATATATATATATATATATATATATATATATATACATATACATATGCGATAATGGTGACGACTTTAGGGCTTTTATGCCTCTTTAAGACAGAAAGAACCCCAAGAGCCCTGTGTGTTGAAGAATAGCAGAAACGATGCATTTAGGGAAAACGGGAGCGAAAGCAGCTCCCACTGTGTTTTAATATAAAACACACTGGCAATACAGAAAATGGACAATAAAATAGCTGTAGTATAAACTGCTGCTTGTTAGTCAGTGACTCATTAAATGCTCTGTTTGTATGATCATGTGCAGCATTTAACAGCTGAACATATGAATCCAGGCCCAGCAAAGTAAAAACTAATGATAAACAGTGAATGAATAAATAATGGAAATGATAAAAAATAATGGTTTCACCACAAGAACAAGCACATAGCATTACTTATCCTGCTTTATTAGCACATTTATAGCTATAGAATAAAATCTAAAACAAAGTCCAATTAAATAAATGAATTATGATGCATCTATCTAGTTTCAAATGAAACAGCATTCGACTTAAGCACAGTGGGAGAGCAGCTTCTAATATACAGTGATCCAATGTTAACATCATAAACAGAAGTTTTGTTTTCTAACTCGTTTAACATTCTTGTTCAGTGAGCTGCTGTAGTATCACGACACTTTGGTGTTAACAGATGGCATTTTCAAACTCAGCATCACTTCAGTCACTCCAGTCATGCATGTGACCTGCAGCAATCTGTGTGCATGTGAGCACCTTTCTGTTCTTCTGCACATAAGATTTTACATTTGCATACATGTTTCTGCACTGCAAACACCATAACTATGCATGAAAAGATATGACGTATAGGAAAAGATCATATATATTTGGTTACGCCGGCCTTTTAACATGGTGCTGTGCGATGTTTTTCCTCAGTGTTAGTTTGAGTGAAAACACTGACCACCGGCAGTGGACATCTTAACAACTGTGTGCAATTGAGACTGATAGGAATATGGATGAGTGAGCAGCGGTGAAGCATGCCAGGTGCAGCTTCATCAATCAAATCAGAGGAGTGTTAAGAGACGTGTCTCGTGAACCAAGCGGCCGCTTCTGTTGATGATGCCAAAAGAGCGTTTTAAAGTTTCATCAGTCACACCAGAGCGTGTCAATCACGCCGTCCCCAGCAGCTCCTATATTTACTGCCACAGGGTGCGACTATAGCTTCGCTTGTCCCTGCGTTGTTGTGTATCCTCTACATAGGCCCAGTGTCTGTGTGCAGATGACAGTGAGTCCTTTGATGTATTCAGACTCAGTTTGTTCTTACAGGACAATTTATCACGTCTCCTGGCTCCCAGGGTGAGGAAGCACAACACACAAATCTCCCCACCTTCCCCGCAGGATGCAGTAGTGGGCTAACCGTCCAAATATCCAAGATTTATGGGGTGTAAAACATCTCGGTGCACCCCTTCCCTCCTTGCCAGTAGTTTGCAACAGTAGCTTTTTGGGTCTGTGAGGGTTTGAACCTGTGAGACTCATCATGAGCTGCGACTCCACTTTAAAGTTACGGCCCCGGTTCCCCACACAGGTGTTTGGGGTTATTGATCAGGGCGGGTTGCAGTTGTGCAGAGCTTCATTGTGAGTTTGCTGAGCCTGAGGTTTTTTGACCGGCGCTGCAGCTCTGCAGCAAAGTTTTGATAAGCAAGCCCCCATTCTGTTAGTGTCTTTTTTTTTTTTTTTTTTAGTATGCACATGACACAAACCGAAAAACAAAGTGACGCGTCAGCAAAAAGCAACGATAAAGAACACTGCCAGGACAATCTGAAACCTCACACACAGTGCAGGTTTTCAGATAAACACTCGACAACCTCACAATTGGTCCAGTGGGCGTGGCTTCTCCTCAGTTTTGTGATGAGATGTGCTGCTTATATTGAGCTGAATTTAGGATTTGGGACAAATTAACGCACATCTAATGACTGAATCCATACGATAAAGGTCCTGGACTCTCTGAACAGACACTTAAAGCTGCTCTTAGCAAGTCTCGCTATCAATACATAGTCACGTTAGCCACCTTATCTTATCTTTGCACTGACTATCCTTGCACTGATGCAAAATGCCAAATGACACAGTCGACAGTCTTCTCTCTGAAAGTAATCTGACACTCGTTCTTTACCTCACCCCTCCCCCATGAAATGAACTTCTGGAAACCTCGCTACACATCTCTTTATCTCATTTTCAAGAAAATGTAGAGAATCTACAAAGGCTGACCTTCCTGCAAGGTTACAGAAGCGTTAGAGGTAAAGAAAGTTTCTCCTGCGTCTCCACCGCGGCTGTCTTAGCTAAATCGGGCGGAGCAGGCGTGACTCCAGAACAAAGCCGTGTTGACGTCGAGGCCGCAGTCGCCAGAAAGATAACATGACTACCTGTATGAGTTGCTTCTTTTTATGCATTGTTCTATGTAGTGTATTAGAACTGGTTGAACATCAATATGCAGGAGGTACATGGTGAGGAAGCTCATACAAAATCGTCTCCTCTGCTTCTCCTGCCTCTGACATCATAGATCATTATCTGTTCCAATACATCCAGTATGGCATTAACCAGAACACGCTGTTTTTTATGTTTTGTATTAAGCCAGGCAGAGGGCAAATCCTTGCATTTAGTGTCAGCAAAAGAGCACCAACACTGTGATACTTTACATTCCTCACAACAATACCAAAAGCCGAGCTGCTCCTTAGCTCCCGATCAATACTTTGTGAGCTATTCTTTTCGCTCGCTGGCATCAATTCAAATGTGTGTGTGTGTGTGTGTGTGTGTGAGCGCAACATGTGTGACTAATACATCCTCAGCCCTGACAAGGCTTCGCCAGGTGCACAGCAACCCACGGAGACTTTAGAAGAAAGACATAAAAAGAACTCTCCACGCTCCCAGCTGCATTCGTAGCTCCTTCATGAGGGTGTTAGACACCACCAGGAGATAAGAACTGCAGTCAATAGTCAGGAGTTTACCACAGGCACTTAACGGGCAGGAAGAGGGCTTCTCTTTTTTTACTGATGGTGAGCGAGCACTGGACACACAACAATACAACACAACAGCACAAACTACAGTGTAATGCAGCATAGCAGAATTCATTTATCCTGAATAAGTGTTTCATCAACTGTTGGGTCACTGGATATGAAAGGCATACCTGCAATTCATCTGTAATGAGTCAGCGTGATGGAGTGACATGGAATAGGTTATTTAAGCTTGATTAAGTTTAAAAAATATCAAGATGTAGGAATTAAAGGAGGCATATTATGCCCATTTTCCACATATTAAAATTGTTCCCAGGTGTCTTAAAGACATACTATCTCTGACATGCTTTGGTCAAAATACTCCAAGGATCAAACATCACAGCTCTTTTACACAGCCCTGTTCAGAACGGCTGGTTTCAGTGCCTGTCCCTTTAAATGCAAATGAACCACTGCTTGCCCCGCCCCAACACTTCTACTGGTACAGGTAGGAGTGGTATTATGCAAAATTGAAAACTAGTTACATCATTGTCAGACAATTGAGGGAACAGCTCGTAAAACCACATGGATTTCAACCTAGGGAGCCTGAAAATTACAGATTTTTTTATCTCAATTCTCACATTTTAGGGGCCGGATGGCACCCAAATATTATGTTAAAGAGCCTTCAAAAAGTGATATTTCCCTTATATATACCCTTTAAGTTCTATTTCCCAGCTGCACAGTGCAGTAGTTGAAGATGAGAGTAAATGTGAGTGGATTGCGAGCTGTCACAGGGGAGCATGTTCTGACAGTGTATTAGTGTCTAAATACCTATTTGATATTTACAGACTTCGCTTGGCATGATGGATTTTCCCCAAAACGCTGAACCCTGTTCTTATCTCCTGCTCTTGGCACAGGAAAAAAAAAAGAAAAAAAGAAGCTAAACCTTCAAAGCAGCTGGGAGATTTCACCGGCTGACACCGGCCTTGAGGTGGAACGGGTCTGAGAGGAATTGTGAACAGTGTAAGATGTACGACACAATACTTCTCTCACTCTTTGAAGTTAATGGAATAATAGACTTTGTGCCGCAACAAATTATTTCTGCTCGCAAAACTAAGACAGATGCAAAATTACAACAGCTTGGGAGTATTACCAGGGGTTTCATTATATCATATGTATGTGACTCAGGTCAGTGAAACCTCAAAACACCGGAGATGAATTGCAATGTTTTTCTTTGCTCCACATCAGGTCGTCCATCTGGCCGTCTGAACCCTGACTCTGCTTTTTACTCCGAGCAAGTCAGGCATCATGGATTTGGAGATAAACTCTGAGCTTAGTTCACACAGAAATAGCTGCAATGTAGCTGATACATATACTAGCTATATAGTAGTACCATAATCCTATATAAGCCTATATATAATTAATGTAGTACCTGGAGCTACTATGGTAACAGAGGTATCGTATCCTCTCTTCAGGATTTTTATTTCTGGATGTGCTGCTATGGGAAACTGAGAATACGAGTGAAGAAGAAAGTAAAAGCAGAGACTGTGTGTGGTTGTCTTAGCCGTGGATGAAATGAACGAATGATGCAGGGAGACAGAGTGTGATCGTCTGACAAAGAGGCAACACAGAGCAAGCAGGGAAAAGGATTTAACCACTCAAACATTTGAGGGAAGCAATTTGACGACAATTTTGGTGGCTGAAAAAAAACAACAACTGAATATCTAACATGACCCTCTAATAAACCTACGCACACACATATAAAAGAAGGAAGTAGCAGCTTGTGTGTGGAGTAGAAATAAAAATACAGCAGGATAAAAGCTGAAAAAAACTCAATATATCTCAACATGTTTCATCTATTATCAAACTATGTGCATGTGAGTGTGTTTGTGGTACTCTGCACAAGTGTGCATCCATTTCGTTTATGTTCCTCAGAAAAGGAGAAAAAGAGAGAGACAGAGTGAGAGAGCGAGAGAGAGTTTTCACCACTTTCTAATTGAAAGAAATGGTAATGGAAGCACTTAGAGGCAGCGAGAGTGAAGCAGGTCAGTCTACAAAGAAACGACTGCAGTGTGAGAACAGTGGCACAAAGTGGTAAATGTCATGTTGTCGGCAGGAGAGTCAGGGAGAAGTGCAGGAGGGAGGGAGGGGGGGGGGGCGGAGAGGAGGTGGAGTGTCTTATTCTCCTTCCTCGAGGTGTGAGCGGTGAAGGTGAAATCTTTTTTTTTTCTTTCTTGCTTCATTAACGTGTAGGAACAAACTCTGCACATATTCACATACAGTATTTCTATAAACCCAGTGTCTCTGAGGTCTGATATCCACCATTTGTTCCGAAGGAGCTTCTTGAATTTCATTAAATTAACCTTAAAAACAGAAATGTAAACACTGATACTGGAAGCTCACACACAAACCCTGAGGTGTACAGTAAAAACAGTAAAAAGCATCGTAGCCCCGTCCTGTTTGTGCCTTCACAGAGCTGAGCACATACAGAGCACAGTGTGGCACAGGGAGGTTAATCCAACGCTTATGTAATTTCTCTCTCATCGTTTACTCAGTGGGGCATAATTATGCAACGCTGTGTCTATGTGTATGTGTGTGTGTGTCTGTTATTACCATGCACTGTACATTTCGACGTAATTGATAGATCAGAAATAAGACAACGCTCTGTTTCCAGTGACGTTCTGCGCAACGTTTATACTCGTCTAACGGTTTCTCAGTGTGTTTGCAGCGATGGCGTCATTTTATTCTTGGGGTGTGAAGATTAACTGATACAGACTTGGCACTCAGGGGAATCAGACATATGGCCACATCAATACACAAGCAGCACGTGTTGCCAGTTTTGGTGGAAATCCTGCGACTCAACCGTCTGTAGGTTTCAGTGGCAACACCCTTCCCCTATACAGGCCCTGTTTGTTTTTTTTTTTTTTTAAGTGACCTAAAGAAAATGTTGGACTACACTGTTCCCTAAAAGCTGCATCGTCATCATATAACACTATATAACATCATTATATCCTGAGAAAAGCTCAATATTATAATGAAAGGGAGCAGCAGCATTAGGGTCCTTTTAACACAATTGAATTAGAGGCACAAACTTCCGACCCAGTGCAAATAACACAGGCGTTAGCAGCTAATGCTACTTCCAAATTCCAATGGATATGCACTAAGTGTAGAAAGTACTTGTATTCATCATCGTCATCATCAGTTTTAATTACAGCGACGTGTGCCAACAGCTGAAAAGCCCATTACATGTCAGTGAAGAACAATCTGTATATTTAGAAGCACATTTAAAACAACAAACACTGACCAAAGTCATTCAATTATGTGAATTTAATTGATGATTGCAATCAAACAAGATCACCAGGATGCTCAAATATAAACAAAGAACATTATTTCATGGGTAATTTCTGATTAAGTAATGTAGTAAGTGAAAACATATTGATGCATTGTTAGTATCAAACCACAGTCAATGTTGTTTTTCTTCAACCCCAGACAACCTCTAGCTGAAAGCACCTTTATTTTTGTAAACGTGGCTATGAACATCATGTGACCTTAACAAAGCACAAATGATCAGGTTCTTTTCCTGCTGTTTTTATACTTAAACCTCAGTAGACGTTTACCAGAGCGCTTGCACATCATTCCTTTAGTGACCTTTAGCAGCTTATTAGAGACATTTTTGAGTAGAAGGCTTCTCAGATGACTTTCAGGGACAAATACTCGTCTATTTCCTGTAATAGTGCAGGTCTATTACTGGTGTAGCTTACTTAGAGGCCAATCTCCGAGGAAAAAAACCAAACAAAATAAACAAACAAGAAGAAGAAAACAGAAACGTGTGTTCTTCTGTACATACAGTATGTGCTCAGACTATCACTTTATTCCTGTTCCCAGAACTGAGAGTGCTGGAACTGTTAGCGATACTGGAGCGGGTCCAACACTACTCAAGCTAGATAAAGAGAGATGAGGAGGAAGATATAAACTTCTAAATACCCAGAGTGAGATTGCCTGGAGCTGCCGGGTGTGTGCACAAGCCGTCCCGCTGGGGGAGGGCCTGGGGGGACTGGGGGGGCGGGGGCAGCGTTGTCAAGAGGGTGAGCAGGCCTTGTTTCAATGGACGATTAAACAGCTCTCCCAGCTCACCCCGCTGCCCCTCTCCAGCCTTCCGCACCACCTGACAGTTCCTCAAGGTCGAGTCCTCGACAAACACACACCTCTCCAGCGCCGGCCAAACCTCCTCTGACTAACACTTCCTCCCTTCACTGTCTCCACTCTGAGAGGGTAAAACCCGTCAGTGTCAACCATCCATTCAGACATTTTTAATGAACATGTCAGGGCATCCACCTTAAACAAATAATTCATGGCCTTGTTTGCCAGCTTCTCCAGTCCTGTGCTGAGACGTATGACATGCAAGCGTCAGAATAAGAGGATAGTTGTCAGGGCCTCTGTCTGAACATCCAGCTCTATAATTCAGAGCAGCATGCTGGTGAAATACTGAACAGATTCCAGTGCAGTCTGCAGGTGTTCATAATCTCCACATGACGATTCAGTGAACCGCCGGATGGCCTTGTTGCGCAACTGTAACATGATTTCTTTTTTCTTCCCAATTACAAACAAGAAAATGTGCAACTATAATGAGCGTGGAAATGACTGAGTGCTCTTGGGCTCCCCCGGGAGCGAACGCCTAATTTCTCTTGCCTCATCTCTTGGCAAAAATGTCACTTTCAATGTCAAAATGTCTTTTTAATTCAACAGGCATATCGACATGAAGTTTTACTGAGCAGTTCCATGCTCCCAAGAGGATAGGCACCTTTGATTTTTATGTAATGACATAGGTGTTTTTTTTCCCTCCCATTGCGAAGCTTTGAAGAGGAGGTAGATTGTTTTGCCTCATGAAGCACTTGAAGACTTTTTATCGTCCTTAAACCTGATGTCAAATCAGCATCCCTGTACTGCACGTTGTTGCTTTTTACAGTTCATCTCATTCACATGAGTCTCATGTGCATTTTACACCAAGTTGCATGTTGGCAAAACGCAAAATCCCACTTAGTATTTAGTGGAAAGAGAGCTGTGGTGCACTGGGGACATTTAAGGCGCTGTCCATGGTGCTGAAACCATTTTGGTAGGTGCCCATGGTGCTGAAACTGTATTTGGAGCTGTCCACGGTGCTGAAACCACATTGGTAGATGTCCGTGGTGCTGATGCTGTATTTGGAGCTGTCCATGGTGCTGAAACCACATTGGTATTATGTCCCTGGTGCTGATGCTGTATTTGGAGCTGTCTGTGGTGCTGAAACCACATTGGTAGATGTCCATGGTGCTGATGCTATATTGGAGCTGTCCATGGTGCTGACACTCTCTGCCACTGTCTTAAACTCTCTCTGACCTGTCCATGGTCCTGAAACACTTTCTGGAAATCCCTATGGTGCTGACTACGCCTCACTAAAGCACCATGGAGCCTCTGGTGCTGTCCATGGTGCTGAAATGAGGCGCTCAAAGCTAAGCCTATAGTAACCCTGGCTAACTGTGTTTGTGTTTTTGTTTTTTCCTGCATGTTTCCTGCAAGTGGGACAATTCACACCAAGCTAAGACAGGAGTAGAAATAGATAAACATAAATATAAATAAAAATATATAAAATAATTGAAGACTTGACGCATGCTTGTCATTGAACTACAAATTCCTATCTATAAGGCATTAAGCACGACACCAAAAAAGCTTCTTTGCATTATCTATGTAATAACTTAATATTACGGTTATGGTATTAGTGACATCTCTTTGTATTGCCACTTTCTGGCAGCCAAGCCTTTTCAAATGATGTCATACTTGGATTGGGTTTTGTGCTGGTGGGGACATGATGGAGTCGAGTCTGACTCTTCCTGTGAATTACAGTGTTGCTTTGTTTCATTAATTAGTCTAAAAATGTCATCCTGGGGGTGTTCTCTATTCAGTCTTGTTCTAAAATAGGGGTATAGTGTTAAAGCTGCATGGGGTGTCAGCCAAATAAGAAAGACAAGAAAAGCTATAAGGCTGAGTGTTTTCAAAAAGACAGACACACAGGAAATGGGTCATGACTGCCGCTTCTGGATTGGCTCAATAATACCAGCATGAATGCAACAGGAATGCAGCAACTGGTGATTCAAACCAAAGTCAAGCTGATATGGAGACTTTTGGCACTTCCTTCTTTTTACATAGCCCCAAAAAATGTACAGTATGATGTTAGAATAGATTAAAAATGCTGGAAGTGTCACATCAGAGTGTGTGAAATTAATTGCTTGAAGACCACTCTCTTGTTAGCCACCCTTGAAGCATTGAAAAATACATAATTATTATTAATAATAATATAGAGATAACGATTCAAGAGAGCTAAAGTGCCCCTCCAGGAGTAGTTAAAAATCATAAAGAGAAATTCTAACATCATCCGACACCCATAATTCCTGCTCATCTTAATTAGTAACGAATCCAACAGATCAAGGAGGTGGAAATGCTAAATCTTAGTTGTAATTAGATGCTACACTTGCATTTAATCAAATTCCTCTTTTTAAGCTATAACATATTCTGTTTCAAGATATCACCTTCTTGACGTGTGCTTCCAGTCATATGTTAGGTTTTTTTTTTTTTTTTTAAGATTTCACAGTCAACATTGACTTTCCTTCCGGGTTTTGGGGGATTTAACAGCATAATTCATATCAGAATCTACAAGGATATATTATATAGTAGCCTATATCAGAGAATATTATGGGAAGTAAGAATAATGATTTTGAGTTGAGATGATATTAGAGATAATATAATCAACTTTATTTATAGAGCAGCTTTTCAAAACGAGGATTAGGAAAAAAAAAACTATAAATGACAAAAATGCAAACACAATGAGAACAATAGCTGCATCGATTCACTGGAGAACAGCAATAAAACATACACACAAGTAAAACATGACAAAGCAAAGTGTGGGGCTGGAACATGGAGGATGACAGAGAGGCCTGACTGAGGAAGAGATTTAAATGAAGAGAGTTCACCGTCCTAATTTCCCCCGGGACATCGTTCCCTCTGGGTTCCCTGATGGCAAAAGCTCCGCTACGTCTGTTGCTTTAGTTTGGATCCAGGAGCCACCAGGAGAGCAGCATTAGACGACCCCGGGGCCTTTGTGAAGGCGCTCGGGGCCAAAACATTCAAGGCTTTCAAAGTGATAAAGTATAATTACAAAATCATAACAGGCAGCTGGATGAAAACAAAGAAGACAACATAGGCGTAATGAGCTCTTGTTTGCTTGTACCTGCTGTTGTAATCCCAACAGCTGCGTTTTTTTGGGATAACAGAAGAACGAAGCTGTCGATGAACAATCTTATTTTAACGCAGATGTAAAATCACAGGCATTTGTTATCGCTTGAATATTCTAGGTAACTTAAACCGCTGTGCGGGAACGCAGTCTTTGCTCTTTGGCTGCCTACGGGTGTGCGTTTGTATGCACACGTGACAAGTGTGTTGAAGTTCCTCCAGTCCGCCATGTGTTTGTGTATCTCCCAAGGAAGCGAGGGGTAAGCTCACCTACATTTGATTAAGTGGATGTGCACGCGTTTCATCCCGCATCAAAAGCCACGATTATTCCCCTTCCTGCCACACGGAACGAGCTCAGCCCATTCAATAATTGAACTTGATGAAAAGCCCCTTGCCTATTCAATAATACCTGCCACGTCCCTCTCAGCATAGGTGTGACCAATTAGAGAGGATTGACGCTTTTATCCCCAATCCCAGTGAGACAAGCCGCCGTAAATACAGCTAAGGCCGAGCAGTGTAAGGTGTTTATCTGTCCTCCGAGGCAGAGAAGGAGAGATGGGAGGCCAGTCCTTGTATCCGGGGCTCACCAGAAAATTTGGATTTGCTGCTTGGTCGCTGTGCCGAGCCTGACTTCAGCTCCAAGCAAATGACTGTTTAATTTGTTCACTGTTGCAGGTAATTTCTCTCATTCACTCGGGGGGGCCGGGCTGCCCGGTCCCAACGCGGCTGCAGGCAAATCAATAAGGCTTAAGAACATAAGAGAGCCTGAAAACAAGTTGAGGCCGAGATTCTGCGACGTGCACGCAGAGAGGAAGTCTGGAGATGGAGGGAGCGAAGGTTAAAGACGGAGATTAGAGTGAGAGGAGAGGACTGGGTTCTGTTTACAACATGAAGGTGCACGGTTTAGAGAGAGAGGGGCCGGTCAGGAGTGAATCACGGGACGTCGTCCGGAGGCGAAACAACGCTGAGGAAGCGTTCAGCGAAGGGGATGACTGTGGGGTTTTTTGGGTCTGTGTGTGTGTGTGTGTTCATGTGTGTGTGGGGCACAAAGCTCTGCATACACGTGAAAAGACAGATGCAACCAAGCGTCCAGCTCCTGAAAGCGTCGGTCTGTTTACCCTCATGGTCAGCTTCTGCTGTTGGTAGCCGTCCGGCGAGAGCGGAGGAGGTAGAGAGAGGGAGAGAGGGAGGCTGGCGCTGAGACTTTGACGTGCTGGTGAAATATTGATGAAGTTGCAAAGTGGTGTTTCGCTAATAGCCATCCTTTAGCATTTGCTGACAGGCCATTATGGAGCTTTTTTTTTTCTCTCTCTCTCTTTCTCATTGGCTGTTTTCTCTTCTTTCTTCTTCTCTCATCCATTTTCCCTCTGTCTCTTACTTAACAACCACAGTACAGTAATTATCAACAACAGCTGTTGTGCTCATTTTTGAGGAGCTGGGCAGTTTTTTTTTCAGTTTTTTTTTGCCCGACATAAATCAGCATTATTGTGATTTACACAAGTTCAGGAAAATGTATACACCATGTTTGTGTCCATACATCTGAAAGACACCAAGTAGAATTAGTTCCTACATGAAACATTTCTATATTAATTGGATTTGCCAAATTCGTTTTGGATAAACATAATTGCTGCCAGGATCACATTTACTGGCATCACATGGGGAGGACACAGTGTGACTGTGGGTTTAGCTCTGAGGTGCTGTCCTCATGTTGTTGTTTTTTTGGCAAGTCGGAGCTTTCAGCAAGTGATTAAATAAATTATGAGGCAAACAGTTACAGAGTTTCAAAGTTAGAGCTGACTTATTTTGGATTTCAGTATTTCATAAGTCCTGGTTTTAAGCCACGAAAACTCTCGCTAAAGATTTGTGGGGAACGATTCTTGGCTTGTCAGCACGCCAACAATAAATCATTGATTTTTTTTTATTTATTTCCTTCCCTTAAATCGGCTGAAGAAAAGTCCTCACTATACTGTAGGCAGTTAAAACTTTACCTTACTTATTATCTGGACCTATTAAATAAATAACACAGGCAACTTTGCATTTCCTACAAAACATACTCTATGCTGCTACTGCAAATGAGGTACAGTATAAGATAGGCTGTGTAGTGGCCAGCAATGTATTATTCTCTAATACAATGGAAATTCATACATATTAATTAGTCGGTATAACAATACGGACTAATAGTAATTTAAAAAGGAGCGCTGCAGACTGTCAGCACCGAGCTCAGTGTGTTAGCACACCAGTGCAGCCAGTACAGTCATCCCTAGTTTAAACAGAAACAATTACTTTATAGGGAAATGAGTGTGATTACAAGCTGCCCTGTGAGACTCAACAGGCAATTACAAATCAGTAAATAATAATTACTATGGCAGCTCGGCCAAGGAGCTGTCTGCAGCAGAGGAAAGAGCTCACTAGAAATGGATACTAGTAAGAACAAACTACACACTTACACACACACACACACCCCAAACGTTTTCATTAGCTGCATGAATTGTGCTTTTATCACTCTCTGTGTTTGTTGTAGTGAAACATGTTGCACATATGAACACAGATGCATGTGTACTGAAACTTAAAGTGGCCTAACAGCTGTATGTGTGTGTATGGAGTGATATAAGTATCATGACTGAACGACTACGTCTACATGCAGTCAATATTCAGGTTAAGGTCACTATTCCGGTTTCTGAAACATTCAGAATAACTTGTTTACATGCGTGAGCAGACGGGGTTATTTCAATATACATGGTAATTGTATCAAAAATCAAAAAAACAAAAATTCCTTGTGAATAGAACATGCGCAGAACACAAATTAATGTTCCTTTCGATGGGGATATCCCGATAGGCGTATACATGACCAAATATTCGGGTTAGAAAAGGAGTAACCGGGGCGTCGTTTAGCTCACTTGGTAGAGCTGCGTCTCTCTCTACTGTTCTGTGTCAATTAAAGGCAATAAAAAGCCCCCAAAAATATACTTAAAAAAAGAAAAGGAGTAACCAAGACCCCAGGGGTCATTTTGGGGTTTTTAAAAACCAGAATATGAGCATATTTAGGTTTTTCTAAAGGGTTATTGGTGTTTACATGGCCGTGCGCAACTGGGTGATTGCTAATATTCTGGTTAAAGGGTTATTGACTGCATGTAAACGTAGTCAATGACTTCTAACCAAGGCTGAAGATTGCGTGCAGCTGTGATGGACATTATTGCATTGTTATGGCCGCTGTAGTATCACTGCACTCTTAATTTGAATCACATTAACTGTTGTAAGATGATCAACATCCTCCGACCTGAGCATCCATACAGGCAGTTTGTTCCGACCCCCGGGTTATAACCACACTGGTCTTCTTCCTTTCTTCATGTGTGTCAGAATTGCCGCTAGATGTCACGTAACTATGGGTCATAATAATCTGCTTTAGTTAAGTCAGTGTATTGCATGCAATCCGGGCGAGCAGCTATAGATTACACGGGCCATTATCTGTGGGCAATTGAGCTGAAAAGTCACAGTAAATCACACAGTGCAGTGTCATTAATGTCAAAGGTTAGAGGCTGAAACCTCCAGGGATTAATTAAAGACACCGCAGCAGCAGATAGTCCTATCGCCGTTTGTGATTTACAGTATTGTCAACACACTGATGATTCTTGTTTTCAGAGCATATGTCGTTGTATCGGGAGCAGTGGACGTTACATACCACGACAAACTATAAGTGATATGAGAAATATTCAAACTTGTCAGGTTTTGATCAGAAGAGATACATGCAGCTGCTACAGTGAGTGTGTTTAATGCTCAGTTATTGTTTGGATTGTTTTGACTGTCTTCCTGCAAATCCTCCTCACACTGAAGAATAATCAGAGCATGCTGTTCCCCTACGCTTCACTCTATGTCACACTTGGTAAAAAACTATCACACTGGAGCGCTCTGCCTTGAGAAAACCAGCCTTGTTTAATTCATCTCTGTTCCACTTCTGTCATGTACTTCTGGTCTGGTTATAACCCACACCACTAATGGCCACTTGGCAAAAACACCGAGACCCATTTCAGTCGAATATCCAAGGGCTGAACAACTTCTCCGTCTTGATTACAAGTGTAGTTTGTTGTCACTGACTGGTGAATCTGTATCGTGACCAGTGATCCAGGGGCCATCTGAGGGATTTAAATGTGAAAAGGTCAGGGACCTATCTGTCTCTCTTTACTGATTTCATCAACACTGGGGTCAGATGAAGATGGACTAGACAAGAGAGAAGAATAAAATGTAGTCTGATAAAGATCCTTTCCTGAGTCTTATGCGATAAAAGATGTAACATGAGGTCTGGTTCTTCCAAAGGTTTAGGTCTTAGATTGATTCAGATGATTCTATACCATCCGTACGGGAAATTTCCCCATCGTGGAAATAATACAAATATCTTATTTTCTTATAAAAATGTCCCCAACCCTTTCTCAAGTAGCACCAACCACTCCCAGGTTATATTAAGGATGTGACTCCAACGTGACCCGATCAAATTACATTGATGAGAAAAAAAAAGTATTACTTAAAGGGATACTTCACCCAAAATCAATAATTCAACAATTGTCTACTCACCGTCATACCAAGGAAGGGTTTGGAGAACTTTCAGAGTCATCAAAACGCTTTAGGAGTTCCAGGGGGGGTCCGGCTGGCAACGGGTTTTCATATAATGGCGGATAGAGTTCACTTTTGAATCGGCCAAAACACACACTAATCCAGATACCTCCATACTGCTCGTCCGTACTGACCCAAGTGTCCTGAAGCCGCCACATGAAAAAGTTGTCTTTGGGACACTTGGGTATTTATGGAAGAGCAGTATGGAGGTATCTGGATGTTTCATAGTGTGTGTTTTGGACAAATCAAAAGTGAACTCTATCCGCCATTATATGAAAACCTGTTGCCAGCTGGACCCCCCCTGGAACTCCTAAAGCGTTTTGATGACTCCAAAAGTTCTCCAAACCCTTCCTTGGCTTGATGGTGAGTAGAAAATTGGTGAATTATTGATTTTGAGTGAAGTATCCCTTTAAAGCTTAAAGTTACACTGGTCAGATCCTGAGTGTATACATACCTCTCTCTATTGCATACTCATTTACGTCAGGAAATCCCCAGAGGATGATGCAGCATGTCCAGGGCTTAGATGACCACCACCACCACCACCTCCATATGGAAACATGGCACAGGGGCGAACAAACAGCCAACATATCAACACCATGTGTTTAAGCTGAAAGGCAAAAGCTTAAGCCTGCAGCTAAAGTACAGTAAGTCACATCTGCCCTTGATTGATATGAGAGGAGCGGTGGCCTCTTGACCTAAGCTCATGGTGGTACTTCCTGAGTATCCAACTTACTTGTGAGAGATGGGATGTGCACCAGTTTTGAAAAAAAAAAACAAGCTGCATCAGAGAAGGAAAGTGCATCTCTATAATACACAAACCTTACATGAGTGAAATAAACATTTGAATGGGGAATAGAGAACTAAGATGGGAAAAGGTCAGTATAAAGGGAATCCAGCTTTAAGTTAATGGGCTGTAAAAAAGGATGTGTCGGAACAAACCAGATAAGCTGAGGCTTGTAGGGTGAAAAAGCTAAACTGAGCTTAGATTTTAAAATTCTGACACAACCCATTATTATTACATGAGGAGGAGGAAGGAGGAGGAAGTTTGGACGGGCCTGTAATGATAATTCAGTTTGAAATGCGCTGTGTACGTGAGTGAGAGTCCGTGCATGAATCTTTATGTGTAATGACAAGGAGGCATCCTAATACGGCATCAGCGCTAAGTCAGGCTGAAATTGCGTGTCAAGAAAAGGTGCACACAGCACCTAGAGGAGGCACGGACGGAGTCAACAATGAAGCCACAATCACATACAGGCATCATCTATACTGCATCGCTTCCATGCACACGCCCACATTTCACTATGAATCATCAGCTGATCTCACCACAACCCCTCCACCTGGAACCTCCATCTCTCCATCTCTCCCTCTCTCGCTCCGTTCATCCACTTCCTCTCCTCTGTCATGGGCCAAGAGCAGTCAGCTTATAGGTACACTGTGTGTTGCATGGCCACGTGCAGCCAAACTCATGTTACATTCAGTTCCGTGTGACCACGCGGTGTTTCACTTTTACTCATTCAGACGAGGAGGAGGAGGAGGAGGAGGCAGCATGACGAAAAACAGGAGGATGTACAGAAAGAAGAGGCAGAGAGAAAGACGTGTGTGTATTTAGGTCATCTTCTCTGGCCTCCTCCTCCTCCTCCTCCTCCTCCTCGCCATCCCTTCCCTCTTCTTCTCAATTCCCCATCCTCCTGTATTGTTCGTCCTTTAGCCGGTGCAACATGCTGCCTGTTCCAGTCTACTTCTGCTGGCTTGGATGCTAATGGCTGCCTATGAAAGTTTAAATACCCCGAATGGCGCAATAATTTAATAATTACCTCTTAGCAGATGGACGGCACGAGTCTCCTCCGCCCCAACCTCCTTTAGTTTCGATTATCAAGTTGGAAAGACCGGGAGTCCTTTATGAAAAATCCAAACGTGAGCACAGAAGAGGCATGTGAAACTCCAGCATGCGTCTATTAGGAACTGTTAATAGTGTTTTGACCGTGCACCATCTGCATGAGGTGATCCATTCCCCTCCTGTCCTGTGGGAGAATAATTAGTTAGTGTGCACTTCTTTTTTTCTCTCACATATAAATTGCAGTTTTCCCAAAAGCTCCCTCTCTTCTCGTCCCCCTTCATGTAATGCAATTTGTTTCTCCACAAGTGCACGCAATCTACTTTGAAGCAGCTACATATAAAAAATGTGTGCATATTTTAACGTTAATGTACTCCCCATAGCAGCTGTGAGCTTTAGAAGAGTCATATGCTATGCTATGCTATGGGAACACTGTACTCTACAGCGTGACTCTGGTGTGAATTTGCTCCACTTCCCTTCATTAGCTCAATTTTTCATCATATACACTCATGCCTGTGTGTGTGTGTTACCTTGGGGACCTTATATTACAAAGCCAGCAGGATTAGGTAAGAAGAGCAAGAAGAGTGTTTTCAGCAAAAAAGAAAGGCATGTTTTGCCCTTATCTAAGCATATACCTCAAACAACGAAATGGCTTCCACATTGCTGTGTCATTCTCCAAAATTACAGTATGTGCCACAACTAATGGCTTTAAAAGTGGGTGAAAAGTCCAATTATTCCAACAGCGTTTCAAAAAGAAATTGGTGGTAATGGAGCAGTAACAATTGAGTCTCTCTGTGCCATCTGATCAAATGCATGCTAGAACATTGCTCCGAACTGCATCTGATGTGACTTTGAGGAAACGTAAGTGTTATAGAAATCCAGGAGGGGAAGAAAAAGAAGAAGAGAGACAGAGATGGAGACGGAGAGAGAAAGAGAGCCGAAGAGCCGGAGAGAGAAGCAAGTGACTATGCATTTCAGAGATAAGTATAAATGGGACAAGGGGATGGTATGAGTCACGCTTCACAAATCTCTAAGCCGAGCCAGAGCAGACCTGGGTCTGCGCTCCCTCCCTCTCCTCCCCTCTCCGTCTTCTCCCTCTATGGGGTGTGAAGGCCCCAGGGTTCCAGTTTTAATTACTGATGAGAGATGCAGAGCCTGAACACCTGGCCTTACCTCTCAGCGCGATTCACTCTGGGATCATTCCTCACCCGATGGTATTGTATGACGAGCACTCAGCCCGCAAATAAAGCCTAGCGCATGAAGTGTGCATGCGTCTGTGTGTGTAGTAGCTGCATGTTTGCGAGTCCAGGTGCTGAAGCTCTTCTGGGGCCTCCGGATGAAAAGTCCTAACTCCCTGCTTCAGCACAATATTCCCCCCACAGCCTGGATGGAGCTTCCCCGGAGCACAAAGAGCAACATGGAGGTGGCGCACGGTTGAGCACGTACACTAACCCCGACCGCTGAGGAATGCTAATTTGGATAAAACTTGATTTTACCAGAGCCTGGATCACGATATATAGGATAGAGGAGAATCTGGTGATGGGCATCATCCAGTGCAAACGTGTCTGGAGCACATCATCGTCGGCTTACGCAAGAAAGTGTGACATGACACCAGTGTGTGTGATTCCTGCTACCGCTGTCAGATTAGACACGTTTTTTTTTTTTGGTTTTTCATGTCTTATGAGCAATACCGCCTCTAGTATCAGACTGAGACCTTTTTACTGGAGTGTATCAATGTTGTGTGTTTTTCAAATTGAAAATTCAGCAGCAAAAAACAGGTTTGGTAATTTTGTGATGTCAAAAAATAGCCAAGAAATAACAAGTAATTACATCATAATGTCTAGAAATAGCCTAGAAATAACAGTCAATTTCATATGTCGAGAAATATAGCCAAGAAATAATGATTGATTGCATAGAAATAACCGATTGTAATTGACAATTGCAAGGACTTGATGGAGAAAAATTCTGGCCTTTCCCAAAAAATTCAAAGCATGAAAAGCATGTGCAATCTTTTGCCTTTATGAAAAACATGACCTTACTATGAAATTGACCGTTATTTCTTGACATTACTACATAATTATCCCATAATTACAGTAGCAGCCTGTAAATTCAAGGGTTACCACTAGGGGTGGGCAAAAATATCGATATGGCAATATATCGCGATACGTTATACCGCGATACGATATCGATATTCAATATTTAAATATCGATTTTTTTTTTTAAAAAAAAAAAAATTTTAATTTTTTTTTTTTTTTTTTCATTTTTTTTTTTCAAATAATAAATCATGTTTCAGACCTAAATCCAATTGAAATATGTTGTTGTAACTTGCACTTGTATAAAATGGGGGCGGCGCTGTCTTATAATGTTACAGAAAATTATTTTTAAATACCATGAATGGAAAATTACATAAAACAAGTTGCTACTGACTTTTCAGTATCATAAAGCACTGTCTTGGTTTACATAAGACATGTTATTAATGTTCATGCACTTTAATGTCTCCAGCTGTACAGTGTTTATTCATTTGTACATTGTACAAAGTTTTGGAATAAATGCATGAGACTTTTTCCTTTTTATGTTTTTTTTTCCATTCACATATATCGTGATATATCGTTGATGAAATTTCTTGCAATATATCGAATATCGCAGATATCGTGTATCGTGATATTATCATTATCGTGGGCCAAATATCGCCACAGTATCGAATCGTGAGTTACCCATATCGTCCCACCCCTAGTTACCACAGGTTTTAGTTAATTGTCACTAGTTTAGAAGGACTATTTGTACCACAGTGGTGTTAAGCAACCATTGTCTTTGGTGAAGGTAGCATGCTAACCAGTTAGCTGCGTTCTAGCTATCCCACATACTCATTAGGCTGTTTGTGTGAAATGACTAATTTCAGGTCAGGAAACGTCAACAACGGCTCCACGTGGCCTGGATTTTAAAAGCGGCTCCTTTTAATGTGATGACTGTAGCGTTTTGCTGAAGGAAATCAAAGCTAAAACTTGAAAAATTTGCTCCGATTACGCTGCTGCAGTTTTGCTAATAAGTTCCCAGAAGGAGCGAGTGAAGGAAGGTTGATTTAGTCTGGACACATTTTCACTCCTGTGATGTCTGCTTAGCTTGCACTTTCATGTTTGACCTCATCTTTCTTATCCGCCTCTCTCTCTCTCTCTGTCTCTCTCTCCATCTCTGTCTCTCTCTCTATCTCTCCGTCTCAACACAATGCCAAACTGCAGATGCACACGATTGTAAACGTCTGCCTCATCTCACACTGTCCAATTAGCTTTGTTTTTTTTGACAACTTCAGCTCTATCCATCTCGGTGTGTTTAGCTCTCCACCACCACCAGTCTCCCCTGCCCTCTTCTTTCTCTCTCTTTCTCCCTTCTCTCCTTCATACTGTATCTCTTCTCTGTTGGATTTTTTCTCTTCCAGCGTCCTCTCATCACTCTCATCCTCCTTCTTTCATCTCCTCTTTCTCTTCTCTGTCTTACCTTTTGATAACCGTTTTCTCCTTTCCTCCTATACTCCAGATTCTCCCTCTCCCCTCCCCTCCTTGCCCCAGTCCCCATATCACCATTCATTTCATATCACGCTAGCATGGCTTGTGGTGCGGCGTCGCGCCTATTGAATAGTTATCAGAGTGTGTCTCCTCTCAGCTGCAGTCATGAAAGCTGAACATAGTTATGCAGGCAGTGGCTGCCGGGGAAGACGAGGGGGGGGTGGGGTTGTGGTGGTGGTGGTGTTGGAGGGACAGTGCTGCTGTGCCCCTGGAGATGGATGGAGGGGATCAGGAGCTTGACTGACAAGGCAAATGGTAATAAATGACTCTCATGCCAGCTGACGAATGAACGCCCAGGACCAGGAATAGAACCAATCAGAGCAGATAAACACTGACATGACACGCTGTTTGTGTGTTCTCCTCTAAAATGACCCACTTTCCCGTTCTTCACAGCACCAAACAGTGCTGAAAAACCAAAACTCCCTCCTCCATGTATTATGCATGGACCCGGGCCGAGGTTGTGAATTTCACATGCAGCCTTCATGTATGGATGTGAATTTTTGTGTGCACATGTGCATCGCATGCACCTGTTTGTGTGATGTTCACAGCAGTGTAGCTGTGATGGATGGAGTCCTGTGCTGCTCCTCGGGGGCCATTAGTCAGGCTTGAGAGTGGGGGCCCGGCCACCTGGGTATGATGCACCACGTTAGAGGTTGAAGGCCAGGACAGACACGTCTCCACTGAGTGTCTATGTGTGTTTACGGTGCTTTATGTGCGCCTCTGTGTGCTGGTGTGTCTTACACAAGTAAGTGCAACCTTGCAGGTGTTCAAGGCAATTTTAGATTTGTTAGCGTGGAGCAGTGCACGTGCACATAAGCTCTTTTATGACGCCGTGGCCTGACTTTCATCCTCCCTCAGCGAGCACATACAGTACATCCATCAACCATGCTTCACTTGTGTTGGGAAAGAAAGGTGCATGACACACGACAGGTATTCACAGATTAGAATACTGATCGCTACTGCAGTTTGAAGTCATTTGTGTTTTATAATGTACTACACCCAACCGTTATGGACAAGTGGACAAAATAGTAGCTTGTAGAAAGGCAAAGAGAGAAACACAAAGTGTTGCTGTTTCCTCTCTGTTCGACCGGCTTCTGCAACTCGCTGTGTTTTGTTATACAGGCTTGTTTTCATTGATCCGTCTAAAAAGGTGAAACCTGATACTGGGGTTCTCTGTCTATATTCGAAGCTAAGTGGAAATCTACTGCTGCACTGGGCAGTAAAATGTGATGATTTTGTCAGATTTTAACATCTACAGCTTCCATTAGATTCTGACAGAACGCCAATGGCTCTGACCTCTGTGACGGGTTGTTTAACAGTGGCAAATGATACTGTTTATGTCTCAGCAGGGAACTGATTTGACCTAAACTTGGTGGAGTGAATGAGGCATGAGGGTCTTTGGGGGCATTGACAGGGAAATTTGGTGCAACTACTTATATTGTGTTTTTTTGGCTTTATTTTAAAATGATAGTTAAACATTTTGGCAAATTGGCCCACTGCCATAATCCCTATAGCTTTAGCAGTAGGTTTGTTACCTTTAATTGTCGGTGCAAGCTATTTTTAGAACGGCGGAGCAGAGCCGCGAGCTGCTCAGAGCTACGCTACGGAGGCTAATGGGATTTCTTGGTTTCCCTCATCAAACTCATCAAATACACAATCCAACAACTCCAAAATGCTCTGGTGACCTGCACATTCACCACACTATGAGATAACAGAAAATTACCAGACAGAGTTGTTTTAGAGGCAAATACAGAGACTGCTTGCCGGAAAAGTGCCCCCAACGGGAATGCGCATCAGTGGTTTTGTATGAATTTACCTTGAAAACAACTCTGTTTCGTAACGTTGTGTTATTATCTCATAGCGTGGTGAATGTGCAGGTCACAACTTGTCCACCAGAGCGTTTTGGAGTTCTTGGATTGTGTATTTGATGAGTTTGATGAGGGAAACATAAAAAATCCCATGAGCCTCCGAAGCATAGCTCTCAGCAGCTCGCGGCTCTGCTCCGCTGTTCTAAAAATAGCTTGCACTGACAATTAAAGGTAACGAACCTACTGCTAAAACTATAGTGATTATGGCAATGGGCCAATTTGCCAAAATGCTGAACTATCCCTTTTAATAATCACAGTAAAAATGAGACAGGAAAGTCATTGAGAGATGAGGGATGACAAGCAGCAAAGGGACAGAAGTTGGATTTGAACGAGGTTAGGACTAAGCCTTCATGCTCTGTGCTCTACCAGGTGAGCCAACAGGGTTTCATGATATTTAGAGATATTTCAATATCTTCCCCGGCATGTCCTGTGGCCTTGGAGGAGATATTCGCTCTGCTGCTCTGCTTTGAGTGCCATTCTAGTTTTATCTTGATTTTAAGCTACAGATTGCCAAAGGCTACAGAGAAGAAAAGTGATACTCTGTAAATGTAACATAAATTCTTCAAGCAAAAGTTTCTAAATGAGATGTAATAAGTTCAATTTTTTATCCCCAGAACCTACAGATGTTTACAGATGACAATAAGAGCCTCTTCAAGACCTAGTGATTCTGATCTGACTCACAAATCCTTCTCTTAGAAGAAGACACACTCTCTGAACGCCTTCAGGCTTTTGTATTTATTACCTCCCTGACACGCAGCTGCATATACAGCATTTGTCAAAAAAAAAAAAAAAACCTGGTTACTCATAACAGGTTGACTCCAAGTGCATCCAAAGGGAACTGCAAAGTATTTCATATTATTTCATATAATGCACTTTTCTTTCCCGGGTGATTTAATGAAGGAGCCACAGCTTTTACTTTTTTAGAAGCAACTCTGTATCAGTGAACCAAACCTCTAGCACCCTGTAACCCAGCCCGACTGCATGCTTGTCTACACTCCTCAAATCCACGTTCCCTTTCCTCCACTGAAGCCTGTTAGCTGACCAGCCAGCAGCCTTTACCTCAGCGCCCCGCTAGCCGCACACACACAGCCTGCCGAGACCAGTCGCACCCACTCAACATCAGCTACCCTGAATTTTTCTGCATGGCTCATGCTCATGTTCACATTCTCACACACACACACACACACCCACACACATTTACATGTAGACTGTGCAAGACTTCATACGTGGGTGGAAATATGAATGTACAAGTGCACAATCGCATGGACCAAAGTGGACATCGTGGCAGAACAAACACACACTGTCAGTTTGGCTTCTTGCCCGACTAATCACCTTTGCTCGATGGTGGACATTGTACTAACAAGCTTCTCAACATGAAACGGCATCTCTGCTGTGTCACTCCAGGCCTGAGCTCAGGCTCCTTCACTCCATCAAAGCACCGGAGCCACAGCCACTGACATGTGGATGCCCCGGCACCTTCTTCAGACTTGTACCTCAAAGGCATCACAGACGTTAGCTGGGGAAAATATAAGAATTTAACCAGACTTTGTTTTGACCACAATGTTTTTGTGCAATTTAATTTCTCCTTTTGCTGTTTACATTTACATTATTGCACTGATAACAGCTGCTGCTGCCCAAGAGGTTAACTTGTCATTACATAATGACATAAGGAGCCAAAATTAAACAGTGCAATTAACCTGCATGTGTAATTGTGCTATGATATATTAATTTATTAATCCATGTGAAAATTGCCAGGTCTATCTCCAAGTGTCTCTGAAGGCTTTGGCTGTGAAAAAGGTTTCTGTCACCTCTGTTTTCTTTTTTATTCTTTTTACGATTATAATAATATTCCATTTTAAATAGGGCTTACTTTATAAATGAGGCATTGGAGCTTGTGAGTTACAGCAGCAATCTGAACTGTTAGACACCCGCTGCTGCCCCCCCCATTCTCAAAAACAAAGTCACACAGGAGCCAAGTGATAATGATGTGTCTTTATATGATAATGACAGTTCTGTCAAGTCTCTGCACAAAGTTTGCAAGGCTATCCTCCTCTTCTTCCACACATAATGAATGGTGTAATGCAATCTGTATTTTCAACTGTCTTTTACTCATTTTCCTTATACTGTAGATATCTCACACTGCTCCTGCTCTCGCTCAGCAGCACCACAATACCATTGATCATCCCAATGTTTTGGTCTCAGTTCGCAAAAACCATGATGCTAAACAGATAATTCTCCACCCACCTTATGTGCCCTGTGTGCCTACAATTATAATCAGATCTACTTACAAGATTGTTTACAGAAATTGCAATTTATTGCCACAATTCGAGGCATTTAATCTTATGAACTATCCTGGGTGTGCTATAGATGGAGCTGTAAAGTCCCTTAACTGCCCTGAGATCTTATTCAAAATACTTCTTATCAGTATTACCACCTCTCTCAGGTAGTCACCTCTTCAATATGCTGATATCAGCTGATCTATACCATGTGCTCTTATCTGTCTTCACTTATCCTGTGTTATAATGAATGGGGTGTGTTTTTTTCTATAGGGACGTTTCATCATGTAGATTACATGCAAAGTGGAACATATGATGATCTTTGATAAAGTGCTTTTTCATCACTCATTTAGTCATCACCCATATGCATTAGAGAAATGGTGATCTAACTCAGCTGCTTTCCTATACAAGCCTCGCCTGCAGCTCTTTGATAGAAACAGATTAGTCTCATTCATGGGGTCATGTTTCCTGTCAACTGATTGGCCAAAATTAACCCAGTTTTGGAAAATCAGTCGATCTTGCCTTTTTTTGTGGTTTGGAGAGCTGTGTTGCATTTTTTTCTGATATTATTTCATAGATGGTGAAAATAATTTCAGGCACCCCAGAGCATGTTTGCTATCATACTCACACTCACGTATAGTTTTCCATTTGCCTTGCTTCTGAGTTTGCATCCTTACTAAGCTGCAAATCAGATTACCGCATGTCCCAAATCTTAAAGCCTTAAATATGTATGACCCATTTTAATGAGGTAGTATAGCTCGGAGCAATTTTCTTCTAAAGCCAATATCTCTCCTCTTACACGTCCTAGCAAATTGCAAAACATACTGATTACCTCTGTGTCTCCCACACACGCATACGTGAACACTATGCTCGTGGAAGAATGGACGGACTGACAGGCAAGCTGCTGCCATATTCTCCAAACAAAGAAACACTCGCTCTCGTTCAACTCCCCGGGATGTCGGATATCTTCCAGCTCTCTCTGGGCTGCAGCGATGAGAAGTGGTCGCGAAACAAGGAGCCAGTGAAAGGCACCAACACGGAGCGAGGGAATTACAGGAAGAGAAGGAGACAGCGAGAAAGGGAGAACGGAGAGATGTAGTGCTAAGCAGCTTTAAGACAATGTGGTGGGGGAGGCTCATTTTAAGACCAAATGGCTGCTGCTACCCCATATCACTGCTCTACATAAACACACCCCCACACACAGAGATAGAAACACAAACATGTGCATGTGAAGACACACACCGACACCCATCCGCCTACACATACAATCCACTATCGCTGCTGCACATGAGTAACCCAGATGTGCTTCCCACGTATATCTCCTCTCTGCACCCCTCGCTCAGTGAGAATAAAGAGGACGGGGAAGCAGTGTAGGAAACAGAGGGAGAGACGAGGAGAGGGGTGTGCTTTACAAAGAGAGGGGGTGGTGAAGGGAGATGGAGGGGTGATGGGGAGTGCAAGGACACGTAGAACACAAGCAAAGAAGACAGAGTGAAGGGTGGGCAAGAGAGACGGCAGCGATGTGTCCCAACAGTACAGAGGGAGAAAACGGGGAGAGGAAGAGCGGGATGACTCAGACTAAAAGATGAGAGAGGGCACAAGGAGAGGAATTCAATAATACATGTTTGGGAATCCCCATAACACTTCATGGGACTGTCTCTGCCTCCAAGATGGACAAATGAAAGCAAATGGATTGTAACTAGGGAAAAAACTATGGGGGATGCGGTTTTATTTTGGACATATACTGTGTTGCTGGGTAGTTGCAAAGACCATGGAGTACAGTTTAAAATGTGATTCTTAGATGGGCTTGTTTGCCATCTTAATGACTTCCCACAGGTGCCTCGAAGCTTTATGATATAGTCTTCACTACCTGGTCAGGTTGTAGCTTCTTCTTGGGGTATGGCTGGTTTAGAGTGGGATGCTAAACTTGGATGGTGGCACATATCGAACAGTGTGGCGTTCTTCTTCTTCAGGTTTGCTTTGTTCTATCAAAGGTCAGCTCTGTCAAGATGGTTTGCAACTGGGTTTGCAAATTTGCATGACTCTATTAAAATTCAACTCTCCCTGGAAGAACGGCTCAAAATGTACTTCTGCCTCATGGCCAAAACCCATTGATTGTGCCAATTCCATTACAATGATTGATTTTACTCTCAGGCTGAGAGATAAGGGGTGAGGAACTCGGACATCCGGGGGGAACTCGATGCAAAGAAGCTGCTTCTTTTGTATCAACGGGAGCCAGTCGAGATGGCCCCTCCTGGGTGCCTCCTTCCTTTGGAGGTTTTTCCCGGGCACATGATCTGACTGAATGGAGAGCCCAGGGTAGACCCAGACCTCACCGTGGGGGGATTACATGTCCCATTTGGCCTGGGAAATCCTCTGGATCCCCCAGGAGGAGCTACAGGACGTTGATGGGGAAAGGGACGTCTGGTATATCCTGCTAAGCCTTCTGCCTCTGGGATCCGACCTTGAATAAGAGGAAGAAGATGGATGGATGAATGGATGGATGGTGTGACCACATCCTTATTGGATGGAGAATCAGAGTCAGGATCAGTGGAGAGACTGCTTGAGGTGATATGCAAACACCCCTGGAGTAGTTTGCCTTTGAGCACCTTAGCTACCAGTGTGTCTGCAAATCACATGGGGTTTGTTCAGAGTAAGGTTGTCTGAAACCTTCACTGTAGGGAGTTTGATGAAAGGAATATTGTGACAGTGTCTTTGACAGAACTCACAATGTGAGATGTTAAATCATTTTGGGAAACCTTTGTTCTTTTAGTAAGAGAACCATGCACACTGTTTTCCAGCAATACTACTCCTACCCAGGTCGACGTAACACTAATACCCAGAGATAGCATTCAGAATCAATTAGAAAACTCTGAGAAATGCTGCTTGACAGTCCGGCATAAGAGTGTATTCAGATTCAGAAGAAGGCTGAAAAAGCCCATCTTTATTATCCACATTGGCCACTTAATTGCCAATTACTGTGGTGTGATATCACATAATCATATTACGGGATTCTGGCTCTAGAGGACAAAATCCTCCTGTTCAGATACAGCACAACTTAGACTGCACCAACGTTTTAATTGCAGTGTCAGAAAACACAAAGAGTTTTCATGTAGGGTGGTTCAGAAAATGACAATGCTATGATAAAACCTTTGAACAGCAGTGTAATCAAGTCACAAGAATATTACAATATGATGAAATATGACTCGCACAGACAATTTATTAGACATTATGTCAACTTTATTGCTTCAGCGAAAAATAAATAAGAGCAAAGCACAAATGACAAATTAGCCACGGGCCCTTGTATGCTTGGTTGCGTATTGTGCGGCAGGTGTTTGGGATCTGAGCCTCCAATTCTGTTGAGTTCTGCAGCTCTGCGGTCGAGGGAAGTCCTCAGCTGGGGCGACGCTGATGGACAGCCTGAGGCGGGCGCCAGATGCTCCCCCTGCAGGTGATCCATCAGCTCGGTATTCATCCAATTAAGTGGATCGTTCAGAACGAAGTGCGTGTGCATGGGGCCGTTCAGATGTAATGTGTTAGACGTGAGTCATGCATGCTCACAACTACAGTGAAGCCGTAGCGTCACACAAACGGTGCGTTGTGCCCGGTTTTTCGTGCATGTCCGTGGTGCACAGAGGAAATATCGAATCTTTTCGGAAGGAAGCGGGCGCACTGTTGGCGGACCTGCTTCTCATACAGCGACATGCTACCCGACTCTCAGTGCTTGTCGATTTTGTGTCAAATC
The DNA here is from genome assembly GCF_905171665.1 of Trachurus trachurus. Classification (NCBI taxonomy): domain Eukaryota; kingdom Metazoa; phylum Chordata; class Actinopteri; order Carangiformes; family Carangidae; genus Trachurus; species Trachurus trachurus. Next base: position 6,431,167 of record NC_139906.1, read on the forward strand.
CCGGTTACCAGACTATTTCCCACGGAGCTCTGCCCAGAGATGTAGAGGTGTATTATAGGATAGATTTCATGACCACTGACTTGTATCATCAGAACAACCTGTGATTTTCAGCCTCCTTTTATATTGAGGAGGGACAATACCTGGAAATAATCATTTCAGTTATCAGTATGATAAGGATAAAAACACACTATTTTTATGAAGAGTGGGAAACACAGTTTTGTTCTTCAAATGTAAAGAATTAATGTTACAAACTAAGTAGTTCTCGGCCATTTTCATTTTGTAAAAGTAGCTCTCAAAGGAAAAAAAGGTTGGAGACTCCGGTTCTAGATGTTCAACTTTCTTCAACAGGTGGTTTCTAGTTTTTCTTCTGTTTGCCATTTGTTGTTGGGCAGGTGGTACAGTGATTTAACTGTATTGTGAATATATTTTAAACCAAACAACCTACCAAAGGTGGCTAAAATCATCTCTAGTCCTCTGTGCTAGAGTTTGTTACAACCTGTAGTTAGCTTGTGCTGTTAGGCGACCTCTAGTGGCCAAAGTAAATGAGATTAACTGAGGTCATGCTCCCAGTTGAGCTGAGTTGAGTGGATGGATTCGTCAGCACAACATTGGACTGAACACAGGAACCCACTGTTTGTTAGCGGCATCATGCTCCATTTCCACTACACACAGTTTGTGTTTTTTTTTTCTCTGTGTGAACGTGTACATGAGTGTGTTTAGGTGCCTGTGTCTGTGTTGTGTACCCACATTAATATTGCATATGCATCCTGCTCTAAAAAAAAAAAAAAAAGTGTGCGTGAAGGATTCGCTTGAGAGCACCGTTCTCAAAACAGATTCACTTATAATTCATTTAATTTAGGCACTGCACCATGTGTTATGCAGAGACCGCCATTTGATGTGCAGCCTGTGCTTGGATGAGTTTAATTACTTAGCCGTCAAACAAAGTTATGCAGCATGTGCACTTTCAGAAATATTGCGAGTCTGCCTCTGTATTATTAGACAATAACTGATGATTGTGCTTTATTTGATTGAGACATGTCTGCAATGCAATATGAGCGTGATCAGTGCTGCAGACAGGCTCCCAGATAGTCAGTGTATGAATGATTGAAAGATATTGCTAATGGACTGTGCGGGTGTTTGCACAGGTCCTACAGCTATATGCTTTGGTGGAGCCATCTTTTTTTTTCCACATACATTCATCAGAAGGCGTATAGATAATATATAATATATCTTCCCTGCAAGCAAGGCTGTCTCTCCTCCCACAGCTGACATTAACTCTGAGTCCATACAAGAATAGACGTTCCCAGATTACTCTTACAGCCAATCAGAGTGTCCGATTGGGAGGCCTGTCTCTCAGTTGTGTGTATAACCAAACCAAATGGGGACAATTCGGTTTTATTCTGAGCTCAAAGTAAAGAGAAGTTGGTCTAAGTTTAAAAATGTAAGACACCTCAAATCACCTCCAGCACAATTGAAACTAAACGTTTTTTCAGTGTGGTGGATGGTTTTCAGTTCTTTCATCCTCCCATAATAGTGTAGAAGTCTATACTAAGTGACTTTATTTAATTAGCAAAAATGACGCAATATAAAATATATTATAATGCAAAAAAAACAATTTAAAGTTCAACTACAATGTCACAAGTAGGAAACTGTTGGCTGCCTTCACTGTAAAAACTCATAGGAATGTTGTATTTTAAAATAGCTGGATAGAAATGTATACAAGTGCAAAAGCAAAAACAGTAGTGAGTATAAATATTTAAAGAAGCGTATATAATATAAATGTTTTTTTTATTCTTGTTTTTTGGCTTAAGTGAAGGCGAGGACATAGATGGAAATGCAAAATAAAACAGATGAATGAAAACAGTTGGATTATGATAAACAGAGCAAATGAAACCATATCCTCACAGACTAATAAATACACACCCACATACTCAAAAACAGAGACACACACACACATATACACACTGACAAACCTATTTCGATAAGAGATATGTGTAACTGCAGGCCATTACTCCCACAGAGGCAAGAGGCAGCTTGACTGGGAGCTAATGGATAGAACCATTACAGCCAAGGAGAACCAATGTTTCACCATTAGATAAGGAATCAATTATGTGTTTATATGTTGCTTTCTGCCTCTGCCTCCCTTATTCCTGCCCTGCAGCCCTAAGCTCCAGCTCTTATTAGAAACACGGCTGAAATTCATCCAACCTTCATGCGGGGAAAGGTCGGAAATTTCCTTCAGGATCATCTTTATCCCGCTCAATTTAAACAGAGAGGGTCTGTGCTCTGAGATATATGAAATTAGCAAAATAATCATGTCAGAAGGAGAGTTACATGAAGTAGGTTAACAAAATGCACTGTGGCATTCTGGCATTCTGTGCTGTGATGATGCATGAAACAGTTTTTTTTTTTTTTCTGTTTTTTTAATATATTTAATAGAGCTTAAAAATCCAGAGTGCCAGATGGTGAGTTCCCACTGAGACAGGATGCACCTATGACATGAATTGAAATGAAGAGTAAAGAGAGAAAGAGAGAGGGTGGGGGTGGGGGTGGGGGTGGGGGTGGGGGTTGAGAGGGGGGGGGGATAGTCATCTCTCATCTGTGTCTCTCCTCTTCACTTTGTCCTGACTCTTGTTGCTCCCGGAGATGAGTCGTCTGAACAGAGAGGCAACAATGTGACAACAAAGCAACAACTGAGGACAAAAAGACGTATAAAAAATATATTAAACACATATTTATGACAAGTACGGACTGACATCTTAACTACACAAACGTCGTCTTTTTTCTCTGGCGACACAGTGAGGGAGCGTGATGTGAGGAGAGAACCTACATCACTCAGTCCAAGGACTTTCTGCTTTTTTTTTTTTTTTTAAAGCATCACAGATTGTGGGAGGAAAGTGATGTTTGCTGCTGCACAAGTCGAACAGTTGTTTCAGTAAAACTGGCTATGACAGCTTAGGTGCTCTAGCAATTCAAATAAACATGTACAGTAAATGTAAGTCATCATGAGTAGTAATAAATTAAATACTAGCTTCAACACAGGTAGTGTGAAACATTGTTGACAGCAGCTTAAGACTTGAAAATGGTATAGGCAGTTGTCCCTCTGTTTATTCATCGAAAATATGCAACACACACAAACTAATTGGGAATGCATGGTATGTAAATATATGCAAATACGATTAATATCAATATTCGGTATGCATTTATATATTGTCATCATCTGTTGGTGTAGCCTCACAAACATTGATATTTGATGAGCTGAGACAGCACAAGGTCAGGTCAAGGTACTGCAGGGATGAGGAATTGATTCCCACACGGTCAGGGTGTGTATAGGGTTACCTGGTCACATGCAAATATTTGCATGCACTGGCACACAAACACCAAGTCTCCTGGCAGCTTTTTTTTTTTTTTTACTGGGAAGCAGAGAAAACTGGCTCCATTTTTCATCACAGAGCAGCTCCGTGCACACGGCGGTAATAAAAACTGAATCTTATTAAACTTTTTAAGCTCCTGAAAGGACACAAGAAGCAGTGTTTTCTCTGATAAATGTCTTATTTAACAATCTCCCTGGACATCCTAATTGTGGTGTTGGCTCGTGTTTCAGTGCACTGAACTGGAAAACCTTGGCATCTGTGCTGCTCCCTTTCCTCCTCCTCCTCCTCCTCCTCCTCTTCTCCTCATCTCCTCTCCCTCTTTCCTTTTTCTGTTGTTTCCAAATTTCCTCCACCCATATCCCCCGCAACCTCTTTTGTCTACCACTTAGCGTGCAAAGAATTATCCCAATTATGTCGTAGATCTGGTAAGACACATTGTCATCCAAATGGAGCTCCGAGCGTTAAAACGGTTCAGAAAAGCCGAGCATCTGCTATGTGAACGACACTGGTTTGATGCCAGGTTTATTTATTTAAAACAGGATACAGCACATCTGATTTCAAATAAAGATACGCTCCAAAGGAATCCAGTATTTTTTGGGGGGGGAAGTTTCCTGATGGTAGCAGGTATATTTAATTATTTACACTCCTTCTGAAACACTTCTGCAGCACGCATGTCTATTTTTGGTCCCACCCAGTGAAGGAGCTCAGACTTGCGCCGGCAGCCAAAAGTCATTTTTATGAGCACTAAATGGCGTCCAGTGCATTCACCCCTGTGAATAAAAGAGGCGCTAGTCTTGTCTCCGTGAAACACACCATTACTCCCCCCATTGTTTGCCAAAGCACTTTGCCCAGGAAATAATTTACAGCGACTCTTTACGCTTCCAGCATGTTCAACACAAGGTCATGTCCAAGAGGAATGGCCCTGTTGTGTCACTATACACCCACCAACCCCCTCCCTGGACCTCATCCATTACCAACCTATGAGAAGTGTTTGTGGCTGTAATATTGATCAATCTGGCACATTATTGTAAGAGACTCATTTGTTTTCCACTTTGCCACTGAACCAAGAAATTAGAAAAAATAGCCTTATTAGTTTCTTAGTCTTCAACCGTTGGATGCTTTTTATTCCGGTAATTGTTTTTGACCAACATTTGGACAAAAAAAACAACAAAAAAAACGTGACCAAACATGATGTGGGAAAAAAAGTTAGGTAGATAGATTATAAAACTAGCTGTCAGGGCTTTTGTAACTTTGTGATGTCATTATGAAGCAGCGGCCCAAGCCCCGCCCACCTGGTCCCAACATCCATCTGCAGGATTTGGTTTCTCGGTTTTCTCCAAGAAAAATAGAGCAGATTTCAGGTAAAACATCAGTCAGCCAATCATAAGATGGAGTCAGAGCCTCCTCCCCTCTGATTGGCTGACACCGACCTTGTTAGTATAGAGTTCCAGAGAGAAGCCTGAGATTTAAAATGTAAAACTACACTCACTGTGCTAGTTTTTGGTTTCTTAAACCACAGAAATATCCTCTTATGGATCACTTGAAATAAAACCTTTAAAGTATAAATGCATGATGTAATTCAGTTCTGCAGTAAAAGTTAGCCACACAGCAGTGTCTTGTACATAAAAAACTAATGTGCAGTTGGACACTATGGGATACTTCGCATTGTGTATTTTTATGTTTAGTTTCGAGCAGCAGTAACATGAAGATCAGAATCATTCATTCTGCAGCAGTTCAGCAATTAAACTTCTAATTAAAATTTGAGAAGTTTTTAATTCTCTCTAAAATAATAATACAATAACTTGAAATGGACCTGAGTGGAAGCCTAATGGGGACACTCCAGTGGAGTGGACTTAACCTTCCCCTGATCCTGGAGGGAAGTGTTGGGAGGGGGGGCTCTCCAGAAAGCGATAAGAGGCTGTTTTTTTTTTTTTTTTCCTTTTCCTCACCGACTTATCTCCGTCTCCACAGACCCGTCATTCACGCCACGCTCGACCAGATAGCACCGGGTCAATTATCTCCAGACATGCACAACGTGATGATAAACATAACGAGAGCTCTCCAAAACGCAGCTATTGTCGGGTATTTTTGTGCGGCGATGTTGGCTGAACCGCTGTCGATGCTGCACCTCACAACTTAAGGATCGGCGTTGCATTCATGTGTCGCAAATCTGTGCTTTACATTGTGACTGAAACTGCACACGCAAAAAAACACCTGCTTGTGCGGAGAGGGCTGTCTGCTGCAGTGAGAGTAAAGGTTATATTTGATAGGTGTTGCCCTCAGCATGGCGATCCGCAGCAGAGCCACTCAAAGACACTCTGTGGAGAAATTAAACTGTATATTGGGAAGGGAGGGGAAAAAAAAGGTGTGAAATATGTGGCCCATTTGCAATGCAAATTCCAGGAGCCTGTGGTCTCATGGGGTCCATCACAGACAGCAGGCATAACCAGATGAACACGCAAGCGAGTGCCAGAGCTTTCATTTTGTTTGCTCTCTCTCTCTACTTCCTCCTCTCTCTCTCTCACACACTCTCTCTGCATGTTCCTCTCATTAAAGGACCTCCATTTCTAAAGACAATTATGCATCTCATGTATATAGCTCATGTATCTCATGTATATATTCAATAGGTAGGTAGAGTTGGGCGGTAAACAGGCCCTGCAGGGCTGTTGGCTGCGCTCTCTTCTCTGCCAACCCGGTAAAACAGTGAAAACAGCCAACTAAGAAGCTCATTATGGCCCATAAGATCGCTCCTAATGGGCCTTTGTAACACTCCAGCGATCGCTTAAGCCTTTGTGTAACTCTGTGGTTGAACTTGAGAGGTTGACAGACTGTTACGATACAATGTACATAAGGGACTGCGTGCTGCACGATGCAGATACATATATACATGAAGGGCGAGGGGAGATAAGGGTACAGTGTGGATTTGTGGTTACATGCTGGTTAAGGATGAACTGATGATCCAAGTAAATTATAAGTTATATACTGTAGCAGATCACATATCACACAATACAATGGTCATACATCATTTACCCTCTTAATACCTAATTTAAAAGTAGCATGCATTAGGTGACAAACTTGTGCAATGTAGTTTTTTTTTATTTGTTTTATACATTGAATAAACTCTATTGTTTCCAGTGTAGAAGGTGATTTATCACTGCTTACTAGTAAACTACACAAAGAATACAGTTTCCTTTTTGTGCTAATCAATCTACACTATTTTTCCATTTTCTTACAATACAAAGATGCATAATTGATGTAAAAATTCCATACATTACAGATGAGAATGGTAATCTGCTCTTATATTGAAAAAAGAAGAATGCATCGTAAAGAGTTTCAGTTGTGTCAAAAAGTTCTCTTAACAGCTTGCCGCTGCTCTCGGTGACAAAGTTGAGTGGTATATTTTTATCACTGGGGACGAGTGAAGCTGCTAATTAGAGCCCAGATGAATAGGAAAAGAAATGTTAAATGAAAAAGTAATATGGCAGGAGGGTAAACCTGTTTTATCGTTCGCTCCTGAGTGACTTTTATCTGCTGCTACTTCATTGGTGAAGGAGCAGCGTTAGACTGGCTAAATGTGCGAGCAGGTGTTATGTTGATGTTCCATTTGGCAGCAGGAAGTTTTGTTGACCATTAGAGACTCGGTGCCAGACACAGACAGTGAGCTTTGAAATGCACACACATCTACTCCTGAGTAAAGCTCTTAGTAACTCTGGGCAGATGTTAAGCCTTTTTTCCCCCCTTTTCTCTCATATTCACTGATATGATCCTTGTTCTCCTTAGATGCCATATTGTGTAGGGTGAGATTTCCATATCTTTTGAGTATAGATCAGGTCCAGGTTCTGTATAAAGGAAAAAAAAAACAACCTGTGAGAGCATCAAAGCTTCAGTCCACAGAGAAATGCAGACAAGCACACTGAGCCTTGAAATAAGCCATCAATCTCGTCGTAGAGCTTTGCGATGTCACAACAAAGCAGTCACTGCTCTCAGTCATACCTGAAGAAATGGTCAGAAAACCGTCAGTTGACTCATCAACCTGTTGTTTCTAGAACTCCTTAGAAAAGCTAGAGAGAGGAGCTGGAAAAAAATACATGAATAAGTTTTTAAACCCACAGATATATCTCTAAACTTAAAAAAGAGGTACAAATTCATGACCTTTAAAGCAGAGGTCTTCAACAGGGGGTCCGCAGAGGTACTGCAAGGGGGTCATGAACTTTTTGGTTGATTATACTATTTTGTATTTCCACATTTATGATTAAAATAAAAATGTCAATTTAGATTGTATGCATGATTATCATGCAATTAACAGACATACTGTAGTTGATATAACAAAGTGTGTTTATACAGTAAATGACTGAATGAATGGCCACCTTACTCACTGTACCTTTAAAATAATTTAATTCATGAATTTATGACTATACCAGTGTATTATTTGAATAGCTTGGTACTGAATTAAGGGGATACTAGGCCCAGTTTAATATAATAAAAAATTGTATGAATGTACAGTATTTAGCAGGGGTCCCTGCTCCATCTCTCCAGTAGTTGAAGACCCCTGCTTTAAAGTATATTATATGAGAGTAGTGTGCATTAGCCTTGACATACAGTATTATCCTCCATGCAGGTCTGCATCCGTGAAAATCACTCCCTCCTCTTTCTTTTTTTTTTCTCCTGTTGGTTTATGGCGTGTCAGGAGAAATATGAAGAAAACAGCCAGGTGAACTTCTCACTTTCAGATACAAGTCTGTCTGCAGCCAAGCTGTGCTATTGAAGCCACATTACCGTCAGACGGAGACATGTTTACGAGTGCCACGTGGACATGTTCAGCCAGAAACCACTTGTCAAAGCTGCTCTGCGTCCTATCGACATAGATTTTACAGTCCACTGGAGGTGTTACGAAGCATATGAATGAAATACAAGCTATTGATTTCTGTCAGCGTCTGTGTCCTGTTTTCTGCGTGTTCCAATAGATACAGAGATGAAAAAAAAAACAATGCATTTCTTAAATCTTATGTTCTGTTCTCCCTCTTTTAACAGTAGTATCTAATCTTCAAAAGTATTCATTGCATGCTCTGTCTGGTTGTCTTTGCCGTGGGCGCACCACAACATTCATCTCACACACTCATATCTGATCAAGCTTTTCATTCAGTGCGATTTGCTGTGATTTTTTTTTTTTTTTCTGAAAAGGACTGATCCCAGAGGTGAAAGATGCCATTTTTCGCCTTGCACGAATCAAATTAAATTATGTTTTCATTTCCTTGGATTTTTTTAAGTGTGTGGCAACTCGAGAGAATTTCTCAACCCATCTTGTGCCACAGGCGTTCGCATGGTTCATGTCAAGAATGTGAAACCCTCTGCGTGTTTGTTACAGCGCCAATTATGTTTAGCTGTTTTTTTCCCAAGAAAGACTGAACAAGTGCAGTCAGTCCTTCTTATTAGGGCTTCGATCCATCATCATTCAATTATTCACTTTTTTTTGGGTGGTGGGGGTAAAGGTCTTCACCGGAGAGCTGGTAAACATACACTATGTTGATACGAGGTGGTGCAGTCCTTCTGCAGAGAGTGGACCTTGTATGTTGTTGTTTTTCTCACTCGGCTACAGGGTTTAAAATTCAGTACCAACAAGGTATCAGACTTTTTTTTTTCTCTTCGTTATCTTGCATAACTTTGACTGCAGACTATAAATCCACTATTCTGAAGCAAAACTACACTTAAAGCTACAGTTGGTAAGTTGATGAAAGTGAAAGTAAACTCTGCGACTTGGTCAGAAATTTCAAGACAATACACCGTCAGGTCCCCACACACAAAATGGCCATACAGACATACATACATACAGTACAACCACAGAAGATGTACAGTACCGTATCCATAGCAACCAGAGACTCCAAAACAATCTCAAGTCTATCTCACCACGAAACACATTCTTCTTGTGTGTGTCTGTGTGTGTGGAGGGAGGGAGGGAGGGGGGTTGACAGAGGTGAAAAGAGGGAGCTGACGGTGTATCGTCTCGAAATTCGCTGACTTTACTTTCACTTTCCTCAGCTTACTACGACGTGTACGAGCTGCGATTGGCTGCTCCTCCTGCTCCCTCTACCTGACTGGTGGAGAATTGTCGGTCGCGGTGGATTCTGGCAAATACGATCACAGGCTGTAGGCAGAGCCAGAGGAGCTGGATTTTGTCCTAAATTACCCATTTAAAGGGATAGTTCACCCAAAATTCAAATTGCACTCATTATCTACTCACCCTCATGTCGACTAAGGGCTGGGAGAAGTTTCAGAGTTATCCGTGGCTTCGTCAAATTTGGACGAACCAGGAAGAGGAGCTTCCACTACAAACAAGCTTGAAACATAGACTTATTAAAATTTTTTCTGAACAATTTCGCATTTCGGGGCTTCAATACAAGACGGACATTACATACGAGCAGCATGGAGGTATTTGGATGTTTTTTGGTGTGTCTTTTTGTTTTACGAAGAAAAGTGGTATCCATTTGCAACCGTTATATGGACATGCACTGCTACGCCGAGACCCCCTGTAACTCAGAGAAGCCACGGAGGACTCTGAAACTTCTCCCAGCCCTTAGTCGACATGAGGGGGAGTAGATGAGTGCAATTTGAATTTTGGGTGAACTATCCCTTTAATGTTCAACTATCAGAATACAGTGACAGTTCCAGCAAATATGAATGAATAATTGTTACCTACTGAAGCTTTAAGTGTGCTTTTCTTTTGCATAGCCCTGTGTTGAGGCTGGAGTCAGGCTGTCTGACTCAACCAGACACGTAATGGTTGAAGCATCAAACACTCAACAACTGTGGAGTTAAAAAAGTTTGCAGCAAAAGACAGTAGATTCCAAGCAGGTATACTGTAACAGAACCCACATGGGATTTTTTTGATAACAGATATTTGTAAAAAAAAAAAGAAAATACTCTTCAATAAATGCTCTTCCCAGCACACAAATACTAATCAGTAGCGCTCAATACATCTTCAATACTGTTCAGACAGACAGTGGCGAGGGAGCTTATTCTGCTGCACGTCTGTTGTGACTATCGACTGTTGTTTGCCTCAGTCGGACTAACAGAGGCTTGTAGGTGGGATCGAGCAGCAGTACAAGATGTTGTACAGAAATATGGACACCAATCCATGCACTCCACTCACTGCTATTGGTTGCTCGGGGCAAAAAGAGAAAATTGGTTAACATGATTTTCCAATTTCATGCTGAACGGATGAAGAGAAACAGAATATCAATTAATTCTGATTATCAGACGGAATCCTAATTGGAATTAATTGTCTCCGCTTTGAGGTTTTCAGCTTCTCGTCGGAATTTTTCCCTTTGAAACGCTCGTGTACATCACTCGGAGCACATACTGTAGCATTTCAGTTACCAGTTGAGTTAAGCTGAAGGAGGAGGTGGAGCTCCATACGTTTGCTTTACACTTCCTCAATGAAATGAACCATGACAGAAACAAGCTCTTAACCAGGGGTGGGTAGTTCCCCCGTTATGTAATCCCACACGGCTTGCGCAGCGACCTAATGCACTTTCCTGATTGGCAGCGGCTTTTTGTTCGCTGTGTTTAGGAAATCCCATCCTCCCTTATTCATTCTTTTATTTAACAGCGTAGAACGTTTGCATATTAGACACAGTTTCTCTCCCTTCGTTTTCCTCTCTACAGATCAACAGTATCTTCTTCTTCGTCATGTGTTCCTTAGACCTCCAGGAGGCTGTAGGTAAATTCCTAATAGCATTGGCTTAAATGTTGATTTTACAGCCCCTCAGGCGACTAACAGTATATTCACCACCACTGTCGTCCCCTTCTCCCCTCAGACAAGCCCACAGAATAACCAAACTCAATTATCTCAAGGAAATTGTTTTTCTTTTTCTTTTCTTTTTTCTTTTGTCGGCCGATATTGGTGTTTGTGGGTCTGACTAGAATGAACATCTTTGTGAATAAATCAAAAGTGCACATTGTTTGGCGGCGTTTGCTCCGTCTTGTGTGGAAGTATCGGAGCATTTAGTGAAAAGTGCCAGGCAGTCAGTCAGTTTATTTATGCAAATAAGCAACAGCAAAGTAAAACCCATTTTCCCAGAAGATTGGAATATTTATTTGTGATTTTCTATTTTTATTTTCCATGAAGGCAAAGTGATGAAATGATAAATGGCCCGGGTGCTGGCTCAGTCATTACTGGCTGATGGAACTGGATTAGTTGACTCCTACCACATAACAAGCCGCCTCTCAACCTCGGTAATCTCACGGTTTTGTTTCTTCAATCTACATCCTTTTCCCCCTTTATTTCATTGTTCGCCTGCACTCTATCTTTATTTTATTCTTCATCTTCACCACCCCCTCCCCCCCTCCTCTTTACATAATGCATAGCAGGGCAAGTTATTCAGTCTGTGTACAGATGTAGATGGCAGATGGAGAGGTGGGATCTGCCTTGATTTTCACCCAAAATCCAAATCCTAGATTTTCCCACTCTGTCACACGCACACATCCTGTCACACAAACACACTGACATTGTGTATTATAAATGACTTTTGCATCTCAACATGTGTGGCCATTGGAAAGAGTCCAGTGCTTTTACAGTACACAACGTGCCTCATTTATATGTTTACATGCGGTTTATAGAGTAATAAAGTCAGAATTCTGGCCTTGCAGTCTTTTTTTTTTTAATTCTAAAACTGCACTAAACCATTGCTCAAGTGAACGTCCCACAGGTGGGATTTGGGAGCCAGCTCCTCTTTTTCTCTTATGTGATCATCTGAAGAAAAGCATTGTATTATTCCTACATCTACAAAATGTTCTTTAAACGCAACAAAACAAAATTTTTGCTCCTATTCTCTTGTTGATGTGTTACACATCCCTCCCTAACAATAAAGACGGAAGATAACAGTCGGGATCTTTGGTGTCACTGTATTTTGGTGAATTTTCAATTCATCCAACGACCAATTTTGCTAGTTACTATAGTTTTGAGATGGAATCAAATTATATACTTTCATAAGTGCAGTGAAGACACTGTTTTCAGTTAATTCCCTGTATTGTTTTGTTTGTGCCATGATCCCATACAGGTATAGAGGTAGATGTCTATGTATTTTTATTCTAAAGCATGTGTAGATTCTGCAAAGATATGAAATTGAACCTTTAAACAAGCTGCCAGGACTCTTGTAACATTGTGATGTCACAACAAGTCCCCACCCTCCTTGACCCACCATCTAGCTCTTTATTAGTATTTACGGATTTTAACAACAGCTATTACAATTCAATGAATAGTGGACTGCATGTTGAGTGTCAAGAAATATAAATCTTAAGTAACTGTTTTAAACTTGATGAATTTGCAAACTAGAATAAACTGTGATCTGGCCATTTTCTTTCAGTGATGAAAAGAGTATGAATTGCATGGCAGTATCCATAGAAACATGATATCATTAGTGCATTGCTGCTTTACAGCACAGATGACAGGAAGCCGAGGAGAAAGATGCAACTTGCCTTGAAAGCTCCCGTGAATGAAATATTGTGCTTAAGTGACATTTTTTTTGCAGAATGATATAATACACCATGCTACAATATGCTTGTTGTAATGGATTGCTGTTGTGTGCACTTGGTGGGATGCTAGTATTACCGAGAGAGAGGGAGAGAGAGGCTCTGTGCTGTGCTGTGCGGCTGACTGTAGCTGTCACGGAGGCTTGTCCCTGTCAGCGAGATAAATGACATTCTAGCTACCCCGCTATCTACTTGATACCTCAGAGACAGAGACACTGGTGATGCCCTTCAAACGCTATACACCATCAACCCTCTGTGTGTGTGTGTGTGTCGGTCGGTCTATTGTCAGGAGAGCTGTGTGTGTGTGTGGGTGCAGGTGTGTGTGTCTGCACATGTCAGAGCAGGGCGACATGCAGATTTGTCAGTGCAGATGTGTGTGTGTTGTGTGTGTGTACTCTTGCATGTATACATTCACTTTATAAATATGACCACCCTCTCTAATCAGTTAACATTAGCAGTGCCGAAAAAGAAAATGATCTATGACACTTAATCACGGCACAACAGAGCGTCAGCATGAGTCATGACAGGTCAACCCATGTCTGCCTGTAAAAACACCACACATAGCTGTCTTCATGGTTTAATACAAAAGCGCCATGTCATGGAGGATGTATATGAAAGGTAATATTAAACCAAAGGGAGTGGTGATGTATGCAGAATAAATAGCTGCATACTGACAATCAAACACCTTCACTCTGCAGTTCCTCTTTTGACCACTAGAGACAGGCTCCAAAAGTAAATGAAAATGGTGATGTACAGTAACTTACTTGTTCATATTTACTTAAAGGGATAGTTCACCCAAAATTCAAATTGCACTCATTATCTACTCACCCTTATGTCGACTAAGGGCTGGGAGAAGTTTCAGAGTCCTCCGTGGCTTCTCTGAGTTACAGGGGGTCTCGGCATAGCAGTCCATGTCCATATAACGGTTGCAAATGGATAGCACTTTTCTTGGTAACAAAAAGACACACCAAAAAACATCCAAATACCTCCATGCTGCCTGTACGTAATGTCCGTCTTGTATTGAAGCCCCGAAATGCGAAATTGTTCAGAAAAAAACTAAATAAGTCTATATTTCAAGCTTGTTCGTAGCGGAAGCTCCTCTTCCTGGTTCGTCCAATTTGGACCGACCAGGGTCCGTCCTCTTCCTGGCCACGGATAATAGCAATTTGAATTTTGGGTGAACTATCCCTTTAAGGCTTAAAATCATTCATAAGTGTCAGATGTTGTTCTGACCTGCCCTGAGCGGGTTTCGAACCCAGGTTTCCTGCACCACGGGCAATGATGCTCTCCATTTCATTTGACCACTTGGCAAGTGGGTTAGCATGTCTTTTATGGGCGTGTGAGTTGTAACTTCAGTACTGCTAACCGCCACACGTCGTCACTTCTCCTCACTGGTACCTCGTGACTGTGGCTGTACCCGCGGACCTCCATTACACATAATTGAAGGAATGTTGAGCTGATTGACAGGTGGGTCAGCACCATGCACATGCAAAGTCCTGGCTTTGCCCATTTTTGAATTAGCCATATATTAGGGGGCGGAGTCAGCCACAGCCAAGAGGTGACAGCTTCAAAACTACTCTTGAGAAACCTATGGGTGACATAATGGAGGCTACATTACATCCTTCTTTATACACAGTCTATGGCTCTACACAGAAATAATAATGATAATATTCTCACAGGTAAAAGCTGTTTCAGATGGTTTCAGATTGCTTGTAGCTTTTAATATCTATTCAAGTAGGACAATATCATTTTCCTTCCACAGTGTCAACACAAACACTTGTATAATAGGAATGGAAAAATAGTTCTTAGTGAAAATAGGAACATGATAATCCACCTCTGCTGTTCTCAAAAATAACACATTAAGCTCCTTTGTGATATGTGTAATTATGTGGAACCACACTGTTTGTGTGTGCGTGATGTTTCAAATTCTTTGGCAGCGCGTGCTTTAGATGTACTGTTATAGCTGTAATTAGGATAAAACAGTTTGAAAAAATAAATAAATAAAAAAACCTACCTCTGGCATCACACATCAGGTCCTTGTTAAAAAGCAGCAGTGAGCAGCAGCAATTACAAGACAAACATTTGCTCCAGTGACGATCTTAATGCCAAACACCACCTATTTCCTTTGGCACTCGGCGAGCGCGGAGCTGCCAAAGGGCCACACTTTGAGCCCATAATATCGCTTCCATGAGCACCCCCACACTCACAGTTAATAATGCACTGGTAGCCGACTGTTGAGGCTGCCAAATCTCAGTAGTGACCAGAGCTACACACACCGTCTCCCTGTGCTTTTTTTTTTTGTTTGCCTTCAGGTGAGGGAGTCTGACCTTTGTGAGCGGCCAGCTGGAAAATGTCAGTGCGGCGTAAACTGTTAGCGATCTCAATTTGTGATGGCATTTTCTATAGCCAGACCCTCGGGCAGCCACTGCGGGTCGTGCATGTGTGAGTGTTTTATTTACATGTGTGTGTCTGACGAATCTGATGAAGTTCTTACTCACTCGTTCTCTCCTTTCCATTTCTTTGTGCTGTGATTCAAACCTCATCGTGTCCGTATCTTTCTACTCCCCCCAAACTTCTCAGTTGTTTCTCTTTCACCTTGAGTTCTGTCTTGAACCTTGTCTCACCCTCGTCGGGCTGATAGTGACTAAACACCATTTGTGTGCAGTCCATACCTTACAGATCACATATCTTCAGTCTGGCCTTAGTCTTTCTTCCAAATAGACAAAAATAAACAGCAGATAAAAAGATTAACAGTCCTCTCAATTAGAATATGTATGAACCCCCTTTGAAAGACTTAAGTATGAATCAGACAGTCTAGTCAGTCTTTCAGCCACGCTGTCTAAAAATTGAAGGTTTTTCTGTGTACAGTACGATCAGCTAAATCCCCCCGGCTGTTTGGGGCTATTACTGAGAGAATGTCTGGCTTTGACTGCTGAATAATGAAGGCAGTCTTCGGGGAGATGGGCGAGGCGACCGATACAATCTTAATGTTGTCAAATCCACCAAACAAAAGGAGGGATATCAGCGGTGAGGATGAATGTGGCCGTTTCAGAAAGGGATGGCCTTGCAGATAGCACTGCCAAGGAATGGCAGCCGGAGGGGAATGTTTGCTTAAAGATGCACCGCGAACAGGTTTCCCGCAGTGGGATGGGCTCAAAGAAAAGCTCACTGGTGAAGAAGTTCCTCAGGGACTTAAAAAAAAGAAAAGAAACTAGACAACTGGAAAGCTGTCAGGCCCAGAATGAACACGCTTGTGAGGCTGTGGACATATCTTTGAACATGCTGTCGCTCAGACATTGCGATGCAAAAGGCTTTGCCTCTGCTACAACACTGAAACGTAATCCTTCTTCTGTGCTTTCATTCTCTATACAGCTTCATTACATTGAAAGGGTTTTTTCTTCTCCACACAACAGTATTCACTATACCGCCTCCCCTTAAGCTCCTTGCTCTACTTCTTAAACTTTCTCACCCACTAACTAAGCACTCATTTGCTCTCTTAGCCATTTTTCCTCCAGGGTTCACCTTGTCCAATTTCTTGCCAGAACATGCCCTGGCACCGGCGTCCTGAATAATGCTTTGATTAGGAGAGAAATCGCAGAGGGAGATGGTACTGTCGACCGCAGACGTGCTTCCTCCATTTCAGGGCTTTCCCTCTGAGTTTGAGCCAAAACTCCTACAACTGGACTGAGAGAGAGGGAGAGAGACAGAGACAGCACAGGGGCAGAGATGGGGGAGAACTTAAATTAAAACTACCACCTGAATAAGTCATGTCTTTCTGATAGACTTCAGGAAATAGTCATGAATATATAAAGAGCGAATGTGCATTTATGAAATTGTTCTTTCTGGTCGCACAGTGAAGGGAGGAATTGATAGGGAGAGGGAGAAATAGTTTGGAGAGGCTATCACGCTGGTTGCAGGATGAGGATGTGGCATCAAAAAAACAACAAAAAAACAGAGAGAGAAAGCAACATTGAAGTGAATATAAAATGCCTCTTACAAAGCTACTCCAAAATTAATAAATCATTCAAATATTGAAGAGGATGTCCGAATGAAAACGATGCAAGAGAGAGCCTGTTTCAAGCCAAAGGAGAGGGCGGATAAAGAGGCACGGATTCGTGAGAAAGGGGGAAAGAAGTCACCAAAAAGCAATTTGAGCATCGTTGCCACTGACACAGACTGTATAAAAGCCCTGGAAAAAAAGAAAAAAAAAACTCAAGGAGAGGAAGCTTTAGAGGAGAATGGAGGAATAAAAAAACTTCTCCATCATCATCATCGGAGAGAGAAAAAGCAAAATGGGAAAAGAGACGACAGAGATGGGGTCAGAAAAGTGACAGCAGAAGAGATTGTGGTGAGCGAGAAGCGAGGGGCAGTGTGCTGAAAGCTTTTAGGGATGTGACCTTTAACAAACAAGTGTGGAGGGTTGCATGGCTAAATGCCACACAAAGAAACTTCATGGAAATCTATTTGCAGGGCAGATGTGGGTTGGACGAGGAACATTGTTTGGAAGAAAAGAAGAAAAAAAAAAAGCAGCAGCAGCAGCAGCAACTCGTTCACATATTGATTGAAACTTCTCGTTTTAGCTTCAGGTCATCAGTGGGCAAAAAGCGAAGGATTCAGACTGGAGAAAATGCAGAAACTATTGTCTTTCAACTGCGCGTGCTATTATTATTACCGGTAGGTCCCGTATTATATGAAGCGAGATTTTCATGTGTTCTTTGATTATGAAACCAGATCTAGGTTCTGTATTAATGCTCTGAAAGGATCAAAGCCTCAGGCCACAGAGAAATGCACACAGCCTGTTTTCAGACACGAGACATCAGGTTTTCTGTAACTTTATGATGTCACAGCTGTACAGTCACTGCTGAGTGTTTACTGAGTGGCTGACTGACCTGTTACTAGGCAGAGGAGGAGGTACATGGTAACTAAAACCACAAACATAACCTGTTGTGTATATCAACTCTTTAGATAAAATACTGGAAAGTGTCCAATATATTTGTAGCCTATTCTCTTGCTTACGTTAGTTTTATTTTTTGGCAAAGAAACATTGCATCCTGACATACAGCAAGCAAAACGGTGAGGAAATCTCGTGCAAAGCTGTCCTGATACAGCGTGACAATTTTGTCGCGACTCGAGTATATTCTATTGGTTCAGAATCCAAACCAATCAAATCATCAAGGGACGTAAACAAACTTCTGGCGCTATTTTTAGATTCCTGGCATTTCCTGGTTGCAGAGTATTTTTTTTAAATTGTATTTCTCTCTTATTCTCCTCTCTCTGCTGACTAGCTTGTCAACAGGAAGCAGCGTGTACTTTTCAACCAATAAGAAGTGTTTAGGGGCGGGACACCGCTGCAAAATGTCGTCTAGATAGAGACAGAGCGAGCAAGTTTTTCAGGGGTGGGTCATAGGGTTGCAAAATTCCGGGAATTTGCAAAGTTGGAAACTTTCCATGGGAATTAACGGGAATATATGGGAATTATCCGGAAAATATGGGAATAAACGGGAATAAATCTGAAATTTACAAAATTGAAGGTTGGCCCTGAACAGGGAATTTAAATATAGTTGGGGAAAATATATTGTAGCATAATCTTGGCTATATTATCCCATATTGCAGCGATGAAATACATGTTCAGTGCACAGCATACCATATGTTTATGCATGTTGATGCAGAAATAGCTGTATATCATGCAAACACTAAGAAGTACAGTATATTACAACCTATGAACAGCCACAGAAGAAACAGTAGCTGTGTTGCTCTGGGTTTGGTTTGAGATCATGACTGCATGATGAGTTTCTGTTGGTAAAGATCTTGCCTTCTGTGTTTTGCCTGCAGTGTAGCAGGATTTTGTTGCTTTGTCTCCTCCTCTTGTTGCTGGTGCTCTCACTGTGTGTGTGTGTGTGACTGAGTTGATTGAGTGATTTGTCAGAGCCCGGTGCTGGCTTGTCTGGGTCTGCATGAATATTCCTGGCGTGAAGCAGGTCCCTCGGAGCCTGGATGCTGTCAGGAGGTCGCCGTGACAACTGATGGGATTTACTGCTGACAGATGACTTTGTGAGAGAGGGGAAGAGATGAAGACACAGAGAGAGAGAGAATGGGAAAGAGAGAGAGAGAGAGAGAGAGAGAGAGAGAGAGGGGTCTGCTGGTGTCATTTGACATCTATAGTATATCTCAATTTTCACCCTCAAACTGCTGTCCATGAGATAGGCAGAGGCACAGATAGTGCTCAGTGTGTGTGTGTGTGTGTGTGCAGCACTTCACTGTATATATTAAAGGGATGGTTCAACATTTTGGCAAATTGGCCCATTGCCATAATCCGTATAGTCTTAGCAGTAGGTTTGTTACCTTTATTTGTCGGTGCAAGCTATTTTTAGAATGGCGGAGCAGAGCCGCGAGCTGCTCAGAGCTACGCTACGGAGGCTAATGGGATTTCTTGGTTTCCCTCATCTAACTCATCAAATACACAATCCAACAACTCCAAAACGCTCTGGTGGACAAGTTGTGACCTTACCTTACACCGACAATTAAAGGTAACGAACCTACTGCTATGACTATAGCGATTATGGAAATGGGCCAATTTGCCAAAATGTTGAACTATCCCTTTAAGCATGTGGACAAATTTGGCTTTTCATATTTGAATTTTGTAGTGACACAAAAAAAGACCCTTCTTTTGTCTCCTCCTGGCTTCCTTGTGATTCCCTCTCAGTGCTCCTCATCCGGCGGCTGCCCTCGGTGATAGATTAGTTTTTACCATCAGGGAAGACAAGATGGAATACACCAATTAACATGGCTTTTGACAAATGAACTTCAAGATGGAGTTCACTACGGAACCAAACTGCTGGGATATTTAATACGTGATGTTTATTATGATAGATGGCGGTCTGGAAAGCTCGCAGAGGAAGGAGATGAACCGGTGGTTTAATCGCTGAATTTAGTAACGGTTGGAGTTTTTGGCTCTTTGATGGGCCTCCTCGTCTTAAGGTTTACAGTAATGCAACTGGAAAGAAACTGAGTGAGCTGTGTGGAGTCCAAACCACTTGGATTTCTTTTCAGGCTCAAGGAAATAAAACAAGAACTTACCAAGTTAGCCAGCAAAAATATAACTTGGACGGTGTCTCACGTGCTCGTCTTGTTTATTGGCGGCAGAAACACGACGTCTACGATGTGAGATGGATTGTAGTTGGACAAATCTGAATCTGAATCCAAGAGCAAGTGACAAAAAAGAGGAGAAAAAAAATACTCCACATTTTTCTGGTCTTTAAAAGGATGACAAAGACAGTACAGTAGCACTCGGCTCCTTCCCTGGAGCAGCAGCAGCAGCAGCAGAGCTTGGCTGCTTGGCCAGAGCTGGAATGGGCAGTAGCAAAGAGACTGAGAAAGTACAGCCAACAACATCCTCAACGGGCTGCCTCTCTGTGACATTTCAGCTGTGGCTCCAGGCTGTGTGCTGCTGGAGACATTTAATGTGTGCACGTACGTGTACACACACACACAAGCGTGTCTGTTTGTATTACATACTTCCAGACTTTGAGGTCTGACAGTGTGATAGGATTTTAAATTTATACTTTTTTTTTTTTGCTATCAGGACGTCGGGGAGTCTTTAGGACAGAAACGCGAGCGGGACTGACATCGCACATTTACAACATCAGATCGAAAGGCGACAACGTTACGGTAACAGAGAGGTGGCTGAAGGCTGCAGTCTGTCCCGAGGTGACACCGGCCCGTCATCTAACGTACAGTATATTAGGAAGGTGTGAACCACGGAGCTGCTGCAGCTGCAACTTAAGTGCAGCACAATAATCCTCTCTGCCAGTAACAAGATGCTTTGAAAATCATTTAACACCACATTTCACTTTGATTCCCATCCATAATGAATCAGGCCCCGGACACCGCTGTTTGGTTTGCTGCTGGAAAACCAGGTTAATGGTACTAAATTAAGACGCAGGATTCATGTGAAAAAAAAAGAAAAAGCAAAATTAGCATGAAGGTGCTCGGAGCTCTGTTTTAATCACAAGAAGGCACAATATTTAAATAACACGACTGCACTGCAGAGGTGATTACACTTGTGTTTAAACAATGTGGCCTCATGGCAAAGGGCATGAAAAGAAAAGAAAAATCTTCTGCATCTCATTTTCATCTTATCCTGCTGCCTCTCCATTTATTTGCCTGCATCTTCATGTTATACAGTTTTACACCCTTTATCCCTAAACCTGAAACACAAGTGTAGGGATCTTAAATGCATCACAAACCTTGACGCAGAAAGAAATGATTGACAGATTGTGAGTTGGCTTCATTCATTGAGGACCACAGGTCTACAGAAAGTTGTCTACAGAGTGCAACACACAAAAGTGAATCCTATACAAATTATTGCCATTATGCCTCCACTCCATTTCAAACAAATTGGCCCATTGCCATAATCCCTATACTCATAGTAGTAGATTTGGTACCTTTAATTGTCGGTGCAAGCTATTTTTAGAATGGCGGAGCAGAGCCGTGAGCTGCTCAGAGCTACGCTATACGAGACTAATAGGATTTCTTGGTTTCTCTCATCAAACTCATCAAATACACAATCCAACAACTCCACAACGCTCTGGTGGACAAGTTGTGACCTGCACATTCACCACGCTATGAGATAATAACAGAACGTTACCAGACAGAGTTGTTTTAGAGGTAAATGCATGCAAAACCGCTGATGCACGTTCCCGTCGGGGGCAGTTTTTCGGCAGGCGGTCTAGACTATAGTGATCATGGCAATGGGCCAATTTGCCACAATGTTGAACTATCCCTTTAATAGATCCCTTTAATGGACACTGTGGAAAATAAATCTGAAATAATGATGGTAAAGAAATGGGTTTCCTTATGGAAGACACCATTCGAGTCTCTGATGCAGCCAACTTGCCCGAGGCTTATTTGCGCATGTGCACACAAACAGAGGCGCACACACATGTTCACACACATTAACACACAGCTTTGATGGCACCAGAAGTTTTACGGCTTAATGATCAATTCTTGAGATGCAATTAGACAACCTGCCAGTGAAGCCTGAAGTCACTGTGACTGTGCATTTGTGTGTGTGTGTGTGAGTACTGTATGTGTGTGTTATTGTGGCTGTCATTGTGTGTGCATGTGTGTTTTTCCTCTGTAATTACTAGCGGTGCTGCCACGACGGCCTTCAGCCGGGGGTTGTACACGAGCAGCCACAGAGAGACAGCGGCCGGCCAGGAGAGAGTCGGTGGCAGTAATTGGCCAGAGTGAACCTGCGAAGGAACACATGTAATCAGACAAAGAGACAAAAAAACAGAAAGAAACACGGACACAGAGACAGAGGGAACATGTCTCTGTCTCCTTCTGCACAACAAAGATTAGACAGAAAACACAGACGTCTGGAACAGTCGACACAAAGTTAACACTCCCGAAGTTCACACGAACAAAGGAAACTGTCTCCACCAGAGAAAAGACGCCATTAGTCATCTCATAAAACACTGTAGCAACGCTGGTGAAGCCAACCCTCGCTGCTGTTTCTATATTAACAACAGCGCTGGTTACACTAAGAAGGAAATGACATGCTGCTTTCATAGTGCTGGGAAAATAATAATGTGCATCAGCCTTATTATCATTACTTAAAGGGATAGTTCACCCAAAAATGAAATTTCACTCATTATCTACTCACCCTCATGTGGACTAAGGGCTGGGAGAAGTTTCAGAGTCCTCCGTGGCTTCTCTGAGTTACAGGGGGTCTCGGCGTAGCAGTGCATGTCCATATAACGGTTGCAAATGGATACCAACTGTCTTCGTAACAAAAAGACAGACCAAAAAACATCCAAATACCTCAATGCTGTTCGTATGTAATGTCCGTCTTGTAAAGAAGCCCTGAAATGTGAAATTGTCCCGAAAAAAATTAAATAAGTCTTTATTTCAAGCTTCTCGAAGCTCCTCTTCCCGGTTCGTCAAATTTGGACGAACTGGGAAGAGGCCGGACCCTGGTTCGTCCAAATTTGACGAAGATGAGCTTCTGCTACAAACAAGCTTGAAATATAGACTTATTTAATTTTTTTGGGGATAATTTCGCATTTTGGGGCTTCAATACAAGACGGACATTACATACGAGCAGCATGGAGGTATTTGGATGTTTTTTGGTGTATCTTTTTGTTACGAAGACAGTTGGTATCCATTTGCAACCGTCATATGGACATGCACTGCTATGCCGAGACCCCCTGTAACTCAGAGAAGCCACGGAGGACTCTGAAACTTCTCCCAGCCCTCACATGAGGGTGAGTAGATAATGAGTTTTCAATTTTGGGTGAACTATCCCTTTAATAGTTTCTATTTTTTTGTGTGTACGGAGAAGCCAATCCTGTCCTGACAGCAACTAGATGGGGAAAAGTCTGATCCAGATGCTAAGCTAACGAGTTTAACCAGACCATCACCACAGATGGAGGCGATGAGCGAACACGCCGTCCGTCGTTGTACCTGTTAGATTAACGAGTGGCAGCTAGGGGGAGGGGGGAAGGGGGGGTTGTGGATTTGCATGTCGCAGCCTTTTGCTCAAACATGTCTTCATGTTCATGTATTTATCAGCGGGGGGCTGTTGGGCTCGATTCCCCGCATCAGCACTTCTTCTGAGCAGCCACGGCCACACCGCTAATCCATACTGTCCCTGTCAGCCAAATGCTAATGATGCTGGAGCCCAGTCCGTCACACAACAACCCCCCCCCCCCCCCCCCCCCCCCACCAACACCACCCTCCACCTGCATCTCCTCCATCTGTCATGCAAAGTAACCCACCCCAACATTCACATCACCCATCATTTGAAATGTTTCCACAACAAACCATTAAAACAGAAATAATCAGTGATTTACTCGCCAAAAGGTGGCGCGATCCTTCCAAGTGAAACTAGCCCAGCTGTGACTCCCCCCCCTCATCCCCCCCTCCCCTCACCCCACCTCACCTCTTCTCACCTTCTCTCCAGCACGGACTGAAACTTGAGGCCGCTTGAGATGATTATGATACATTTTCAGAGAGAATTTCCAGGAAATCTCAGACGTATGAATCGGAGAACTTGAGTGAAAAAGTGACATTTGGTTAGTAAAGGATAAAGGGCCTCATATTCCAACCAGACGGGGGTAATGGTGGTGATTTGATACTTTTATACCAACATTTTGTGTAGAAAAATGTCTCTAAGAAAGCATTATTTTACAGCAATAGCAACTATGTGGGGTCTTTGGGAATCCAAGGGAAATCATTTTGAAAATTATATAAAAAAATTCAGTCCATGGCAAGTTTTCCGGCAGCAAAACTCAGCAGTTTTGCTTGTTAGTGAGGCTGTTTGCTGTTAAACCAGCTAAACTGGGTTGTTAGTCCTAGAAAGTTCCTCCTCTTATTTCCAGTCACTTCGTTACGGGCGAGGCCTTGACATTTGACTGAAAATCCCCCAGTTTATTACTGAGGAATGTGGGTCGAGAAGCTGCCGCCGCCGCTGCTGCTTCCTCCTGGAACGTCGTATTATACACTGTGTGATTTCCAAGTGTAGCAGCTGCATCCGCGGCTGATCCAGATCACATTTAGAAACATCTCTCTGAACCTGCGAGTGAAGAGAGAGGCAATTACTGTCATGGTGAGAACAAAAAGTTATACCAGAAATGACTGACACACACACACACACACACACACACACACACACACACACACACACACACACACACACACACACACACACACACACACACACACACACACACAATATGAACACACACAACAGGCAGAGAGAAAGAGGCACAAAATGGAGAAAGAGGAGGCTGAAGCTCATAAGTTTGACAAATGAAGGAATTGTGGGGGGGGGGAGTCGCTCAGGGCGAGATAGACACAGATATAAACAGATGGATGAGTGCTGAGAAAGAAAAGGAAATATTGTCAGATGAGGACAAAGCACACACACTCACAATCACACACACACACACACACACACACAATCACACACACACTTGACACAAAAGAATGAAAAACCTGCCAGGACCTGTCAGCATCTGGAGAATAGACACTTATCATTGATATGATTCTACATCTAAATATATATCCACAGGTAGCTGGCGGGCAGAGGTCTATATAAGAGCAGAGAGAGGAGCTGTGGCTTTTGGTTCCTGCAAATACACTGGTTTTTTTGAAAAAGCATGTATTGTATATTTATATATTCAAGTCTATATAGTAGTACAGAGTGGTGGTGTAGAGGAAATGGACTGAAAGCATGTCAAGATTGTATTCCACTGAATAATCTCGAATTCTGCCAAACAGGCCACGTCATATGCATGAGCCCATATACACAAATGAAATTCTGTGTATTAAATAAGTCAATTTTCCATGAGGACTTATATTTAACACTTTTTCATACATTTTCATAATCGTATATCTTAATATATCCAGAGGATGTACATATTAATAATATATCCCCTTATAGTTATGCACCAGATAAAGTAAATCCCAGGGAGTCATACTGTACTTTCTCTTGAATGAAATTGGAAGTATTGTGGGAAGCCAGTGAGGGATCAGCCAGTGCTCTCCTGGTTAGAAGCCATTAACTTAAATGTATGTATATATACAGAAAAAAATAACAAAAAAACACCCTCTTTAGGCCAACAGTCAAGTTAGCGGTGACATCAGAGTTTGAAATCAGTCGTATATTATAAAAAGAGACACGCAGGTGAAAACTAGAAGAAAAAAGATATTCACAGTGCCTTCACAGGAAGAGGTTTAAATTTAGAATTGCAGTGATAATTGGTTCTCTGAGCCTTTGGTGGGATCTGACAGGTTAAATTTAGAGTAAACTAAGAAAGCATGAATTAACACATAGAGGGGGGGAAAAAAAGACAGAAAGAGCAGGATAATCCCTGCCACCAACACTATAAAGACAGTGTACATAGGCAAAGTGCAGCTTGATTGAACCATTGTTAAACCTTCGCTGTGTTACAGTTCTGCACCATTTAATTCCTGTAGGCAAATATCACCTGCTGCTTTTTAATGGGAATAAAAGGAGGGGAGATTTTGTGGTCTGTGCCAAGTGGTTTTAAGTGTCTTAACCCTCAAGTTTCAACCTATCCAGCTCTGTACAGAGGAGACACATCGCTTCACTTCGCTTCTCTCTCAGCGAGCTAATTTGAATCTTTAAGTCCATAGGAAGACAGATGGAGCAGAAGCAGCCTGACAAACTGTCTGCTAAGTCTGACAGTGTTTTGGCTGCAATCAGTCTGTTCTTGCATAATTAAACTTTTTTCTCAGACACCTACGGACAAAAACCTGAGACATTGCTGCCTCTCACATGTTTGGCTATATATATATATATGTATATATTTGGTATTTTACAGTGTTCAAAGTGTTTTCTCAGGTAAGCGCTCGGCCACCTCTTCTGAAGCGCTGCCCTGGAATGTGAACAAGGTCACTTTTACAAACACACACACACATACACACATGCACACATACACTGTGTATAAAGAGAGCAGATGGACGCTCTACACCAGCTCGCCTGCATACGGCACTCATGTGACCCCGGCCACCTGGGCTCCGGAAGGTGACAGCATGTCTCTGTAGGA
This sequence comes from Trachurus trachurus, assembly GCF_905171665.1. NCBI lineage: Eukaryota > Metazoa > Chordata > Actinopteri > Carangiformes > Carangidae > Trachurus > Trachurus trachurus. Next base: position 6,457,646 of record NC_139906.1, read on the forward strand.
ATATGCACACACACACACACACATGCATGCACACACTCACATACACACAAATACATTTATATATCAGCATGCACACACACACCTGGGCACATAATAAGCAGAATCCCAGCAGTAGCCCGGTGCTGGTGGCCTGTGAACCCGTTTTGTTGTGCAGGTAAATTTAGGTGTGTGAGGCGTTGCTTTAAAAAAGACCAGTTCACGTGGATGATGTAATGATGATGATGATTAATGGAGCAGCAGCAGTAGCAGCAGCAGTGTTGGTGCTAGTGCACTGAAACACTCTCTGGCTCAGTTTGAAGGCAACACAGGCAGGAAATTAAGCCTGTTTGTCGCTGGAACAAACGGTTCTTGATTGTGTATTTTTAAAACTAATGAAGTGCTATTTTCTCATCAATAAACTGCTGTGAAACGAGACGTCAGGACGCATTTTGATGGTAGAAAAATGAGTGTGACCCGTCGGCGTTTGGCACAGCTGCTGCTACACTGGTTTCACTGGGTCCCGTTCGGTTTCTGGGGGACTTGAATCCCGGCAGAAAAGGGCAAGCCAGGAAATAAATAATTATAAATAGAATAGATCTCTAAAGGGAATGAGTGACAAATGCTACATAAAACAGGATATATGCATTTTGACAACTGATACATTTCTTTTTTTTTTTTGATTAATTTGTTTTAATATAATTTTATTTCATTACATTTCCATTCTACCAGACCCGTTACCTGCACCCTTACCCCTTGGGTAACATTGACTATGGACGGTTACATGAGAGAGGAGAAAAAATTAAAAATAATAAAATAAAAGGAGAGAAATAATATAATAATAATAATAATAATAATAATAATAATAAAAATAAAATAAAATACACAACAACAGCAGTACATAAACACATTCATGAGATTCTTTTCCCTTTTTTTTATATAAAGTATAGCCTCAAAACATTTCTAATGAGGGCCGTGTCATCTGTCGAAGAGCGTCGATGCGCGAGCCAACTCCTGTCCTACATGTGACTTTCAAACTGACTGGCTCTAACGAAGACGTCACACTTCATGGCATTGCCTTTCATATCACACATCACGTTTCCAACACACTGCTGATGTCACATGTAGAGTAAAAAAAAAAAAGAAAGAAAAAACCTCATTCATAATTCAATACTCATCACTGCGTAAAATGCAAAGAAATTTTCAAAGGACGGCATCTATTGTGTATGAGGTACGGTATAGTTTGTGTGTGTGTGTGTGTGTGTGTGTGTGTGTGTGTGAAAGCCGTGGGGGGCCACAGGGGAGATGGGGGCGGTTTGCAGTACGGCTGTAATTAGAATATTTACACTGTTGTACTAATCAGATCTGAGCTGTATCGGTGTGAAACGTGTACAAGCAAACAGTAACAGTAGGAGCACGTGTCCCACCGGTGGCGTGGCATGCTCAACAGTCATTTGCTATTTTGTTTTTGTTTATTTGTTTTCTTTGTCTGTTTGGTTTCCCCTCCTTTAATTACCCAGCATGCTTGGCTGATTAACTTCAGACCTGTCAATAGTGTTTTCCCCGTTTTCCCTGTGTCTGTGTTTAGTATTGGTGATCGTATAGCTCCTGAGTGATTGTCTTATAATTAGAACAAAGAAAACGGCCTCATTTCTCTCGTTAACTTCACATTAAAACTCTCACTTTAACTCCACATGCTTACAGGAAATAAAACTCCATGAATTCACAAATAAATAAGAAAGGAAACCCAGTGTATGACTATGCAGATCAACCAAAGTGAATTGCAATCATAACATTTGTAAGTAGAATTTACAGTGGGGACAATAATAAACAATGACTACAACACTGCATTTATTTTACAGCTGTGGTTAGAGGTAATACAACTACTATATAATATAGATACTGTACTTGCAGAACATGATACATGTTTGAAAATAAATGCTACAAATGGATATGGGACTAAATAACTGTTAATTCAGGGGTAAAAACTAACTCTGAACACTGTTAAGAACCAGGCTGCATATCTAGGTAAGAAAAAACGTAATAATAATAATAATAATAATAATAATAATAATAATAATAATAATAATAATCTTTATTTGTTCAGTACCTTTCTTAACATAGTTACAAGGTGCTTGTACAGATTCATTCAAACAAAGAGCAAACGGTGACAAACGACACAACCAAAGCAAAGTAAAATAAAAGTAGAATCCTGGGGCCCATGATTTTTAAATATTAAATATTTCAGAATAAAAGCCTGACAAAATAAAAATACAATATGAAACAGGTACACCACTATAGTCACCTAAGAGGTTAAAACAACAACTTTTTATAAAAGAGACTTTTACATTGTTCTGTTACCGTTTCTGTGTCATTGAGTGAACTGAAAACGTCTTCTATCCCTGGGTGGCAATTTGTGTTACAAATATAGTTGCTGTAACGCGCCCCAAACACTTTTCGTTTCTCGTCTGAACCGACACACATTCGCAGCACCAGTCCTGCTAAAAAAAAAAAAAAACTCACATCCTATAACTCAAGTCCAAATGACTTTTGACAGATTTTGTTTTTTTTTACCCTTTTAAGGCGAACCAGGCAGCAAAAAAGCCTCAGTGTGGCCGTGTCTATGTATGTCACAGTGTCTCCTCTCTGAGAGTTACGAGTCAAAAGAAAAAAAGGGGCCATCTGTGTGACTGTGTGCACATCCACAGGGATGAGACGTGGGAATGGAGAGAGAGAGGGAGAGAGAAGAGGGCTGGAGTGAGCAGGCCACACTGAGAGCTTCTCTCTTGGCTTTCAGGCAGCAGGATAGTGACAGCACAGAGAGCACAAGTCTTTCAGCATGGTCTATTTCACCGATACTGCAGGGAAATAAAGACAAATTGGTCCAACAATCTCTCCTTTCTTGTGCGTCCCATCCGGCGCATGCTTTCATCTCGTCTTTTTGAAGCTTCCTGAAATGCTCTCTCGCTGCAATTTCTCTCTTTCCCCCCTCTCTCTCTCTCTCTGTCACTTGCATTGACACTATGGTGTTGAAACACAATAACACAGCACTTCTTAGAGACAAGGGAACGCTGCTGTTATAGATCTGCTGACTGTTTTATCTGAGGTATATGTACGCTAGAGTCACGAGTTCACCGTTTAAGCAGTGAAACCATCGACCACTGACTTTAAACTGCACTAATTAAATCTACCTGAGCCCCAAATGATTCTCCGCCTCTACCAGTGCTGTGAATGAGGTCAGGAGGTTGTTATTATGTCCTGAAAGCTCAAAGAAAAAGGAGGATCAAACAGTCTAGGTGGCCTCTCGGCAGCATTAGAGGGGCTGCTGCAGGTTAAAAGTCCTGGTTAAAGTTTCCCAGAAGAAGCGTTAGAGTAGAGTCTTATACTTTCTAGCTGTGTGGTTCAGCGTCCACCTCGGTCCACAGTTGGAATGAAATTAATTAACTGTGAGAGATTTGAAGCTTCAGTAAACTGGAATTCTGTGTCTTTCTGTGTCCCACATTTGTATGTGGCTTATATCCTCAGAGCTGCCGTCCTTTCAGCCGCACAAGACACAGACTGGACTCCTGACATGTTATCAGAAACGCCACCGAAGCAATCAGTCGCTTCAGTGGACAAAAACAGTTTTCACGCAGGCTGCAGGACGGGGACGGGGACGGGGACGGGGACGGGGGCATCCTGCAGGGTGATGCATACCATCAACTGCAAATGCTGCTTGTTGGGTTCTGCAGGGAACGTTTGTTGCCTGTCATTTTCTCTGTGCCTGTGTTTTAAGTCGCACACTGTCAGACAATAAATAATGGTAAAATGTTTAAAGGTCCATATTTTACATTTTTCCCAGTGTCTTAATTGAAGTTTTGATCCATAAGAGGATAGAGTATTTTTGGTTTTAAGAGCTCGAAATATCAGTGTAGTAGTACTTGTCCTCTCTCAGGCCCCCCCCAAACCAATGCCAGGTCAGTGAACCAATCAGAGGCTCAGAGTATCCTCTCTTCTGATTGGTTCACTTACCTGTCATTGCTTGGTCGGCTGGTGTTTTTTTATATAGCATTTCTATAAAAAAAAACAGAATTTCAGATTAGAGGCTGACACGGGAGTGTTTTTTCAATCCCGTCCCGTCCCGCTCCCGCAAAAAAATTCCCGTCCCGTCCCGGTCCCGTGACAAAGTCAAAAAAAAATCCTGTCCCGTTCAAATCCCGAATAAATCACTCCCGAACCCGTCCTGTTCCCGATTTTTTCTATGAACACAGTCATCATGCTTAAACGATTGTGTTGACAGACACAGATCCCCCCCCCCCCCCCCCCCCCCCTCTCAGCGCACTGCAGGCTGAATGACAGACAAAACAAGACGGTAGATGTGGCGTCAACACTACCGTCTTGTTTTGTTATTTCAATTAGAGATAATGAACGCCCTCCTCGTCCTTTCTCTCTCTCCCTCTCTCTCTTTTTCTTTCTTTATTTTTTGCTTGTGTGCATCACCTGTTTAATGCGAGGTGGAGATTACGCCGCCGCCGCATCAGCTGACTCCTCTGAGTCAGTCTGACTGGCCGAAAACGTTTCTCTACGGTAGCCTATGTTGATTCTACGGAGCCAGGACAGTGACAGGACAGATCACTGAGGGTGTGCAGTGTGCATCAGTCCACACACTTAAAACTTTTGGACCGTTTTGAGCGCACCATCCGTAGCACTGCCTGGCTTGTGCTTCTTTGAATGTCGCGCTTTGACTCCCGGTCCCGTTCACTCCCGTTTACATTTTTTCCCGTCACGTCCCGATCACGTGATTCAAAATAAATTGACTCCCGAATCACGGGATTCCCGTGGGAATCCCGAAAAAATGTCAGCCTCTATTTCAGATCAACATCAGAGAAACCAGCTCCTGCAACTTTCAGTGGTAGGTCCATGTGGGCGGGGCTTATGACATGATTGAGAGTTATGGATGCTTTGTTGTGACATCACAATGACACAGAAGTCCCGATGGCTCATTTTAAGACTCAGTTTCCAAATACAGGCTGTGTGCTTTTCTCTGCAGACAGAACATGTTGAATCCTGACCGATCTATATATAGAAAAGAGCATCTCAAAAAAAAGAAGATTCAAGAGGAAAAAGAGCATTTGTTGGGCGTTGTTGTTGATGCATATTTGTGTGGTGAATGGTCTCTGAGTGGTTTACACTTCACTTGACAAAAAAATAGGCTCAGAGAGCAGCCGGCGGTCATGTCTCAGAATTAGTGTGAATAAGTATAAAAACACAAGCAGAATCTGCTCAGTCAGAGACACTCGAAATGTTCCAGGAATGCTGAAGAAACCGCCGGCAGCGCGGGTCACCATAAAGGTTAGTTCCACGCCACTGCAGTCTGGGACTTAACAGCGAGGGTGCATTTCTCATCAAGTCTATTCCTGTATCTTCTACTTTCCTAACTCTGCGCAGAATTTAGAAAATCTCTTTGACTGAACCCTGAATATCTGATATTAGAGTCAGAGCAAAGTGCACCGACGCAGCTGGAGCGCAGATGCAGGGAAAACAAGGCTGGGAAAAAAATGAAATAGAATATAAACAGTTCATTTTCAAACTCATTTATCAAGAAACTTGTGCACTCCTTTGGGTTCCACCTGCTGTTTGCTGCAGAAGATGGGAGACTCCCCGTCCACAGACAGATGGAGATGGAGGTGAAAGGCAGGAGAAAGGGGGGATGGGAAGGGGGGTCTGGAAGTCCTGTCTTTATGAAAAGAAACTCTTCCTGTGATTTGGCTAATGTCTGTCATCTGTTTGTTTGTGTTTCTACGTTGTAAAACCACAAGAAGAAATCACAAAACAAAAGAAATCACCCTCGGATGACAAAGTTTTCTAGAGAAACTAATTGCACTCCTGCCGGCTTTTTCCTGTTTAATCAAAATTTCTAATTCACGTCGTTACCTTGGTTGATTAATCGGAGCTTGTTGATTGGTTTGTAGCCTACATCCGATGGCACCATTTCCTGTTGCTGGTTGATAACAGGGTGTCTGAGTGATGGGAGTGAACGACCACAACAACAACATCAACTGACCCCTGCTGAGCTAAAAGTTCAGGAACAATCGGCACTGACCACTGGCCTCTTTATTTGCCTTTGTTTGTCTGCGTGTGTGTGTGTGTGTGTATTATGGTGAGCCAGCTAAGAGGTATACATGTGAGATTTTGAGATTGAAAGCAAAGCACCAATAACAGGGGGTTTGGTTCAAAACAAAAACAAGTTGTTTATTAGAGTCCGTGGATGAAAACAAGGACAGGGCCAAAATAACTATATAACCCAGACCACTTCCTCTAAATGGGGTCCGTCCGTGCTGGAAGCATCGGCTCGTCTTCATCACTGCTGCTATATCCACAGGAGAATCAGGCTGAAGACTTTCAGCTAGATTGAACTTTTTGAAAGTGCTTTTTCACTTCTTTATTGCCACCCACAGGGAAATTTTGTTGCATTTGCGGGGAGTGCATAAAACATGAAGCCAGACGTCGCATCCAGAAAGGACGATTATCAAAATCTGTGTATTATTCTGCACAGTTGTGTTTTTTTTGTTTTTTCTTTGTCTAATTCACAAAGAAACTCATGTGTATGTTTATTCGCCAGCCTTGTTGAACAATAATAATGATCAGATTTACATAGAATTTACATATGCATGATTATAAACAGCCCAACAACTTCATTATTAGACTGACTCCGTTGGGATTCCTTCGTTTTGATGACATGGCTGTTGGGAATCTCATGCCGAACATACATTTCTTCATGTATACGTGTGCGTGTCTGTGTTTGTGTGTGTTCAGCTGATGCTTTGCTGGAAGGGAACATGCCCACTCAGTCTCATTCAGTTAACATTACAGAGATTGTGTGTTGCAGCTCCAAACCACAGCTGTGAAGGGCAGACTGTGTGTCGACAGTAGGGGCCTACAGGCCGTCGGCTGAGGTAAACCAGATGACGACAACAACCTATTAAGATAAGAACCGTCTCATCACAGCTGAGTCACTAATGCAGGACGGACACGTGGAATTCCTGAAAATGAACCTCTGAAATAATTGATGAGGTGATCAGTTTCAAACAGTGATAGTATCCTGTACCGTTGCTCTTGAGTGAACTTAAGATGAATGATCAGTCAAATGACAAAGCAAAGTAATAAACATCAATAATTAACAGAACAGCTCATGGGTTTGTCTCGATGCATGTGCGGAGGAGCGGAGGTGTCCGGTTCTCAATGGACTAGTCTGAAGAATCATCACAAGAAGAGGAGTCTTAAAGCTCCAACATTGTATAAAGGTAGACGCCCATCTCTTCTTTGATTATAGATCAGCTCTAGGTTCTACATTAGTACTGTGAAAGTATCAAAGCCTCAGTCCACATACTGTAGAAATGCACACTTTCAGAAACCAAGCCTTAAAACCAGAGGCCAGGACTGCCTGTGACTTTGTGATGTCACAACTTTCAGCCATGCTCCAGGCCTCGCCCACCTAGACCCACCATTCAACCTTGCAGGACTTGGTTTTCTGCTATAATTTTACTGGAGTACTCATAGGTATAATCAGCCAATCAAAACAACAAAAGTAGAAAAAGTTTGTATGGACACCAAAACTTCAGATAAAACACAAATATGTCAAATGGGATACAGGTGAGGAAGGAAGCCACTGGAAATGTTTATGGCTCTGTAAATCGTTATTGTCATTATTTATCTTAAGGATTTACTGAGTTAATCTTGTAGTCACTGAACAAATCTACTCAAACAATAAAAATTACCATAGTTTAAATCTCCAAAAAGCAAATTCTCGTATTTGTTTGGCATTTTTGCTTGAATAGTTAATCTTTTAAATACTGCTCTGATAAAGTAAGTGTTCCTTTCAGCTCTATATTCAGTGACTGATCACTCGACCAATCACTGATCCCGTCTGTGAAATCTGAGCAGCTGCTCTGGTTTCATCCACACAGTCTCGTTGCCTTTCAAACGTCTCCTCCGTTCGTTCTAACAAACTCTCCCCCTGACTTTTCTTTGAATGCTGCGGCTCGATGTATAAAAGTGTCATTGGACAGAATTCAGTGTGGGATTAGCCTGTGATCACAAGTATCACCGCAACCACGGTTGTCACAGTGTGACTGTCCTACTGCAGCAGCTGTGGCAGATTTGCACAGGATTTAAAGCACTGACAACTTCAACAACCCTTTACAAATTACTGAACATCGGCAGGTACTAGTCCTGACGAGGCTTTGACACGGAAGGGCTGCCATGTGGTTTACTTTAGCCTCATTTCTTTTTTTCTTTTTTTTTGTGCGTGTTCATAGTTGGATCCAAACTCAGGATCCAGTGGTGAAACTGTAAAGTAGAAACTTTCAGACAGCACAAAGCCAGCTGAGAGTTGACCTGAATCTTAATGAAATCCTGATGAAAATTGTGACACAGTTGCAAAAGCTGAGGACGATGTTTGTGAAGAAAACTCTGCCTGGATTATGTGGACTATTATTTATCTTTTCTCTAGATCGACACAGGAAACATATCCCACTGCATGGATTTGAACATTTGTTGCATTATTTACCAAAGTGGCTCTGACAATACAAGATGCTGCACGTACACTAAACTACAACAGCAGATTGACAAAGTTTAACTTTCCTATGGAAAAGGGTAAACAATGCATGTGCACATTCAGTAATGACATCTAATCCCCTAAATAAAGACTCTATGCATTGCTCTGGTGCAGGGACGGACTGGCCATTGGGCAATGTGGGCAAATGCCACTGCGGCCGCCTGGTGATGCGGCCGCAGACGGCTCCACCAAATAGCCGAGATACAGTGGAGCGGAGCGGCTGCATCCATAGACGGCCGCGGCCGCAAATACTGTAAATAAATGATAAATAGGCTAAATAAATAAATAAAGCGGAGCGGCTGCGTTAATAGGCGGCCGCAAATTATGCCATGGACTAACACAAATCTCTTAACATGTTTCAACATTAAAACTTATTCTAAGAGGTGGAGAGGGGGGTTACTGTAGGTTGTCTCACTCATTCAATCACGCACGCACGCACGCACGCACGCACGCACGGGTATTTCAACTGCAGTGATGGATAAATGGATAACTCTACCGGAGGTTTTTTTTAAACTTCATTTGAGGAATAAACGGCAGCTTTTACCCGACGGAGACCAACGCCTGAGCTACGGTAGCTAACAGTTAGCATGTTTTACGTATGCTACTCTCTCTCTCCCCCTCTTTCTTTGCACGCGCGCGCACACACGCACGCACACACACACACACACACAGGAGGTTGCCTGTCATATCTGTTGTATACCTTGTAATACTAGCTTGTTGAGTACAGTTAACATTATTGTTGCTTCGGTTTGAGTGTGGATTAAATGTTTGTTGTGTAATGTGAGTTGTGGTCTACAGTAAATCCTGTTATTGATGAGTTGGATTTTAATAACAGCTGATCTGTGTACTGTAGCCTAGATGGCGTGGATTGTGGTGAGAAGGTGTTGCACACATTTTAAGACTTATCTTATTACCTGAGAAGGCAATGTGGCCTCTCTCTGTCAAAATTGCCAGGGCCTCTTTTTGGTGCCAGTCCGCCACTGCTCTGGTGTAAGCCTGTCAGTGGGATCTGATGACGTGTGCTGTAGCACCTTAGCATCCACTCAGCTCCTGTCTAACTATTACTTCTTACTTTCTATTAAAGCTTCAGTTGGAAACAATTACTCAGTCATGTTTGCTGGAACTGTCACTATATTCTGATAGTCAGACATTAAATGGGGTAATTTAGGACAAAATCCAAATCCACCGCGACCGACGATTCTCCACCAGTCAGGTAGAGGGAGCAGGAGGAGCAGCCAATCACCGCTCGCACACGTCGTAGTAAGCTGACAAAAGTGAAAGTAAAGTCTGTGACTTTGTGGGAAATTTCAAGACGAGTGTGTTTCATGGTGAGAGAGACGTGCGGTCGTTTTGGAGTCTCCGGTTGCTATTGATATGGTACGTCTTTTCTGGGTGCGTTTTCGGTGTGTGTCTCTATATGTGTGGGGCGCTTGGCAGAGGTTCATTAAGGGAACTGACGGAGTATTGTCTTGAAATTTTAGACCAACTGGAGCTTTAATGCAGTGAGAAAAGAACTAACTCCACTCAAAAACAGTACATTGAAAGTCCTGAGTGGACTTTTGTTAAGTAATATTTCACATCAAGGCTGTGCTATAGTTTTCCAGTTGTCAGTGGAATGAGTTTGTAATGTAAAGTTCTCTCTTCACTCTTAGTAGGTGGCGCTCTTTTGTCCATTTAGCCACAGTTGTTGTCATGATGCTAATCGATGCAGCCCCTCCCTCCCAGACCTTTGTCTAATTTAGAAAAAAAAAAGAAACGTTCAAAACTGTCATTGATTTTTTTTTTTCACTGTTTAATTTCAAACTTTTCAGCAGCAGAAAGTTTATTTAAATGCAAATGTGAATCATGATCACTTTAAGGCTTGCGTGTAGAACACAGTGTTCACATTTGCAGTCCCCCCCCCCCTCAGGGTTCAAAGTGCTTTACATACAATACGCTCTGCTAACTGTACATGGACATATGCAGAGCCCGTGGGGGCTGGACCTTGGGACTTGAACCTGGAGCCCAGCTGTCTGCCGCTGGGCTGCTGGCCGTGCTCCACCTCTGAGCTCATTGCCCGACCTCATCCACACACACACACACACACATTTACACAGACACAAAAAAAAGCACACATGCAAGTAAAAGGCACACACACACACACTCCCAGCGTCCGCCCCGCTGTCTTCGGTGCCTGTGGTGCTGTATTTGGATTTGACCATCTGTTCCAGAGTCACCTGACAGGTGTAGGTGCAGCTCGCTCGCTCGCTCACTCTCCTTTTTGTCCTCCACTTATGTGGGAAAGTGTCACACATCTAAATTTACATATGTAATGATATGCGGGGTCATGTGACCACATGCACACACACTCACAAGGAAACTCTTCCTTTAATTCAACTGAAGCAGCCACTGATCTTTAAAAAAAACAAAACAGTATGAGCTTCACATTTCTATATTATATTTGTATCTTTTTATTCAAAGACTCATATTTTATACATTTGTTTGTTTTTATTTGATGTGTTGATCCAAAGGAAGATAGATTTATATTATTAAGGCCTGTCTTAGAGTAGTTTCTCTGCAGCTCAATGAGCAAATCAGAAGAGAGGAGGCTCTGAACCTCTACTCTGATTGGCTGAATGCTCTCTTTGTTGGTTCACAGTATTAATCTAAAACCTAGACCTGCTTTAAAATCTAAAAAGACATGATCATCTACTTTAAATTTATCCTCAATTATTTTTCCCCTTGCCTTGCTGCAGGATGACTTTTCCTTGGCCAATGACAAAACAAGGTCTCCCTCTGAGCAGCACAAATTAGAACATGATTCTGGTAATACAAGCCTTGTGTTTTTTTTTATGCAAAGTTGCCGAAGATCCCTCATAGTAAATTAAAACTACAACATTCAAGTTTTTTTTTAATTCTCCAAAGAGATTTCCAATTAATTGCCAAACTTAAAAGCTAAATTTATCCCAGAGTTTTCCAAATCCAGGAGCGATGGTTCTGCTTTGACCTTCCTGTGGCAGCCGTTCTGAGCACATAGGGATCATGTTGTCTGCTGTTTTTCTTTATCACCAGTGTTTAGTATTAAAGATTCTATATAAAGCCAGGAAAATGCAGAGGAGAGAAGAAAAGAGCAAAGGGAGGTGGGTAGATGCTGAAGTCAACAGATGGAGGGGAAAAGACGGGAGAGAGGAGGGAGTTCAGAGAGGGAAGATGGAAGAGGATTTTATCTATATTATCCCTGAAAGCCAAAATTCTGTTGATCTGCGTTCATGCAAAGAAGATTAGAAATGTGTAAGATGAAAAAAAAAACAAAAGCCTGGCACTGTGAAACACTCTCATGTACATAAATGAATATTAAAGTGGGGTTTCTTCTGAATAAATAGAGGAATATTAAACACAAATTGCATGAGCACGGCTGTAATTTAAGTCTCACTAACTTTGTTTAGATAGCGTGTGCTCTCTGCTGTAGTGTGTGTGTTTGTGTGTGTGTGTGCACTTCCTCCATCATTCCTACTGCAAACAGACAGAGAGGCTGATGTCATACCCCTGTTATTTGATTTTGAAGACAACAGGAAAGTTGAGGGTTGCTCTGCAGAGCGGAGTCTGCTGCCTGTTATTTGCAGAGATTGTAAACACGGCCAGGATAGAGGAGATAAGGTAAAGCGTGGGTTCGGGGCTATATGCTGCTTAGCTCTGCACGCCTTTGGAGCAGTCACCTGTGCTGTGTGGATTGAGAAGAGATGCTCGGGGAGCTTTGCATTCATTTACTAATCCCTGCTGCTGGCATGCTGACTATTATCACACTCTGATTCTTCAAAGACTGGTTCAAAGAGAGAGACACACACAGAGAGAGAGAGGGCGATTTATTTGGAATATATTCTCTGTTTGTATCTTTGCCTCTGTACTCGTACATAAGTGTATCTTGATGATGTTCACATGCACAAACCTCTGCAATGTACTGCGCGTAAACAGAGTTAGAAGGCTTTTATGCAGGGCGAAGAGTGTGAGCTATTGATGTGGAAAACATATCAAACGTGCACGTTAACCAATAACCCTCCATGTTTGGAGTTGGAGCCATGCAGAGCTCACTGACCAGTATCAGCAGTCAGCATCACCAACACTCATATGGCTAAATGGGAGTAAATACAGACCAGTAGCTACATATACATGCATTCTTTTCCTTTTTTTAATACTTTATTGCAAAGCGTCTTACCTTCACAAACATAATCAGTCATTTTGTTCTCTTTGAGATGTTGTACCTTGAATTTTTTTCCCAGGTATATATTCACAAAGTAAATAACAAACCATAAAGAAAACAGGCCTAACATATACAAGGCAAACTGGTATTTCCTAAATGAGGATCTCAAAGAAAGGAAATTAACAACAACAAAAACAAAAAGTATATTACATTAATTCTTTACATTACTTTATCTGTTTATTTGAATGGGACATTGCACATTCATGGACAAAAACATGTAAATGTGCCGGATTATAGCAAGATGCTAATTTCCCATAAACATAAACAGTTCAACACATTACATTACACATAATAATGTAGAGTAGACAACAACACAAATAGACAAAAAGGCAACTATGACAATGAAGAACATATTGGCAAACACATTCCACAGGTAGGGGGACCATAAGAGTTTTGTTCTGGGAGATAAAGTGCATAAGTGCCTGGTTAAAGTGCAAGTGCAAGAGTGCATAGGTACCAGGTTGTATTGCACAAGGCCCTAATGGTGCATATTGATGGTCCAGGTAGATGATGTAAATCCATCATTTCTTCCTGTACAAAGGCACAAATGACTTTTTTTTCTCTGTAAATAAGCATGTTTCTATAGGAGAATGGAAGCGAGCAGAGAATATCATCAGGAAGAGAAAACAGGGCTAGACTGTGTTTCAGCCTAATGCATCTAAAAATACTGGAAATGTACGTTAGAATGAGAAAGGCAAAGAGCCAGTGTCTGGGCACAAGAGGCTCAAAAACACTTGAGAATCTATACGAGAACAAGGCTGAGAGCAGTAAAGAAGAAAGATGTGTCGGTGTAAAAATAGCTTTGTAATAGTGTGTGAAAAAGCCCCAGTCTGAGTCACCGCTGCTGCTGCGCTCCGATCCGCTCCACAGACACACATGTACGCACATAAACCTGATCGATCCCTCAAAAAGTGGACGATACATCTAGAAATACAAAACCGCAAAAAGAAATCTAAAGTTGGGAAGTGACGCAGGGGGAGCAGAGGGAGATGAGAAAGTGCACTGATGACATAACCAGCTTAATATTTAAATGGGCAGAAGTCCGTCTGGCTGTTGATGCAACGCTCTGAGATGAAAAATTCACCAGTTGGACTGCGTTGTGTAGCCGCATTGAAACAGACGTTAGCTATATACCCCGATATTCTGCTCAATACCTGGGTAATTGGTTCTGGAGGTGAGCGAATCTGGTTTATCAGGGAGCAAATGTTTAATTCATGGTGAATAAAAGAACATGGATTATGGTCTAAAGGCATCTATACACACACAAACACACACAGAGGCATGTGTGAGCACTTAATTTCATATTCATAGATACACTCTCTGCACACTCGGCCACCGAACAGCTGCCAGCACACACACACACACACACACACACAGCAACATGAGCATGCAAACACACAAGCTGACTCAGCCGAAACCAAAGAGTGGCAGTAATCTCCGGCGGTGCTGTTTGTTGCTGCGAGGTCGTCTGGAGAGCAAAGTTGTAGCGGCAAAACTAAGTTATTAAATGTAGCAGAGACTCAACACACCTGATGATAAACAGCTCATGAGCAGAGATAACCACTGAATCAGTTGTCCACTAATTTGCACATGAAGCTGCCATGGCTGGTTGGTTGCTGCTGCTGCTGCATGAATGTGAGCGCTGGCAGACAAACACAGGAAACTGGAAAAAAAAAAAAAAAAAAATGGACAGAGTTCAGACATTATGTAAAAAAATAAATAAAGGGGAGCGGACGTGTGGTGGATAAAAGCGAAGCAGGAACGGAAAGAGGAAAAGAAAAGAGCAGCGGTGATATAATCACATTAATATTTCAAGGGCTAAAGTCAATGGAGCTGTTTGTGTCGTGTGCTCAAGACAAAGAAAAGACAGGAAAAGTGGAAACCTTTCGCATCGTCTGATTACAGCCGCTGGTCATGAATTAATCGGTCTCGTCTGCAATCACCACGACAACGGCCGATGCCTTCACCGTCTCCTGAAAGTAAGGACAAAGACGGACGAACAGAGGACGACACAAAGTCCTGACTTAGACAAAACAAGGAGAACTACGGTTGTTAAAGGGATAGTTCAACATTTTTGAAAATTGGCCCATCGCCATGATCCCCCTAGTAATAGCAGTAGGTTCGTTACCTTTAATTGTTGGTCCAAGCTGCTTTTAGATCGGGGGAGAAGAATACCGAGCGGCGCAGCTACACTACGGAGGCTAATGGAATTTCTTGGTTTTGCTCATCAAACTCAGCAAATACACAACCAAAAAACTCAAAAACGCTGTGGTGGACAAGTTGTGACCTGCAAATTCACCACGCTATGAGATAATAGCGGAAAGTTGCGAGATGGAGTTGTTTTAGAGGCAAAGTCGGACTTTACACTCTAGGCGGCTGCTCGGCGGAGTGATTTCAAAAGCGCCTGTTTACTGCAGATACGTCCGTATACTACGGCACTGGCTGAGGTGCGCACACTGTGTCCCTCCGACCAGTGGTTCACTGAAGAAAGTAGTTCCGAGTATTTGCTTCACTTCTCTTAACTTTCCGCTATTATCTCATAGCGTGTTAAATGTGCAGGTCACAACTTGTCCACCACAGCGTTTTTGAGTTTTTTGGTTGTGTATTTGCTGAGTTTGATGAGCAAAACCAAGAAATTCCATTAGCCTCCGTAGTGTAGCTGCGCCGCTCGGTATTCTTCTCCCCCGATCTAAAAGCAGCTTGGACCAACAATTAAAGGTAACGAACCTACTGCTATTACTAGGGGGATCATGGCGATGGGCCAATTTTCAAAAATGTTGAACTATCCCTTTAAGAATGGATTCTTTCCTATTGATTATAGATGGATTACTGAACACACACACACACACACACACACCTACACAGATACATTCAGGTCCTGTTTTCACCAACAGCCAATCAGCTGCGTCTGGTCACGGCTGCCTGAACACTGGACCTTGATTTCAACTTCAAAGCCTGATTGAGAAAGTAGAAGAGACTGAAGCAGTCAGAGGGAGTTGAAAGGATCACAGCTGCTTTAATGAGCATTTTACCTCATCTTTAATGTATATCTGCCCTTTTTCCACTACAGCATCTTTTGTTTGTTAGACAACTTCTTTTTTTTATTATCAAGTTTTCATTCATGGCTGTTCTTGGTCCTGAATGCAGAAGGTCTACAGACTCTACAGTACACGCTCCTCAGGTTTCAGCTGGAGCCGACTCCACATGTTCAATCCATCTCATCATAATATTGATCTCACCACATGCAGTTTAGTTGTCTGTGTTGCTAGGTAACACCATCATTTCGCATGAAGAGAATATTAAGTTTGCTTTTTGAGACGGCTGATCAAACCAGATTTAAAGTTTCTCATCAAGTCATTTCATATGGCTGCAGTTTGAGTTTTTAACATTTTTATTCATATTCACTGAGCTCCTTGTAAGTTTTGCTGTTGCTATGTAACCAGTGTTGGCCTTAACTGGTTTTTGTCTGGTCAAGAGCTTCAGCCATCACTATGTTTAAAAAACCCCCCAAAAAACATCCATTATGAAGCACAGGGCAGTCCAGAGGCAACAGAGACAGGAAGTAAAACAAGAGAGTTGATAAAAGAATTATGTTTGAATTAACCGAGTGACCAAACCAGCCGCTCTACAGCAGAATAATTAACATGCTTCCAACCACTGGGATGATTATTTCCTGTCTGCTGGTTGCACTGTGACCTCCTCGATGCATGAGTCCAGCCAAGAGGTTTCTTTTAAAGAGAAAAAAGCCGGGTTATCCAGATCACAAATTGAAAGTTCTTGCCTATTATATGTCCCAGTGTGAAAGTCACACCTGACATCCGGCTGCATATGAACTGGGGTTTTTAATTTTCTAGCTTTTCCCTCCTGTTCCCAGCACCTTAGTAGTGACCGGTAGTGATCTCATTCATCTCTGTGCACGCTGTTCACCATAATTTCCCACAAATGTTAAGTTATCCCTTTGAGGAAATGATGTTTGAAGACTCTCTAGTGACTTAATAAGATGATGAAAGATTCAGTGACTCCCCACACCTTCTCCAAACAGTCTGCTGTAACAAGCCTTTCACTGTGAGTGGAAGCAGCAGAGGACAGATGAGGCAATCAGTGACATAATCAGGGTGTGACTGGATAATTAGCTTCTGTGCTGGGATGGTTTAATGTAATATACAAGCACATAAATGCTGCTGCTGCACTTTTTTTCCATCAAAGGACTATATCTAAGGGATTTTTTTTGCACAATGGGGTGGCCTATAAAAAGATGAGAAACCAGCAGAGAAATAAAAGGGAAGGAACATTTGTCTTCTTTATTATTCATGGGAAAACAAGTGGTTTGGAGGAATAAGGATATGTTTGTTTTTTCTAGAATGATGCAAATGGCTTTGTACGTTGAAAACAATGGGAAAGAAAAAAGAAAATCTGCTGCAGTGGGAGGTACTGGTAGAATTTAGCTCGTATTTCCAGCCATGTCAGAAAATGATAGAAAATCCAAGCTCTGAATAGGGCAGTGTACGTCGAGGTATGTATGTCAAGGGGACTGAAGGCTGTTTCTGCACGTATAAGGTCAGGAGAATACGGTTTGGAGTAAGAAAAAGTTTAGAGCTGCCAGACTTCTGGAGGACTATAAGGAAGAGAGTGAAGACAGGAGGAGAGACAGAGAGACAAAGTGTGAGTGTTTGAGTCCTTAAATGTTTAAAATGTACCATCTCCTCCCGTGTGTCTGTCTCCATCTCTCTCTCCTTCACATGCCGGCGTTCCTCACAGGAATTAGGTGACTCAGAAAGCAATTAAAACTGAATTGCTGCTGCTAGACAGAGGAGGAGGCAGAGGAGGAGAGCGGGGAGGCAGAAGAAAGGGATTTGGAAGGAGAGAGGGAGGTAGAGAGGGAGGTGAGGAATCGGAGATTGGTACAGACGAGGAGCGGAATTTCAAAAAAAACAAAAAAAAAACAGCCGCCTACATTATCCCGCTCATTAAAGACTCCGCTGCTTTCATATTAGAGAGCTGTTTCTGGAGTGTTTGTGTGCATAATATGTGGGTGCATTCATGCCTGTTTGCGCGAGTGTATGTGCGCATAATTCTGTATCCTTAATGTGCATGTTCATGTACAGTATGTCTTTGTCCATGCTTGTTTGTTGATATTCGGGAAAATGTTTGCTTATGCAAATCAGATATGAATAAAATCCTTTGAATATGGGCATGTTGTAGTTACAGCGAGTTCCTCTCCTCAAATCTGTGTGTGGGAGAGCTCGGCAGCTGCAGCCTGAGCTCAGTGCCATAAGCCTCTGATGGAAAATAAAGCTGAACGTCTCCCTGAGAATACCTCTATGGAAGAGCCTTATTCTGCAGGAGGCTCATCATTTTCATTTTCTTTTTATTGATTTTTTTTCACTTGCAAATGCACATTTTCTTTTTTTTTTAACAAGGAGCAGATTAAGTTCACCCTCAGCGTCAAGGCAATCAGAATTGCACCTCATCTGCTTATGAATATAATCAGAGTCAGTGGTACAGATATTTTCTGTTAGAGGTCAATAAATCTGTTAAAGGGATAGTTCAACATTTTGGCAAATTGGCCCATTGCCATAATCCATATAGTCATAGCAGAAGGTTTGTTACCTTTATTTGTCGGTGCAAGCTATTTTTAGAACGGTGGAGCAGAGCGGTGAGCTGCTCAGAGCTACGCCACGGAGGCTAATGGGATTTCTTGGTTTCCCTCATCAAACTCATCAAATTCACAATCCAACAACTCCAAAACGCTCTGGTGGACAAGTTGTGACCTGCACATTCACCACGCTATGAGATAATAGAACGTTACGAGTTGTTTTATAAGTAAATTTATGCAAAACCGCTGATGCACGTTGCCCTCAGGGACAGTTTTTCAGCAGCAGTCTCTGTATTTACCTCTAAAACGACTCTGTCTAGTAACGTTCTGTTATTATCTCATAGCGTGATGAATGTGTAGGTCACAACTTGTCCACCAGAGCGTTTTGGAGTTGTTGGATTGTGTATTTGATGAGTTTGATGAAGGAAACCAAGCAATCCCATTAGCCTCCCTAGCATAGCTCTTAGAAGCTCATTGCCCTGCTCCACCGCTCTACAAATAGCTTGCACAGACAAATAAAGGTAACAAACCTACTGCTAAAACTACAGTATAGTGATTATTGCAATGGGCCAATTTGCCAAAATGTTGAACTATCCCTTTAAGAAATCACACAAAACCTGGATTCTATCTTCTCATCCAGCTTTCTGCTGCCTCCAGTGTTTTTAATCATCACTGTAAACTCAGAAACGTTCTTCTGTCTTTAGAAAAAAAAAAAAAAACCTGAACCAAAAAGAGGAATATGAGAATCCAGCCAACGTGTTCCCGAGCTCTGTGACTGAACGACTCTGTGTCCTGCAGCCAAAGTCGACTTTCTCTCCCTCCGTCTCCCTCCTCACATGTTCTCAATCCATCTGTTCTCCCATCGCTCCTCGACACTCATCTGCTCTCACTCTTCTTCTCGCTCGTTCCCAGGAAGGACCTGTTCTGCACACGAGTCCTCACACGTTGCTGTGATTGTGTGTGTGTGTGTGTGTGTGTGTGTCGTTTTCTGTTTGATGATCAAAAGTCCTCACAATCGATGATGAGCTGCCAAATAGAGTCTGGCTCTGGGTGTGTGCGCCCATGTGTGTCCAGGTTCATGTGGTTGTTTACGAAAAATTTTGCGCAATGGTACAAATTGTGTGTTCAGACTGTTTGCACAGTGTGAGTGTGCGCTGTGTGTGGCGTCTTCCCCATGCCGTGACAACAAGGTCTAGTATGAACATGCTCCAGGGACAGGATCCCCCATCTGAATGTGTGTATGGCTCACTGGCTGCAATAGACACATATACTATACACATACATACATACATAAACAAACACAGTGATGGATGCACTTAAGAGTCTCGGTCACACAGATGCTGGGGACATTTATTTTTATACACAACCAGATAGATGAGTGTGTATATGTTATGATCTGTGTGTGTGTGTGTGTGTGTGTTTTGGCAGTTCTCAGTCACGCAAACAAGTCATTGTGCAGCATATTGAATGTAATCATGTGCTCCATGGTTATCTGGTTGTAGACAGGTGCTACTGGACTAATGGCTTCAGAAGGAAAACACCATGAAATCATCAATGCTTCATATTATGTTTCATTATTATTATTATTATTTTCTGTGTTTCTATTACAGTATGTGACAAAATTAGTTTGTGGCCACTGATGGAGTGATGGGAAAGCTACAAATTAAATGTTTTACCTGGACAACATGAGTGTTTCCACAGCCCATTGTTGTTGGATCGCTGATGATTTTCAGTCATCCAGGTTATCCAGCAGATACTCAGCTGGATTTGCTGTTGTACCGGCTCTTCAGATCAAAAATAGCACCAGAATCACCAGAGTCTCCGAGTGTCCCGTGAATTTTGAAGGCTTATCTTTTAATACAGTAAGACGGGATTTTAAACTCGGCTATAAGATATCTTCTCCTGCTCGGCCATTGTTGGTGTGAACATGGCTTTACGCCGAGCAGCCACGGCATTACAACCACTGCAAACTGCTTTTCAGTGTTGTGGATGGATGGGCGTGTGTAAAATATGGCCTGAATTCACTCTGATGGATTGTTCGCCATGGAAACTAACATTACTGATGGTTCAATCAGTCTGAACGGTCATGATCAATAGTGTTTATCCGCCCACAGTGACTCATCAGCTGTTAAAGGGTCCTGCTGTGAACTGTGGACAGTCGGTTCAAGTTGGATTAAACCACATTGTTGTAGTTGTTATTGTAACCATGGCGACGATTATAATCTAATAACAGTCTAATCTACTTTCATGTACTTACTTTAAAGGAATAGTTCACCAAAAAATGAAATTCAGTCATTATTATTGACTCACCCTCATGCAATAGCGCCCGACACAAAAAGGTCCATAAAACTACACAAAAACCATTTAATATTCCTCCACACTGCTCGTCCGCTGCAATCCAAGTGTTCTGAAGGGATATAGTCCAGAGTTTACCCCAAACAATGTCATTTAGGACATTTTTACAGCCTGAACTGTCCTGTATTGAATTTGCCTGGGGTGCGCTCTCACATTCACGAGATTCACATGTGCATCATAGTTGTATGGACATTTTTGTGTCGGGCGCTATTGACTCTCATATAAAGGTTTCGTTGGACTACGAACCTCCCTCCCGGGTCTCCAGATGCACTTTGAAGAAAAAAAACAAACTATTCCGGAGTATTCATCAGCATGAGGGTGAATTTCAATTTTTGGTGAACTATTCCTTTAATCCAAATTCCAAATTTTCCTATGCTGTGTCCCAATTT
Organism: Trachurus trachurus; assembly: GCF_905171665.1. NCBI lineage: Eukaryota > Metazoa > Chordata > Actinopteri > Carangiformes > Carangidae > Trachurus > Trachurus trachurus. Next base: position 6,478,795 of record NC_139906.1, read on the forward strand.
GAATACTTCCATGAGGACATTGTCATATAGGCTACTATACTATGTGCACTACTTACTTATGTAGTTTGCAAATTTTAATGGTTAGTGTCGACTCAAATCAAATACTGTCGTTGTGCACTCCATCCAGGAACTAACGATCACAACAGTTGTGTCTTCTTTTTTTCTTTTGGACCGCTATTGTTGCATGCCAACACATCTACCAATCAGTGATAATGAATGTCTTTGCTTGTGTGCACCTCCTGTTTAATGTGAGGTGGAGACACAAGTGACATTTACACACATATATATCTCTGCAGTAGCAGAATCAGAGCCTGCGTCACATCAAGATTACTGCTTCAAAGTTTTTTCTTCTTTTTTTTTTCAGCCTGAATAAATGTGGGTTGCAAAATCCGACACTTTAATATCTTTTTTGTATGTAAATAAGCATATCTGGCTCACATTTGTGTGCATTGTGAAGCTGCAATAAAGTCAAATTTACAACCGAGCAGAGAGAGAGAGAGTAGTGTACGATACGCTGTGGCATGAATCACCGGTCCCTGTGCTGTTTGTATTCAGGTGCAGATCTGGATAGATTTATCTTTATGCTTTGGGAGGCAGACAGTGATATAAATGTGACCGAGACACTAGAATTATTACTCAGAACACTGCAGAGTAGATACGAGGCGAGTAAAAAATAACTGTGTGTTGTGTTGCTCTGCGTGTTGTAGCTTCATGTGAACAACATCCACCTTTATTTTGCAGCTCAGAGCGGCACAGTGGCTATTAACACACACACACACACACACACGGACACACACACACCTGAGAGCCTGGGATAAAATGAGCACAACTTTATTTACTCTCCTGTTGTAGACGAGTGCACTGACCCCACTGTGGATTGGGGTTTGTTTGTCTTAGTGTGTACAGGCCATGTGCATGTGTGTGTGTAACTTGTGCATGTATATTTACCTGTGTGTGCAGTGTGCACACATGATTGGCTGCGTGTGCTTGTTTATGTATGCAGCGTCTGAGGCGTAAACCTGCTTACCTCTGCATTCTCTCCCGGTTTCCCACCAGCCGCCGATCTCTGCTGGTGATTAAAGGGAAGAAGGAGGCTCGGGGGGGAAAAAAAAAACGCACAACTCACCCAGTTCACTAACCTTCAAAGTTGTTTCATACAACACAGCAGCAGACGATCTAAAGCGCACACAACCATTTACTACAGTGGTTCCCGTCTGCTTCCACAGATGAGGATTATGTCGACATTACCACACTGAGTAATTCACCTCAAACTCATTGACGCTGGTGTTGGAAAATCTACCTGAATGAGTTTTTTTACAAGTGCTGCACAGATGCACCGTTGTGTGTGTTTCCGTACTTTTTTAGCGTGAAGCAATTTGTCTGGGCAAGAATAAGCGCTCTGCCTCGCCCTGCAGGAAATCTGGCCATAGCATAAAATACATTCATCTCTGCCCAGAACTCCTTAGCTATATAGAAGACAAAAGCAGTGCTCAGCAGTCTATTGTTTACTTTTTTAGGCATCCCGAAGGATAAATCGTATGTGCGAGCTCGAACCAAAAGCAATAAAGCAGAAACAAACACTGCAAGTTCCCAAAAAACAAGACCAGCTTTCATATTTGAGAACCTGGACTTCGTCATTCCAAAGAAACTGGAAAAATACTGGATCTCACCTGATTCAAGTTACTCAGGAGTAAAAGGGAGCTAGAAAGGAAGGTCTTCTTCCCAGTGATGAGTGATGAGTTCTGTGGGTTTGTCTGGTATTATAAAAAAAAAAGATGAGGATTAGGATTAGGACTAGATTTATACTGGAGCAGAGGCTGAGGTTGAGCGAGAGGTGAATGGAGTTGAAAGTGCAGAGTCTTTAGAGAACAGTGATAATAAAGGATCTGACAGTATAGTCATGCATTAGATATATATATATGTCTGGACTGGGATTTTATAGGTTTATGAATAAGAGCCCTTCATAAAGGTGTTATATTCATGTCCAGGTCTGGTTTGCAGAGTATGCATGAGCGTCTCACAATCTGATTTGAAGTTGAGGTGAAGTCTGAAGGTTAAAGAAGTTGTTGTGTCTGAGGTCGTGGTGCATTTCATCCTCACCAGCTGAGTAATAGAAACGCGCCTGTGTGTGTGAAGTGTAGTGTAGTGTGTGGTTATGCATTCGTGTGTGTGATGTCTGTCTGATAAGCGGGAAGAGCAGGTTGTCGCCTGCTAAACGGAGACCAGGATACGCTCCCTGCACACCAATGAGCCAATGATATCACTCTTTGCCCCCCCACCCCACAACTTTTTTTTTTTTTCTTTACAAATGATTTCAAAGGATTGCAGCATCCGCTCTGCCTCAGAGCCCTCGGGCTGCAGAACAAGACATCCAAATTACAGAGCCGCGAGTCAGCTGAACTCATGGAAACAAGGCCAGAACTTGATCTTGATCATGAGATCTCTGCTTGCTCGACGCTGCAGCCGCTCACGTTCATTTCGAATATCGCTCAATTGGCCTCCTCTCCTCCATGTCCTCAGTCCATCCCGAGTCAATCACAATTAATGAGCCTTCTACTTAGCGACAAATTAGTGCCACAGTATGGCTGCTTTAATTGTCCTTGTCCATCACGGCCTCTCCAGTCAGAGTTATTTCTGTGTTTTTTCCCCCGTCTTTAGATTCCTTGTCACTGACGAGTTGATGAGTTGATCCCAGATGGTCAGCGGTGCTCTGTAGTACAATCAATCAAATGTTGAGTTTCTCCCCTCATGTCTATCCAGACTCGGGCTGATGGGCAGATAAGAGTTCTTGTGCTGACAGCAGCTGTTTGAAGATGTTAAAATGATTTCTGATCCTGCATTTGACTGAACAAAAAAAAAAGAAAAGAAAAGAAAGAAAAAAAAACCCTGCAGATTTTATAAAAAGCCTCACGTCATTCTTATCTTGATTTCTACACTGACTTCTCAACAAACTCCCAATCCAGTTCAAGGTGCCTGTGATCATTGTGTAGATGAGTGCATGCTCTGGTGCCCTCTGATATCTTGTATACAACAGCTGTTTTCATCAGGAAGTCACTGAAGCCCTCTGATGATGATGATGATGATGATGATGATGATTGTAGCTCAACTAAAACTGACTAAAGGAGAATCAGCTGAATACCTACAGTACAACTCAACATCAAGTCATCATAGTGAAATGATACACATGACAGTTTCATATCTTTAAAGTTGCTATTTGTTAGTTGCTTGAAAAAAGCTTCAGCCATTCAGGGCTAACAGGTTAGCATGCTAACTTCAGCAGAAGGAAATAGAGAAGAGTTACTGTAATGCTGGCATGGCTCTCCACCTCTGGAGAAAGCTCTGTGTGAGTAAAGGGATGATGTTTTTTGTTGAAGCTGGAACGTTGTTTTCTAAAAATGTTAAAGGGATAGTTTAACATTTTGTCAAATTGATCCATTGCCATAATAATGCCCGTACTTTTAGGAGTAGATTTGTTACCTTTAATTGTCGGTGCAAGCTATTTTTAGAACGGCGGAGCAGAGACGGAGTTGTTTTCGGGGTAAATTCATGCAAAACCGCTGATGCGGGTTCCTGTCGGGGGCAGTTTTTCGGCAAGCAGTCTCTACATTTGCCTCGAAAACAACTCTGTCTCGTAACGTTCTGTTATTATCTCATAGCGTGGTGAATGTGCAGGTCACAACTTGTCCACCAGAGCGTTTTGGAGTTGTTGGATTGTGTATTTGATGAGTTTGATGAGGGAAACCAAGAAATCCCATGAGCCTCGCTGGCGGCTCTGCTCCGTCGTTCTACAAATAGCTTGCACCGACAATTAAAGGTAACAAACCTACTCCTAAGATTATATGGCCATGGGCCAATTTGCCAAAATGTTGAACTATCGCTTTAACATACAGTAAGAGCTATGTAGAGTTTACAAAAAAACTCCTTTAAGTAAGTGAAAGGAAGCCAGACTCTAAAAGCGGTTGGAGACAGACTCTGTGAGACAGGACGTCCGTCTCCTTCCTGCTGTGGCGCTGACAGCAAACAGCTGCTTTTAAGACCCTCTCTGTGCAGTCAGTGTTTATGCATCCTATTGCCTTTAAGCATCAGTCTGCTACAGTTCATGCTGGGGGCTGCAAACAGCAGCTCCTCTGTACTTTCCATATCCTCAGAAACTATAACCTGTGTTTAGGAACATGCACCCTACTGTGCATCAAGTTCCTAAAACCAGAGGACAGGAACAAGGCAAGATTTAGAAAAAAAGCATTAATGCTAAGGTTGGCTGACAAATAACTTCTAAAGTTTATGTTCAACTTCTTCTAGCCGGATATTTCTTAAATGTTCCTTATTGGACCGAAAACACAAAGCAGAGCCACAGAGAAATGACTTAAACGTTATGAAACTGGTTTAGCAGGTAGTGAGTGAAGAGCTTCATGTTCACTTAGTCTGAATGACGCTGACTGATCATGAAGTGTGTGTGTGTGTGTGGATGGATATTAAGGGGGCAGTGGTAAAATTGTCAGTCAGCCATTTCCATTAATTTACATCTGTGGATAAATCAAACTCTGGACGGACGTCTGACACCCACACTGAGTCTGAATGAGACCCAACATGCAGCACAGAGAGCTACTGTACTGCTTTGCAAGCTACACACACAGCCACACACACACACAGGAGTTTGGCCCAACACTGTGCTGGCAGATGATAGCTTTCTCTAGCTTATTATTCCTCCCCTAGACTCTTTGCAAAGAAGAGATTATGCAAATACACACTTTCTAAAGTTTCTCACTGCCTGATTCTTCCTCTCGCTCGTCCTTTTTTAACCATTTTTCTTGCTTTATCTGGGTCTGTGTAACTAGGACTCTCTGTCTCTGGCTGTGTGTGTGTGTGTGTGTGCGTCATGGCAGCCAGATAGATGTACGCCTACTACACTGTTTAAATCAGTAATGATGAAAGTTGTATTTATGGATTGGTGTAGTCTGCATTTGCTCCCAGTCAAAGAAAATAATACACCACCCTTGTCTAATCCTGTCACCACCCATAATGCCTTGTGTTTCCTTTGATGCTGCTGTGAAGCTGAATTATGTTTGTATGTGTGTGTCTGTGTGTGTGTGTGTTTGAGAGAGAGATAGAGAGAATACGACACACAAATCGTGTCCAATTAACTCCAAAACTTCATTTGTGTGGATCAATGAAGTTCATCTCCACCTCAGTGTTTGATTATGAAAACATTACTGCAGACCAGACAGAGGAGTCAGTCCCTTTCTTCTCCTTCACTACAGCCTCGTCCTATATCGATGGAGACGTGTTGTTACGTCTCGGCTGTGGAGGGTTCATTAAAACTCTGCAGGAAGTATAAGGATTGTAGCTTTGTCTTGGTGCAAACAGGGCTCAGACCCTTAGTAGTAGCAAAGATATTCAATAAATGGAAAGATACTCCATGAGAGGCTGCTCCAATGATAGAAATGGTATACACTTCCTGTCTCTCTAAATGGCCGTGGCCAACCGTCACCCCACCTCGTCTGTGAACGTGTGTGTGGATTTATACAATTTGTAGGTAGATGAAAGTGAGATATTCAGATTTTCTTATGATAACATTAAATATTTACACTACTAACAGTAATATTTAGCATGACAAAAATAATTTAAATCATTTTCACGGGAGTTCGCGGCCGTTTGTTTGACGTTGCCTAGGAGATCTGTGCCAAATCTCACGAGAGTGTGTCGTAGAGACAGAGACAGGTCTGGAACAAAGTGGATTTTCTCTTGATGTGTCCGTCTGAAAATTGCCATTTTCGTGTCAAACTGTTCAGAAGAGATGTGACTTGTGAAAAATGAGTCCAAAATTTACTTCAGTGACCGTGGGGAGAAAGACTCGACCATAATCTGTGTTCACGTTCAATTTTCCCATTGGAGTCAATACACTCCAGGCTGCCTCTGGTCTCTCTAAAGGGGCGTGGCCGTGCAGAAGCCCACATGACATGCATACAGGAAGCTGACTCGTCATGAAAGGTCTTGGTTTATAAACCGTCTTTGGTAGTAGTTCAAAAGGCTCCGCCCTCAAAGTGTAGTGGTTTGACTCCCTCCTTTATGGTGCAGCATTTCAGAAACAAACCTTTTTTTGTGTTAAATTGACTGTGTTGTTCTGGATCATGTCGTCGTTGGCGAAGTTGAAAAAGTAAATGTCAGCGCTCTGTGACTCATCAACTATGACACCATGAGTCTGAAAGTGTTTCTGTGAACTTTGTGTGTTTTACTCATCTTCACAGCTATTACACTAATATATGTGGAATCTTGTTATATTATCAAAATGTTAAGTTATCATTGTACAGAACGTAGTTTATATTATTTATCAATATGAATTGAGACATAACTTTTATTAACCTTAACCACAATTTCTGCAACTTTCTTCCTTAAATCAAGAAAGACCTGCTTATGTTTCTGAATGTAATAATGAGGACAATGCATGTTAATGAACATCAGTGTGAAATGTGTGATATTAACATAATGGGTTGTAGCAATATGCAAATGTACATCCATAGTCCCCAGGCAGGAAACGTAAAAACAAAACAAACGAAGAGAAACTCCTTTTTTTTGCAACTGTACTCTACTGTAGTACTGAGTATTATCTGTCGTCTAATGGTGTTTTCTTTCTTTCTCTCTTTCTTTCATTTGCATATCGCCTCCTTCGTCTCTGCAAAGCAGGTAAGATATATTTTATTATCTATCTATCTATCTATCTATCTATCTATCTATCTATCTATCTATCTATCTATCTATCTATCTATCTATCTATCTATCTATCTATCTATCTATCTATCTATCTATCTATCTATCTATCTATCTATCTATCTATCTATCTATCCCCATGATCTCGCTCCTCTTCCTCTAACTGAGCATAAATCTGTGCTCAGTCTTGCAGCTCTGTGTTCAGTCACTGTGCTAATGCATGGATGGTGTTGCTGCTGTAGCGTGCAGGGACCCAGTGAAACACTGAGGCCTCTGTGTGTGTATGTGTGTGTGTGTGTGTTTTATGCCGCGTACCGTCTAAGTGTCCGACAGCAGCTGCCGCCTCAGAGGAGCAGGCCTCATCTTGCCCTTGCTCCACTTTACCCCAAAACACAATCACAACTTCTGACGCGATAGCGGGATGGGACTCTGATGGAAAGACACGGTGATGGAAGATGAAGGGAAAGTGATTTCTTGTCCTTTGGAGAGACAGACGGAGCAGCAGGCCGTCACACGCTCGCACCGGAAATTAATTATTTTGCATATCCGCTGTGTAAGACACGCATAAACATCCCAACTCGCGAATAAATGTCACCGCAGAGGTTGGAGCGTGAGATCAGCAGAGCCGGAGCTGCGTAACAAAGGTTAGAGCTCATCCTCAAGGAGAATCTCAGTCGTCGGTAATTGAGTATTTCTAACCTCGGTGACTCGAGAGCGAACGAGTGCAAAGAGTGAAGGAGAGCGAGGAGGAGAGACGGCAGCCTGGAGGAGGAGGGGCAGATGTGTGAAAATGGAGGGGGAGGACGGAGACAGGGAACAGTAGGTAACAGAGGAGGGTGTGTGAGAAGACAGAGGAGTGAGAAAGAGAGACAGAAGGAGAGAGAAGGACAAAAATAGTTCCGCGGAGAAGTAACGGATGCAAAAAATAGAGAGAGTGAAGGAGAGAATTTGGTCCAAACAAGAGGAGAAGAAGAGAGCTGGGGCCTTAAAGGAGCAGTGCGGCATTGTGGGAAATGTGTGACAGAGCTGGATTCAGTTAAAGCAGATATCAGTGGAATGTTTTTGTTAATATAAGTCCTAAATAGTCCTATTTTCCGTCAGCAATCACTTACATGAAGTATTTCAGCCTAAACACGAGTCTCTCCGTCACTCTGCTCTGCTGTAACCCAAGGAGAAAATTTTCCTTGTGGGATACAAGTGTTATCCAATGAGGAGAGAGAACGGCATGAAGGGCTGTGTGTGCAGCCAAGGGATGCGCGTGAATGTGGTGACATAGCACGAAGACCAATTGATGCCTGACAAGGGCGGGGGCTGCTAACTCATGGTGCGTTCAAAGAAACTCGTACTTTGTGTTTTTCCTTCCTGTGAAGTCATACCAGTTCGATCTGGTACGAGTTCACGGGTCGGAAGTTACGAGTGGCCGTTATAGGGAACTTTCACAGACAACAGGATGGTAAAAACACGAGCTACGGGTTACCTGGAATGCTACCAAGTCGTAGTTGTGACTTGAAGCTGTAACTTACGGTTTCAAAAGCCTGCCTTGAACGCAGCATTAGCCGAAACGGCCGTGAAGCTGATATCTGCTTTAACCTGAGGTAGCAGAAGCCTGAGGAAACACAACCTGAAACGACAACATATAGTTTCAATGGGAGGTGTGTGCAGCTTCCTGAGGTCAGACCAGGTCAACAGGTTCAGCGTATCGAACCAAAACCTTCCAACTTCCTTTAAAATCATTAAATACCTGTCATACATGTGTTCTACATCATGTCAGTGGAGTTTTATCTTGAACACACCCATTTGTTTCCCAGTTTGTATGATTAGCTTGACTAGGCTAGGCTAGGCTAGGCTAAGCTACAGTAGGCTAGGCTAGGCTACAGTACACTAACCCGCCCTGACTCCTGACTCTCTGTTAAACAAAAATACATGAAACTGATATCCCCAAAATGTTGAACTGCTCCTTTTAAGGGATAAAAAGGTCAGCCAGCATCATCTGAGACAAAAAGAAAACACACACAACATTATGCTAACACACACACCCTCACATCACCTCCCTCGTTTTCCTCCGTCTCCTCCTCGTCTCTTCTTTGTGCTCCTCTGGCACACTGTGGGCTTTGACACATGAAAGGGTCTCTGTGCATCTTTCACAGAGTTTTTTTTTCATCCATAATTGATTTGTGTCACATAATGAGGGCGTTATAAGGCAGAAATGAGTCAGTGGCCGGGCCAGCCGGTCCGATACGGTTTCAAAATAGCAGCGGGGGCAAATTTGAAGAGGATCTCGCCGCAGAGGATTCCTTCACTGGAGTCGTGGAGGGAGCAAGGGAAGGGAGCAAAGAGATAGAAAGAAAGAGAGAGAGAGAAATAGGCATAGCAGACTTTGTGCACAGGGGTATTAGTAACAGGCTTGAAAGAGATTTGTTCTTTTTGGGGACAGAGAGCCTGTGTCAGAGTTGTTCTGCCCTTGGGTGAGCCGCCTGCAGGGGCTGCACAGCGAGGGGCAGATCTTATTTGTCGGAAAAGTTTCAGCAACGCAAACTGGGCCACTGAGCCGCTGGATTGACGTCACACTTGCTTTCAGGCTGTTATGACACAGTGTCGGTTCATGTCACTCTAACATCTCTGCTGACTCCTTACCTATAATCCCTTAAACCCCAAACATACATGGAAGAAAATAAAAGAGGAATTGGCTCCTCTGCCTGATATTGAACTGTCATTTTGTTAAATTAAACACACAGCTGGAGACAATGCATAGATTATAACATCTGATACAATATGGTGCAAGCTATTTGTAGAACAGCGCAATGGAGTTGTTTTCGAGGTAAATTCATGCAGAACCATTGATGCGCGTTCCCGTCGGGGGCAGTTTTTCGGCAAGCTGTCTCTGCATTTGCCTCAAAAACAACTCCGTCTCTTAACGTTCTGTTATTATCTCATAGCGTGGTGAATGTGCAGGTCACAACTTGTCCACCAGAGCGTTGTGGAGTTGTTGGATTGTGTATTTGATGAGTTTGATGAGGGAAACCAAAAAATCCCATTAGCCTCCGTAGCGTAGCTCTGAGCAGCTCGCGGCTCTGCTCTGCACCAACAATTAAAGGTAACAAACCTACTCCTAAAACAGGGATTATGGCAATGGGCCAATTCGCCAAAAATGTTGAACTATCCCTTTAACACACTTTTATCATAGATGTCAAGACATTTGAGCCAACGATTGGCTGAAGTAGGAAACAAAGGACTTAAGGAAGTAAAAAACTAACTTCATTAGGAAGGCTGTGGTATCTAAAAAGGTTTCTAAAACATTAAAACCACTGTCGTCTGTCAGCAAAGTTGTGTTCACAATCTTCAAAGATACAGTGAAACTGTGGTGTTTCCTGCCACGTTCTGGTACGAGTGCATGTGGCTGTGTGCTTCTTATCAGACACTGAACATTATCAGCTTCTCTTCCGGTTAAGGTTAAAAAACGACAGCGACACATGATGCACAGCACAGGCTCCGCTGATAAAAAAGAGCAGCAGTTACATGGTTTATAGAGGAATGAATATGAACTATATGAAAGCTTATATTCTACAATCATCACAGAACATACAGTCTGGACATAGCAGAGGCAAAACTAATCAAACGGCATCTTCAAGCTGCGAAATCCCCATCAGATAACAGCCTGTGGAGCCGAGGCGGGAGGCGGACGGAGAGAGAACATGCATGGAAATTCAATGAGATTGCATCACAGGCAGGGATTTGTCTTGCTGACATATAAACACTGATGATATAAATGCGCTGTTCATTTGTTTGTTTATCTCTTCTTTTGCTGATGTGCCAACAGTGCCAGTGGTGGACAGAGTATTTAGTATTTACTGTAGAAGGGGGCGGGGTTCCTCGTGACCTGAGATGCAAATTGGTGATCTGCAAATTATGTTCAGGCTAATTGCGATTAGATTCAGATGCTCAAACAGCTCAGCACACAGATTTACAATGGGACAGGATCATATTGCCCTTAAAGGTCCATATTCAAAAACCTTTCCTGTGTTTTAATGTGTTATAAAATGATATATTTATAGTTTTAAGAACCAAAAACATCCTCTCTCTGGCTAAGAGCAACAAGTTGGTGAGCCATTAAGATGACAGGAGGCTATGGACCCCTCTGCTGATTGGCTGGCTGTTTTTTTTTTTGTAATTATCAAATAGATAAAAACAATATAACAGATTACCAGCAATTGCTTGTAAAGTTGGGTAGCGGGTCTAAGTAGACGGTGACTTTGTGATGTCACAAAGAGACATCACAAAAACCTGCTTTATTAAAATTGACACATCTACTGTACATTTTTACAATATGGGATCTTTAAGATCATTCTGGTTTTATTATTGATCAGTTCACTGTTTAAATTCAAAATGTGTCTCCAAAAATGTGATATAATTGACAGGTACACAGCAATTAGCCTACCCTCTCTCTCTCTCTCTCTCTCTCTCTCTCTCATACACACATGCATATATCGTCATCTACACACACACACACACACACACACACACACACACAAATAGCCCGGCTGTCTCTGCCCTCTCCCTATGTGGTAGACTCGGTCCCGAGCTTTCCCAGCCAGCATCCCTTAATCGCTGCAGGCGCTGCAATCTTACCCTGCTTTATTTATGAGCCCTCTCAGCAGAGAGGTGAGGGAGGGGGAGAGAGAGAGAGACTGTGGGAGTGAGTGAGAGAATGACTGCTATATTTCTGTGTATACACCCATTTGTTTTTTTGTTATTTTTGTTGTTTGTGCACAGTGGAGAGGTTAATGAGCTCTGCCTGGTTACAGTACATATTTCTCTCTCTACGTTTCACTCTCTCTGTCTCACACCGACACACATAAATTCAAATTTCACATCCCACAATTGTAGCTTTTTCTTGCCTCTGCTTTGTTGATAAAAAATTTACCATCCGCTGCAGAATAAAGCCGTCCAGGATCCCATGTCGGATCTTTGTGTTTCCGCTGCTGCTTTGCGTCCTGCGCCCATGTTTTTAACATGTGCTCCGCTCCTACAGTACAGCAGCAGCAGCAGCAACAATCGCTACGGGCACTTAAGAGACGCAACGTCGCCTACACATGTTACATAACAAACGGCATTAACGGCGCCCATCACCCATCTCTCAGGAAACAATCTCAGGGATGCTGCGACCTCGATTTTTGTGTTAATACAGGGCTTTGTGGGAATTTAAAGATCAAGACCGACTCCTCTCCAATGCATCTCCACGTAGAACTCTCACCCCCCCCATGCACCTCTCCATTTGCTTCTATTAGTTTGCAGCAGAGGAAGCCCATAATACTACAGTGTATGTTTACCCTGGAGATGTACTGTAGAAACACAGGGCTGTGTGTGGAATTGTCCTGACAGCACTATAGCGGGAACGGCTTTGTTTGTCTCCCTGTGTCACCGGAAAGACGGATTCTTGCGTCTTCGTTCCGCCAATAACAGCCGAGTTCTTTTTTACATAAGTGTGAATGATGCACTTTGTTTGGAAAATATTGTTGTTTTCATATCGACTCCTGCAGGTTTTAATCCATTACTGACAGTTTGCAACATCAAAATGTGAATCGCTTTTAAATGCACTCGCTCTGAAATCCTCCTGACGCCGTTGTTCCTTATTTATTCTACTCATATCACTTCACACATGCACACATAGACACACTCACTGGCATTTTTTTTTTTTTTTTTTTTTTTAATAGTGCCATATAGTGAAAAGACATACAGTTACTACGGACAAACTACAAAGGTGCAACGTGGGTGATTAACAAATAACAATATCATACCAACAAGACTTCAAATAGGCAAACAGAGAAGAGACAAGAACAAAACAAGACACATATACATATGATAATGGTAATAAAGTTAGTAAATTTCATAATAAATGAAAGAAGAAAAGAAAAGAAGAAGGATACACTCACTGGCATTAACACATGTAGAAATGGTGTATTGATCCCTCCTGTCATACACCAGTGGGAAACGACAGTGGTGTGCTCCTCTCATGTGAGCTATAACGTTGATTGAAAATCCGCGGTTAAGCCTGGTGCTGGAGCTGCAGCCGGCCGCGGCTCCAGACTCACAGTGGTCCATCTCAGACTGAAAGCGCAAGTAATTAGGTTTTCTCTCTCTGGCACTTGCAGCTTGTTGTGAATGATGGTGTGTTCATTATGCAAATCTTACCAAAATAAGGAGACACAACAATTTAGACTTTGCCGCCCTCCCTCCCAACTAGAAACAAAGAAATTGCTGTGGCTGAGTAGCTCAAAACAGTTCCAGGTGGTTTGTTTGCAGAATTTCATATAAGGAGTCTGATGAAATCTTTCTCTGCACCAACTCACATTCACTTCACTTTTCCTCAGCTGCTCAGTGATCCAGTGCTTAAAGTTAGCCAAGATGTTTAGCTGTAGAAAACTAGTTTACACTGGTGACAAAGAAACAAACATAGAGGACTGTTATATAAGTGGGAACACCTGCATGAGTGGGCTGAGTGAATGTGTGGCAGCTTTAAAGGTCCCATTATTGAATATAAGTGGTATTCCCATGTGCAGTTTTGATTATAGATCAAGTCTATATTCTATTTTAATACTGTGGAAGTATCAAAGCCTCAGTCCACAGAGAACTGCACACAGCCTGTATTCAGAAAATGAGGCTTAAAACAAGCTGTCAGGACTTCCTGTCACTTTGTGATGTCATAACAAAGCAACACGTAAGCATCCTCAGCCATACCCATAAGGAGCTACAGTATTATCCAACCTTTGGATTTAATTTCTTTGCAGTGTTAAATCTGAAGTTTGCTCCAACTTTATTGGCCAATCAGAAGAGTGGCTTAGGGCCTTCTCTTTTTTTTGATTGGCTGATTGATCTGTCTAAAACTACATTACTGTAATATAGTTTTTGTTTCTTAAAACCTTGAATAGATGTTCTTATAGGGCAACACTTCTGTAAAAAATGAACATTTAAAGTTTTTAGACCCTTGCACTTATAGCTTTCACTTAAAACTACTGGAGATCATAGCAACAGGTGATTCACACAAATATCAAACAATGGCATCTTAAATCCAGATACAGTTAAGTTGGGACTGTTGTCTGTGTTTAACCGTTTGACCTGAACTCAGCTTACAGCAGCTGTTTCTGCAAAATAAGGACATGGCATCCAGTGTGTTATGAGGCAGATCTGAAAACACCCCTACACAGTGTGTCGCTTTGAAAATTCACTTATTTGGTGTCTTAGGTAGGAGGAGCTGTTGGCGCCTTTACACAGTGAATACTGCCAGTTTTCTGCATTTCACTGTGAATGATATATGAACATAGACGTGACACAGACAGACAATATAAGAAAATACATCAGACGGCTTCGTGTTTCACCTCATATTCACCCTCTGACACTGGATTCATTTCACATGCAAACACAACAAAGGCTGTCTTAATACTTTTATCTCTGCTGACTGAGCCAGCACAAAGAAAACCATGTGACTCACAGAGCAGACTTGAAAAAGGTGTGTCAGTGTGTGTGTGTGTGTGTGTGAGAGAGAGAGAGCGTGACAGTGTGCATCCCCCAAAATTGCCCACACACTGATTAATTTAACTCTCGTCTCTTTCTCCTCCTCCCATAGGTCAGTCACACTGCCGCCTGCACACACACACACACATGCACACAAACGTTTGTGTGGATAAAACAATTCTTTTGGTTTATTATGTCAGTTTTGCTTAATAAATATGTCACCAGAGTGTTTGAAAAGCAAATTAACAAGAAGTTAAACTAAAGAAACGACTAACTGAGAACAAAACGATACATCTGCTCACACTTTAACAAAAAAAACCCCTTTATTACTAATTTCCATTAATTCCTGATTATTTATACATGTGCATCATCACATCTGCCGACAAACTCGGTTCAACTCGTCTCGCGCGTTCGGCGAGCATCACACCCACAACTTTTCCAACAAAGACACACACACGCACACACACACATGCACCTACACAGTAAAGATGCGGCGGGCGCTAACGAGGCCGCTGTGCAACGCTAACTTTTACACCTTCTGCCTCGTGCTTCACTTTCTCCTCTTTCTCTCAGTTCTTTCTTTTCGTTATCTGCTCACCCTTTTTCCAATTCCACCTCGCCAACGAAAAAAAAAAAGAAAAACTGTGATGACACAGTGTTGATGTTTCACAGGCACACTGCACTGCGTGAGTGAGTAGCAGACACACACACACACACATACATCGAGTTCCAGTACTGTCACCCCCTCATTATCACAGAGTTTCCTGTCTGAGTCGCTGCCTCTCTGTTATACTTCTACTGTAATCCATGACATGCATAATGTAAAGGTTGGCTCACTTTCCTATGTAAATCACCATTAGCGGCTGGATGCATGTGCATTCTGCTGTGAAGTAAACAAATGATAATAAGGACTCATTTCGTCATTATTATATTGTTGTAATTGTGTCAGCTCTGCCCCCTCCTGCTTTAGAAATGCAAAGTGAAGCCGCTCACAAATGGGAATATCACTCTTCTTCTATTGCAGAATATGTAATGCATTCACCTGTGCTGGTGGAAATATTCAGTGACACCTTCCATAATAACAAATTTTATAAAATGAAAAAAAAAAACAGTCAAAATGGGAATGGCGGTGGTCTTTGAAGTTAATTTGGCTTTTATTTCAGCTGTGAGACCCCCCACCTTCACAGCTCCTCCTTCATTATCGCTCCCTTTGGACAGACCGCTCTTTGGCGCATGCATAAATCTGACACTTAATTGCTGCTATTGTAATTTCAAAATGGCTTTTAGTGCAAAAAAAGAGCACAATTTTCAAAACAGAATAATGCTGCAGTAAATTGCCGTCTTCAAAATAAGTCACACTGATAGACTTTTGTGCTCAACTGATTCAGCAAGCCCATTACAACCGCCATGCTCATAGCCTGCGCAAGAAAAAAAAAAGAAAGAAGCTATTTAGCTGTATTAAATAGCTACTGCCACTATAGTGTATTTTTTTTTATCTGTGCCTTGCAATATTAACAAAACACATTTTTTGTTTGTTGCCTGTGGGGAGCTCTGGACTAACGTGTTTTTTATGATCTTCAAGTGTGTTCATAAATATTTCATACTTTCATTTCACACTGCGAACGGGTGTGTGCATGCAGCCGAACTGTCTGGGCCGTCTCGGCGCCTCGCTCTCCCACTGCATGCTGGGATGCACTGCATCTCTGGTGACCCCTAAATATGAGTAAGTAGGCACTGATATAGAAGAAAGGAGTTGTAAACTGGCCGGGAATCCAAACAGTGCTTGGTAAAGAAAAGATATGATTAAATATAGAGTGGAGCAGGCTGGATAAAACGTGGATCGATGGAGTTTTTGCCCTGCAGATACATTTTGCAAAGGGGAAAAGAGTATCGACTAAAACCAATGATTCTAGTAAAGAATGAGTCTTATAATTCATTAGTAAACACCTATCTGGGTGTGTGTTTGATGTCTTGAGGGATGACAGATGTTTTTTTAAAAGGTGAAACAAAACTGCTTGGTATTTGGGATTTAGAATGCAGAGCTCAGTTTGACAAACGATAAGTAAATACACTTTGTCAGAAGAAAAAAAAAAGTATTTTTCCTCCACAAGTATATGTGTCTTCATTTCAGTTTCTGATATTGAATTTTTGTGTAAAAGCCATAGAAAAACATTCCTTCCAAAACACTGAAAATGCCCGAGTTGGTTACAGATACAAAACAAATTGAAGGATATGATCAGTAATGAATAGATAAATTATTTCTACTGAACTGAAGTTATTTGAGTTTTTTATTCTTGTGTAAACAACTTGTTGGATGTGCAGACAGCAGAGAGGAGTGGGCGGGATCTCCAATAAATTAGGCCCTGTTTACACGTTGCAAAAAACGGTCCATTTCCATCTTTTGGCCTTTTGTTTAAACAAAAACACTGAAAACGATTATATCTGAAACTCTGGCTAAAGTGAAGATTTGGAAAAACATACCGTAGTTGCATCTCATTAGGAACAGGAAGTAACTTTCGTTTTTGTTATGTCTTTTTTTTTTTTTTCCAGGATGCTGATTGGCTAGCATGGCTTTATGCTTCTTGTTACATTGCCGCCTATAGGTTTTGTATGCTCATAGCTCTAACAGCATTTACTTGTGTAAATTAAGAGTTTTTTTTAAAACAATCTGGTGTGAACAACGTTATTTTTTGAAAATGTAGAAGACAAAACATCCATTTCTGTAAATCCCGCGCAGTGTGTAACCGTTGCCTCAGTCTGATTCCATCACACCACACAGCTCCAAGCCAGAGGAGAGGATGGAGTTGGTGTTGTGACTCGTCGTTGTTTTTGTCAGCTGCTCATATGATATCATCACAAAATGATGACCCATGATGTGTTGTTACAAAACATCATTTCCCAAAATTTCACAGTTCATATGATGTGAGTCAGCGGGCTGCAGCATCATGCACCCCACCCCCTCATGACAGGTCAGCTCGCTGCCACAGGAAACCCCTCAGCAGACTGAGCTCACTGATGGAGGAGGGAGGGGGGTGGGGTTAGTGACAGAGCCCCAAAGACTAAGAGGAAGAGCTGGAGGCTCTCAGGAGATCCCGTCAGCAATGAGGAGGTCAGCAGCAGCAGCAGCAGCAGCAAAAGGAAAAAAAAGTGTAATATTGATCCAGTTGCATCCACTAAAGACTGAGCTGCACATGCACACACACACACACACACACACACACACACACACACACACACACACACACACACACACACACACACACACACACACACACACACACACACACACACACACACACACACACACACACACACACACACACACACACACACACACACACACACACAGGAGACAAAATCACATGTTGGGTGAGATGAGAGAGAGATTGGACATGAAGACGTGAGGCCACAGGCAAAACAAAGGCGGAAACAAGCAGCACACAGGCTTTCAGACAGGAAGGAAACAAGATGGACTTGTATCAATCAGCTGAATGTCCTTCGCCGTAACGGTTAAAGAAGTGGCCACAAAGCTTTCCAGCTATTTCACGATTCCTCAGTAGTAGTTCTCTTTTATTGCTCTGTCTATTTGTTGTAGTTTAAGGGAAAAGCCATAGGGTTTTAATAGTGCTATTTATTCTTTTTTCCATGTAGAGGAAAAAAAACAAAAAAAAAACAGAGGCTGTCTGGGTAGACTGATAAAAATGGATTGCGTCTCTGGAGCTCTGCCTCGATGCTCCGTCTCCGGGGCTGCCTCTGCTCCTCTGGGGGGGAGTTTAGCTCTAACAGGTTATAGGAATGGATCGGAGCATGGACAGGGAATTGCCTGAAAAACACCAAGTACCAATCTGCAATATACTCTTAATGAAGTTCTGTCTGCGTGCCGCCGTAATCATTGTGCAGAAAATCTTTTGCCACGCGAGTGCATAGGTATTTCATTATTACGTTTTAAGAGATTTCAACACTTGAGCAGTTTCTAAGTCCAAACTGAAATGAGTTCATATAAAGCCTTGTTATCTCCACTAGACAACCCAGTGCTTTGGTTAACATTGAAGTGCAATGTATGTAACTTTGTGATGCTTAAATGGGAAAAAAAAGAGACAGAAAACGGGAAGGCAGCAAGCAAGGCAGAGCTTAGCTTCACTAAAATAAGATTTAATAGCAGGTGGAGAGCTTGTCATGAAATGAGATTGACAGCCTTTTGCTGGAGGAGCTATTGTGTCGGCACTCAGCACCGTGGCACAGGACCGGCATGAAATCCACAAATCACCAGAGAAAGCAGCCTCTGCAGCGGAGCGGGGATTTGCCATGGAGCCTCGTGGTCATGGAATTAGAGCGACAGCAGCAGGTCAGGCTCCGGCAGCGCATTTGGACATTCTTTTTTTTTTAACGTTGTGGTTTATGTTTGCCAGAAGTTTCTGTCATCACCGTCATGCTGCTCCAAAACAAATGAGTCGCTGGCTCTGGTTGTAATCGCTTCACCAGCTGTAAGCCAGCAGTCCTGCTCCGGCACACGGCGGAGATGCAGCCGCAGTCGTCAGGTGCTGTCGTAGCATTGGACCACACGTTAAGTCCCTCCCATCCCATTAACCAATGAGACTTTTCTCTACCTGGAAGAGTTTTTTTTTTTATCTTTACCATTGTTGTTCGACTCTGAAGATATGGTGGAAATGTTTGTGCTTGATAGTTTGCTAAAGTGAGCTGTGTGATCCAGTGTTGCGTTCAACTTAAGGCATCTCTCTTCGGCTCAACGATGTGTTACTACTAGAGCTCCAATCAGAAGAGAGGAAGCTCTGAGCCTCTGTTCTGATTGGCTGACTGTTTTCTATGTGATCAAATACGAATATGAAGCATATTTCAGGTAAAACACTCAGAGAAACCAAATCCTGCAAGTGCCAGATGGTGGTTGGTCCAGGTGGTGGGCGGGGCTTGGTTAATGCTTTGTTATGACATCACAAAGTCACAGGAAGTGCTGACGGCAGGTTTTAAGGCTCAGTTTTTGAATGGAGTGCATTTCTCTGTGGACTGAGGCTTTGATACTTTCACAGTATTGATATAGAATCTAGAGCTGCTTTATAATCATAGAGATCATACAATGGACCTATTAAGACTTCTAACCTCTCACCTTGTTGAGCTGTATAGTAGAAGGTATAGTTCAGGTGCTGCCCATGAGTATCTCTATATTTTTCCTCAACAAACAATGAAAGATCATGCACATAAAGCTGTATCAAGGAAAATAATAATATACTATATATAAACTTTTCTGGTTTAGCCATATTAATAGCCGTATTAATAACCATATTAATAAAAGCTAATCTGTAATTGAACCTGAAGTGATCACCACATATAAAGAATATGAAAAAAAACATACCTCTTAAAAGGATTATAGAGGTATTTTGGCAAATACCATTGTAGAAGGAGAAGATTAGCAGCAGTTTCTAGCCTGTAGGAGGGACAGTCGCTTTGTTTCCTTATATCTCAAAATTCCACAAGTATTATATAATCTGCGCTGTGTGGGTATCCAGCATTTAATACAGCAGGGACAGGACTGGTGGTGTTTTTTTTTTTTTCTTTTTTTTTCAAGGACCAGATATTTTAATTTATGGTATTTCTAGACAGAGTCAGGAGAAGATGCAGCTCACGGGTTCTAACTTCAGTAAGAAATTAATTAAAGTGATTAAAAATCACAATCATTTACATGAATACTAATTCTAAGTCTTTCATGCATATCAGAATATCGGCTATGATTAAATAAACTCCTGATCAGACTATGGCTGTAATTATTTACAGGCCCTAAAACTTCAGATGACACTTTTGTCCTTTAAGCTGACGGGCTTGGATGCACTTTTGTTTTTTTTGTGACAAAGCTGCTGCGTCTCTCCGCCCTCACAGCCCAGATTTAGACAAAGATCTACACACGTTCACATCGCTGACCGACTGCATCATCATGGAGCGATGGCCATGAAATGGTTCTCCTGTCAAAGCTCGGCGGTCCTGGAGTCAGTTGACTCGCCACAGGATCCTCGCTGTGATTGGACCCGACCTAACGGAACCAATTTATCCAGCGACTCTTTCCCGGGTCCTGGATGTGACATGTGAGTGAGTACGCTCTGACATAAGAGCATCGGAGTAGTTTTGACAACAGTTGCAATAGGACTGCACACACACACACACAGACACACACACACAGACTCAGGGCAGGGTGAAGTGCCTTGGCCTGCTCCCACTGTCCAGCAGTAATGGGCCTTCTAAGCTCAGCTGAAACACTCAGTCACACTCTCAGCTGGGAAATTGATTCTCCTGAGGTTCCCATTCACTGTGTGTGTGTGTGTGTGTGTGTAAGAGAGAGAGAGACTATCTATCTATCCACCCACCCAGCGTGGAAAATGTTTTTGATTGGCTGGCAGGTGTTTAAACAGCACTACAGTAGCTCAGCTCAGCACTTAAATCATCTCAGAGACAGGAGAGGCCCGTTTCCTACCAACAGTCAGCGCTGCAGCTTCTTTCAACTCCAACCGTGATAATTTCCCAGCTTCAGCCGGTGAGTGATATGAACCCAAACCTGTGATGTTCGGTGTGAACTTGAACTTGAGAGAGCCGCTAGAATGAGTCCTGACACCCAGGAATGAGCATTTCAGCTCTTCTATAGTTCCCTCGTCCTGAAGTCTGTTGGTGTTTTTAATGTGTTTTTGGTGAGATGCCTGAAATAAGTCTGTGGTTTTCAAACCTAATTTACATACATCTGCATATGTAAATGTAGGATGCTTATAGACAGAACAACTGTTCAGCCAAAAAGCTTTTATGAGGAATCATTTCAAAAGGAAAAAAAACATATTTAGTTTGTGAAAAATCAAATTCAAATAGCCTTAATTGCCATTGTAACAAACAACATGCAACCAGAAATGTGTCTACCTAAAATCCAATCTAGACTAAATCAGGATGGCAGCTTCCTTACCTGTTAAAATGTCATATTTCATAACCACCAATGTGTTATAATACTTTATACCAAGAAGAACAACAAAAGTTCCAAAGAACCAACACTTTATTGTGGAAAAACTCCTCTGTGGTCATTCAAGGCCTCCAGGACTAATAATTTAGTTAAATAGGCTTTTATAGTTCATATCTTTCATTGGTGCACATAAACTTCTCTAATAGGAAAACTGGGAGAAATGTGCTTCAACTCTTTAATATGAAATAACAGAAAACATATTGAGGAACTTTGATGGAGGGCTGGAGACTTTTTCCCTGTCGTTGGCTCTGATTGGTCAACGGAGACGTCTCCCGTATGGGGAAGATAAAGGCTTAACCTTCTTCCATGAGGAGCACATAAATGAATGTATGAATACGCTTATTACACTTTGTTTAGTATATCATTTGATTTATTTGGGAATTTAGTTCTTGGAGAAAAGCAGCATCATAACCATTTGTAACCTTTGACCCTTGAATCCAAAAGCTAATGTTGAAGAGGAACTATGCTAACAATGCTACATTTGTCAAACAGCTTTGGAGTAATAGTGCTGGTAAATGACTTGTTATGGGGGAGAATGGAGTCTCACCTGTAATCTCTTGTCAATGACAGATAAGACTATACAAATATACACATGGTAACGTCATATATGATATATAACATTATCCATAGCTCCATTGATTGCTTTCTCGCCGGCTTCGTTGAAAGCAAATGCACATGGCCATGAGGGTTAGCAAAAGCAAAACAGTAGAAAAGCGACCAGACTTGCATGGTTCCCCTTTAAAATCCAATTGGGTCTTTTTACATTAGTTGGTGATGCTTTAATCCAGGTTGGCCAGCAACAGCAGGTCATCTCAGCAGGTTTAAAATTCAGACTTTAAGAAATCAAGTGTGCAGGTTGAGCTGAAAACAACTTGATTTGAAAGGCAGCAGTCCAGCAGACAAAGCATGAAGGATTAAACCATCTCTGACACTAAAAGTCCATGTCCTCTTGTCTCTGACAAAGAATTATGGATAAACCCCCCTTTTCAAACATTACATACAAAGTCCATGTCTTGTGCTTTTAGGACTGCCAAGATGATGAAGTCTCCCCTCCGTGGCAGCCACCCTCTGTGTTTTTTAATCCCTCGATGCACTGAAAATATTGACTGTATGTGCTCGAGGCGGTGTAATACCACTTTGGCTAAACGCCGCTCACGGCACCAGCCAACATGGAGTACCTGGTGATGGAGAGAGGTGGGTTGCCACTATAAATACAGAGCTGTCCGATTCACATACCCTACATAGCTCCTCTCATTCATCATCTATTGTTCTTCAACTCCCACAAGAGCGGCAGGAGTGAAAGAGGAAAGGAGGAGGAGTACGTGAATAAAGGGAGAAAGACAGGCTCAGAGAGGATGAGACGAGTGAACACGAGTATTCGAGTGTGTGTGTGTAGCACCAGGACGGTTGTCAGTGATGTCTGAGGTTGAGGAAAACACACATATTTGTCGTCTGTCATGCAGGCGTGATGTTCAGCTTCAGTTTGATTAATGGAGCCATGTCTTGTGTTTGTCTGTGTGTTAGTGAAAGGGATAGTTCGCTCAAAATTGAATTTTCACTCATTATCTACTCACCCTCATGTGGACTAAGGGCTGGGAGAAGTTTCAGAGTCCTCCGTGGCTTCTCTGAGTTACAGGGGGTCTCGGCATAGCAGTGCATGTCCATGTGACGGTTACAAATGGATACCAACTGTCTTCGTAACAAAAAGACACACCAAAAAACATCCAAATACCTCCATGCTGCTCGTATGTAATGTCCGTCTTGTATTGAAGCCCTGAAATGCGAAATTGTTCTGAAAAAAATTAAATAAGTCTATATTTCAAGCTTGTTTGTAGCGGAAGCTGCGCCGGCGTCAATGCGAATACTGACGCCGGCGCAAATCTCGCGAGATTTGGACGGACCAGGAAGAGGAGCTTCCGCTACAAAACAAGCTTGAAATATAGACTTATTTAATTTTTTTCGGAACAATTTCGCATTTCGGGGCTTCAATACAAGACGGACATTACATACGAGCAGCATGGAGGTGTTTGGATGTTTTTTGGTGTGTCTTTTTGTTACGAAGACAGTTGGTATCCATTTGTAACCGTTATATGGACATGCACTGCTACGCCGAGACCCCCTGTAACTCAGAGAAGCCATGGACAACTCTGAACTTCTCCCAGCCCTTAGTCGACATGAGGGTGAGTAGATAATGAGTGCAATTTGAATTTTGGGTGAACTATCCTTTTGAGTTAGGGTAGAGGAGGTAAATAAGCATGAAAAGTGAAAACTGCAACAAATGATTGTTAATTATAATAACGCAGCCACCGAATAGAAATGTTCTCTCTGTAACAGAGGGGGTTGATGTCAAGGCTTAGTGGCGTTAGATGGCGTTTGCTGAGTATCCCCACAGCTCGACGTCTGGTCTGCCGAGACACTTTCATCGATGGTTCTGATGTGATCCGGATCTCGCTGTAGCAGTGTGTCTCTCTCAAAGACACAAGTCGACAGTCACAGAAGTGCTCCTGATCCTAACGCTGCTGACTCTTCCATCATGTTGTCCAGCGATCTGATGTTGCCCCCGATGATAGGAGGGAGATAGGACTCTCTTATCTGCTCTCCTCCATCAGTCCCTGTTTGTCTGCCAGCCCTCGTCCCTCATCCCTCTTCTCTCCGGGTCCTCCTCCTCCTCCTCGTCCTCGTCCTCTGTGTGTGGCGAAGTCGCCGGGACAAAGCAGAGTCTCAGGAAGTGATTTTTTATAGAATATGCATGAAAGCTGGAAAGTTCAGAATCAGTATTTCTGCACGATAAATTGTATAGAGCCGTTCTTCTCCTCTAATTCGACAGTTCTCATGGACATATGTTGTGTGTGTGTGTTTGTGTGTATGTGTGTTTCTGGGTTGTGTGTGTGTGAAAGAGACTGAGCAGAGCACAGAATAAGAAAAAAAACAAAAAAAAAAACGAGACAGATCACAAACCACTGAGAACTAGCAAAGCACGGCCTGCCCCATGCCGAGGCGACAGACGGTAACCATGGCAACCTCGCCCCGCTCAAATATCTGCTTAACGAATCAAGTGCTCCTCAGTCTGTTTTCTTTCTTTTTTTTTTTTTGGTAGGATCGTCGGCAAATGTCACTCACTGCTCACGGGTCCGTTTTCCTAAAACTCATATCGAGCTTTGAAACCTGCATCATCATCATCATCATGTGATAAAAGTGAAAAATACTAGGATCTATCCTCACCATGGTGTTGTATTATGAGTCAGTTATAAAACCTATGTCTCAAACAAGGCCAAAAGGATTGCAGGAATAAGAAATACCAAAGCCAGGGTGTTTGAGTCATCATGAGGTTTCTTTCTTTCTGTGCTTCAACCCGTAGGAGTTAGACCAAGAACTCAGACACGCTCTCTGTGGCTGAACTTGAGGCATGACGAAAAAAAAAAAAAAAATCTAAGAAATCAAGTAAATAAAAAAAAAATTACAGTTGCACAGACCCCGTCTGACGTGGCAGGCTTTGATTATGGGGGGAGAAAGCCATTAAGAGGTATAATTTTCCTGGCTGCCCTTGGTCACTCAGTGGAGGCCTGTCTGCAGCCAGCACTGGAGGAAGTGTTAAAGGAGTAGATGTAATGAATAAATAAGAATCATATGCAACTGATTTCTAAATGTGAATGTTTTTTTTCTTGCTTACATGAAGGTCAGAGTCCAGCAGCATGTAGAGAACAGCCCCTCAGGAGCTGGTTGAGATTCAGTGATCATCTCCTGACCCGGACCTTGACCTTGTCAGCAGGGTTACTGCCTCCGTTTCAGGGGCACCAACGCTGTCGTCCCTCTGCGCCAGTTACGTGTCGTACCGCTTTAAAATTCAACGCTGCATTGTCTGCACTTTATGACTTCAAAAAATAAAAATTTAAATATTTTTTTAAAGTTCACAGATCAGACTGATTCGTGCTCAGCATCATCCCTCTTTGGGAAGTCTATGTAGATATAAATGGATGGAGGAAGAAATTGCTCTGAGGATAGGTGACTTCCCCCCAAGGTAGCAGACAACTGGGTCAGTGGTGATGCTGAGTGTGTGTGTGTGTGTGTGTGTGTGTGTGTGTGTGTGTGTGTGTGTCAGGCTGGATATTGGACGTAGTATTTTGTGTACCTGTGTGTGGGGCCTGCATGGACGGTGGCAGGGATGTCGGGCCATTAGCCTTTGCCCTGGATAAACTCCTGAGCGCCGCCCGCAGTGACAGAGACACTTCCATCATTAGGACGATTATTAATGTGACCTTTTCATTCCAGTGAGGTTTGCATCAATCATGGAACGGTCAATTGAACATTTCTTCGTGACTTGCATTCACAACGCAAAAAAAAAGGGGGGAAAAATCACTGAGCAGAGGAAAAAAAAAAAAATTAAAATAGCCATGTTTTAACTCGACAAACCTTATGCTAATGGATCTGTAACTAAATGAAACTCCACTCTGGCCAGAGTGACTCCAATAAAAGAGGCAGGATGTGTGGGGGTCGTTTAATCAACCTCAGAAAAATAAAATCATGCATTAATGCCGAAAATGAAACACTTACCCTTTCCTTATCATAATGTGTAAAACTCACACACACATATTAATGTTTGGTGAAATATAAATGGACTTTAAAGGAGACCTATTATGCCCCCTTTCAATACAGCCCTGTTCAGAACGGCTGGTTTCAGTGCCTGTCCCTTTAAATGCAAATGAACCACTGCTTGCCCCACCCCTTCTACCGGTCCCATGTAGGGGTGGTATTATGCAAATTTGAATCCTGGTTGCATCATTGTCAGACAACTGAGGTAACAGCTAGTAAAACAATGTGGATTTCAACCTAGGGAGCCTGAAAATTACAGATTTTTTTTAAACTGTCACATTTTGTGGGGGGGAAGGAAAGACAAACACCCAAACATATGTTAAAGAGCCTTCAAAAAGTGACATTTCCATAATATGTCCCCTTTAATGGACACAGTGCAGCCATCAAGCTTCTGATCAATCACAGCTTCAAGTATTGATCTATTGGCACCTGTGTGTCTGTGGTCATGTGGCCCCCTGTTGCCGCGGTAACAGCAGGTGTTCCTGGACACTGGCTCCGGCAGTTAAGTCTTTTATACCTAGCTACTGCCTGTTAGGTTTCCCACAATCCCCTGCTGATCCTCGTCAACCCCCCCAGTCAAAGCAACAAGTAACGAGGCTTGTGCAGCTCTGACAGGCTTTAACCAGCCTGACTCCTCACCGGCTGCAGTGGAATGGGAGGAGAGGAGGGAGGGGGTTGATTAAAGAAAGAAAGAAGAGGGGAAAGGCAGGAAAACCGTGTGTCGCACTGTTTGCACACATTTCCTGTGCATGGGCCTGCGAGCTTTAGCCTCCGATTATGCCTAATGCACTGGTGTTTGTTGTGTAAACCGTCGGCTTGTGTTGTTTACACCGAGCGCAGTAATGCACCGCTGCCCAAAAATTGCATTTGCTCCACAGCTGTAGCCCGTTGAGGAGCCACACACGTAATGCCTCCCCTGCTTTACACTCACGTCTTTATACATCAGAAAGCTGAGGGTAGATTTCACAGGCGGTGAGCGCTGATGAAGCATGGAGCAGGTACTGTGAGCTGCTGTCTGTCCCTCACTCCGATAACACACCTGGAAAACAACTAAATGCCACACTGTGAAACGTTTCAAAGTCAGAGTCTATATCAGCTGTAGTCTGTAGCCATGTCTTTATATAGAGGGAGCAGATGGGGGCAGCAGCAGCACCAATAATGAGTGTTTTGTTAATGAACGGTGGGTTTAGAGCCGGAGGAGCTAAATAACTTTGGGTAAAAGTGAGTAGAAAACAAATGTTCCCAGTTCACAGCCTTTGTTTATTCCTGTGTTGTGTTACTTTGGGGATATGTATGTTTAGGAGGGCCCATAGAAACGCCTTTTAATGTCAAACTACTGTTATTGTTCACGGCACATTTGAATACGAGCGTTTTGGCAGCGTTTTCATGTTTACTCACTCGGGCCTAACTTGTGTGTGTCTGTGTGTGTCTGTGTGTGTATGTTGAGGGGGCGTCTGAGCACTCGAGCTTCTGGGCTCACAGGCATAAGAGGCTATCGTCAGAGTACAGCTGTGTACACACATCGCCTCTCCACAAATTGATGGGCGACACTTGTTCGGCGGAGTCAAACAGTTGTGCGACGACAACGTTGTACACGCTCAGTCACACTAACGATGCTCCCTCTTCGCTCCACGACTCATTATCAGTGTGTTGACTCTCTTTACTCATACGTGTCGAGCCGGACAGTTCGCTCCCCCTCTGCTCAGTGCAGAAACAAATAAACTCTCTGCAGCTCCTCACCATGATCCAAGAGCCACGTACAACATGATAGTCCAGGATAAGAGTTTGGACGTTTTAGTAACTCAGGCATTTGTATAATTAATTATGGGCCGAATGCTGTAATTAGAAAATGACAAGGGATGCAAATCTAGATGAGCCATGTAAAGTAATTGAGTATCGTTATTATAATGCAGCTTCCAGCTTCATTATAGATGCTGAGAACACAGAAGATGGTGTTCCATGGTGTTACCAATACGTTAGTGATTTTGGGCTGAGTTTCAAGACAGTCCAGATGAAACCTGTGCAGTTCCATGAAGGTTGTGGTTTCTGCTCCACGGGGATTAACAGCTGTCAGCAGAAATGAGCTGAATGGTAGATGGATAAATAGATAGATAGATTTACTCCATTGATCCCAAGCTGGGAAATTCTCATGTTACAGTAGTGAGAAATCAGATATTAAAGGAGACATATTCTGCCCCTTCTCCACAAATTTAAATAGTTCCCAGGTGTCTTAAAGACATGTCTGTGACATGCTTTGGTCAAAATCCCCCAAGGATCAAACATCACAGCTCTTTTCATCCTCTCAAAACAACCCTGTTCAGAACGGCTGGTTTCAGTGCCTGTCCCTTTAAATGCAAATGAACCACTGTTTGCCCCGCCCCTTCTCCTGGTACCAGGTAGGGGTGGTATTATGCAAATTTGAATCCTAGTTACATCACTGGAAGACAACTGAGGGAACAGCTAGTAAAACCACATGGATTTCAACCTAGGGAGCCTGAAAATTACATATTTTCTTGTCACTTGTGACTCTTATCACACATTTTGGGGCCGGAAGGCAAGACAAACACCCAAATATAGGTTAAAGAGCCTTCAAAAAGTGATATTTCCACAATATGTCCCCTTTAAAGGCACACGATCAACAAGACAAAAAGAACAAACTATACAAGGGTTGAATATAAAAATATGTGCATTGCAGACATGTACGTTGGCCCTGAGAGCTCAGTTTAGAAAAAAAAACAAAGAGTTCAGAACACAATATCACAATCATGCAAGCAGCACAAATAACAACAGACATGTTTCCAGGGGACACAAACACTGACAAACCAGCAGGGACCAACTTTGTGACTTAAACGGCAGTGAACAATAAGAACACTTCAGTTTAGTCAAATGAATGATGTTTTTGTTTGTGTCTTCACTATTTCCATGTCTTGACTGTTGTTTGACCTGCAACTCTTAAAGTTTGTTTTAAGCATTTGGAAAAAAAAAAAAAAAAAAACTCTGTAGTGTTTTCTTTTGTTTCTTCAGGCGAGGACAGTTGCAGTTTTAGCACGGAGAAGAAAGAGGGATATCTCCATTTTTGTGTATGCGCGTGTCTGCACGCCGCATGTTAGTACGTGCAAGTGAGAGAGTGTGTAATAGAAAGATTGTGTAAGGAGCTGTGTAATAGGATTGAGGGCCATCTGCCTCCCTGCGCTGCCCACGGACCGTCTACTGTCCCGAAAGGCTCCCAGCAGCACTGGCAGCCAGCGAGAGATAGAGCCAACTTTGTTTCCTTGGAAAAAAAAAAAAAGTTGGGAGAAAGTAGGCTGGCGTTTACTTAATTCATTTAACTTTAACTGTATTTTTTTTGTGAATCGTATTTTTTCCACGTCTCAAGAAAAGAACAGAACTCGGACAAAGTATAGAGTCGGATCCGTGGGTGAGGGAGCACCTGGAGTGAGGCCTGGAAATGACCCGCTCACTTCACTGATCCACACACACTTGGTGTAAAGGGATTCCCAACAGACTCCCATGGCTTTAAGCTGTACAGGAGCATTTTGATGCACAACCCTAAGAAATCCTGGCTTTATACTGATAGTCTTACAGAGAGAGAGAGGGAGGAAAAAAAGACTCCCGACTGCTGAGCGGTGAGGCAATTAAGTCTATCTCATCTTAATCCGAAGGCAAAGTCCACTGGAAAACGATCTTTTCACTCCAGGTTTCCAGGAACACAGAAGTGTATCATCCTTATTAGCAAGGCTCCCCTGACTGAGGGTTATACTACAGTTAGCACTGAGCAGACGGTTTTTTCTGAAGTAAGCAGCAGCCACGGTCACTTCGGTGCAGACTGAAGCTCAGTTATTCCTCTCTGACACACCGGAGCAGGTGGACCGATGGTCTGCGACTGCTGCTACCTGATGAACCAGAAGTCGACATCAGGTCTAAGAAGCAACCTCTGAGAGACCCAGCCCTAAGTCCTGCAAGGAACGCAGAGAAAACCAGAGAAAAACACATTCCATGAGCCTTTAGACATTCCGATCTTGATTTTTATTTTGTTCTATCAATTTGTACACATCGGTGTGAGTGATGGGCGACGTCATGAGCTTCCCTCTTTTCTCAAGCTGATAACTTCAAAAGGACAAGATGAAACAACATTGTTTTGTTCTGATTCTGCTACAGGGGGAAGCCTGGAGTGTGTCTTATCAGCTGTGATTGAATATTCCACCAAAGAAGAATTAAACACATTTTGTGTATTATTTATTACTGTAGCACCTTGAGCAAGGGAGACTACTGTACAAACAGAGGTAGAAAAGTGGTGCTGTAACTTTATACCACATATTACACATCAAAACACTTGGACATTCTCCTTTTTCAAATAAGACCAGTCTTACCTCCCTACGATGTAAATACTTCCCTCCAGCTTGGGGAAAGTAAGCAGATAAAGTTTGTTACCTTTCCATTGAGTAGCTAGGCCCAGCACTTTTTATTTCAATGAATTTATGCACTTTTTGATGTGCCTGTGTACAATGAATAAACATTATTTATTTTTCAATACATTCATTCGTGTTAGTTTAAAATTCATTGTTACCTGCTGCTGCTCACCAGCTACTGAAAATGTCCAGCCCAGGAACATTTCTCGGTTTGTAAATCTAGCACTGGTCTACATCTTACCATCTTTTTTTAAACATATGCTGGATTTGCTCGAGAGGGAAGTTCTCGTTGTGCATGCAGAACAAGGCCCAACACGGCGTCTTGCTCAAGGGCACATCATAAACTCACTGTCACAACAGCTTCCCACTATAAAACTTCACTTTGAAAAAAAGGGAAACACTTGTTTGGCCTGTAATGCAAAATCAGACTGATGCAGCGACTCCGTATAAGCTCTTATAAAACTATGTGTACTCAATGTTGGAAACAGGAAGTCTTGTGAATAATTGAATGATACTGCAGGTTATGGCTGGTCATCATCATACAATGTGTATAAGAGCGGTTGTTGGCAAATAAATGGGCTCTGAAAAAAAAAAAAAGCTCAATTCGTCAACTGAGAACAAAACAGCATGATAATTGCTGAATTCATCTTATGACAACAACTGGACTGTTTAACTGTTGGTGGTTAAATGTTTCCTGTTCCGCCCGCCTGGTTATATATGCAGACTTGTACCTTTGGCTTTTCATCAAACAACCTGCTCTGTTTTCATGCAGATGGTTATCCTTTATATCCACGATTCAACTCAGTAAAGATCAATGCTCCTTCAGTGCTTGGAAATGCTCCGACTGCCCGTCACCTACCATTAACCTATGCGGAAAATAAACTGGACTCTTTTTCTCTGGAAGCGGCTGTGATGTCTGAAACGAGCGCTCCTCCCACTCAGCTGCTCTCCATGCAGCCCTTCTGACCTCAGAGACGTCGCATCTCGACTTACACTGCTGCACATGTAGACGTTGCCCTCCCATCAGTTGAGTCTTGACTTGGAGACGGCGGCTGAGAGTGGTGTAAAAAGAACCAGAAATCATTAAGAGTTCAGCGAGTCCATTTCATCACTGCAATCTCTTTGCAGCCCTTTGCAGTGGGGAGTGATGCATCTGAACAATGGGAAAGAGACTGGAGTGGTATATAACTTCCAAAATGAACAGAGCTATTTGGCTCCCTAAAATAGTCCTGCAGTGCTGTGAATGCATAATCAGAGGCTCAGAGGCTGGCAACAGGCCACCGGACTAAAATCATCGCTACACCATTTCCATCCAGATCCATAATAGATGACAGTCACAACCAAACCATCTCTCATTCTCTCATCGCCAGTTCACAGAGGGTCACAACCCTCGCTCTCATACGACCAGACTCGGCTAAGTGGTGCCGAATGGATATAATCTGTCACATCCAATCAATTGGAGCACTCCAGAAGGAAAAAAAAACGGGGTGGAGGGAGCAGGGTGGGGTTAAAGAACGGAGTAAAGGAGATTGGGAGTGCAGGGGGCTGGCGGAGATCAGGCCCGGAGAAAAAAGCAGAGAGAAAAGGGATGAGTGTTGAAAAATGAAAGGAGGGAAAGTCAACTGTGGAGACGGACAGAACTTCAATCAAAACCTCCACTTGAATAAGTCATGTCTTTCTAATAGACTGCAGGAAATAGTCATGAATATATAAAGAGGGAATGTGCATTAATCAGATCCTCTTACCTCCTCCTCTTTGTGGGCACTCGGAAAATTGTACCTTTTCAGTCACTAATCTGGCACAGTGACAGAGAGAGAGAGAGAGAGAGAGAGGTCTGTTCCTCTAAACAATCTTTGCAGGCAGCTCAGGGCTATGGGACAGATATATATTATATATTATATAAAATATATAACATTAACAATCCAAGCACATAACCCTTTTATTTATATATTTCTCTTTATTTCAACACATTACCCAGAGGGCATCGGGCCATGTCATAAATCCATACAGGCAAACAACATAAAGCAGCAAATGAGATAAGTGTGAAAGGAAATGAAGCGTGATGGCGGCTCTGTGCTACCTGTAACCTCTGTCAGAGTGGAGGAGGAGGAGGAGGAGGAGGCGACATGGCCACCAGGGTGGGAGTCAAGACTGGCAGATTAAAGTGCCTTTTCATTTTGCCACAGAAGCAGCTGGGATGCTTTCTTTTCACTCTGCTGGTGGCTAGGCCTAGGCCGTGTGTGTGTGTGTGTGTGAGAGAGAGAGAGGGAGTGTGTCGCTGCTGGCTTTGGGTTGTCACCTGCATTGCAGCGGGAGCTAAATTTAGAGTCTGACAGAAGTATGACTTCACTTTCATTTTGCCGATCCTGGTCCTGATAGACAGACAGACAGATGGACAGATAGATAGATAGATGGACGGATAGATAGAAAGATAGATAAATAGATAGATATTGAAGCTTAATGGGGAATGAAAGTCTAAAGGCGCCGGGGCAATGGAGGGTGGAAATGAGGCTGTGAAAGACCAAGATAAAGAGAGAAGACAGAGAGGAATCAGACAGCAGGAGGCTGGTGGGAAGCACCAGCTGCCATCCACACTTTGATTTTTCCATTCGCTTCTCTCTCTCTTCTCTTTTTCATTTGCTCCCTCAATCTCTGCATCTCAGTCACAATCAAGCATCTGTGCTTTGTGAGTCTGCTGCTGCTGCTGCTGCTGCTGCTGGTATGTGGATGTAGCATAAGAAATGTAAAGTGTGTGATCATAATGAGTATGCTACCTATTGGGTGTCTGCCCTTTTTGTTCCACCTCGGCCCAGATATAAAAAATAACAGGACTCAGGCAGCAAGGCTGAGTCAGGCATATCCAGCCAACACACACACACACACACACACACACTGGCAAACAGAAAAAGTCTTCAGAGTTTCACATAACACACTACAATTGCCTTTTAATTGATTTTTCTCCACCACAGCTGCATGAGGATTTGAATTCAGCCTCATCAGCTGTTTGATCCAGGATCAGATCAGAGTCTGTGGTGCCAGTACTGGATCTTAGATCTTAGACAGTGTGTCTAGAGTTGTCAAAAACAACCAATCATCATACTTGGATACTATTCTTATCAATCCTAGAGATGTATTTGATTATTATTGGATCGGATCCTTACTGTATTTCCAACAGGATCGATACCCACAGTGCTGCTTCTGCTTCCTCCTGTTGACACACAAAGACACACAGCACAGTTGGAGACAGGCTCATGGCGTCTGCTACTTCACCACCAGTTTTAGTCAAAAATAAAATAAAATGCTGTTTGAGAATATTTTGCATATGAAGCAAACAAGCGAGGAAGCGCTAAATATGTTGATAAGGTGACGTGCAAACAATGCCAACAAATTTGAGTAGCACAACAAGCATAGTCTAAAGCACTTCCTAGGAAAACCTGCAAATATTTAACATACAGTATATACACCTACAATTAGTGTATTTTTTTGTTTACAACTTGATATAGAGATATTTTAAGAAAACAGCACTGACACTGTTTTTGGCATTTTCCCCTGGTGTTTTGAAAATGGTATTTTCAAATTTGAAATTCTTGTATTGAGACAACTCTAGTACTCTCTATTGGCTTCCAAAGGCTTTTCCATAAGGCTGCTATGTCCTATTCCCTATAGTAATAATTGCCAAGAACTTACGGTTAAAGTATATATACAGTATATACTGTAGGTATGAAAGTGGTTGGAGTCACCTCTCACAGTGCAGCTGAGGTTTAATATATCCTTCCTTGTTGATTTAGGGGAAACATGCTGCGAGTGGTAATTACAAATAGGACATGTGGGAAATGTTCCCATTTGGAGTTCCCTTCCACTAAAATAGAGTCAATCTGACTATTAAAAACAAATAAAATAATGATAATTAATGCATGTGTTTGTAAAGTCATACTGAAAATAATAGATTTTTAATGCAGGGTCAAAATATTTAAAGTGTTTTACTACAGTATGTGGCGTGAACACGCTGCAGCATGAGGGGCTCAGAGGTGCACGAGCACTCACAGCAAATTCATCACGGTCTGTTAATAAAGCTTGGCGGCGGCAGCGGCACAAGACAAATCTCTGCCATCATCGTCATCAGCTTCCTCGCTTCACAACTTCTCTAATTGCGAAGTTGATTGAACCCTGCACTCAACCTGAGACCCTGCTGCATGTTGGAGCTGTGTGAGCGCACATCTGCTGCTGCTGCTGCTGCTGCTGCTGCTGCTGCTGCTGCTCTCAGGGTCTGAGTCTGTTGTGATGCTCCATGGCATTTTTTTTATATACATTTGTTTCTTGTATATTCCTCTAACTTCGATTTATATCAGTATATTAATCGATAGGCTGGCTGAATACCTAATTCTGAGTTGGTGCATCTAGAGATAGGGCAGTAAACTTCTTTTGGAAAACAAGGTTGTCAGGATAATATGGTCCAGATAATAAACATATGAGCTCAGACCATCTCAGAGGACAACACCCACCACCGAAATGTGATTTAGAGTTCAGCTAAAGCATCATCCTGCCGCGCTGCAGAGGTCCTCAGTTCACAATTCATATTAGATCGTATTAGATTTCACAGTTTCTCTATCTCACTTTCTCTGTGTGTGCCTTTCTCCTCTGTAATTGCTGTGGGAGGTGAAGGGACTCGCTCCTGCCATGAAGGGCTGTATACAAGGCCAAGGAGAGGAGGGACATGAAGCAACCAGGGCTGGGAGGAGGAGGAGGAGGAGGAGGAGGAGGAGGAAAGTGTAATGCATTTTTGAATTGCATTAACAGTCCTCATCCATTGTCAGGTCGGCGTCCTTGAGCCTGACTCTGCAAACACCTACCTGCCCCCTGAAAGGGCAAAAGTGCACGTTGAAAAAGCAGAAAATGTAAACATATGTGCATCTCCATGGGGTTTATTAGGTGGAAAAAAAAGGAAAATGCCTAATTATGGATGGATGGGTGTGATGTAGAGAGGTGCAGCGGGGGGTAAGAAGCTCAGTGTTGCTGTGTCTCATTAAGGCTGTTGGAAAATATCGGTGAGATTGTGCATGAGAACAATACATTGGACTAATACCAAAAGTCTGTGCAAGGAGTACAGACCCTGAGCTGTGTGTGTGTGTGTGTGTGTGTGTGTGTGTGTGTGTTTGGCAGAGGGAAGAAGGGGGAGTGTGTTGAACGTGTCACACATTTCTGTTCATCTAATTATCATTTTCTGTGTCTCCTCCATCAGAGTGTTTCTCCAGGAACCCTACTGGAAAAATAATTATGAATTGCTCTCTCTCACAGCGACACATTTTTCATATCTCTGCTATCACAAAGACGAAGTGCCAAATGATGCGGGCATAAATTCTCTCCTCAGATAGTGCTCGCTCATCGGCTGAATAGGTAGCAGAGATCGACACACCCTGGCGCAGGGAAACAATTTCAAATCATTGGAATGCAAAATTGAAGTAAAAAAAATATATATCTTCAGTGTTGTGGTGTTTTATTACCCCTCCTCTTTTTCACATTGGTTCATCCATCAAACGCCAAGAGAGGGGCCCTTATACAACCTCCTTAACCGTGCTCCAGAGCAGCAGAGGAGGCTCCGCATGGGAACTAAATCAGCCTCCACCCAACATGCAGAGATAACTCATGAGTTAACTGTTCATATATTCTATATGCAGTTATATTAATAAAAAGCATGTACTTTTTACTGGTGCGGGATTTATTGATACTGATCTATGCAGATGGAATTACAATGGCAGTTTGTGGCCTACGTGTATGTGTAATGTTTTTTTTGTTATGAACAATTTATTGATAAAGCTTGATTTTAAAATGTCAAGTTTATTCATATAACAATTTCATCACTGTAACCATGACAACAAAGTTTGTCTGAGGTTAAGGAAGTAGTCGTTTTAACCAAAGTTGTGATTTTGACAGTTTTTTTTTATAGTAACCTTGATAACCAAGCTATATGGAGAGCGACATAGCTGTTTATTTGTAACCATGACAATCATAAGGCTTAAGAGTCTTCAAGGTCTTTCATGTTGGACAGCGTTTACCGTTAGCTTTTAGCTCCTTTTTACAAATATTGCTTTTTTATTGCTTTTTGTTTATATCTTATATTTCCTGATGGCAATGACCTTAGATGGAAAAACAGTGGTTGTAGGAGTAGAATATGTTGACAATATAAAAACAAGAATTACAAGGTCACATATGTGAAAAAAAAAACATTCAGCCAGTAAGTGACTGCATAGTGGCTTTAGTGAAAAAAGGAAGAAAAAAAAACATAGCTACCACCGTTGCTGCAATTAAGTGTTTTCAGTAAAAAGAGTCGAAAGCTGAGAGTACACGGTTGCATCATGGGAATAACGTGGATCAATAAAGACGACAGCTAGAAACTTTAACAAGAGCTACCACAGCATTGACCACAAAACCTGCTCTGAAAAACCAAAATGTAGAACTACACACACACAGACACACGCACACACACAGACAGACTGAGGCAAACTCCAGCTCATCATTCACACACAGAGAGAAGAAAGAGAGCAGAGGTGCTGAGAGTGGGTGCTGCAGTTAGTCATAGAAAACACATGATGCTAAAACAGTTATGAACAAAGACTCTGGCTGAGTCTCCAGCAGGATATAGACCCAGATAAAAGCGGGCCCGGATGAAACGCACAGACAGGAACCGTGGACCAAAGCCGGCAGACAAGTCCCTCAGTAAGAGAAAGAAGAAGCGAGAGAATCTGGAGATAACTAAATCCCTTCTTTATACAAATGTCAGTCAGGCAGCCCTTTGTGCGTGTCCTGGCTGATGATGCAAATAGAGTCTGTTTAAAACAGCCGCTCCACCAGAACTAAAGTTCTCACCATATTTCTATTTTCACACATTAACATCAACACTTAAAGCTCAGAAGTTTCACACTTTGTTGGCTGGCGCACGGTTCGTTTTTTTTTTTATTTATCTCAATCAGGCTCAATTATTGATGCCAAAAATACAGCTATATAGGAACAAAACGTCAACACATAGTTGTCATTTCATACGAGGTCAAATTCAAAAACATCTAATTAGTGCAGTAAAAGTCTTGATTTCACTGCATTAAATCTAATAAATCCCCCCTAACGACTTCATCCCCATTTTGGGAAACAATATTTCCATATCCCCTCTACTTCATACCAGGATCTTCACTTTGTGTAAGTAGACATAATTCCATAAGTAGCCTTACAAAAGCCTTACCCATACACTAAAATAAGAGTGGAAGCACAAGCCTCGACATGGATTACAATGTTTTAAAAATAAATAAATAAGAAGGTTTAGGGAAATTATGAAAAGCTTTTCACAACCACTGATGGTTCGGTTGTTTATCATCATTTACTCCAGTGAGCGAATATAATTTTCTGTATATTTTGTTCTTAAATGTGCACAGCAAACCTTATGGAGAGTTGGATGAAAGGTTACGATCATTATTTTGAGATGTGTTTAAAAACGGAAATGAATAACTACATCGTGTTAAAACTGCAGAGTCATTAACTGCCTTGAAGTACAAGCCAAATGTGGTTCAAAAATATAATAGTGTGTGGGAGAGCAATCTGATAACAGGAGGTGCATGTAAACAGCTTTGAGGAACAAGGATATTTCAGTAAAGGGTAAATGTGAATGCTGATTTCCTTGCCTTAGCTCGATTTACCCAATAACCTTCTTTCTCGTGTGCCTATAAGGACAGTGATGGCTTCATCCATCACATGTCAACAGCCCTCAGACAACCTCGGCTCAGTTTGGAGGACAAGAAAATAAGTGACAAAACGAGCAAGCGTCAAGAAAAATGATGTGTGGCGTCAAATGAGAGATGCCCTTAATGAATCAACTGGAGCAGCAGAGGAGAGAGGACAGACAGGCCTCAACCACAGTTATCAGTAAATTGTAATGGGTCAAGTCTTTTATCTTTCTTTGAGGGCCTGTCACTTGCCTCCATCCGCCTCAAAAACAAAGGCGGTTAAAACAATCGACAGTTTAAAGATCAAACGTTGAAAGAAAAACATCAAAGTTAGCAGAAATTCTATAACAATAAAACAGGGAGGTGTTATATTACTCACATAGCCAATGTTAGCTAGAGGAGACTTTAGAGTTTAACATCATTCCCTCACTAACTGTCATCTCCGGTATGTTTGTTAGCTTTTCTTTTATTGAAGCATCCAGTCTGTCCTGAGAAAGTAACTCAGACTTCTGCTGAAAAATCAAATTATGTAAAATAAATGCAAAAAGACCTTTGCTCAGACAATAGAAAGGGGGCTTTTAGCTCCTTGTGAGTTTTGCTACTGTAAACAATGTAAGCATTTAGCTACTGTTTACTTGCCAGGTGCTTCAGCCATCGTTGTGTTTACAACGTGATAATGTTAATCTCCTAAAATATTGGTAGATAGTGAGAGAAGGATGAAGACATTGAACACCGCTCTACGTCACTCATGTATTTTGAGTATTACAATGATACTCGTCCAAGGAGCAGCTCTTTTTGCAGATAAAATCACAAAGTGCTTTACAGTAAAGTGCATAAGTGCAAAGTGGTAGCTATCTTACATGGTAACATGGTACTCATCAATCACAATATGATAATCAATGACTAAAAAACTATTTTCAGCATTGTATTGCTTCACTCTCCACTTTACTTCAATCCACTTTCGAGACAAATGTAGCTCTTGCCGAAAAACTGTCCCGACGGGAACACGCATCAGCAGGTTTGCATGAATTTCCCTCTAAAACAACTCTGTCTCGTAACGTTCTGTTATTATCTCATAGTGTGGTGAATGTGCAGGTCACAACTTGTCCACCAGAGCATTTTGGAGTTGTTGGATTGTGTATTTGATGAGGGAAACCAAGAAATCCCATTAGCCTCCATAGCGGAGCAGCTCACGGCTCTGCTCCGCCTTTCTAAAAATAGTTTGCACCGACAATTAATGGTAATAAACCTACTCCTAAGACTATAGGTTGGACTATAGGCATTATGGCAATTGGCCAATTTGCCAAAATGTTGAACTATCCCATTAAGTACCACAATAGAGTATGAGCACCGTTATATTATATGAACTGCAGTCCAGTGAGACTGCAGGCAGCTAGTTAGCAGTGGTTTTGAGTCAAGCTTGAAAATATTTCTTCCATTGTGAAGATATAAGTTGAGTTCATCACAAGGCAGTGCCAGTCTTTTTGCTCCAAACTCTTTTCTTGTTTCACTTCAGAAGTTGAGGTTAGTTTTCTTATCAAAGTTCACTTGAGCTCACAACAGTGAGAAGCATGGGTTCAACATTTAAGTAGATTCAAACACTGTGTTGCATCAGTCGAATTTCTCTCCACATCAGTGTCCACAGTCAGTGCCCCAGGTGGCCATTGGCAAGTGTGTTTCTCATGCTGCGGTCGGAGCCCAGCAGTGGGTCTCTGTGCCAGACTGAAGCGAGCAGATAATTCCCGGCGGGTCCCCACTGAAGGCTCCCTCATCTCTCAGACCCAGTCACAGATTAATGGCCTGGTGGCTGCATTCAGATGCTCCGTCTTCTCCGATAATCAAAGGCAGAGCCGAGCACTATTGGGAGAGAGTTTCTTTAAAAACACACACACATACACACACTCGCACACACACATACATACTCACAAAGCAGAAAGAGACAGTAGAGAAGATGTTTGCAAAGGGACTAAAAGTAAACCCATTTATCAAATTCATGTGTTAAATTGGAAAATGTGGGTGCTATCCTCCTCTAAGGAGATGATCTGATGCTGGAGAGTCTATTAAATGGCTCTAAGCCCCAAATAAACAGAAGCGTATCATGTAGAAAACTAAACTGCACTCAGGCCGGGTCTGTTTTCAGCCTGTTTATTTGCCTGAGTGTCCAGTGATGTGCGTCTGAGCCTCGTCCTGACGAGTGCGGCGAGTTTTCAGAAAGGGCGAGAGACAGAGAAATGTATTCCATCACCGTTGTTCTATTTTCAGCTCTACAAAGTCGAGAGCCGAGCACCACTGTTGGCTCAAACTAACATCAGGGTAAAAGACGAAGCTTTTTATTGCAGCCTCTGTGCATATACAGTAACGCTTAAGATTCCTTTAATTTGAAATTCATTTGCAGAGATTTGTTGCAGCGTTTTTTTATTCCATTGGAAGCCAGCCTTCAGTCTGAGATAAGACCAGTGGGAAATACTGCATCCCTGTGTTAATCCCCAGTGGCACTGCGCCTCTGTCTGAGCCACAGTGGACCAAAGGAGGGTTTTCTTTTTTTTTTTTTTTTAAGAAGACAATCTGAATGCAGCATCTGAAGCCATTTTATCTCAGCGCTGCCTTTAGTTTGAAAGGGATTTCTGGGGACTGTTCTAATGTTGACTAATGCTTCCTTTAGCTGTCTGGATGATTCTTCAGGGGACAGTTGGTGGCATTTTCTACGTCTCTTAGTCAAAGCTAATGAGTGATTCATATTAAGTTCACTCCAGCCAACTGCTGCGAAAGAGTCAGAAGGTCACAGATTTTTATCATTATTGGATTCGTCGATCACTCGGCCTCACTT
This sequence comes from Trachurus trachurus, assembly GCF_905171665.1. Lineage (NCBI taxonomy): Eukaryota > Metazoa > Chordata > Actinopteri > Carangiformes > Carangidae > Trachurus > Trachurus trachurus. Next base: position 6,519,550 of record NC_139906.1, read on the forward strand.
CGAGATCTGCCGAGCGCTGGCAGACTTTACCATTAAACTCAAAACTGTAGAACAAGAAAACAGTGGGACTGCGTTTAGACACAAAGTAAATGAGCAAATTGGTTTTTCAGGGTACATTAGGGAAATGTACACACACATAACGAGGTAATAATGAAAACTCAACTATAATTAGCTATTAATTTCAGAGAAAAAAAACTGTGAGCAGAAGAAATTGTAAATGTACATTTAGCTCAACAACTTCCAACCTGATAATTATATTTTCATCTTTCTGTCTCTGTACTGGACTTCTTTCTCTCTGCCACAGGAACATCAACTGTCTCAGGTATAACATTAAAAAAAGATGAATAAATTCATCGCCTGCTTGAGTTTAGACGACCAACAAGTTGACAGAATGAGGCTGACATTTACTTTAATGGCCAAAGACTGTCATTTTAAAGGCGCCGGTGAAGCTGGGAGCTATTAGAGTATATTTGTGTCTTGCTACTGTGCCACACCGGCATAGGACACATCCAACAGACTGTTCAGAGACTCCACACCACTCAATTCTATTATCCAAAGTTATTTTCAATATCTGTCCTTTAGATAATGACAACTCAGTGTAAGCACCTCTAGTGTGTCCGTCTGTCAAGTGTTGATTTTATGTGCTGTTGAACTGTCAGTGTGAAAGACCACTTCACAGCTTGGTGCATCACAGTCCAGTCAATACATGCTTCTCTCAGAGGTGCCATAAGTACTCATATTCTGTACTTAAGTAGAAGTAGCCTACAGATACATGTGTAAAAAAATACTCTAGGAAAGGTAGAAGTACTGATTCAACTCCTTTACTCAAGTAAAAGTAAGAAAGTACAGGCTCTGAAATGTACTTTCAAAGTAAAAGTAAAAATGAATACATCCTTTCATAATTTTGTTAAACGAAAAAAGTTCAGACAGAATAATCAAGATTGAACTGACCAGAGGTACTGCATGAGCAACTGTGTAACTGTTAACAGCTTTGGTATATTTGAATATATCCGAACAAATTATGGGTCATTCGATATTCGTTCGAATCTCATTTTTCTAAAAAAAAGTGACAGCCCTACTCCCTGCTTCGCTTCCTTCCTCCATGCGAGCCCTATTCCTTGCCTCCATGTCGCTGCAGTACAAGTTCTCAGTTTTCTCTCTACCGTCCCCTCGACTTCTACCCGCGGTTACCAGTCCTCCCTCTTCTTCCCCCTCTTTCCCTCTCTAGTTCGTCACATCTTTTACGTATGCTTTTACGTCGTGTCGTCATCTGTGGAGGTTTTTAAAAAAAAAAGTAACGAGCCTGTTTTCATGATGTAAGGAGTACAGAAAGTACATATTTTTTGTGTATAAATGTAGGGAGTAAAAGTAAAAAGTCATCAGAAAAATTAAATACTCAAGTAAAGTGAGGACCACGGATGGAAACTAGCTCTGAGCTAAATCCGGCACACATACATGACGCCATGGCGTTAAATTGTTCATTAATGTGCATTGTCCTCAGCAAATAAACAACAAATAAAGTCCAGATACCTGAAAAATCTACAGTACAGTAACGAAGGAGAGTAAGGAGATATATTTGTGTTTTTTCAGACCATCTCCTCTCTCAGGCGTCTCTCTGCAGCTCTAGTACCAACAGTCTCTGAATCGGGGCTTGGGCGATGGGGCTGAGTTAATGCTCTGTTGTGACATTACAGAGTTACAGATGTCTTGTTGGCTCATATCAAGGCTCAGTTTCTGAAAACAAGATATGTGCATTTCTCTGAACTGAAGCTTTGATACTTTCACTTTTGAAAGGTTGGTCTTGATCCTGATCTGATGTCCTTTAGGTTTTGAACATTTACTAGAAGCACATAGAAGCTTGATTCTGTTTTGCAACAGTTGACAGTGATGCAGCACTTAAAACTGCTGCTGTGGTGTATTTTCTACAATCTCTACCCTTTGTTTGTTTACGTTTTATTAAAAAGTAGACTGATGCCCATCTTTAATTAGGATTTCCTTGAGGCCCGTCGGTGTCTTGTGAGAACGCTGTCGAAAATGAACCACACAGCTTTAATCAGGCCTGTCTGCCGCATCAAACTGGAAGAGCAATTGTTTGTACCTTTAATTATAGCACCTTCAAAGGTCAATAGTCGGAGTTTGTTTTCACACTGGATAATGGAGAATAGATGCATCTACTTCAAAGTTTGATTTAAGAATCTGTCTTTATCTGTTCTTTTTCATCCGAGCCCGACTTAGTCTGGGAAAACAACCCTGGAGATTTATGAGATTTGTACTTCAGTAGAGACTGATTGATGGGTTGGGCACAGTAAGTGGTTCTACGCATCAATTAGAGCATGTGGAATAGTCCAGTTTGTAGCTACCTGTGCAGATAAATGAATGTAGATGTAACCCTCAGACCTGCTCCCATGCTGTGAGCGCATCCCGACTCCTGTCTCTCTTGCTGCATTTTCCAGACTTCCATCAATTTTTCCCCTCTTTCTTGGTAATGAGCTAACCCATTATTTTTTATTCAAGTCCTTAATTTAGATCACAAGTGGTCTATTCCTTCAGCCTGGAATCAAAAAACACAGCAGGGAGCTGAGGCCTGGAGACAGCAAGAGACTGATGAGGGAGAGAGAGGCTGAGCTGACACCCTTTGAGTTTGCCCCCATGGTGACTAATTAACCTTTCAGGTTCTTCAAGTCCCCCATCATCTCAGTAATACCCACGTGTGTGCATCTGCGCATGTGCGCTGCTTCTGACTGAGACCATACGTTTGCCTCAGCGGGGGTTTGATGACATTTCCTCTGGACTTCTATCATCCATCGCTGAACCTTTCTCTGTCCTTCTTCCTCACCTCGCTCTCCCCCCGAAGACTCTGTCTGCTTCTCAGTCTCCATAAAAAAACTCATCATTTATGCAGCCGAAGCAGATTGGCCTCTTCATTTTAGTCTCGCTGCAGACATACAGTATTAATAAGTCACCAGTCACCAGCTGTTTGTTTTAGAGACCGAGTAGACATTTAACTTCTTACTTCACCCTCTAACGCCTCAATCTCCTCTCAGTACACAATGATGATTTTGTCGTATCTAATGAAACTAATGCTTATGGGCGTATAAGGGTGTGGTTGGTGGGCAAAGATTAACATTTTCACTTATCTATTATGGTGTTTTATACACATGTTCGACCTGGGAACTACAGGGAACCAATGACAGTCATGAAAACAGTTTCATACACACATTCAGGGTCTCATGAATCATATAGGAGAGAATCAATCCTGTCAATCAGCATGAAAATAAACCTTTTCAGTACAGGGTGCAAAATTTTGCATTAGCCCAACTGCTAACACTGTGTCTACTTCTGCCATTTACAAGCTTAATACAAAAGACAAACAATTAAAGGTGCCATCTCTGCTGATACTTTTCCTACTGTCTAGATTCTGTGACTGATCCAGAACTTCTCAGTGAAGTGGTAAATGTAAAAGAGCCTCCAGGGTTGGTTTACCATTTTATTTGTCAACTTTTATGTAAAAAAAAAAGTATGTTAAAACATTGAATCATTGCAAAGTATTTAGTTTAAAACATTGAGACAGTTGATGTTGCGTTTATTATCATTCCTCTTCTACATGAGTATGTTGTCTTTGAAAAACAACCAGTATGACTTATATGAGCAATGACATTATATTAGTCACTTTAGAAAAGTGTGAAATTGGTTTGATTAATGAAGCGATGTCATTTGCCAGCATGCACCTGTACACATGCACCTGATCTTTACATATCCTTCAGGAGGTCACCGTACGGACACCAAATTAACACCTCCCCACTAACTCCTTAATTGCTCCACATGATGGATGAATGATAATTAGTTATTTGTGCTGCAAAAGAAACAAATAAAAAAAACATTGTAACATCATTCAAAAGCCTTTTTAATTCACATAGAACTTTTCTTTCTCTCCGTTTACTTAATGACCTGTCAGAGTTGCCAGTTAGATTTAGCTGCACTGCCACCAACAAGCTCCACCACCCACAACTCTCAGTTTGGGTAATTAAGGTAGGAGTTTATCTCATGAATCTATGTTTTGTTGAGTAAAAAAAAAAAAAAACTGCAGCAATTTGAATTCTTATTCACATGAGTGGAATCAAAATAAGTCAGTTTTTTAGGATTTCATTTGGCAAATAAATCCTGGGAGGTGTAATCAACTGTTCAAAGCTGAGATGTGACTGCGCTCTGCAGAGCTGACAGGTGGTTGAAAGACGTTTGCGATAAGACAGTCGTTTTTTGGCACAGTAGCCTCCGTGTATGTGCATGGGTCTTTGTTGCAAATCTTCAAATATTTCCTCTGTGCACAGTTGGACACTTTTACGTTCCCTGGCCTGAAACAAAAAAAAAAGAAGAATCTGCAGTACAGATATGATCAGTGGACGACAGTGTACCTGCTTAGTGTCTGTCCTCCTTCCCTGCCTTTCAATCCATCAAGTCATCCCTCCAGACATCTTTGTCTCTCCGCTGTAGTCTGTCTCTTCACACCCTCTGCGCTTCCTCCAGCCTCACTGATGATTTTTATCGTATGTCCCTCGCAGAAATAAAGAGAGGGAGGGAGCGGGAGACAAAGGGAGCGTTAAGAGACGGAGGGGATGGGTGGTGGTGGTGGAGTTTTTGTGAGAGAGAGAGTACTCCAGAGACAGATATACCCGGCAGAGATCTCTTTGAGTGTCTTAGATGTGGTGGTAGAAAAGAATTGCTGGTGCAGCAGAGGTGCCTCACTGGAAGATCAGTGGATTCCCTTCTGAATGTGAAACTCAGAGAAAGGAGGAGGGAGGAAAAAAAAAATCATCTTTATCTGTCAAATACATTCAATGTGATCATAACAGAGTTTACACTATGGGATCATCTCTTGGCCTGTGTTGTCATGGCGAGGTTAGCAGGAGTCTACATCGATTAATGTATTTACAGAAAATCAGCTAATTGGTCGTGAACATTGAACCTGAAGTGTAAAGTTGCTGTGATGAAGACCTGCGAGCTGTTGATGAAGCATCAGGGGAAACTTTTACGGCTCTCAAGCTTCACTTTTAAAACATTTAATGACCAAAATGCATCGTTAGGCCCTTTTTTCGACACGCTGCAGATGTAGTAAGGTAATATACACAGTACCCACAGTTTGAGTCTGGTCTCTGTACCATATGATAGACTCCTCACAAAAAGTTAGGGATATTTGACAAGAATATCCCTATAAAAAGATCATGCTACAGTGATATTCTATCATTAAAGCCTTTTAAGTAGAAGGGTGCAATGGTAATTTAATTAATCTCAAACAAAAGCTAACAACAGTGGTGGCTATAGCAAGACTTGTAGTTCTTGAGACCGGTGTTGGTCTCAAGACCACTTTTTTGTGGTCTTGGTCTTGTCTTGGTCTTGTCTCGGTCTCGACAGTGTTTGGTCTCGGTCTCGGGTCTTTCGGTCTCTCGGTCTCGCAATATCTCGGACTGGCAGAACGGTCTCGAAGGGCTTTGTAGCCTACAATATCCAGGCAGGATACATGCATTTTGCATGCATGTCACAAAATCACATGCATTTTGTGACACAGACGCGTTGGCACTCGTCCTCTTGCGTTCTACAACTCATCCGGAATAACAAAATATGGTGTAACTAGTTCTTATTTTTTGGTCTCATTCTCGGTCTCGGTCTTGAGCTCAACTGGTCTTAGTCTTGACTTGGTCTGTCTTGGTCTTGGTCTTGTCTTGGTCTTGGTAGTGTCTTGGTTTTGGTTCAGGCGGTGTTGTCTTGGTCTCATGCTGTCAAAATTTGAATATGGTGGAGAGGAGAGGGAGAGATTGTCATTGAACCAGAACCAGAACGATTTAGTGGTTCAATAACAATTGTGATTTTTGTGGTTAATCACCTTGTTAGAGAACAGCATGTTATTCAATAAGGACTGAAACATTGAACAATTGGACATGTGCATTCAAAAGTTTAGAGAAGGTTGAATTAAGTTCACCTGTAAAGGTTATAGTGCATTTTAGGTGCATTCTGAAATTTAATCCAAAAGCCAAACATCCCTAACTTTTTGTGAGTAGTGTATGTCAGATGTACAGTAGTTTCCACATCTGGACCAGGTGTACGGCAAATCCTGCAGCTGTGTTCACCAGCTGGAATCTGCCCAGATGTGGAAGTATAGAGACCAGATGTGGGCCAAAGATCCAGGCATACGTATGTTAGCCCAGAAGTTTCATTCACTACCTGCCCATTGGTTCCCCTAGTGGTAGTATAGTTGTTTACATTTATTATAGACCTGGTTTTGGGATTAAAGAGGTCACCGTACTGTGATTCTCCTTTATTATTAACAGCAAAGAAAGACTGATACAAAATAAAAGCCTCATGCATCATGTAAGTTTTTACTTTTCCTTCAAATAAAAAAAGAGAGAGTTTTCTGCAGAGCTTTAACCCAAATACAGTCCGAGCTTGAATCATGGTGATCAGCCGCTCAGCAGGACATTCAATTCATTCAACTTATCATCTTAAGTACTTGAACCAGTTCTTTCATTTTCTAATTCAACATGAAAGCAACATTTTTTTTCCTGCTTACACTGAGTTAATAAGAGAAAGTTGATTTCACACAACTGATAATGAGATTTTACAGTGTTGAATTTTCCCCACATGTTGAAGAACGAAAACATTTAAAATACACAGACCTGGCCGACTTTGGAAGCTTCGCCGTTATTGTGTGTTCCGGCCTCCAATCCAAATATACACACAAACACAGAGGAGAGCACGACAAAATGCCCTCAGACACACACGGCCAAACACACAGCGACACACAATCTCATATGTGCACAGCGGGTGCTTTACAAGAGAGAGTGGGAAAGCTCTATTACTCTTCCTCCTCTCACAATTTCTCAGGGGGTCTTAAAAAGTAATGTGTTTTCAAATGCAGGGCTCTAGCTTGTCGCGGCGGCCTGGCTGCCTGTGATATATGAGCTGGGAAACAAGCGAAAGGGCAGCCACCGCCACACGGAGCAAGCAACCCGACATAGTCTAGTCCGCGGCTTTACAAGAGTGCGTTACTGGAAATGTGCTGTTACAGAAGAGAAAGAGGGAGATGAAAACATAGCAGACTAAATAAGAACATGGAGGGAGGGAGGGAAGGAGGGACAGTGGGGAAGTAGTTAGTGATGCAGAAAGGTGGCGAGGTTTTGCAGGGTGTTTGTTTTTGGGAGCATCTGCACACACACAAACAAACACACACAATATGCACAAAGCGTCAGAGGGTGTTTAACCTCCTCTTTGGCCACACACTCTTTGAACATAAAATATGCAACTCTCCATTGTGTGCCTCTGGTCAACCAGCGTCCAACAACGCAGTTCAACAAACAATAACCAGTGGGCCTGTGCGACCGTCTTTCTTTTGTGTCAGAGTGTGTGTGTGTGTGTGTGTGTGTGTGTGTGTGTGTGTGTGTGTGTGTGTGTGTGTGTGTGTGTGTGTGTGTGTGTGTGTGTGTGTGTGTGTGTGTGTGTGTGTGTGTGTGTGTGTGTGTGTGTGTGTGTGTGTGTGTGTGTGTGTGTGGATGTCGTCTGAAGTCCAGCATTTGTCAACAAACAGCAGCTGTGCCAATCAATTCACCTGGCACTGATCTCATGAGCGGTCTCTGCACCTCTCTCTCCTGCAGCTCCACGTTCACCTGCACAGACAGGACACTTTAAACTACACACAGGATCAGTTTAAAAGGCCAATGATGATGAAAAACTTTCTTGACCACTTTATTAGGAATACACATCCTTATTTATATAAAATACTAGACTTAAAGCAGATATCAGTGGAATGTTTTTGTTAATATAAGTCCTAAATAGTCCTATTTTCCGTCAGCAATCACTTACATGAAGTATTTCAGCCTAAACACGAGTCTCTCCGTCACTCTGCTCTGCTGTAACCCGAGGAGAAAATTTTCCTTGTGGGATACAAGTGTTATCCAATGAGGAGAGAGAACGGCATGAAGGGCTGTGTGTGCAGCCAAGGGATGCGCGTGAATGTGGTGACGTAGCACGAGGACCAATTGATGCCTGACAAGGGCGGGGGCTGCTAACTCATGGTGCGTTCAAAGAAACTCGTACTTTGTGTTTTTCCTTCCTGTGAAGTCATACCAGTTCGATCTGGTACGAGTTCACGGGTCGGAAGTTACGAGTGGCCGTTATAGGGAACTTTCACAGACAACAGGATGGTAAAAACACGAGCTACGGGTTACCTGGAACGCTACCAAGTCGTAGTTGTGACTTGAAGCTGTAACTTACGGTTTCAAAAGCCTGCCTTGAACGCAGCATTAGCCGAAACGGCCGTGAAGCTGATATCTGCTTTAATTATCAGGTTCTGTCCTTGTCCCTGTGTTTTATGTTACTATTACTGTATGTTAAATACAATGTAAATGTACAAATGGTATCTCAGCATGTGGTCATGAATATTCAAGTATATGACATTATACCTGGCATTGCTACACAGTATTACACACTAATGACAATTGTCTTTAGTGCTTTGTGTTGTTAATATTAATTCATCACCCATATCGTTTATGAAGAGTTTATATACCAATAATTATTATCAGGTATAGTCATGTCAGTTATATGCTGCTATATGAAATCTGACTTTTCAAAAGTATTTGAATTACGCCTACAATATTTTGTCATATAAAGTATTTTCAATATACACAGTATATTTTACCTTATACTTAAAGCAGAAGTAAGTGATATATTTGTGTTAATATAAGTCTTAAATAGTTATATCTTCCGACAGCAATCACTTACATAGAGTGTTTGGACTGAAACACGGGTCTGTCAGTCCCTCTGCTCTGCTCTGAGCCGAGGAGAAAACATTTATCGTATCCTACAGTTTTTATCCAATGAGGAGAGAGAACGGCATGCAGGGCTGTGTGTGCAGCCAAGGGACGCCGTGAATGTGGTGACGTAAGGACGAGGACTGTTATGGTGCGTTCAAGGCAACCCGTAACTCGTGTTTTTCCGACCTGTGAAGTCTTACCAGTTCAATCTGGTACGAGTTCACGGGTCGGAAGTTACGAGTGGCCGTTATAGTGACTTTCACAGGTAAAACAGGTCGGAAAAACACGAGTGGGTTGCCTGGAACGCTACAAAATCGTAAGTTGTGACTTGAAGCTGTAATTTACAGTTTCAAAAGCCTGCCTGGAACGCAGCATTAGCCAAAACGACCAGATCGCTTACTTCTGCTTTAACTGGGAAGTAAAAACTTACTTCATGTTCCTCTGTAAAAACAAACCTTTTTTTCTAATATCATATGTATAAGCACTGTGGAGTCCAATCAAGACTTAATTTAAGTAAATACATAAATCAATATGTTTGCTGGATAGCATCTAAGTCATTAAATTCATACTGTGATAGTAGAGTCCACAAACTTACCGTATTTATATTTTTTCCTCCCTCTTGTCATCTGCAGACACACAAATGTCATCTTTTTAAAAAAATATATAATCAGCTCTCACTCGACATCATATCAATATTCTGTAAAAGTAATGATCCTATTTAGCACTATAATGTACATGTGTTTTCCCCTTCGTCCTTCTTAAAACCCATTAAACGTATGTACTTTAGTGTGGCTATGAGCGGCTGCCTCCATTTGTGTAATTCACCGTCAGCGCCATTGATTTTGTCGTCCACCGCCGGCCGCTTGTTTTGCATCGCTGTGACGAGCCGCAGCCGCTGTCACGGGATGACATGCTAATTCACAGATGCTAAAGGGAGCAAATGGGTTCGGGCATTTATGGTGGTGAAGTGTAACTATAGAGGGAGCAGAGAAAACCAATTAGAAATCCAATTACACCTATAATCACTGGGAATCATGCTGCTTAATCTTGTCCTTGTATAGTGAGCACATGGTGGAGGAGGGGGAAGGGAAGGGAAGGGCCGGGGTATGTCATTTATACCATTGGTTAGCACCACTTAATGCTGCAGAAACAAAAGCAGCACAATTAAACAGGAGCCAGCCACATAAATATGAGAGTAAAAACATGTAAAATACCTGAAGGCACCTTTGAATTGTAATGAAACACTCTTTGATAGTTGCTTTGATAGTTTATGCATACCTCGTCATGAGAGGCTGTAATTACATAATAACATGTAAATGTGTTCACACACACACAAGAGCTCATTAATGTGGGCACATGTGAAAGAGAGAACCACCCATTATCCTTAAATAGCATCTCTGGAATTAGTCTTGCAGTGTTTGCATTCCTCACAGTGGAAAAGAAACGTGTGTGTGTGTGTGTGTGTGTGTGTGTGTGTGTGTGTGTGTGTTTGTGTGAGCAGCAGCAGCACAACTCTACACTACAGTGAGGTAAGCTCTAATTAGCGCTCTACATGTGAGGAAACCTTTCTTTTCTTTCTTTCTTTCTCTGTCTTTTCTCTCTGTCTCTCTTCTCTCCGGCTGAAGTGCGTTCACTCCTGCTCTGTGCTAAACATTTCAGCTTTGAAGTCGACTTTCAGAGGCAAAAAAACCCAACAATCCAAAATCCCAGCAGCAGCAGCAGCAACAATGTTATTATCTGCCTCGCATCACAACAACTCTCTGTGCGTCCTGACCGACCCTCCGACATCAGCCCGTCCGGTTCGTCGTGTAACAGACTGAAAAAAAAAGAAGAGAAAAAAATCACAAGTGAAACATTTGCATTGATTTCTATGTCATCACTATCCTAGCTAACACCAGACCTCATCTCACTGTAGATTGAGGTTTGGTCTGGGAATCACCCGTTCATTTTTTTGTATTTGAGGCGTGGTTTAGAAAAGCCCAGAGCTGTTCATTGGGCACTATGAATGTCTATCAAATGCGTCTGTACGTAGCTTATAGCCAATCATATCAATCATATCATATCAATCATACCCGATGACGTACCACTACTTAAAACACTTTCTAACACTGCATCGATAAAGCGCCTGCTGCCATGTTGGATCGACAAGCTGTCAACAAAATTGCTTAGGTGTGTTGTCATCGTCTTGCTGCCCCCTCCCCCGTTCTGTGATTGGCTCCCTCGTTGATGGAAAAATTGGGTCCATGGTTTCCAGGCTGACTTTCAGTGGGAATAAAATCACGTGCAAGGCATCATGGGTATTCCTAGGATGTTATCACTCCATTGTTTCCATTACGCCCTCAGAAGCACATACACATCAGTGGTGTGAACATTATTTGTTTTTTTTTCCAGCAGAATGGAAATATCCAGTTGTTTGAATTCAATTACAGTCAAGTGAGAGGAGAAACTGTGTGGACGGTCTCATGACGTCCACGTCTCGTCTGCCTGTTTGATTTGTCTGTCTTGCTAATCTGTTACCCGGCCCCCCATCCACCCTTCACCCCCCCTCGCCACCCGCTCAATGTCTATCTAAAAGCCATATTGCTGGGGATAATGAAATTAATGTTTTATGGGCCATTTGCTGGGCTGTGATTAGATAACTGTGAAAGGAGAGAAGGAGAAGAAAAGGGGAACAAGAGGTCCGGGCCGACCGATCTCCATCTCTCTCTATCTCCTTCTTCTTTCTTGTTTTTTTTCCTTTCGCAAACCCATCTCAATCCATCCATTATTAGAGGAGCAGCTGGAAGAGGGGCGTGGCGAGGGTTTAAAAAAATATTGAGGTCATGCCTCCTGCACGCTGCTTTTTTTCTTTTTTTTTTCCTTGGGTGCAAGATATGCTTTTGTTGAGCAGTTATTAAGATTTCAACTTGTATGTCTTTGTGCAAAGACGCTGTTAATCTTAAAAAACATATATGGCAACTATGTTCTTTAATCCCAAAACCAAAATAAAGCTTCTTTACAGGACAGGAAATGACATTGAGGGGCTAAAAATAAATCAGAAAAAGCTGCATTAATTGATGCCGTGGCCACTCTGATGCAGTAAAACAAGATGAAAGCACGACTTCCTCAGCAGCTTCAGTCCTCATCGGCAGGGAAATTATACAGAAATGAGCTTCTATTCCTTCCCCCATCTTTTCCATTTTTTTTTATTTATATTTATTTTATTGCATTTCATCCAATCTCCCTCCACTGTTCAGGATTCAGAGACATTGCGACAGGCATTAGGGACACAGCTTGAAGTGTGTATATCTTCACCGGGCAAGGATAAACAAGACAGATTGAGTGTATGACTGGCTGATTCACTGGCTGACTGGCAGAAATAGTATCTTACTGACAGACTGGCTGACTGAATGACTCACAGACTGATTGGCAGAGACAATGTGTAACTGGCTGGCTTGTTGCTTGATTGACTGGCTGATTGACAGGCTGGTTGACTGAGTGGCCGACTGAATGCCTGACAGGCTAAAAAGGAGACAGGATACGAAGACGACGACGCGGCTGCAGCGATGGCGATGGCGGACACAGGACCGATCTGTTTGTTGTGTTTTATTCTGGGTGTGATGTGTATTCACCCACATGAGCGTGGTGGTGATTGGATGTTCTCCATGGCAATTGCCCCCATCTGTATGCGATGGTCTCACAAAGTCTGCCCCAAATACTGGCAAATGAGGCCGGGGAGCGCAGATGAGGGGAAACGATTTAAAGAGGCAATCAGCGTGGGAGGGACAGAAGTGATGAAATGGAGTAAACAAGTCCCTTTTTCTTTTTATACACACATATAGACAGCAGGACACACACACACACACACACACACACACACACACACACACACACACACACACACACACACTCACACACTCAGAACCAAACGCTATTACTCTCAAGAGCAGTAAAGCTGCAATAGTCACAAGAAAATCCATTCTCCAACAGTTCATGAATTTATGAATTTTTCATATAGCTCATACAACAGCTCTGTTGAAAACTCACTTTTGACAGACTGGTGATGATAGGATTTCGTCTTTTTTTTTTTATTCTCTCTTCCAAACACTTGACTTTGAAATAGTGCAGGAGTAATATCATTTGCTCTGAATTAATGCGCTGGTCATCCTTGTTAGTCACTCCTGACAACAGCCTGTGTAAACACTCGGGGGTTGTGTTGGGATGGAGTCTGGTGGACACCGGAAAAACTGATAATGTTTAAATAGAGAACTTGTTGTTGGGTATATATAGCTCTGTTTAAACAAGACATGAAGAGCTGGACAAGAATGGCCTCACCTTCACTCTGTGTAGGAGCCAATATTGTTGTGAAGAAAGTAAAAATCTTTATTGCAGTTTGCAGTCTGTTTTATAGTTAAGTATTTGAAGTGTGTTATGTTACAACTGCTTTTTGCGTAGTTGTGAAATTTCCTATAGCACCTGAAGTAAGCACGGCGCATGCACTTTAAATAAAAAGGAACTAAAGAGCAATATCTGAGGTCAATACAGTGATTAGCGGAGGTGCTATAGGTACAGCATAAAAAGGTTTTTTGACCGTTTACGTTACTTTAAGACGTTATTGACAGATGTTGCAGTTGGACGCATTATCTGACCATTGTAAACCCAATAGAAGATTGGATGTGTACTAATGGAACGTCAAAATAAACCCACAATAGGACGACCTGGCTCTGGTGTTTGTGAGTGTGGAAGTAACGTACATGAGTCAAGCCAACTGAACCTTGCATTCCGCTAAAATTTGAGTGGCTTTAAAATTAAGTTCAGTCTAAAGTGTTTGCCACTACACTCTGTGTAGCTGAAGTCTGCAGAAACATTGTTCTTCCTTCTCCGACAGCAGAGCAGGATGATGGTACGATGATAACAACAGGTCCAGTCACAGGCTCTGACGTGTTACTATTACACATAAGTTACATCACAACCAGCTGCTGGACGGAGGAAATAAATATGTGTTTTTCTCCTGGGTCACATTTCTCCCAGGTTTGATGAGTCACAGGTGAATCACTCTTAGAAATTTAAACCAAACTTCTCATCTTTGCCTCGAGGAGGAAGGAAACAAAGCTGGAAAATGGCTGGAAATGCTTAAAAAAATGCTTAAAAGTGTATTGTTACAAACCCTGACATGCTGTCTTTGACGGTCATAAACACAGGAGATATTAAAAAGTAGAATTCAAAACTTAATATAACATACTACCAGGTTCAACCTGAGCTATTCAAACACAACTGGTTCAGACTGGCCTGTGATGCCGAGGGAGACAAAATATAGTCTTGCTTGTTTTAATAATAAAGAAAAAAGTACAATGATTATCTTTTAATTTGAGTTTGGTAAAAGTCATTAATTTCTAGAAGATTATAATATAATGATATCATATAATAACGATGATGAAGTGCTGTAGTACAAATACTCAAATGTACCACTCCAGTTTGTAATTCATTTCTCCGAGTCCAATAAATGAGCAGACTGATGATACATTACTTTTTTTAATTAGTAGCTGTTGACTAATTTCTTCAAACTTCACACAGAGCGACTGACAAAACACTTTATTAAACATCAGTGTGCTGGGTTTTGTTTTGATGTTTGCACTGAAACACTTTGTGCACTGGGGACATTATATCATATTAACTTGCATCACCGACTCTGCTACTGATACTCGGCGACGTGTTTTCATCTGGATTTCATTTTGGAAAAAGTTGCTCCGACATAATGACAAATGAAATGTGTTTATCAGAGGACATTTAAGGGAAGTTGTTTTGTTTTATCACAGTGTTTGTAACTTTGTTTTCTTGCATCCTAATGTGATGAGCCGCTCCACAGCCGCTCTATCAAATGTCATTTTTGTCCTTTTCCGAAGACACAACTTTGCGTCTCACCTTGGTGGAGAGACGTGTCGAGAGATAACTTTACAGAGAAACCCTGATCTGCTGGCGAGCCATGCGCCTCAGGTCTTCATAAATTACGCTTGCTAGGAGAGTATAGGGAGCAGATTTCGATCAGCAGCTCTCCTCAAAAAGCATCGCTGGACACGGTTTCATTGATCAGGGGCCTGGAGCGCTGCCGAACAAGGTGCCCACTCAGAGGAGAGGTGCAGTGTGTTTTTTCAGATGTGGCAGAGCTGATGAGGTTGTGTTGGGCGCACGCTGCTACTATTTTATAGTCTGTCTGTGTGCAGATAGACTTGGCTGCTGCTCTGGCTGCTCTGTAGAGATGTATTATATGTCCTGTAGGGGAGAGTTTGTCAGATGGAGAGGCCTGGCTCCGGTTCACTTCGAGTTTTTGGATTTAGTTTCTTGCTGCCGTTCTCTGCGGCCTCAAAATTATGAGAATAAATGCTCTTTACTGAACCGTTAGTCCTATCCAAAACTGAACAAACTGACTGACTCAGTCTCACCGTCTTCAGGGGGAAGCTGAACCTATAAACACTATATAATGCCTCCAACCTGAACCATCATATGGGTCATCTGTCTCTGCCCATTGGTGGCGTCTCCTGAAATAGCGCCCCTACGGCCACAGGCGGCAAATTGGACATTTGTTGTCATGGTTATGTAAACTCATCAGGAATGGTCATTTTTTAACTAGTCCAGGAACTACTCAAGAATCAGGACAATATGCATGAATCATTTACATACATGGTTAAAATAGTAACTATATGTATAGGAGCTTGTTGTGGTGTTGTAACAGCTGGAGATTGACCTGAGAGTTTGTTAAATATAAAGAGGCAGGATCCATGTTCCACTTATGGCAACTACTAATTCCTACTGTTGAAGCACAAACACCTGGAAAACAAGGTGTCCGTTTTAAAGGGATAGTTCAACATTTTAGCAAATTGGCCCATTGCCATAATCCCTTTAGTTTTAGGAGAAGGTTCGTTACCTTTGATTGTCGGTGCAAGCTGTTTTTAGAGCAGCGGAGCAGAGCCGCAAGCTGCTCAGAGCTACGCTACGGAGGCTAATGGGATTTCTTGGTTTCCTCATCAAACTCATCAAATACACAATCCAACAACTCCAAAACGCTCTGGTGGACAAGTTGTGACCTGCACATTCACCACGCTATGAGATAATAACACAACGTTATGAGACAGAGTTGTTTTCGAGGTAAATGCAGAGACTGCTTGCCGAAAAACTGCCCCTGACGGGAATGCGCATCAGCAGTTTTGCATGAATTTACCTTGAAAACGACTCTGTCTCGTATCTCATACTGTAGCGTGGTGAATGTGCAGGTCACAACTTGTCCACCAGAGCGTTTTGGAGTTGTTGGATTGTGTATTTGATGAGTTTGATGAGGGAAACCAAGAAATCCCATTTGCCTCCGTAGCGTAGCTCTGAGCAGCTTGCGGCTCTGCTCTGCCGTTCTAAAAATAGCTTGCACCGACAATTAAAGGTAACAAACCTACTGCTATGACTATAGGGATTATGGCAATGGGCCAATTTGCCAAAATGTTGAACTATCCCTTTAAAGTATTTGTCAGGCTCATACAACTTCATATTGTTGTAGTCTATGAGTGAGTGTTGAAATGACACCGACTGTGTCAGTAATTAAAAAGCAGCAACAAGGAGACGTTGTGTCGGATGTTTGTTTTCTCTGCGTGGTCCGACATGATCACTGAGCAGCACCGTGGAGCTTTTATAGTAATTAAAGAGCAGGAGCGGCGACTCGGCCCGTCCACATGTTGACGATCAGTATCCAGTCGTTTTTTAGCCATCACTGCTGTTCCCCCTCCAGGTCACTGAGATCTGCTGACCACCTACTTCCTCTTGTCTGTGAGGAAAGACTTACTACTGTAAGAGCACATTAAAAAACATTAACTGTTTTTAAATCCTGCCTAAGATCTCATTTATACTCTGCTGCTTTTAACCCAGACTGAGAGCTGGAGGCTTATCTGTAGATATCACACAGTGTGACTGAGTGGTTGTACTGTTTCTGGGTTTCTATTAACTCTTTTGCGTTACTGTGCATTTACATACACTTTATATGTGTCGAGTCACAGGTAGAACATGTGAAGTTTAAACTATCCAACATGATATGCAGGTTTGATCTCCTGCTGTGAGGTGTGAGTGCAAACCACCGAGCCGCCCCCCGTGAGCATCAGGTGTCATTACGCGGCACTTGGATCACATCCACCTTCCGATTTTGCATTCGTTTTGATCTCAGCTACACGTCTGTAAGGTTTCATGTCTGCTCCTTTTGCCTGACTCTCACTCTGTAGCTTCCATGAAGTTTAGCTGCATCTCATCCACCAGTCTGGAGGTTGCGTCGTGTTGTGTGTGTGTCCATGTGGAATTGAAATTAGTGTTGCAGTATCAGTAAAAGGAAATGTTATTAAGTTCACCTAATGAAAGAGTAATGGCATCAAACCAAGCCACCACTCTCCTACCACTGGCCTGTTCCCAGTCTCTCATTTGCGCGGCGGAGAGGCCTGAGTATAAAGGTAATTCCAGCTCTCCAGGAGCCAGCATACATAATGAATGGCTGGTTAACCTGATGCATGCCACTGTAGCCCAGCTGCTTTGCATGCAGCCGGTCCTGCCTCGGTCTTGTGCGGGGTCATAATGAAGCAATATTTTTGACAGATTTTGCATGTGTTCAAGCAATGGAGCGTCTGAACTCCTCACACACACCTCACAGCACAGCTTCTAACACCGTGGCAACCCCGGCTGTTGCCCGGGCGAGGAGGACGGGTAGCCTCGGTTTGCCTCCTGCCCTCACCACCGCATATACAATCACACACTCCTTCAATTATTTACACCGAGGTGTTTCTTTCATTTCAATATTCCTGCCCAAATGGCATTTTAAGAGCCATCTTTGTTGAGTCCAAACGTAAAAAGAACGTCATCAATTATTTATCTCTAAAGGTTTTTGCTCTGCCTGACTCTTCTCCCCTCTCTCTTTCTCTCTCCTTCTCTCCATATCTCTCCTGCTTCCACTCCACTGGGCCTTGGCTGGATGCTGCCTTCCTCTCCAAACACTGTATTTCTCCTGGCTACCCAACAGGTAAGTTTGTTTGATCACATCATATTTATAGGCATCGCCTTCGCACTGTGTTATTTAGTGCTGTGGACTGGGAGCTACCTGTCGTTACCTGACAGAGGGATAGGTCACGGATCCGTGGCGCGTCGTCCCGCTGCACAGAGGGCCGTGGTCACTGATGTGGAGCGGA
Organism: Trachurus trachurus; assembly: GCF_905171665.1. Lineage (NCBI taxonomy): Eukaryota > Metazoa > Chordata > Actinopteri > Carangiformes > Carangidae > Trachurus > Trachurus trachurus. The sequence goes on from NC_139906.1 coordinate 6,537,536, forward strand.
AAATCTTTCGCTCTCGCAGTGTTTATTTTCACAGCTTTGCCTTAAAAGTGGCTTTCGGGGACGTGGCATTGTAGCGCGCCTTATTTGGCTGACGAGCGTCTCATCTGGAAGGAGAGACACATCCTGAGTATTTTAGCACGGCTATAGTCACAGACTTAAACATCTAATCCTTTACTCTGAGCTTTAAAAGGAAAGCTTTTCCACACAAATCAGCTGGAGCATGGAGTTGTGTGTTTTCTTTTGCAAAGAAATCGGTACAGATGGGGACGACGGCACCTGAAAGCGTCACCTTAAATGACGAAGAACAGTGTCAGAGTGAAGTGTCGAAAAAAGAAAAAAGAAAGCACAACTAATGAGAAATCAAAGCTGAGATGCTTCGTATCAAGCTGACGCCAAGCCTTCAGTGTAATCACATCCAAACTATTAGAGGGCAGAGATTACGTAGAGAGGAGCGGGTGAGAGATAAAGTTTAAATCGCCTATACTATATGCTTCTCTTACTTTCATATTCATAATTAATCATCACTGGATTCCTGGAAGAAAAAAAAAACAGAAATAAGGACTGAGTGACGCACAGACAGTCCATGAAAGAGAGTCCATGATTCATCTCACTTGACAATATAATTAATGGATTTAAAGGAGAATAAAGAGCAGAGCAACTTCTGGTCAGTTAAAGGTAGAAGAGGAAGAAGAAGAGGAAAAAAGTCTCTTCCACCAAACTTACAAGTGTTTAAAATGAGTTCCTGCCTGCATTAAAGGGATAGTTCAACATTTAGGAGTAGGTTTGTTGTCAGTGCAAGCTATTTTTAGAACGGCGGAGCAGAGCCGCAAGCTGCTCAGAGCTAAGCTACGGAGGCTAATGGGATTTCTTGGTTTCCCTCATCAAACTCATCAAATACACAATCCAACAACTCCAAAACGCTCTGGTGGACAAGTTGTGACCTGCACATGAGATAATAACAGAACGATACAGAGTTGTTTTCGAGGTAAATACAGAGACTGCCTTAGCGGTTTTGCATGAATTTACCTCGAAAACAACTCTGTCTCGTAAAGTTCTGTTATTATCTCATAGTGTGGTGAATGTGCAGGTCACAACTTGTCCACCAGAGCGTTTTGGAGTTGTTGGATTTGACGAGTTTGATGAGGTAAACCAAGAAATCCCATGAGCCTCTGTAGCGTAGCTCTGAGCAGCTCGCGGCTCTGCTCCGCCGTTCTAAAAATAGCTTGCACCGACAATTAAAGGTAACAAACCTACTCTTAAAACTATAGGGATTACTGCAAAGGGCTGATTTGCCAAAATGTTGAACTATCCCTTTAAAAAACATCCTCTTTCTTCATGTGTAGCTATGTGTGTGAGTGTGATGACCCGGGACGTCAAGTTGGTGTCCAGAACTGGTCCGACACAACTCTCAAGATTGGTACAAGTTGTGCGAGGCGTTGAAGCGCTGGCTGGAACAAAAAGGCCCGCGGATAGGAGTGTGTTGTAATGATTATTGGCATCATGTCGTACACGTGGTTTACACCTTTCCAACGATTATCCAGACACGACATGTCACGCAGGAGAGACTTAGCCTACATGATGACTCCGTTGTTTCGTCGCATGATAAAATTCCCCGTTAATCCCTTATTCATAAAATCTGCCTAATCCCTCCGATGCAGAGGAAACACACACACACACACACACACCCAGATGAGCAAAAAGGGACTTTAGGTAATTTATGGGGCTCCTTAGTTGCTGGGACTATTTGATCAGCGAGCGTCATTAGGAACCAGGAACAGCGACAGACCGACTGGCCGGAGAGTGATGCTCGGTGACGTGCGAGCGCTTGTTTTCCACGCGTTTGGTTGTATATATACTTAAAACATATTGTCAAGCACATGCTGGAGTGTGGGTTTAAGACAGCCTCTGACGTTTTTTTCAGCAGGAAAAGAACAGATCAAACAGTCAAAACCAGAGAGGATCAGTGCATTTGTCTGGATGAAAGACGATGTCTCACATTGATCGCTGCTGGAAATCAAACAATGTCAGGGAGCACAGAAGTGATGACGGAGCACAAAATAAGTTTTGGGGGTATAAAGATACATATATCAAGAGAAGATTTCTGAACAGTGTAAGATTTCTATGACAGCGGTGTGGTATCATGTTGTGATGACTGGAAACAAAGCATCAGAAGACGTCAAGTAGAAGATACAGAACGGTTTTATTTTCCTGTTGAAGGCACTGGAGGAGATAAAAAAAAAATATAGGACAGTCAACACTCAGATACAATTTGGATAGATGTGAAGTGCAACTTGACTTTTTGCAGAGTCGGGATGAGTAACACTCTACATGAGCATGTGTCACTGTGTAGTATCAGACCACAGCGTTTGAGGAAAACAATACCACACAGTGAACACAAGGGAACCATAGGAAAACATTTTGTGCACAAAATGCATGTGGCATTTCAATTATCCGTTCTACCTTTCACTTACTGTGTATTTGTCGTGTGTTTCTCAGTAACAGCTCCGCTCAGGAAGTTATGGACGTTAGTATTAGTATGTATTTATACGAGACAAGAGATGATGAGTTTGTATTTCCACCTTTTCCTCAGTTTCCAACGACTCCGTCTCTGTTCCAACGTAGCACTTCTCTCCCATTTCCGGCAGTCTGACAGATTAATGCAGCCATGACGCATCAATCCATGTGGTTTAGGGCGCCCCACACAGGAAGTCAAACACTCACAGCATCCGGTAAACTTCAAAATCATTCATAAATCATCACTTCACCTCAACATTAGTTTCACACGCTGGCACAAACCACGAGTCTCCAATCAGTCAGAGGGACCTAAAGCTCACAGGACATATGGATGAAAAAAAATGGAGGTGGAAAATTGCAATATTTTATTTTTTATTATTTGTTCTACAAGAACACAATCAGAAAGTAGGCTACAGTAATTCAACCTCAGAAAGGCAAAGTGATCTGTTGTTTACATTTTAATCTCACTTAACACATGGCTGTTATAATGAATACACCTGCAGCAGCCACTGACACTGTGTGAGACAGTGCAAGATGCAAGATTACAAACAACATAAAGCCGTTAACTCTGCTATCTGACATACATTGTGTCGTTTAAAAGCTGCTGTGACTTTATTTTGAAACTTTTCTCTAATCCTCATGACGGGGGGGGGGAGGAGAAGGTGTTCACAGTGGCAGCCCCGAAAAACGCAGCGCTGTTGAAAGGTGCTTCCGCAGTCAGGTAAACACACAGACGGGCGTCGCACAGTCGCACGGCGAAGCGTTGCAGTTTGTCGAACCCCGGGAAGCGAAGGCATCGCCAAGCTTTGATGAGCTGCGCTGCGGTTTCGTCAACAACTCCACTGATTCAGATGACTGAATTAGATAGGAGCGTGATGATGCCTGTTTGCACGTGTGCGCAGACACAAACAGAAGCAGTGAATTAACAGTCAGACGATGTTTCTGATCAAAGTATCTGGAGATACGTCGGTTGCATAAATAACCTAAGCTCTCTTGTACTGTCACACTGTCAGATTATGTTTTTGGAGAATGAACTCACTTCCACCCAAAGATTTTCTTTGATATTTCTTTACATTCCTAAATCCCTGAAGGACTCTTGAATCTTAAGCACTAACTTGCCTCTTTATATTAAATTTAAATTGACTCAAGAGGAGCTATACCTGCATCCGTGTGTGCATGACATTCCCTTGACTCTAGAGTATCTGGCAGGTGTGTGCTGCATCTTCAAGTGTGTGTGTGTGTGTGTTGCCCTGTGAGCATGTGTTGTGTGCAGCTCTATAGCCAACTGCCCGCAGAGCTGCAGCTTTGCAAGTCCACCATGGTGGGAGGACTGAGAAACAGCCTAATGGCATTTTCCATTCCCTCGCGGTGGGAGACATCTTTATGGATGGGCTGCACGTCGACTTCTACTCCTCCTCGCTCACTGAGGAGTCGTGGAGAGATTCGGCCGTGGAGGGATGGAGGGCGGGCGGGGCTGAGGGGTTGGAGGATAAAGGGCAGCGGCGGGAGATGCAGAGAGAATATGGGGGAATAAAATAAACAAAAGAAAGGAGGTTTTTAAGACTAAAGGGAACAAACAAAGAGAAAAAACATGTAGAAAAACGAGTGGAATTCTCAATCAATGACAAAAATCCTGAAGCCGGTGATTTAGATACAGCATGAAGAGGAGAGACTGGGAATGATTAAGCCTCAGCGCTGGATGAAAATAAAGAGAAATCGATCATGACGGATGTTAAGATTCTTTCCACCTGTTATTCAACCTCATTTAGCTCTTTCTTCATGGATAAATACTCCTCCTGGTCTGTCACACCCCCCTCCTCTGCCACCAGACCTCCTCTACTCACCACCATTTCTTAGGTTCCACAGAGGAGGTGATGAAAATCTCATTAATTAAACAGGGACAGTTTTATGCCAGCATGACAAGAAAATGGAAGACTTAAAAGTGCACTATATACAAGTTTAGAAAAAAAAAAAAAAACATCACTTATGCACAGTAATTAAAAGCTTCATTAAATACACAGCATTTTTAGCCGCCTGAACCACAAAGTGGGTTTTCAGTGGAGAGAAAAAAGCCTCCGCAGTCTAAAGCATTGGACAAGTAGGTGAAAGGTAAATGGGCTGCACAGGCACACAGGTGCTTTCACTTCTCCTCTGACTAATTAAAACTCAGGCTGAGGCTGCTTAGTTATTTATTTATAAACTTACAAAATGCAAAAAAGGAGCAAGAGAAAAAGAGGCTAATGTCAAACCAATGTAACCCTCAAATAATATCAGCCAAAAGTACACTGTTAGGCTTGAATTGCAGCTGCAATCTATTGTTGAATCACTAATAATATTCAGTGTTAGTGCAGAACTGACATAGAATACAAAAAACAACTAATCAAAAGCAGAGCCAGAGTGGGGCAAGAGAGCAGAGGGTTTGCATCATGCCCGGACCAACACTCCTAATAATAATAAGAGTGTAAACTGGCTCAGACCTGAAGGTGCAACAAAAGTTAAAGCAACACTGTGTAGTTTCTCTGCATTAAAATAATGTTTCTGAACTCATTCAAGTGTTACAAAAACAGTTACTAGGATGAATTGTGGTGCCGCTGCAGCTTGAGTGGGGTCGCGCCGGCTTCAACTGCACTCTGTAACTTTCCTGGGCGGGTAGGAACATAAAATCCATCTCTCCCTGTAACTCTGACCAAGGGAGTGAGATTCTGGTGGGGAGGTGGGAAATTCTACAACACCGATCTGATATTTAGGTTATCTGTGTTCGGAAACTATGTAGTGTTGCTTGAAAGGGGACATATTATGGAAATATCACTTTTTGAAGGCTCTTTAACACACATCTGGGTGTTTGTCTTGCCTTCCGGCCCCCAAAATGTGAGAATTGACCAAAAAATCTGTAATTTTCTCGAGATTGAAATCCACGTGGTTTTACGAGCTGTTCCCTCAGATGTCTTCCAGTGATGTAACTAGTTTTTGAATTTGCACTTGGTACCAGTAGAAGGGGCGGGGCAAGCAGTGGCTCATTTGCATTTAAAGGGACAGGCACTGAAACCAGCTGTTCTGAACAGGGCTGTTTTGAGAGGATGAAAAGGGCTGTGATGTTTGATCCGTGGGGTATTTTGACCACAGCATGTCACAGACATGTCTTTAAGACACCTGGGGACTATTTTAATTTGTGGAAAGGGGGCATAATATGTCTCCTTTAAGGCAGAGCAAGTAAGATGTCAATCAAACCACATTGCCACAGATCAAACAGTGTAAACACGTGTGTGTGTGTGTGTGTGTGTGTGTGTGTGTGTGTGTGTGTGTGTGTGTGTGTGTGTGTGTGTGTGTGTGTGTGTGTGTGTGTGTGTGTGTGTGTGTGTGTGTGTGTGTGTGTGTGTGTGTGTGTGTGTGTGTGTGTGTGTGTGTGTCCCGTTTCCCAAACTTAGCATTTGTCTGATTACAATGTTAAATAAAGCATGTTCCTGATACTGTTGATCCAGTGGAGCACTTTGCTGCAAGAGTAGACCTCTCTATCTACATAGGATGTTCTACTTAGTGAAAGCAATGCACCATTTAACATTATAGAGCAACTAAAAGTCATCCTAAATCCTTACAACCGGAGTCATTACTCAACACTTTTGGTAACTTTTCCTCCTGAGAGTCTTTGTCGAACCAGCAGTCAAACCCTGCTGCTTCCTTCTCTGGTTTCTGCTGCAGACTAAATATGCAGGAACAGGAGGAAAGTTTCCATTTATTAGCGAGCTAGCGCAGAGGGATGGTGGTGCAACAGTAGCTGTTTGTTTGTTTGTCTACATGGAAGCAGCACAAACAGATCAGGAGGCTGAGCAGAGTAACGGCTTCACATGAAGTCATCTCTGGCTTCCAGAAATCAACAACATTTAAATACCTCCTTCAACTGTCATGTTAAATCGTCACATAAAGTTTGATGGGATTAAGCTAACGACAGACTTCAACACGGCCCCTTTCAGAGATGAAATGACTACTCGCTGACTCTCAAGTGACTCATTGACAAATAAAAAATGACTGTTCAAAGGAGAAATCAATACAAAGAATAGACATGCGGGGAGCAGAGCGGTCTTTGATCAGCTGGATGTAAACAAGGAATCCTTTTATGATTTGATTTGACGAGACACACTTGAGAACACTTACAGCATCAGACAGATTGAGAGGACTCGTTTTGTGTGTGTGTGTTTGTGTGTTTGTATGTTTGCAGGCTTGGATATATATTGACCTCAACATTAAAAGAAGGAACTGCCTTTAATATTATATGAGGCTTGAGGCACATATGGAATAGAAACGTTTCTCTAGATCAGCACCACATACAAATATAGCAACATTTCTGCATGCACATGTTTATAATCGCCGCATTATACCTTTTAAGTTAAAGAAAAGATAACATAGGATGACTCCACATCAAATCTCATGAATATTCATCTTTAAGGTGCAGCAACCGCCATTTTTACGCTCATACCTGCGCCATGTTTGTCCCTCTGTAACTTTGCTTCACTTTCTTTTTTATTCAGTCTGACTTTTTTGTGGTTGTAAAATGTAAAGAGTTGCCTTTCAAAAAAGAGTTTAAAGAACAGTAACGTTTTTATTGTGGGTGCATCACTTTCAGCCCTGTGCACAAAAAAATGTGGGCGTCTGGTGACAGGTTAAATGAGAATAGAGCGAGGAGGAAGGAGAGAGAGAGAAAGAGAGAGACATGCTGAGCCGGAGAAGATTGGATAAGCTGAATTGGAAGCGGAGTGAAGGGATAATAGAGATGGGAGGAAAAGTAGCTGAAGACTGCTAAAGAAGTTGCGGAGCGGACTGGATGGATGCATCACCCGGCTGCTGATCACACGTCCCACTGTGCATCATCTCACACCACTCCCTCCGTCACCTCGGCTGTATCCACTGTTTAGCTCCGTCGCCGGATCCCAATGAAAACTGTGCAGGTGGAGGGAAACGCAGGCGGGGAAATCTACCTGGAAGCTTTCTATTTCCGTTTCACTCCACCCCACCACACCAGATCCCCCCTCAGTGGGGAGGGGGATCAGAGCCAAACGGAGCAGTCGGAGCAGAGATAGATAGATGGAAGCGCCGTGTGCTTCACATTGCTACCCATCCCTGACAACCAGATTAATCTTCACTCTTCAACCCTGATGAAAGTCCCTCGCCGGCACCACCTCTTCCTCCTGTTTTCATCTCTCGCCCCCCACACTCTCTTTCTGTGGAGGATATAGTTTCAAAATTATAATTAACAGAAATCCCAAATGTTTTTTTTTTTTTCTCTCCCCCCTTTTACACTTCCTTGCTGTAGGGACAACACACATGAAGATGAATGTACTCTTCATGGGCGCTAAGGCAGTCGAAGAATGGAGTGAAAAGTGCTGGTTTAGGAAAGTTTGAAATCTCATCGATCCATCACAACCTCCTTGTGATGTTGAGTTTGTCGCTCCGCCCTTTTTCTTTTCCTGTCATAATCGCTACGACCACTAGATGTCTTATTGCAGCAAAATGTAACTACGGGTCGTAATAACACCCTGCACAGATGATCTATAGGCTCTTTTTTTTTTACGGGGCACTCTTTTCTAAGTTTGTGTTGCTTTTACTTGAGTGTGAATTTCTTCAGCTCAGTTTTCACTTAAAGATTTTGGTCATAAAGCGCCAACTGTGAGTTAGTTGAGCCCTGTGGCTGGAAACCCCATCAGTGGACAGACGACATGTAAATGAGTCTCTGCATTCCGGAGAATTCGACATAAAGCAGTTCAGCTGAAATAAAATTTCTTGGGAGGCAAATGCGTGGCTTATTTCCCACCTCAAATCTAATCAGAAACTCATTTACAGAGCACCTGCCATGTTTTTTTTCCCCCAGTTTGTAGGACACAATGAGAGAATTCAGTCCAGAATAGGGAGCGGTTCACGTAAGGACAGACTGTTCTTCATCACCTGCTCGAAATGATGCCTGCTTTAAGTTAATCCATATTGTTGCTCACACAGACCACAGGTGGTAAAGTGGGAAATATGGGCTGTCTTTGACAGACTAGATTTACCTGACAAGTTTCTGCTGTTGCTGCCGCTGCAGACGGAGAAATCCCTGCCTTAACCTGTCAAACCTAAAACTCTCAAATCTTAGTTTTAGCCTCATGAATTCTGACAGTGATGGTATTTTACACATATCTCTCACCCGTTGTCATTTTCTCTTCACTTCACTTCACTTCCTTCTATCTCTGCCTTAAGCACAGCCGCCTCTGAAATATACAGCAGCTCTGCAGCTCTCTGACAATGTAAAGAGGAAGAGGAGGAGGAGGAGGAGGAGGGGGCGACACGCTGGGTGTTTGCATGTGAGCTGTGTATGTGCAAAACATGTGCATATATGCTCGGATTTCAGCTCTACAGGAGAGGAGGCTGGGTGCAAACACGTATGTGCAAACATGTTTTTGCACGTGCTGTAGCGGATGTACACCGTCCATACAGTGTGGGGGTGTATGTACAATATGTATGTTTGTTTGTGTGTGAGCTCATGCCTGGGATGAGGTGTTGAGACGCTTCAGGAGGCAAACACACACATTTCTCTATGGGGTTGACAGCATCAAGGGAGTGGCAGATGAAATAGAAAAAAAAAAAAATACCCGCACATCGCTCCTCAGCGCTGGAGAGCAGCTATGATGGAGGATAAAGGAAGAAGTAAGACTTTAAAAATTTCAAGCGCAGTTGTTTGTGGTTGAAAAGTGTCAGAGCACTTGGTTTTTTTTTTTGTTTTTTTTTGCCCTTTAGCTTAAATCTCAATCCGTTTGCTCTCTAATCCTCACAAACACACACATTGACACACACACACACACACAGACACACACCCACCACCCAACCTCCCCTCCTGTATTGTCGAAAAACTGAGCTCCCTTAAGGACAGATCATGTCTAAACCCATCTCTGAATGTCATGCTTGACATCACAGTGGTGGTGGTGGTGGTTGGTTGGGGGGGGGTCGCTGCACATCAGAATTAAACTTGACAAAACCTACTCGCCCACAGGCTGTAAAGTCGTACTAAGAGGGGTTAGGTAGTTTGGGTTCAGTGGTTAAATGGAGTGGGCGACTCAACATAAAGGCAATTAACTTTGATTAACCCCAATAAAAGACCAAATCCTTCTGCTCATTCTCAGTTTGGCCAAGTACATCCTTGTATTTACATTATGCATATCACTATACTTTAGTCTTTTATAATACTAAATTATAAAATACATCAATTAACCTGCAAGTTTGCAGCGCAGCTTTTGATTTAAGTAGTTTTTATTTAATATCTTGTTGTCGGGAGATCCTTTTAAGCTCCGTCAATCCAAGCTGTGTTTGATTGTAATGCTCTGCAGCTGTGAGTTGTTGCTCCTTTTTTAGCTGCTCTATTGCTTTGTGGGGATAATAGTGGCCATCAACAGCACAGCGAACACCGAGCCAAACTGCTCGGCACACTGGCTGATGCTGTCACTTTCCCATTACACTTAAAAAAAAAAAAAAAAAAAAAGCCAGCTCGGTATTGTCATGTGTTGTTAATTAGGACACAGCATCAGCCTGATTATCTTGTTATTCTGTCCACATGGGCATGTTGTGAAGGAACCTCCATCGCCCACCGTCTCCTGCTCGGTGACCGAGGCTGCAGGGCAGAGATCAGGGTAAATCAGGCAGAGTTGGACTTCACCTGCTCTGCCTTCAGCGTTATTGAAGCTGCTGTCAGACGGGCTGGTCCTCCACACAACATCCCCACAAACACTGAAACATTCGGTGCACTCATCTGCACTTTGTTTTTGTGGTTTTAATACTTTTAGATGGGCTTAGATGAAACCTAAAGTGAGAGTGGGTCATCAGTGGCAACCGTTAAATAACAAGTCGCAGCATCACAGAGACACGTAGAGTTCAAGTTAGGGAGACAATGGGACCAAAAACTTCCTGCTGTTCTGAGGGCGCTTTCACACCTAATAGTCCGGACCAAGGTCCGGACTTTTATTTATTTTTTGTTACATTGTTTCCATAAAGTTCAGTAAAGTTCGCTTTCACACTGCTATTATGACAGCGGACTAAAGGATCTACCGACGTCATGACGGATGAGCGTGCGTCTGACGTTGGCGCATAGAAAGTGCTCAGAAAAAAATAAAATAAAAATATGTGTAAAAAAAAGAAAAAGAAAAATATAGCCTACTGCTGGAAAGCACGCTGTGGTTTGTAATCGCGGTGCAGAAGAGTGAGTTTAGAGCTGATGAAAGGAGAGGAAAAAAAGAGGGTTGTGCCGCGCTCTCATTGATGAGAGCGGCAGCGATCAGCTGTTTTGTGTAGTGGAGGGGAACACACACACGCTATGCCACACACGCGCGATCCTCCTGTCAGATGCGGCTGTATCTCTCCAGGTCACTTGTGTGTGAGAGAAATAAAAGCTCTGACTTGCTGGGGCAGATGTTGTTTGGTGTCACCCGCTGATAAATATCCGTCTTTTTCAGACTTTTTTCGGCGAAACAAAAAAAATTCGGGTCAATAGGCTATATTAAAAAAATAGGCTTAAAAATATGCATGTATCGTTTGGGGATTTTAAAAACTCTACTGTTTAATTCCGTGTAAACATTTACAAGTGTAGCCTATACTGACACACCCATCCCTCTGACCAAATCTGGATATGTGATCTCCTCCTCTCCCCAAGTGTTGCCGCCGGCTGCCGCGGCTCCTCTTTCCTTTTTTTCTGTTTATTTACTTTTTTCGGCACGAGCGAATCTGACGTTATTTCCTGTAGGCTATTTGGTCTGATAGTTCGAACCTTCCAAAAAAATGCTTTCACACTACGCAGCATCGGACCTTGGTCCAGGATAGTCCGGACCGAGACTACCTCCTGAGGCTGGACCAAAGACTCGGTCTTTAGTCCGGACCGTGGTCCGGGGGAGCTTTCACACCGGTCAATTTGATCCGAACTATCTGGAAAGTCCGAAAGTCCGGACCAAACGAGGTAGATGTGAAAGCCCCCTGAGTTTCCAGTTTGAATTTCCTTACCATACCATACCAAACCAAACCATACCCTACTAAACCATACCATACCATACCATACCAAACCATACCGTACTAAACCATACCATACCATACCAAACCATACCGTACTAAACCATACCATACCATACCATACCATACCATACCAAACCATACCATACCAAACCAAACCATACCCTACTAAACCATACCATACCATACCATACCAAACCATACCGTACTAAACCATACCATACCATACCAAACCATACCGTACTAAACCATACCATACCATACCATACCATACCATACCAAACCATACCATACCAAACCATACCATACCATACCATACCATACCATACCATACCAAACCATACCGTACTAAACCATACCATACCATACCATACCATACCAAACCATACCATACCATACCATACCATACCATACCATACCACACCACACCATACCACAGTGGTTCTCTACTGTAACTTTGACACAAATTAGATCACGGACCCCTCATTGGACAAAAGTAACATTTTTAGTCAATTTACGTTCAAATTACTACCAATGGCATGATTTTTTGGAAAAATTTCAAGAAATTTCTTGAAAAAAATGTGGTAAAATTTTGAGAAAAAGTTGGGGACCCCCTTAAACCTGCCCAAGGAGCCCTGGGCCCCACTTTGAGAACCACTGTCATATCATACAATATCAAACCATGACATATCATACCAAACCAACTTTATTTATGGAGCACTTTAAAACAACCACAGTGGATCAACGTGCTGTAGAAAGGAATAAATAAAGACATAAAATAACAGAAAGTGGGCAGCTGCTGAAACTAGCTGCTTGGAAGGAGTGAAATACTTGATGTAGGTCTGCACATGGCATCACTAATGACTTAATGATGTGCCATAAGAAGCTGAACAGTTGGATAGATTTGGAAAAAGTCAGCAATCCATCAAATAAGCATTATCTCGAGTCATTGTCAAAGGATATACTTTATGTGCTCCAAGATTCACAGATTTCACACTCATCTGTTCAAGTCAAGGTTGTACAGTCGGTCCGGATGAGGCTGAAACGCTGAGCCTCCCTGTGGCCACATACACACACACACACACACACACACACACACACACACACACACACACACACAGAGGACGTGTGAGTCTGCTGACTTCCCCGGTCAACCTCATTAGACGCGGCTTTTCTCTGTAACTTTGTTTTACCATCTCTGTCAACTCATTTAATATTTTGATCACCTGCCCATTTCCTCTTGGTCTTTGATTTGCTCAAGACGTTCTGCTTCCTCTTTGTGGTGGTAAAAGGCTCAGAGATCGATCCCTTCATAAAAGGCTTCCCTCCTGCCATGATGTTATTGATGCTTTTCTATTAGGCTGGCAAAGGCATCTGGACGCTCCTGTATTGCCTTTTTTTTTGTTATGAGCTGTGTTTGTGTTGATGTGTGTGCAACAGACACATCATATCAATAAACACTCTATTCATCTGGGCAATCTTCTTTCATTTCAGATGTGATACGTCGAGAGAGGACGTGAATCCAAACATTTCATTTTGCAGTTTGATGCAATTGCACCACCGGTGTAACACAGAGGAGTCGTTTTTGAGTCAGAGATCAAACCACTGATGAGTAATATGACTCAACCTTTCTAATAGAAGATGCAGGTTTTATGCTCCTGTCTTCGTACACATACACAATAATGACCATTAAGCTGAGTGTACTGACCACAGCTTCCATCTCAGTTGCTCAGAGGAATTTCCTGTCAGCATACTGTAATGGATTGTGAATGATGCCCGCTTGCGTCTGGTGGATTTAACACAATGACGGCTCTAGCGAGAACACCAAACACCTCGATAGTCAATAATTGAAGCATTTTGCTGAAGGATAACCATGTCTTCATTCAATATTATTGGAAAAATGAAAAGACTGTTATTAACAGTGTGTTTCTTGATGTGCCCTGAATTCCACTCTGCTATCCGCTTTGGTTCCTGCTGGGGGAATATCCCATGAGCGCTTTATTAGAAACTCCTGTGCACCTGTTTATCCGTGCAATTATGCAATCGGCCAATCAGGTAGCAGCAGAGCAATGCATAAAATCATGCAGATATAGGTCATAAGCTTCAGTTACTGTTCACAGATGGGAACGTCTATTTCCAGGATGGTAGGCTAACGCGTCGTGCAAAAAATCATCTCAAATGGGTTTAATGAACCTGGCGTAAGTGTCAGTGAACGTCTTCCTCCACAGTCTCCAGATCTGGATCCAAAGACAAATGAACATGCATGTGATGAACCAGTCATGAATCAATTTAAACACTGATTCTGGCAGATGTTAACTTACCATCCTGTTCCTAATAAAGTCCTCAGTTTGACACTGCAGGAGCAAATTCGTATATTCGTTGGGGACTATTTTCTTGGGCGTATAAATACATTTTGTTGATCTGTAGTGTTTTCAGCAGTGTATTGACCCAGTGTGAACCGGCAGTGTTTACGTATGTGTGTCCATGGTAACAAAGGAGCACGTTACTCACTGATGTGTTTTTAATAGTTTTTTTCTGAGAAGGATCTGTGGCCCACAGGGAGAAGACATCAGGCTGCGGATACACACACTTGTTGGTAAAATCGAATCACACTTCAGAGCTGAGTGGATGATCTTTCGCGACCTTCTTGTGGGATTAGTTATATATGTATACCGTGCATGTACATGCATAGCTTTGTTTTAAAGATCAATGCGACCTTTATTCGCGCTGTGTAAAGAACATGATGAGGGACAGGAATACCAATAACAGAACAATAAGACGCCATCAAGTGGAACAATAAGAATAAATATGTTTGCAGAGCATCGAGTCGCCGTATTAATCAAAAATGTCATCGCTTCAACATGAAAACTCTGATTAATCACAGTCTTAATGAGCTCTGAAAGCACTCGCTGACACAAGCTGAGGATCTGCTGTGAGTGATTCTGTAGCAGCGCGGCTGAAATGGACTTGACCGGCTCAGTGTTTTAATGATATTGTCTGTGGGCTGCGTGGGGCAGACCTATAATCTTGTTGCCATGTGGCTAACATGCTAATGTGCTTGAATCCCAGAGACTGTCTTTTTAATTTGCTGAATTTCCTTCCAGCCGTTTCTGTGGTTGCTGTTAATTCGATGTAACGGAGCAGTTCATTATTACCTTTTCACTCATGAGCCGAGACTCTGCTTTTCTTCTTTTTTTCTTCTTTTTTTTTTTTTAGAGACAGCTATGCTTAAGATTTTCGAACACTTTTGTGCAGTAGTTGATATTTGCATGTGAGCTCGGAGCTGTCCTGCAAATGACCTCTGCGGAGTTGACAGTGTATTAAAGCTGACATTTTCACAGCTTTAGAAGTTTAACTTTACGGTTCTCAGTTGTGGACTGTGCTGGCAGCTGAATTGGAAAATAAGAACTATTACTCTGGAAATACCATTTTTCTGAGTTTTGATTTTTCTCAGATATAAACTCTCTTCACGGGGAGGAGACTGTACCGTAGCTCTTACAAAAGGCTGAACCTAAGTGGAAATAACGCAGCATTATTTCTGCCTCGAGTGGACTTCTTAGTAGCTTCTTAGCATGGGACTTCACTTCATAAAAATGGACAAAGAGCCAGTAAGAAGAGTTGATTAGAGTCTACCACTTTATTAAAATAATCCAGGAAGACACTCTTATCCTTCACTGGTTGAGGATGGTGGCATGAAAATTACCCCCTTCCCACTGGTTTAAATCCTTCCCCTCACGTCTCTCCGAGAGGGAGAGCAATCGATCATGACTGAAGCACCCATTTCCCATTTGTTCCTAACAATCCTCTGTAGCAGCGAAAACGCCCTCAGCCACTGGAAATATTATCCCACTTCACCCCAGTGTGCTGTGACAGACCTACCCAATGTTACAACACAAGACACACTGTTTACCTCACAAACTAAATACTTAAGCCGTTTAGGAGATTTTAACAACGTTCAGTGTACGTTGAACAAACTGGTTGGTGATATTTGAGGCTGCATATGCAAAAATACAGCATAGAAAATGTGTGTGAAAATACAGTTAGAAAGTGGACACCTGTTTTAGAAATCGCTGTGGATGTGTCGACCTGAACCTGCTGCAGCAAATTTAGCTGTGCAGTGAAGGAGAACTGATGGGAAAACTGTGGCTGCATCCGGAATGAGTGCATTTTGTTGGAGATAAGGCTGCATTTGCAGGTTCGCATCTAATGGCACTTTTATGCCAATGATAGTTAAGCATTGGTGTAGCCCTTTAAACCACATGCCTATACTAAGAGAGAGAGAGAGAAAGTGGTGTAAATAAAAACTGACTGAAACACACAGAAGCAAACTCTGTAGCACCTTTTATTGCAGGTTAGTGTAAATCAAAGGCGGTGAAGACAAGTGGACCGGGTACTGGGAGTGATTCATTTTCACTCACTAGATTTCTGACACATAAATGATTTAAAAGCAAAAATATAGAACACATTTTATCAGGGGAGGAACTTGTGTCACTTTTGGGGCTTTGACATGAAAAATATCTGGACTAATGCAAAGAAATATTCAAAGCAAAAAGAAAGAAATTGGAATTAAACCACAGGACCAGGTGGGTTGGAAGTTTCTGCTTAAAGAAACAGTTTGAGCTGCTTTCACATACTCTGTCAGGCTGTTGGAGCAAGTCTCCATCTGATCCATTACGCTCATTGAAGCATCAACATTAATGTGGTATTTAGGCCCCTGCGGTAATGTGATGTGTCTCTAGGACAATGCTTCACAGACAGACAGACACACACACAGTGAAAATCCATGCACACAGACACACACCTGTCTGCTATGGAGCTGTCTTGTCTAATCTTTCAAACTCCAGTGTGCAGTGTGACAGTAAAAACTGTCTCTCCATCGGAGGGATAAGGTCACATCTTCATACAAGCAGCAGTTCTCCACCTTCAGATCGCATCGTCACTGAATTGTTGGTGTTTCTTTGATCAAACATTGGGCAGCTGAATTTGTTTTATTTGCTCTGAAAAGCTTTTTCGTTGAGCTGGATGTAGGCATGACGTCACAGGCCTGCAGAAAGCAATAGGGTTCACATGTTTCCAGTATTGTTGAACTGCCCCATAATTTAACAATAGGGCAGATGGGGGGAAAACAAAATGGTATTTGAAACATATTGTACTTTATGGGTAATGTGCACCGTATCATCAACATGACAAGGAGCAGAATGACATGAAAGAGATGAGAAGGTCACGGTGACATGTTAAAAATGGAGTCAGAAATTATGGCTCGTCAGATGTGCGGTGCATATTTTAACTGAGCACAGCGGATATAAACCTGCAGTTATTCCTGGACTGTCCTCACACTCAGAATTTGATACTGAGTTAATGTAATGCAATGCATAACCCAAGGAACCGACTGAGCCCAGTACAGTTCAGTGTCTTTCTCTGTATTTAGATAACACGTAAACATGGAAATGCTTGTACTAAATAACCTAAATCTGCACTGATAAAACTTTAAAGTGTGGATCTAGATGCTCTGAGACCTTGGTCAGACCTGGTATTAAGTTGCATCCCAAGTGGACAGATCTCACTTTAAGACTTTTTGGCCAATTGACAAAGTAACATGGAGAGTATGGACAATATATTGGTGGGCTGCCACAAATAAATCAATGCATGGGAAAGACTGAGGACTGTAAAAATGTTATTGGTTATAAAACTGGTGGGAGTAATTCGACTGTGGCAGAGGAGGTCTATTGAGTCCTTTGATGTGGATAAGGACATATTTGAATCCCCATAACCACATGTGGCCCAGACAACCTCTTGATCAGACTTATTGGATCTCAAATGTGTCCTCAGATTGTCTTTGGCTGCGTTCACACCTGCACTTAAAGAGGAACTATGCAAGTCTTGTAGCTTTTCCGGTTTTTTGCTAACCCTCCACCTGGCCATGTGCATTTGTTTACAACGACGGGTAACGGAGCGTGTTTGTGTCGCGGTGTGCAGAGAGGAGAGCTGTGACACCGGGGCGGCGGCCAGGTACTACACTGATGTTGCAAGGTTGATTTTCAGCCATGAGAAGCCAGGTGAAAGACAGAGAGCCTCCATTCTCACTTGTAACAAGTCACAAGTCATGTAGTTAACTATCACAATTACTCTAGAACTTTTTAATTAAAGCAGATATCAGTGGAATGTTTTTGTTAATATAAGTCCTAAATAGTCCTATTTTCCGTCAGCAATCACTTACATGAAGTATTTCAGCCTAAACACAAGTCTCTCCGTCACTCTGCTCTGCTGTAACCCGAGGAGAAAATTTTCCTTGTGGGATACAAGTGTTATCCAATGAGGAGAGAGAACGGCATGAAGGGATGTGTGTGCAGCCAAGGGATGCGCGTGAATGTGGTGACGTAGCACGAGGACCAATTGATGCCTGACAAGGGCGGGGGCTGCTAACTCATGGTGCGTTCAAAGAAACTCGTACTTTGTGTTTTTCCTTCCTGTGAAGTCATACCAGTTCGATCTGGTACGAGTTCACGGGTCGGAAGTTACGAGTGGCCGTTATAGGGAACTTTCACAGACAACAGGATGGTAAAAACACGAGCTACGGGTTACCTGGAACGCTACCAAGTCGTAGTTGTGACTTGAAGCTGTAACTTACGGTTTCAAAAGCCTGCCTTGAACGCAGCATTAGCCGAAACGGCCGTGAAGCTGATATCTGCTTTAAAGTAAAATTGTAGCATATCCACGGGAGAAATCCTGCTTAGTTCCACTCTAAGAACTGTGTGATCAGATCACATCTAGACCAGCCTCACCAGGCAGGAATGGTGTGTTCCCATTAATAACCCTGCTGGAGTTTGTCCTGGTGTTAGCTTACAGCAGACAACCGATTGCTTCATCTGTCCCTCCATTCAGCCATCACAGTGGAGCATCAGTAGGTCTCCAGACCCCTATCAGGTGCTGTGACTCACCACTGCCATTGTGGGCTTCTCATCATGCTGGAATATGGTTAAATAGGTACTTGTAGATGGCCTTTTTTTTCTCTCCCTCTCTTTTCCACATCTACCTTCTCTCTGACAGTAATTAGATCTCAGGTTGGACTGTCCTTACTGCAAATCAAAGTTCAGTAGTGATGTTATATCACTTTGCATTGTCAGAGCACTACAAAATCATCCACTCTTAATAGATCTGCTGTTGGACTTACAGATGCAAGAGCAGCACAACTGTATCTGTCTGTAGCTGTGACCTTTATAAAACCAGTTGTAGGCAGATTGTTACAATGCCACTAAACCTGCTAATTCACGGAAAATGAACAGTTATTGTTCTTATCTCAGCGTGCATGTGAACTCTCTCATACTAAAAGACGGAGCTAACAACTCCTGAGCGTTGATGCAAATGTCAGCACTGACAAGAGCCCAGCCTGGCAATCAAAATGAGTTGTACCACATGGAAGGGCCACAGCAAATTTAATTATGTCACATGACATAATGTCGAGTGTTATTGGTCGTTTAACCTTTTCATTTTCCCAGCTCACGAGGACTACACCACTTGTGCTTTTTTTCTGTGTTTTCTTGGCAAATCCTCCATTTAGCTTTTGGGAAACTGTAGCAATTGAGGCTGAAACATATGTGAAAGAGGACGGGGAGAAAAAAAAAAAACATGCTTAGTGTACCAGAAAACTGGTGGAAGCAGAACTGTCGGACCGTTAAGAAAACATGCCGTGATTGTCCGGTGACCCTGAAAATGGGCCTGGATGGAATTCATCCAAAACGAAACAAGGGACTGGAAGTGAATTTCGAATACAGCTGCAGGACCTCATTGTGCAGCCTCTCACCTGAACCTTACCGGCAGCAGCATACAATGGGGGGAGGGGCTGATTAATTTTGAATTCCATATCGCCAACCCTTTAGACAGCAAACACTAACCTCATTTACTGAATGATTCATGGCACCTTTGTCTTCCTACTTCTTCCCTGTAACTCGATTCCTAGTGCTGACATTAAACCATTGTGACTGAATCCATATGTTTACCGCAGATATTAGTAACTAAAGAGTATAATTAATATGACAACTGTAAAACTGGACATCTGATGAATAAATCAATATTCATAAGTGTCTGTCTTACCATATTAAAATAATTAAAATACATTTAATGGCTTTTTATGAACATAATAATTGATAAATTACCATTAAAATGACAGATTAGTGTTTGAACATGTTAAATATTTGACATTTTACATTAAGCATGTACCACATTCATATTGTGTGATTAATTGCAAGAAGGCACAGTAAACAAACTGTTAAATGCTTATATGATGATCTGGTTTGCATTCATGCCTGTACTGCTGTGCTTAAAATAGATACGATTCGAGAAGCTAACCGGCTTTGTAGCAGGAGCACTTCAGGAGCACTTTGTGGTATTTCTGTTTCAGGAAATTGAAAATTGCAGGTCACTTGCCTTTAACAATGGGGGGTCATCCTCTGGGCTCTCTGTCATGTCTGAATTCAAGTTCTTCCATCTTCATCCTGTTTTGTAAGACACATCATCCTCAGTGTTGCTGCCAGGTCCCCATGGACCTTATCCATTTTCAGACAGTAGTGATTTGCAGTTTTTTAATTAGCCAAAATGGAAATACCACAATAGTTCTTCGTTCCAAACTGGTGTATATAACCAGAACTGTACTGTGTAACTCATCTCCTTCTACCTCAGGGCCACAAACTTACCTACTACCCCTATATATTCTGTCTCTCTTCAGTTTAAATTCAGATATACAGTAGCTGATATCTTCACAGATGAAATGTAAACCTCAAATCTAATCATGCATGAACAGCTCATCCATATATTTAATGCAACATTTATGAAAAAAAAAACAATGGTCCAAGTTTCCAGATGCCAGAAATGAACACTGGTGTGTGATTATTTCCAATGAAAGTCAGCGATTTTCCCCTGTCAAGATATGGAAGCAAATACTATTAGGGCTTATACATTTCTGAGTGACATTAAACTGACATGATATTTGCGGTGTCATTGTCCACAGTCATATCCATTTGTCTCGCTGTCATCACACTTAGCATTGGTATCTGCTAATCTAAATGGGCAGGCTAACAGGCCATTAGCATTTTCCCTGGCCATTTTCAACGGATGTGCAAGCAGGGTCTCTAAATGATCTCTAATCTCAGCTAACACAGCCTCATGTAGCTTCATTATCCAACAACTGCATTATAGCATAAACAGACACTTTCATATGCATGCACACACTCCACACACCTATTCCAGTTGGCGGTGGAGTGATGGCTGTTGTCAGTTCTCTTTTCATTTATTTATTTATTTCAAATTGAGTAATTAAAGCAAAATGCATCCAGTAATTTAATCTGCACACACACACACACCACCTACACACCCTGAGTGCAAGGACGTTTTGGATTTTAGCAAACTTTGCAGACAGAAACATCAGCTGCCAGAGAACAAAGACAACCAAACTTATTTAGACTGTATTAATAAACAACTGTTCCAAGTGATAGACTCATGGCTAAATTTATACTACCCAAGAGGCTAGGGCACTTTTAATGAGAATGAACATCTGTCTTTCCTGTATCCCATTGGGAACCACATGACAAGTGTGAAAAATAAAAATAGTTTACTCTTAATTCCCACATGAAGCAACTGGTAACATAACATCATGTACTGTACCATATATTTCTCAAAAGACATTCAAGTTACAAAGAAGAGGATTATTCAGGATGTAATATGCAACATGAATAAATGCACTAAATAAAAAACTCCTTTACAATATTTATGTATGATCAAAAAGAATGTAATAAAACATAACTAAACCATGAGCAGGGTCTTTGTGCTGGCCTGTGTTGTTTAGTTTAGTTGTGGACAAACCAGCACAGATGATTTATGGCCACATTCCCTAAGAGCTGACTGTAAATAAAGAGATTGGCAGGGTCTCTAGAGCGGCATAGGGTACAGTAGCCATGTGGTCAAAGAGCATTCGGTAATTACAGCCAGAGAGGAAGGCGACCAAAGCCTGGGGGATATCCAGTATGGGACTGTGAAATTCCCTCTCAGAGTCGGTGCTTAACACAAAGTCCTCTTTGTCTCAGAGAAATGCAGCAAAACAGTGACAGAGATCAGAGCTCCTGGTCCATCCCACCCAGAGGACGGGGGGAAGGAACGACACAGAGAGGGACATGAAGGTAGAGAGAGAGGGGGGATGAGGAGGCTTTATAGGACGGAGATGTGATGGCGATGAGAGGTCAGAGCTACCTCGACGGTCTCAGAGGTGAAAGATGTGTTTTGACATGTTAGGACTGAGCTGCCCTTATTTTTAATCACCATGAGACATGTGTTTGCTTCTCTGCCTTTGTGGCTAATTGATAGTCACAGGTGTGTGTTTTACCGGCATGTGTGTGTGGGTTTGTGTGTGATGATTCAGGTATTACTCATTGTGTAGGGACCTATAGGAATTTCCTGTCATATTATGGGGACAAAAAACAAGTCAATATATCGCAAATCATTATCTTTTCAGGTCAGGCTCGGATGAGGTTAGTTTCAGGTGAAGGTCAGAGTAAAGGTCAGAGTTGGACAAGTAAGTTACAGTTAGTTAATATAAATCAATTTAATGTCCTCTGAAGAAATGAAGATGCTGTTTTACTATATGCACGGGGTCTGTAAATTGTGGGGTCCACAAGTGTATGTTACGTGCGTCCCCGCAAATGTATCTATGCGTGTCTATGTGTGTGTGTGTGTGTGTGATCCAAGTATTACTGACATTGTGGGGACCTAAATAAGTTGTGGGGACTTGTCTCCTTTATGGGGACAGAAGAAGTAATGACTCTATATTGATGTAATGTCTTTGTGAGGTGTTAGCACAGAGGCATATTTGTTAAAGGGTTGGTTTACTCAAATTAACCTTTTGTAACGTCTAAGCCAATAATGATCCACAAACTGTAGGTAGCTGTTGACATGTATGAATTATTTCTATACAGAAACATTTCTTAATACAGTGCTGTTGTGCGTTTGCGTTGTGTGTTTGCAAGTGAAGCAAACGACCCACCTGGCTAAATACCACTACAAATGGGTGAGTGAGACCGACCGGTTTGTACCGCATTTACGAAATGAAGTCTTCACTAGGAGAACTCTAGTAACAAGTATGTTTTTGAAGTGAAGTATTGGTGACTCATACTGTCATTTTCAACATATTTTCTATTCACCTTGTGGTTCTTTCATTGCAATACAGTAGCTGACCACTTCTTTTCTGTAGCACTTTTGAAGCTAACTCTCTCTTTTACAGCTCCAGTACACGTTTTTTTTAAAAAAAGGGAAATATCTACCACCTGATCTCATTGGACCGTTGCCTCTGTAATTCGTTACCAAACTCTGGAGTTTAAAAAAAAAAGAAGAAGCTGTTTTAATTATGCACTGCAGTGGTGCTGTCCTTGGTGCTGAAATGTTCAGCTGCACCACACGCTCGCTTGTCTCTGAGGTACTGAATAGAAGATTTGCTGTTTCATTTTGATGTGCCATGTTGCTTTCATTGCTTTGAGTAAATGTGCGCCTCTTTTTTTTTTCTACCACATTTTCTCAACTAAGCTGCTTGCAATGGA
Organism: Trachurus trachurus; assembly: GCF_905171665.1. Classification (NCBI taxonomy): domain Eukaryota; kingdom Metazoa; phylum Chordata; class Actinopteri; order Carangiformes; family Carangidae; genus Trachurus; species Trachurus trachurus. The sequence goes on from NC_139906.1 coordinate 6,560,644, forward strand.
GCTGAAGTGCACTTTGGGTGTCGACGTGAAAAGCAGTGACAGAGTGTCTGTACAGAAGGTTGCGCTGAAAAGAGCTTACAAAAATGTGGTAGGCTGGGTTGGATAAACACAAAAACAGAGGCTGGGGGTTACGGCGAGCTCTGAAGAATACGATGTGAACAGGCAAGGCTGCGTATGTTGCAGGGAATGTGAGTGAAAAATAATGAAAAAAAAAAGAAGCAGAAATTGTGTATTTTGGCAGGGGTGGGGGTCTTCAAGGCCTATGGACCATTAGTGTTAGACACTGGAGCTTCTGGGAGCTTGATTATTGGGGAATTCTGTTGTGAAGCCAAACTGGAACTCCCAGTGGAGACAATTAAACACAGACACAAACATACACAGTGCACACATACACCAACCCACCCCCGCTGCCCACAAAGGTTATCACAACACTAACATTCTTAATGATGAGGGCGATATAAAGACTAATTAGCTGGATAGGCCTGTGTGTTGAGCATCAGCAGCTTTGCATAGTTTAAAACTTCTCAATCTGTATTATATCTTATTTCTATAAACGTTTTTTGTTTTTTTTTCCTCTCAGAAAACTGTCAATGGATTTTCACCCCCCACCCCCACCACCCTACCCCATCATTGATTTCCTTCTCTTGTACTACAAGGATATTTTCACAATTTGCATGATCATTTCACATCTCGGCTCTTTTCGGCCCTCTGGATACGTCTCCAGTCTATTAACCCTGTCCTAACCTTTCCTGGCCATTATGTGGATTAAAGGTTGCACATGTCCAATATGTCAGCAAGAAAAATTGTGTTTCATTGTAAAGTAAATAAATATATAAAAAATCAATTTAGACTCCAATGTGCTGCATGTTCTGAACATGATTTCAACCTTTAGTATTAGTCACTGAAATGAGCTGTGTATACATACATACAGCCTGCCTGCACACGTGTGACTGTGTGTACAGTGCGTTACTGTATGTGTGTCACAGATTGAGACAACATGGGAGTCTGTATGAGTCTGCCGACAAGGTGCTGCCCTCCCATGCTGTCAGATCTGCTCAGGCCCTTGTAGCCAAAGTGCGGTGATGTTCCATTAGGCTTTTATATGGGCAGCAGCGTGGTGTGTAATAGACTCACAGCCCAGCGTGTCTCTGCCGCCTCACTGTGCCTTTGTCACGTTCTCCTCCTTTTAACTCTCATCCACATTTTTTTTTTCTCTCAGTTATATGCTAAGGTTGTGCGTCTGTACTCAGTTGTGGCACTTTTTGCATCTGTCGCACCGAAGTGTCCACAGATAACGAGAGAGAGAGAGAGGGAGAGGGTTTTATGTTGTACTGGCTTTGACAAGCTGCAACCAAAGACTTTTTCTTTTTCCCTTTTTTCTGCTTCGGGAACTTTTCCACGGCCACGAGAAGCCTCGGTTTCTAAGGTAGAGCTTCTTAATTAGGAGCTAACTAGGTGGAGTTGTATGTCCTTATGACTTATTTACTGAGTTTGTAAACAAACACCGATCATCAGTCATTGCTGAGCACTGAACCTCACCTCTGTCTATAATAATAAAAAAAAATCACCGTCAGGGACTGAGAACTGGCATCACACAACCCTGCATCCCACAAACATTAACTAATCTGTGGCAAATTCATTAAGTAGGAAGCCCAATTGTGACTGGATTATATTTTCTATTATTGTAATGAGGATATGTTGTTGATTTTCATAATATGGCCAGGTTTGTTTTGTTGAAATATTGGTTTGCGGAAAGATATGTTCATATTTTTTAAACTAAGGTAAAGAAAAGTGCAACAGGCTGAGATGCTTGTGTCATTATATGTTATGCTTTTTCAATGTAGTTGAATTCTTAATCAGATTCAGAGACAAATGGATCGAGAGAAATGAATGAAATTTAACTTTAATCACTATTTTTTTCAGTTCAGTTACTTACTGAAGATGGAAAGTTACAAGAAATTACAGGAAACACGGTGTTCATTAGAAAAACACTCAGCAGGTGATTTGTTCTTTTCAGTATCCATTCAGGTGACACACATGGCTGTGCAGCAGTAAATTAAAAAGGCCATTTAAATGCTTTACCCCCCCTCATCATCTGTCCCTCTCATTTGCATAATTTCCACAAACTCTCAGATGTGTCCAAAATGTTAAATTGGCCTCAGCCCCATTCTGATTGTTGGGGAAGTCAAAGAGCATGTTTTCCATTACAGTTCTTCGGGGATCAACACCAACTTTAGAGCACAGCGTGGCCCAGATGTGCTGCTGCATTATGGTGCAGAGATAACGTCCAAATCAATGGTCAGCTGTTTGAACTTTAGCCAGTGGAACAACTAATAGGAAAGGCAATTTGGATAAAGAGACTGCACCGACCAGGCAGCCTCCCTTTTGCTTAACACACAGACCTACTGCACGGCAAAGAGACTAAAGGGAAAAGCCCAATCTATCAGCGGCATTAATACATGAAACTGGGCTTCATAGCCCACTTTCAAGTATTGATTTTTCCCCCTTCCTCACTGTAGAACAGCCAGCTAAGCTTTTTAAAAGCTCAGGTGTAATTGTTGCGTTTAGGACAGAGCGATATCGATCAGTGTTACTGAGGCAAAAGAGCCATTTCATATTGCCCATAATGTCAGAAAGCAGGGACATGTAATGAGGGCTATTTGGCCACCACCTCATCTTTCCCTAATGGTTGTGGTCATTTCCAAAGGAAGCACATCTCTTTCCTTTTTGCCCATAGATCCGTTGAGCAGGTGCATTTAATCCATGCTTATTTCTATTTGGGTCAGAGCGATTTGGATTGATGACATGGAGAGGTGTGTGTGTGTGTGTGTACTGTATGCGGTTATGTCTTGGTGAACACTCGACTGTGTGAGAGCCAGAAGTAGAACAAGTGGCCCTGCAGAGGCAGAGGAGGAGATTGCCATCAGCGGATGTTGGGGGGCGCAGCTTGCTTCACCCGTGTCAATAATTTCAGGCGGGAGGTGCTGAGGATATCTTCAGATGTCCAGGTGACTGAGGGCAGATTAATTGGAGGAGTGACAGGAGGAAATAAGGTGGGAGAGGGAGACACGGAACAAATGGAGGAAGCAGGTAAAGCACCACTGGGACTTGATTGGAAGGAGGAGAGGTTGATGATGAAGGATGGGTGAAGGACACAGGGTTGGGGGAAAGGAGGAGACTAAAGAAAGGGTGTTCAAAATCATCACCATCATCATTTATTTATTTATGTATCAGTTCTATCAATGTTAAACTAATGTTAGCTTGTTTGCTTTTATTTACAATTTAGCTTATCTTATGTTTGCTAACTAATAGCTCTTACGTTGGTCATTAAAGAGTAACTATGTAAGTCCGGGCGCTTTTCCGCTGTTTTGCTAACCCTCCTCCTGGCCATGTGCATTTGTTTACAATACAGCCGGCAATAAATCAATCAACCGAGCAGTACATAACGTTATATATAAAAAATGATGCTACAACGTGTACATTTGTGTAGTTTAATTTGTCATGAATAAGAGATTACGAGTTAAGGGGCACTTTTGTGTCACGGTGTGCAGAGACAAGAGCTGGGACACCAGGATCTTGCAAATTGATTTTCAGCCAAGAGACGCTAGGTGGAAGGCAGGTGGAACAAGTTAAGGCATTTATTAAACCATCACAATTACTCCAAAGCTTTTTAATTAAGGTAAAAATGTAGCATAGTCAAGCTACAAATCCTGTATAGTTCCCCTAATACATGAAGACTGAGAATGAAATGTTCTACATTGAGACTCATTGAAATCTATAGATTATTTAATTTTGATATTAGCTTCTATTAGCTTCATCTCCTTTGTTTTACAATATGCAATCATGACCTAAACGTTGTAGTACTGCAGTTTGTTGTGTGTGCATCTCATTGGCTCTGACTACATCTTGAAGTTTTTATCTTAAAGTTGCCCCAGGGTAGAAAAAAAGAACAAAAACAAACAACAAGTGCAATGTGTTGTTATGTGAGGGATGAAATGCATAGAACTTCTTTATTTGCCTTTAAATTATGAATTATACACACAACATTAAAACTCTCGGGTGAGAAAACGCTCACAAAAACCTTCTTGTACTTTGTTAACTATGATTTTATCTCCAACAATCACAACCTGACCTCGCCGAGGCACTCATGCTCTATATATAAACTCCTATTCAGAAAGGAAACCCTCTTCTTCTTGAGTACATCTGCAGTTTTCCAGTCACGGCCTCTGAACAGCACTCGGGGGTGTGGGTGGGGGTTGGGGGGGGGGGGGGGGGGTACGTCAGCAAACTGTGCTGAGAGGGAGAATAGAGTTGTGTTATGATGAAACGACAGAGGCAGAAGCAGGTGAACAGGTAAATACAGGAGCACTTGGCAGGTTTATTTCTTCCATTTCTGGCCATCACTGCAGAAGTTCAGCTGCTCTCTAACTATTTTTGTCTCAGTATTTCACCCTGTCATCCCCCCGCCCCCCTTCCACTCCCAGTCTCCACTGATGTCAGACTTATCTACGAAGCGGCAGCAGTGCACCAGACGAAACACACCCACGGCCTCGCTCCCCACCTCTCAGATTGTGTTGTGAGGGTGTGTGTTGCCCCCAACCCACCCCCCTCTGTAGAGGACCACATTCAATAATGCATAGCAGCAGGCCTAGAGCAAGGCGAGGCTCCCGCTGCTCTGTGGTGCGCATCCTCCATTTCAGCCCCAAAAAACAAAAGTGCAACAGCTCGCGTCATATTTTTCTCCTTCCACATACTCACACGAAACAGGCGGCATCCATAATGCAGAGACTCTAATTACAAAGAGACATGGCATCTATAAAATATGGACTCTAATTACGCAGAGACACAAGGAACAGTCAGGAAAACATGAGGGTCACAACATCACGTTGAGTTGCTTACAATTGCAAAGCAGCAGCCAACGGAACATCTCCATCTCTGCCTCTCCGAATGAAATGGTGCATTATGAAAGCCGTTTTATCCTGTCGGCTTAAGTTTTACATGACAAATGAAGAACAAGCAAGGCAGCAAGCAGCCCTCTGCAGGAGTCGCTCCAGATAGAGAGGAAGATGGAAATAATCTGAATGCTGTGCTTATTAAGTTAAAATGTTCCTCCAACAGGAGACAGACAAAAAAAAAAGAAAAAGTAACTTCTACAATTACATTTTTTCTTTGGCACTGGCCTGTGAGTGCTCCATTCTTCATCCATAACTCCTTATCTGGGTTGTGTTGACAGCAGGTTAAACAAAGCTGACATTCTGTCCTCCAGCTCTTCCTAGGGGATCCTGTACCATCCACAGGCCAGGTGGGATATGTAGTCCCTGCAGCGTGCTCTGGGTCTGCCTCAAGGTCTCCTCCTAGTCGGACATGTCCTGAATACACAGTGGGCTTTGATGATCAGATTCCCAAACCACCAGTCAATTAAACCCTCTCAAAAATAACTCATTATTCCCAGTCTCTGTTTTTTTATCTTCTTTTGTCCCCCAGAAAGAAGGTATTTCTAACACTGTCCCAAATCTGCTGTGATTAATTCTAATCCCTGTTAATCATGCTTAGAACAAGTAGAACTATGACTATTTTTTTGTTTTTTTTAATTTGTAAATGCAAATGATGCATGTCTCAGTTTGCAAACTGAAGAAGCTGCAGCAAATATATCCCGCTATCCTGACACGGGGGAAATAAAAGTGTGCCTGTGTGAAATAGGATAAGGTTGAAACTAACAAGATTTGTCCTGTGGATGGAAATAAAATAAATGCCAGCCAACCATATACATGGATGCTCATCTGGCCAGTCTGGCTCTGCAGAGAGGAAAATAAAAAAAACACGGCCCAAAAAAACCGCCCAACAACATTATACCACCACTCTGAAAATCAAATGCATTAATCGATACATTTTGTTTCCCCTTTTGGTGAAAAAAGCACTTTGTATATTATAATAAGTTGGATTCATTTATTCCAAACCAAAGCCTGGTTATGTAACCTGTAACACTGTACATCGTAGGCCATTCATTGGTCACTGGTTTTACATTCAGTCAGCACTTGTCCTTGTTCATCTATTCATGCCCTCAGCACCGAGTGACCATGAAAGCTCAACACACACACACACACACATCTCATCTCATCGGCCCCTTGAAAACCATCACAAGTGTCATTTCAGGACAACATCTGAGCTACAGCTCATTCTTTCAATATCTGTCAGCCTCTACATAGTGTGTATGCACTGGTGGTAGTCTACAGCACATGTGAGTAGCCTGTGTAGAAGATGTTGTACAACTGCAGCTTCAGGAGTTTTAAGAAACTAACTGCAGTGACCTCATCAGGGTTATCTTTGGCTTACAACCTTTTTTTTTTCTTTTTTTTTACACCTAAATTAGCTGCTGTAAGTGGGTTTTTTAAACGCCAGTAAATCCGCTGGAGAAGGTGATAAATGCCTTTTTACACTGCCGGCCAAGTTGGCCTCTCTGTTTGGACTTGTGTGTGTGCGTCACACACACACACAATTGCAGGGAGCAATGTCATCGCACACAGTTACCGAGCACTCAGACACAGCGGATGGACTGTAGCTGCCTCTCATCCCCGAGTTCAAGCTCCTCAAACTGTTGAAACCTCAGTGTGAGATGCTTCAATCAGTGACGTGTGTGTTTCTGAAACTTATTCCAGGGCTGCAGCTCAGTCCTGCAGGTTTGAGTTGTAACAGCAGAGATGACAGGTGGACAGGTGTCTACAGTGTGTGTGTGTGTGTGTATGTGTGTTCTGAAAGAAAGATGGAAAATTAGAGTAAATGAGCATGTTTACCCAGGTGTTGTGTTGACATCGCTGCTGATTGAAGCTTAAAGGGACAACGAGGAGTTTCTATTTGGTTATAAAAAAGTCTCACGTTAATGTGGATGAATCTACGTTACCCACACTTGTTAATGGGCCCATTTTCGATAAATATATCGTTCTGTCTCTATCGTTATTTTGTTATTATTAGTGGTGCCGGAAATGCTGGTCGAGCCGACCAGCGTTTCTTTACTTTCGGTTTCGCGGCGAGTCATGTCAACGCCGCCGAATCGTCGTTTAAGGTCGGAACTACGGTGGTATGTGAACCTCTTTGAACCTCTGACTTTAATTCTTGATGAATGAAAACATGAGTCTGTCTTGCGCCGGTCAAAGAATTTCACGGTGCGCGCAGAGGCTCATAAATGTAGTGTGAAAACGCTCGTTGTCCCTTTAAAGGAATAGTTCACATGCTGTTGGTGAACTATTTGTTTAAGCCAACAAACACCCACGTCTGCTGCAGAGACTTTTGACCTAAGTGTGAATGCTGATTGGACCCTAATCCACTGCTAACAAAAGCCACATGTTCGTGGGTGTGGAGGGCTTTTGACCTCTGTAAACATCTAAGTCTAAATCAGCATTAAAAAATCACTAATATTAATGGTCCATAATGAGGATAAAAAGCCAGGATGTTGGACTTGCAAACAAGCAAATAAACAAGTGCCAACTAGCTGAGGATGAAGCCTATATTTATCCACTGATTAGTGGTGAGCAGGTAATACACTCTTGAGGGGGGTCAATGTAAGACTAAATGCTTTGGGAACTCTTGTTGTTGTAGCGTCTAATTATATAATTCCCTCAATCTCAGATGCAACAGGTTGCTTGAACTCCCCTCTGCACACTTAGTCGAGAAAAGCCTCCGCTGCGTTAACAACCTGCGTGATGTCATTAGTTTGTCACTGACACTGTTTACGTTGGCACGTCGCTGCATCTCTGCCGGGAAAACCCGAGACAGCAGCTGCCACGCACGCCGACCGCCCCGCGTAAACTGGACCGCTGAGAGCTTCCGGCTCTTCAAAGACTGTTGCAGATGTTGCAGTAAGTACAAACGAACAATGTTGTGAAGGAAAACATTTACATAAAGAGCAGCGGCGGGTCAGGTATCAGAGGACAGCTGACTGTGATGAAATTTGTCTTCGACGTTCACTTCCTCGACTCTAATTTTCAATTCCTCCCATCCCTGCTGTCATTCTTTCATGTCCATAAATTGTCCTGTCAGTGACGGCTCAAACTGCATTTGATTTAATAATCCATATGAATATAAAACAGCCATAGGCGAATGAAGTATGGCTCAGTGCTTGATCAAGGCGCTGCTGCTGGTTATTGTTATGGAAACAGGGCTGGTTGGTCACTACAAGGCAGAAAAAAAGAAGAGGGAAAAAAAAGAGATGAATATGCTTTAGATGCCGAGGTCAAAGACTAAATTCCTCACTGTGCTTTCAGGCTGGAGGGAAGAAAAGAAAAAAAGGCAAAAAAGCAAAATGCTCATAAATTGCACGCTCCCTGCCGGACGGCAGCGGCATGAAGAATGCTATTAACGCTCCTGGTAGGCAGTGTCTGCTTCCTGACCTCCGCTCTCACCCTCCTCATCTGTATTCTGCAGCTCTCCTCTGGCCTACTGTCCTCAGAAGAAAGAGCAGCATTAGTGGCTGGAGAGAAGGAGTGAACAAAACCCAGGGGTTGTTAGAAGAAGGCAAAGGGAAAAAAAGAAACACAACAACACATTGTGATAATTTTACACTGGCGATGGGGCTCGGCTGGTTAGCGCTGTTTCCACACATCACGGCGAAGGCATTAATGAACGGATAAACACAGCATCCTGAATGAATAGAAGATATACGGAGGTAATCCCGTTAATTAGTGAGATCAAGCAGGTGGTGCAGGGGCAGTGACAGCGAGGACGGGAGAAGCAAGTTTATTTATACGAGGAAATTTAACAGAGGGAGGGAAGAACAATAGAACAATAAAAATGACATTAAAATGGCATTTAAAAAACAATAAAACCTGATCTGAATGGATGAAAATATTTAAATAAGCCACATAAAGACAGAAAGCACACAATCAGGTGAGAAGCTGATTTATAGCGTTTTAAAAAGTGCTGCAGTGGAGAAGTCACAGCTACACTGTAAAAACAACAACTTTATCAAATCAATTTTATGTGTGACTGAGCTTTTCTTCTGAGTTTGTTTGTTTAGATGCAGATTATTTCTGCACAGATTAGTGCAGGGGGGGGGAATACACACTTGTAAATACACGGTTATTGTCCAATTGTGTGTGACAGTAGCACTGAAGGCACGTGTGTGTGTGTATATATACTCCGGAGTGAGTGATGGATAGAGTTAACCCTTCGACCTCTGGGCTGTGGTGGTCTCTCCTCCCCTCGGTGGAAATGTGACAGGAAGTTATTAAAGCCCCCCTCTGTGTGTTTGTGTTTGTGTGTGTGTCTGGTGGCGATCGTGGGAGATCAACACTAACTAAGGTTGATGGACGGAAGAGGGATACTCCCACTGTGTCATGCATACAAAGAGACACACACACACACACGTAAACAGAAAGTCACAGGGAGTCGGAGCTGGAAGTGGCAGCTCTGATTGAAGTCAGCTCAGAGGATGACAGTGTAGGGCAGCGGACGTGACCCTGGTTATAGAGCCAGGAGAGGAGAGGACTGTAAGGGGAGGAGGGAAAGAAAGGGGGAAGGAAATGAAAGAATAAGTGCAGAGGACACAAGGAGCAAAGAGATGAGAGGAGGGAGTGAAAGTGGAGGACATGAGGAGAGGACTCAAGGAGCAGAGAGAAAGAGATAAGAGGGGGAAACAAGAACAAGAGGAGAGGATAGAGAAGGAAACAAAGAGGAAAACAAACAGAGAACCAGGAGGATGGAAAACTGAGACATAAATACAAATGTTACATGCTGCCATTCCGACATCCCACCATTTAGACATCCCACCAGTCCGACATACCGCTATTCCGACATGCAAACGTCCCACCATTCCGAAAAGGCTTTCTATATAAGGAAATGTAGGTCACTCAACAGGTGACTCCCTTCTTTAAGACATGCTGATAGAGGAATACCCACATGGTTTCAGTTTCAGTTTAATTTTTTTGACAAGGGACAATGTACATTAATAAAACATTGTAAAAAGCAAATGTAAATGCACCCGAATTAGCTAAAAAAAAAGCTGGTTGTGCAGAATTACGCAGCAGAGCGCATACAGGGACTTGTCTGCCTGTCTAGCTTGTAGGTCTTTTTACTAAACTTAACCAACTCCTTTCTTCATTGCCTATAAGCCCAACCAGTGCAAAATCCTTTTTTTTGGGAAAAAAAAATCGCTATTAAAGGAATTGTCGGAAAGGCAGGATGTTTAAAATAAGAAAAAAATACCGTCATTCCGACCATAGGAGGCAAAAACTGTTGGAATGATGGGACATTTGATAGAAAATTAAGTGTTGCCATTTAGACAATTAGAGGCCTATGTCGGACTGGTGGGATGGCGGTCGCCCCCCAAACGGAGGGAGGGAAATGTAACGAGTGAAAGTGGAGGACATGAGGAGAGGACTCAAGGAGCCGAGAGAAAGAGATAAGAGGGGGAAACAGGAACAAGAGGAGAGGATAGAGAAGAGGAAAACAAACAGAGAACAAGGAGGATGGAAAACTAAGACTTTGATACAAAAAGGTCAAAAAAAGGCGTGAGGGAGAAGTGAAGCTATTGTACCCACCTGAAACTTCTCTGAGGCTGTCATGTTAGTGTAAGCACGGAGATCAGCCTCAGTATCCCCACGCTTTAAATTAACCATGAGAGTGTGTGTGTGTGTGTGTGTGTGTGTGTGTGTGTGTGTGTGTGTGTGTGTGTGTGTGTGTGTGTGTGTGTGTGTGTGTGTGTGTGTGTGTGTGTGTGTGTGTGTGTGTGTGTGTGTGTGTGTGTGTGTGTGTGTGTGTGTGTGTGTCTGCTGCAGGTTGCCATGTTCAGGTGTTTCTGTGTCCTCACTCCGGGTTCACTGCAGACATTGTGATGCAGCCTGCAGCTTCTGAGGAGTCGCGTGATATTTTCTCTGTTTCCCCAGAAAATGCCTGAGCACAGAGTGTTGGGTTTGTCTGTCTGTCTGCTTGTGTGTGTGTTTTTGTTATTCACTGCCGTCCTTCACGTTGTTTCTGCCTCTGCATATTTTTGCCAAATTAACAGCCTGTCAAAACCTCTAATTTAGATACAAACAGAGCCACATACACGTATTTATGCACACATACACAGTTCAACCACGGCTATTATTTAATAGATATGTGTTTTCTGCTGTTGTCTGCCACATCTTCTCAATTCACTTGAACTCAGTTAGTTTTCCCAGTATGTGCAGCAAACACAAACACACAAACCCACACATACACACATACACACACACACACACTACTGTTTAAACATCCGGTAATTGTGGAAAGAAGCTTGGGATGCAATTTTAAATAGATCGATTACAAAATAAATTGGATTGCAAATCTTGTGTGGATAAAAAATAATGAAAAAGATAAATGTGGAGAAGAATGAAACAGAGGGAAATATCATGAGGGAAAGACGGAGACCTAGGGGAGGAGGAGGAAGGAGGAGGGAGGAGGAGGAGGGACAGTGGATTGAATTATGAAGATGCAAATTAAAGCGCCACGCATGACAAGGGGACGGGCAAAGACAATGTTGTGGCGCGAGAGCGGGGAGGACGACACAGTCAGGCGGTGAGTGACAGCGGAGACTGTCACGAGCATTTAAGACTGCAGAATTACAGCCCATAAATAGACTGTAATAGCTGAGGAGAAAAAAAAGGTCTCAACTCAGTGATGGTGTTGTCAGCAGGAGGGAGGGAGGAAGTGGGTGGAAAAGAGAGGAAGTAAACAAGTGAATGAGGGGAAGAGCGAGGAATTGAGTAAATAAGGGAGTTGATGAAGTGACTGGGTGAATTAGGTGGCGACTGCATTCATGTCACACTGGAATTACATGTTTTCAGCTTGTAAATAGGGTTCAAATCAACAGCCGAGTGGAGGAAACTCCGACCGTAAATCCGACTGCATCTGGCACCTCATAATACAGGAAGTGTCCGGGAACGTCGAGTGGAATTAAACCCGGATTTCACGGACGTGGTGTTGAATTGCGATTCCTCTACCTCTTTAACCCTCGTGCGATCAAATCTGTAATCGAGTAACGACTGTCGGAGTCACGGACGATCGCAAAACCTCTGTCCACCCAGAGTGAGCGAAAAAAGAGATCAATATCAGAATAAACTGGTTTACAAAGTAGTCACACAACCGGAGTTCACCAATGAACTTCACAATAAAACCTGGATTAACTCCGGATTAACTGGCAACTCAACTCACTTTCCAAACACTGGCTTTTAGACTTGGAGCTCCAGGCTCATAACCACAGCACCACTTTAAATATTAACGCCGTTGGGGCGACTTAGAGCTGCGCTTGTAAATCTTTCAAATCCCACTGTCTTTGAATGTAACTGTTTTTATCAGGAATTGATTTTTTTGTGTGTTTGTCAGACGTCTGGTTTGTTTTTTTGGTGCTGATTTAATCTCCTCCTTTAATCTTCTCAACCGGAAAGTAAAGGTTAATGTTGGAGATTATAGTGAAATGATACTGTAGATTACAACTTTATTCACATGATGAAGATGCTGAGTCATTGTGATGACGTGTAGCTCACCTTTTGAGAGAAAAAGATTAGATTTAAGAGAAGATTTAAAACAAATATGGATTTTATATTTTTGTTACTCCTTTTTTTGTATTATTATTTTAGAGGAGATATTCAGAGCAGACGGAGCTGATGGAATAGCAGAACAGGTTTACATCACCATGAAAAGCCTTTCTTGACATTTGTTCATTGAAATCCATTTCAACAAGGCCTCTGCTTGTTTGCATATTGATGCATACGCACTGGTGCAAATTCAAATTGAGTGTCTGAGCGGCGAAGCAGCAGGTAGCGGCCGTAGCGGCGCCCATCGGCGTGGATTATTAGGGATGTCATTTTCATCCTCGCTGGAGTCACACAAAAAAAAAATTCTGTCAGGATTGTGGAATTTGGTTTTGTTTTGATGACTGATCATCACAGATTTTAGATTTTATCCCGGCTACAAACACACATACAACAACAACAACAACAACAACAACAACAAAAAATCCAGTCAAACCTGCCAGCGCCTGAAATGAAATTGACATTGAAATTGAAATTCCCCCTCTCTCTCCTTCAGTTAGATTTGGGATGGCAGCTTTTCAGTGGCACCTCAGCAGATTAAACCGACACTATACTGTAGTGCCAGTAAGACTAAATACCACTGACCGCCAGGACGAGTTTACAGCTACAGAGAGTCACAGGCTGTAGATCAAATAGTATTTGTTTTTTTTTGTTTTTTTTGCTGTGGAGAAGATCCTGGGGAAAAAGAAAAAAAAAAGTTGAACTAAATTATTCAAAAATCCAGTCGTTTCAAATCAGAGGGTGTTGAGTTTTGTTGTTAGTGTGGAGAAATAATTTTCGGTGCAGTGAGGGAAAGAAAAGAAGAAAAATGAGTCTGCATAAACCAAAAGTGATTGAACAAACAGAAAAAGATATGTATCTCATTTAAGCACAAGAACGAGGGGAGGGGGGGTGGGGGCAGAAGTTTGAATGGATATGAGATAAAACTGGGACACCACAGAGATATAGTGAGCAATAAAAGAAGACAGAATAAAGAGAGGAGAGAAAGATAAGAGGAAAAGAACGGGTTGATGTTCAGAACGAGCTGCAGAAATGAAGCCATGGAGATAGATGAGAGCAGAGATGTGATGTGATGATGGGCCGCCGGATAAAAGAGTGATGTCTATTTTAAGCAGGGGGAGGATGAATGTGCAAATGTAAATAAGAATGAATGGAGACAAAGACAGATGAAGAAAACATGGTGGACAGATAAACTATCATTTGCAAAAAGGAGACCGAGACAAACTGGAGATGGGGAATTTGTGGACATGAAAAATAAACGGAGGGATGAATGAAGACAAGTAGATGGATGGCGAAGGAACGATTCCAAACAGACAAAACTTTGTTCCTGTTGTTGTCCGGAAAACTTTTCCCATTTGTTGCTTAAAAAGTCTGCATCGGAGTAACGGATTAGTCTCGGGCTCGTCGTGCATCACCTACAGGACTGAATTAACAGACGTCACTGAGATAATGACGCTCGTTTTGTCTCCTAAGATTCAAACAGCATGAATAAAAGGATAATGGATTAAGGACAGAAGGAAAGAATGAAACAAGAAAGAAAAAAAAACAGAGAGCATGGGTAGTGAATTTAATTCTTTGATGTCATCAGGACAAGAACAGAGCTGGAGGCCACATTATACAGGAAGTGTGTTCATCATGCTGAAAACGGTGGGTAAGTGCAGCGCTCACAACAGAGCTGCACTTATATCAATGATCGTGATACAAGTTGAGAAATTAAATTCAGCTTCACAGCTGTTCCACTATCGCGCATGGAAACATTCAACACTTCTCCAGGGAATTCCATGCACTTCATTTTGTGGGGTTAAAAAAAAAAATGAAGTAAATATTTAATTGGGAGTTCAATTTAGATGAGGGTTCAGATAACGACACTGTTCGCTTCACTGCAGAAGACACAGTGACATTGTGGGTGTTTGCGTGATGAGAGGTGGTGCATGCATCTGTGTGTGTGTGTGTGTGTCTGTGTGTGTGTTGCTTGTTTGTTGTAGTGATTAATCTATTTGGGCCAAGCTTCTCCTCCATTATTTAGCTGCCATTGAACGCTCCTCTGTGTTTGTGCCACATTTGGTTTTTTTTGGCTTAAATGAAGCTGGAGCTGTTTAGGGTCTTTAATGTACAGTAGCTCTGTGCAGTGGTAGGTTGCAACACACACTTTTTTTGTGTGTGGGTTCATCTGATGTTGTGTTTCTATCAAGCAGCAAAAAAAAAAAAAGACATGTTTAACTGCACTTCCTGAAAAGGCCACTAGAGGCTGATTGCAAAAGTGAGTTAATCCCCATAGACTTCCATGTTAAAGCAAAGAGCAGAGATAAACATGTTTACAGCCTGGTACAGATACAGTTTTGGTCTCTAGAGCAAAACTTTCCCTTTCGTGATGACTGTGCATGTGTGATTTTTTATATAACTTCCCCATTTGATTTTTATTTGTATGTGTGTAAGTGATGGGTGGGTGAGCATATACTGTATTTGCCACACACAAGTCTTGGCTCCACCCATCAAACCTCTTTTTCTGTTTTATAATTCGCCCTGAATCGGTCTCTGCCAATATCAGGACAGTGCAGCAGCCCGCTTTGAGCTTCAAAGGGGACATATTATGGAAATATCACTTTTTGAAGGCTCTATAACATATTTTTGGGTGTTTGTCTTTCCTTCCAGCCCCCAAAATTTGAGAATTGACTTGAATTGAGTTCCGTCAGTTGTCTTCCAGTGATGTAACTAGGTTTCAAATTTGCATAATACCACCCCTACCTGGTACCGGTAGAAGGGGCGGGGCAAGCAGTGGTTCATTTGCATTTAAAGGGACAGGCACTGAAACCAGGAAACCTTTAAGACATCTGGGAACTATTCTAATTTGTGGAAAGGGGGCATAATGTCTCCTTTAAGAAATTGATGGGTGACATTCATCTTTATTTTCAGTCAATCCAATTGTTTCTTCTGAGCTCCTATAGCATAAAGAAAAGTTTCTAGCTCCAGCTTCTCCCACTGTCGTTGCCAGCTGTTTGGTTGCTGGGCCGGCTTCATTACAGCAGCTTTATCTGAGCTTGTTTGCTAACGGCAGCTGTGTGTTGCTGCTGGAAACAAGGTTAATAGGAACAGCGACAATGAACCGTACAGTAAATCCTCTGCAGAGCTGCAAAGTTGGAGGACACCTCTGTTAGCAAAAGCTCTTTCACTTGACAAGTTTTTCTTTTTAATGATCAGTGAATTCTGCTGCTAATAACAATCCCCCTGCAGCACGGACGCAGTGAAGTCAAGAAATGCAGTGGCGTTTGGGTGAAAGCAGGAAGTCGGTTCCCTCTAACTTGTGAAAGAAGGCAAACGAGGAACAATGGCTGTCTGGTTAATGGCTTCCTTTGTACCTCTTATCAGCTGTGTTATAGGAACAGTAAATAAACACTCTCCTCCCTGG
This sequence comes from Trachurus trachurus, assembly GCF_905171665.1. Taxonomy (NCBI): domain Eukaryota; kingdom Metazoa; phylum Chordata; class Actinopteri; order Carangiformes; family Carangidae; genus Trachurus; species Trachurus trachurus. The sequence goes on from NC_139906.1 coordinate 6,576,595, forward strand.
GAGTACTGTAGCGTTCCTCTTTTTTTCTGGGTTCGAGTTAATCTAAATGCCCATATTACAAATTAAACTTTTGGTTATTTTTCCCTTTAATATATTTTTTGGCGGGGATCAAAGCTTTACACTGTGAAAACCAAGCATCACAAGTATCTGCAGCTGCTTTCATGGCCTTCCCTTGTGAGCTCAGCCGTCACTGGTATGCTGCGTTGGAAGCGGAGCATCCTCGCCGTTCGCACGGGTTCAAATCCTGTCTCCTGCTGTGATGTGTGTTTTCCTCCGCTCAGCTCCTGTCTCGCTTTAGAGTACCAAGCACTGTCAAATATCCTTATGGGTGCTGGATGGCCTGCACTCCCTGCCAGAGAAGTTGCTTTCATGAGGCACATTTTTATTCAGCAGAATTCAGCATGGTGTTTTTTTTTTTTTACATGTGAATCTGAAAAGTACTTTGAGTTTTAGATGCGCTGAAGAAAAAAAAAAGGAAACACCCTCTCTTCCTCAATCAACATGCGATAAACAGGAGGAACTTCAACATACAAACTCAGCTTAGCCGTCTATTGACTGTCGTCCATCGACTCTGGGTTCATTTGTCAAATACTTTGATTTTCTTTATCCTGCCGAGTTGTTAATTGGCACCTAATTGCATCTTTAAGCGCTGCCTCGGGCTGATATTATGCGATAACATAGATTAGCAATAAATCAATAAAACTAAATCACAAATGCTAATCAAAACAACTTTTCTAACAAACACCTTTTTCCCCTCTCATGCCCATCAAAAACAGCTGGGAATGCTTCACGTCGATGCAGCCATAGTGTACAGAAAGACCTGCCACTGAGCCGGCGGCGGCCTGCAAACTGTAAACATTTACTATAACATGAGGATCTGCAACACTATATCAAACACAGAATATTAAATTGTATCCTGCACTGCATTTTCTGGAGCTGGTTTTGTTGGATGCAGCAACGTGCTTAGTGCTCTCAGGATCCCTGCGTATAAGGACAACACAGATGAATAATGTATCCGTGTTTTCTCTCTATCTCCGGGGGCTTTGGAGCTTTAAAGATCTGTGTTTTTTCAATATACAGAGCAGAGTCAGCAGCAGACACCCAAAGCCTCTACCCCCTACAGTATGTGTGTGTGTGTGTGTGTGGCTTATGTGTCTGGCTAAAGGCTTGTAGCGCCATGACAAGAAATGTTTCATATGCAGCAGGAGCAGAGTGGAGAAATGTGGTACGGAGCACATTTCTCACTGTTTTTCAAATTATTTTCACAACGCATGTCCTGTTGGAGCTGTTGTAGTTAGTTTGTTCGCACACAAAGTGAGGGACATTAAGTCGTGTACTACATGTTTTTGCAAACAGAAGACGGCCTCCTGCTCATTTATCAGGAGCAAACGACCAACATGGACGTGAGCGTGAGACTTTAGATGTGACTTTGAGATTCACTTGACCACAAACATGAGGATTTTAGACTTGAAACATTATATTTTAGTTCCAAAAAGACAAACATATCATCTCAAATCAGATTCTTCAGTTGTATGTGTCATGTGACCTGGAGATCAGGCAGCTTGGAGTCCATGATGGGTCTTTTCTCAGTTGCCATAGTTTCAAAAATCTGCTGGTGGCCCCTCCCCTTTTGCAGTGCAACAACATACAGGTGCTTCTAGCGCACCGCATGTTGTCATACTGATCAATAGAGCGCAAGTGTGAGTGAGGAAGTGAGACTCAGCGTGACGACTGACTCCATGTGAAGTTGCTTGGACAAAACTTGTCCATCAAGACTTAAAGGAGCAGTCAGGATGCTTCTCTTCCTTTCCCACAGGTGCAACACAATAACCTTTTGTGTTGAGAGATATATCAAATGTCTAATGTAGGTTTCTCATTTAAAGATTAAGTTGATTTTACAGCTGTTATGGTATATTTCAGACCTTTCTAACAACTGAAGACATGGTTTTCATGCTCAGTGGGAATCAATGTGTCATGTCCCTTTAAGAGCATATGTTCGAGCCATGATTGACATTTACATCTTTAACTCTGAAGAGCGGACGAAGTGATGTGGAATCGCCCGCTTCATGTTCACCTGGAGGCGCTGGACTAATCACTTATAGCTGCAGAAGGAATCCCTGTTTGCGGTGTCACATGACGAGTCCTTGAAGAGACTGAGAAGCTGCAGGAGTTTCAGACCCTTTGCAGAAGTTGTTCTAGTTTCTTTGGCTTTGTTCTATTTTCTTCTGCCGTGATCTATTTCCTCCTCCTCCTCCTCCTCCTCCTCTCATCAGTAAAATGCTTAGGAATGTGCTCTGCTCGGAAGAAATGAGCGGCATTATTGGCTGAGAAGGACATCACTCACTCACAGAGGACGGGTGCTGACTCCAGCGAGCTGAAAATCTTGCACCTGTCAACTGGGTTGCAACCTCTATAGTTTTCCTTAAAAAAAAAAAAAAAAAACAGCCATAAACCTCCTCCGTCGCATCACAATCAGGCTAATGGCCGGCCCGCACGCACATTTCCAATCTTATTAGATGAAGATTTAGCGCCGTCGTACGTCGGCATGTGCAACAGACTTTCAATGATTGACTGGCTTATCAAACGGCTGACTGGCAAACACATTTCAGAGCATTGATCATTGATCTCGACAAGTGACACACTTCTTCACGTGCACGGCTTTCGCATAGAGAGAGAGAGAGAGAGAGAGAGAGAGAGAGAGAGAGAGAGAGAGAGAGAGAGCTCCGAACACACACACACAATTAATTTTAGATCCATTTCCACAAGCTGCCAATGACCATCGACTGCCTCTTCCAGTCTGCTTAGGGGCTTTTGACTTCTGAGAAAAGCACAACATGATTCACTCCCACACCTCCGTTTCCCCCCCTCCATCCTTTCTTCCGCTCGCCTGCACATGTCAGCTTCATCAGACACGTATGTGGCGTTCAGGCTCTGTCAGAGAGGCTGCTTTTCTTTCACATCTTGGCCATGGATGATTGCCCCCCCCCCGACCCCCAACCAACTCTCCTCTCCATTCCTTCATCGTGTCTTCTGCAACTCTTCTATCCCTTCCTTCCATCGTTCTGAGTCAGATTCATTTTGTCACAGCCAGCGGAGGGCAGGTAGAAGAAATCAATCATGGTTGTTTAGGAGAAGGAGGGGTTGGGTTGAGGGTGTGGGGGGGGGGCAGCCACCACCACCACTCTGCTCTCTGTTGAATCAGCTGGTAACCTTTAATTATGATAAGTGAAGCTGAATAAACAAAACATCAAATGAGCTCTTCGACGCTAAATACAACAGAGTCACTTAGCCAAATGTGGCAGCCTTCTGAATAGCTTTGCAGATGAATGATGGGAATTATTATTATTCTGTGTGCAGTTGTGGGTTTTATGCTGTGTGTGTGCGTTTCAGGGCTGGGTGGGGGGTGGGAAGGAGTTGAGTGGGGGGAGTCAGTGCTTTTATGTGACAAGCTCCTGCAGAGAAGTCAAAAGGACAAAAATATAACTTTCCCTTTGGTCTGTTTTGTTCTATTTGTGTGTTTACTTCTGACTTTATGGAGGCTGATTCAGGCCTCGGGCGCTGCTGAGGACATTTTTGGGAAGGAAAGTATATCACATCTTTTATAGGCTGTTTGAGATTTGGTATTGAGATTAATTAGTATTGATTTGTCGACTGACAGATCAATCAGTTTGGTTCAATTTCCAATTCCCGTTTCATGTATCACTATTTACTGATATTTTGTTGACTAAATCGTTCATCAAAGGACCAAAATGGACCAAAATAGTCAATAATGCAAATAAGTTTGACTCTAGATCAAAGGATTGTCTGATATCAGTGTCTTCACAAGCACAGAGGAGCAAATCTTTGTGCGATGAGAACAGTGAGATACCGGGCCGTAGATACGGAGCTTCTCATGTTCTGCACGACGAGTCGGCGTGGTGGAGGATATGCAATTAAATCTTATCAGATATGTTCTCTCTCTTCTGTGTGTGTGGTTTTCACATGTGGCCATGTATCTCCCAGCATGTGTGTGTGTGTGTGTGTGTGTGTGTGTGTGTGTGTGTGTGTGTGTGTGTATGTGTGTGTGTGGCAGTGTTCAAGTGCCTTTGTTCTGTAAGAGGCTCTTATTGATAATGTCTCAGCAACAACGTGTCTTTGTGACGCCTGCAAAACAAACCCAAGATGGTGCAGCAGCTCCACCTGGTAGAGTGCATGCATGTGCACAGTCATACATGCATGCATTATCTTTGGCCTTTTTATTAATGCAATTTTATTAAATCAATGCTTCATTCATACAAAACCTGATTGATCTGCAGACTCTGTTTTTGCTTTGTATTCATGCTACAAGCAAAACTGCTCATCATGGGACCAGTTATGTTGTCTATTTGATATCTTAACATAGATTCATGTCAGCATAGGTGTTAGGATTTCACTTAACATTACCTTAAAGGGGGGGTTAACACAGGGCGGGGCTGTAGCCATGTCCTGCTCAGTGCATTCTGGCAGCTCCTTATTAGAAAGTGAGTCGACCACACAGCGAGCAGGAGCTTCCCACCTAATTTTACAGCACAGAAACACGGCACCTCATTTTCACTCTGTTTCCATCATTATTTCTGACATATGAGGTCCAAGTGCAGAGTCAAATAACACGGCTCAAAATCATCCATTTCCTAATAATTAGGGGTGTCAGTGTGCAGGATGATGTGCAGTCACCCAATTTTTTTTTTCTTCTTTCTGTTTAGTTTCTCACCCATTAGTCTTCCCACAGGAAGTGCAGCCTCACATGCAAAAAGAGAAAGTCTGTGTGAACAAGAAACCGACCAGAACTAAAATCAGAGCAAAGAATAAATGAATCTGCTCTGACTGAAGTTGTGAAAGTGATTCTGAACTTCTGCACAACAGCGCCCCCCTGGACAGAAGCTGGTAACTGCAGCACTGTTGTGTAATGTCAGATCACACTGGATCCACATTATTATGAACAAGAAAACACATCACACTCTTCACATTATGAATAAAGGTCAGTGTACGGATCTTAATTGAAGGTAACATCATGTCAAACACAACATTATTATAGTTCAAATACTTTAAAATTTAAAAATATGACAATGGACATGAGGGACGTACAGAGGACATGACCTTGGTGTTCTCTGGAGTGTTTCTAATCATCATTTACAGTCATTTTGGATTTGTCTTTTAAAATATCACTATAACTATATTGTTTTTGTTTTTTTTTACCTGCGGCACATAGTTTGTGTTTGGCTTTTCATACCATTGTCAAGTTAGTGTTTCATTTATCCGTAATCTATCCATCACCACCGCCCTCTCCTACAAATAATAGCAATCACAGTCCTCATCTCTTATTTATTTGGGAAGATAGAGGAGAGATCCTGAGAGACACAGACACACATAGATGGAGAGATAACGACAGATAAAAAGAGAGAGAGAGAGAGAGAGAGAGAGATGGGACTCAAATTCTCTTCAGAAATCAGATGCGCTCCAAAAGCATGATAGCCTATGCGGGACAAAAAAAAAAAAGAGGCGTTCGCTCATGCTATGAAAAATGATACCTTCATCTTACCACTGAGAGAGCGACAGAGAGAGAAGAAGAAGGGGGGATGAAATCCTCCAAAGAAAAGGTAATAGATTGACGCCTGCGTGTTTATTTTGCTTCTCGATGCGGAATTTCTAACAGTGATTTTCCACACCAGCAAGCAGTGGCCCCCCGAAATGATCCCCTCTTCGCCGTCAGCAAATACATAATCTTCAGACGGTGGAGCTGCTTTCATGGCATGCAAATTAAACGCACCTGAATGGATTCCTCCGTGGATCCGTGCTGCAGGAGAACTCCTCATCAAAGCTGGACAACCGGGTGTCAGCGGGGATCCAGACGTCTGACTCACTGATGTCGCCTAAATCAGTGGTCCTCAAAGTGGGGACCGGGGACCCCTAGGGGGTCATTGAGAGGCTTCAAAGGGGTCCCCAACTTTTTCTTGAAATTTTACCACTTTTTTTCCAGAAATATTACATTTTTTTTCTCTAGAAATCTCTCAATTTTTTTTTCCAAAAATTCACACCATTGGCCCTAATTTGGACATACATTGACTAAAAAATTAACATTATTCAGTCTTGGAACAAATATTTGTACATTTCTGGTGTTTGTTTCAAAATGTTGTCCAATGGGGGGGTCCATGGTATAATTTGTGTCAGTTTAGGGGTCATTGATGTAAAAGAGTTTGAGAAGCACTGGCCTAAATCACTCGTCTGTGTGTGATCAGATGTCTGGAGCAGCACAGAAACCTTGTGCCCTTCACTTTCTTCACATTTCTCTGTGACTGACACTCGTCAGACTCGTCGCTTGTCAGACTTTGTAGCCTCCGGTGTTCAGATCTTCCTCTTATGCACTTAGCAGCCTACTCATCTTGCTCCCTGCTCTGACCTTCCACTGATGTCATCTAATGCCTACATTTACACTGGGAGACTTTGAAGAGACTTAGAAGTCTGACGCGCTCTCACATCTGAAGACAAAGTGTCACAGACTTTATAGTTTCACACTAAAAGATTTTCTAAAGACGGGGGATCTTGTCACTATTTGTAAGACTAGACGTCTTTGAGCTGATTTCCCATCATGCTCCTGGTGGAAGAAAAAACATATTCTTGTCATTTTTTTTAAAGCTTGGTCGACTATTTAGGGGCAGCCCTAATTATAATAGTACATTTTTTCCCTTAAAGGGACAACGAGGAGTTTTGGAAAAGCGAAGTGTTTTCACACTACATTTATGAGCCTCCGCACGCACCGTGAAATTCTTTGACCGGCGCAAGACAGACTCATGTTTTCATTCATCAAGAATTAAAGTCAGAGGTTGGAAGACGATCACATACCGTCGTAGTTCCGACCATAAACGGCGATTCGGCGGGGTTATTCTAATGACTTGCCGCAAAACCGAAAGTAAAGAAACGCTGGTCGGCTCGCCCAGCATTTCCGCCACCACTAATAATAACAAAATAACGATAGATACAAAACGATATATTTATAGAAAATGGGCCCATTAACAAGTGTGGGTAGCCTAGATTCATCCACATTAACGTGATACTTTTTTATAACCAAATATAAACTCCTCGTTGTCCCTTTAAAGTGACAGTTTCGACTTTGCCTGAGCTGCCTGACGATCACCTTTCACCAAACGATGCAGGAGATGTCAGTGTGCAGCAGAAGTCTTGTAATTTCATCCTGACAATGGGAGTTAGTCTGTGACGGTGAAGTCGCTTGAAAATGTCATTTGGAGTCAGAGCAGCAGAAGAAAAGTGGAACCTGGGCTCCAACTTCAGGAGCTCACTATATATCCAGAAAATGGCTTCCAACTCTCTAACTTCAAAATTCATGAATTTATAGTCAGCGGCCTTCTTCCCTCTCTCCCTCCCTCCTCTCTGCTTCATGGTCTGGCTCTCTCCATTCTTGAGCTCCCCCCCATGTGGACAGACTAATTCCTGAGCTCCACAGGGTTTTCCAGCAGAGGCCTCTACTGTAGTGGAGGATTTCACTGGTTTTGTGTGTTTTCGTGTGTATTTGCGAGAGAGAGAGAGAGAAAGAGATTGATGTCACTCCGGCCACCTTGATAACAGGGGGGAAAGAAAAAAAAGAGAGAGGGAAGGAGGTGGAATAGTCTGATAGACAGAGAGATGCAGTGGGTAGTCTGAGGCTAAATCAAATGCAGCATGAATCTAATCCATCCTTCATGTTCCCTTCACCGTGCAGATAAGTGTATTCTTCACGCCATCTGTGAGAATGACAAATCTGTTGGACATCCGTCGCCTTGGGTCTGGATAAGGAAAGTCTCAGAGTGCTTCAGCGCTGGAGCCGCTGCCGCTGCTTCTATATCTGCATGTTGAATTACCTCATTAACCTTTTCAGAGCCAGAGAAGGTCAATTATTTACAGGTAATCTAATCTTAAACACTCAGTCGGCTGAAGGAGGAACGCAGCGACGTTACCACCCAGGACCGCACGCGCTGAGGGAATCACTTTTCAGTAGTCAAAGGCAGTGGTACTTTAATGAACTGCTGGATATTATTAAGACAGCAAAAACCAGGCTGGAGTGTTGCAAATAGTACCTGAAGATAAGTAGTTTAGAATAAACCAACCAATCAAACTGAAGAACTCTCTGATCACTTTATTTTCCACCAGGAGGAAACTTCTGGACAGAAATACAACAGAAGGAACGTGCAATGTAAAACGGACAACGAGGAGTTTGTATTTGGTTATAAAAAAGTCTCATATTAATGTGGATGAATCTACGTTACCCACTTGTTAATGGGTCCATTTTAAATAAATATATTGTTTTGTCTTTATAGTTATTTTGTTATTATTATTATTATTAGTGGTTGGCTCGTCCAGCATTTCCTACTTCCGGTTTTGCGGACGCTGCCCGGCTGGTCACAGGAATAACACCACCGAATCGCCGTTTATGGTCGGAACTACGACGGAATCCGATCGTCTTTGAACCTCTGACTTTCATTCTTGATCAATGAAAACATTCTTGGCAACTGTTTTCTCTTTCGTCCGTCTTGCGCCAGTCCAATAATTTCACCATGTGCGTGGAGACTCATGGGAAATGTAACGTGAAAACACTACGCTTTTCAAAACTCCTCGTTGTCCCTTTAAGACAATAAAAACCAGGCTGGAGTTTTGCAAATAACACCTGAAGATCAGAAATTAATTTAGAATAAACCAACCGATCAAATCGAAGAACTCCCTGATCACTTTTCTACCAGGCGGACACTTTAAAGTGACAGAAACACAACAGAAGAAATGTGCAATGTTAAAACCAACAGGAAGGGAAAATCAGGCAAATGCATAGAGGTTGCAGAGGGAGACGGGGCCCCTGGTGGCCCCTTACATCGTCACATGCTTTGACAACTATAAACCTCCCATAAGGACCAGATATAGTGCACTGCTGTTGTTTCACAACCCCCCGAAGTGGGGCTCTTGATGATGATGTGTGCTGTAGCAAACCTCTACCTATCACTTGTGTGTGAGGCTTTCAGGGAACATTTGTAAATCCTGGCATCTACCCATACTTTACTGCATCTGAGACATTTAGCATTTTATTTTGCCAGGGGCCCTGAGAGTCTTGGATAACCACTCTGGCTTTAGCCCACAGGGGACGTGGGACACTGTGACAAGATAGTGGCCTGTAAAGTGTGTGTGTGTGTGTGTGTGTGTCTGTGTGTCTGCAAAACATGGACTCAGAGACTCGTGATCGGTTAAAAGGTTTAATAATAAAACTGTGTAAATGACATTGAAGAGTTCCTCGTCCTCTCCTCCTGTGAGAGAATAATATCTATCCACTGTGATCGACATATGCTAATAGCGGCCGTGTGAATGAGTGACTGACAAGGTCGTCTCCAAAGGCAAAGACAGAGCCACACATGGCTGTTCTGCTGGCTGCAGCACTCCACCTCTGTCACTGTGATGGATCTCCTCCACCTGGCACCTCCCTTGGCTGGCTAGGAGCAAAGACAAGGTGTGTGTGTGTATGTGTGTGTGTGATGCAGGAGAATAAAGACTGAATAAAAGGAGATTAATAGGAGCAAGACAGAGGTGAAGAGGTGGAGAAGGACAGGCAGGAGAGGGAGTGTCGGGTGGAAACCTGTATACACAGATAGTTCTGCATAGATCATTAATTTCTTAATTTTCCTTTGTTGTGCGCATGTGTGTGGAATGATTAAGTAGCAAGTTACGGCAGCTGAGGAGCGCCATGTTGATTCCTTTAGGTTTCATTGTATTTGCAGTAGGGGTGTACCCGAACTCGAATACGTATTCGGAAGTACACAAATAATGCTTTGATCCTGAATAGTTTTGCTGTCTGAAGTTTCTCGGGAGCTTTTTTCTAAAGAAAAGGATTGCTAAGAAACAGCAACTCCCTGCATGCATTGCATCACAGTAGAGAGGAAGTGCTCACCGATACTTGCAGGGTCACTGTTCAACAACTTAGCATTTTTCTCATAGACAATAATGGGAAAAGAAGCGGCTATAAAACAGTGGATAATTTTTTTACACTGTCACAACCGCTGCGAAACGACTTGTTTCACTACCAGAATTTGATCCATTCAGTCCGATTACATTTGGAAAGTCTAGAAGAGCTGCAAGATTAAATTATTTTATTCCTGTTCTAGTTAGCCGAGAGCTAAGGCAGAAGTTAGCCGGCTAGCTCGGCGTAGCACTAGCTCGGCTGAAGTCAGTGCGTCCACTTCCGGTTTCTTCCCGAATACAAATACAAAGTTGTTGTTTTTTTAAAGCCCGAATCCGAAACCTAAAACAAATACAGCACTGGCGGTACACCCCTAATTTACAGACATGACTGGAAAATGGAGGAGGAGAAGAAAAAGAGAGATGGGACGGCAAATGAAGAGAGTTTGCCAAGAGGAACTGGTGAAAGGAGACACTGATAAAGTGACAGAGGGGAAAAGGGTGAGACAGAGACAGAGAGTGAACTGAAAGACTGACAGACAAGGAGACAGAGAGAAGCAATCGGACGAAAAGTGAGATGGAGGGAGAAGAAGGAGGAAAAAAAAACAGTCTCATGGCTTTTTCACATGGCACAGAGATGTCGTCATAGGTCACTGTGCTCACACCTATTTCTGACTCCTGTTCCCATTGTGTCTCTGTGATTATTTCCTTTTAGACTTTTTCACAGACAAAGAATCATCATCCGTATGGTTTTCAATGCTTTGTCATCCCTGCGCAGCCCGGCCTCGCTCCTCCATGCATAACACAGCAATCAGTGAAAGATGGGATGATAGTGTGACTCAGCAGCTCTCTAACCCCTCCTCCTCCTCCTCCTCTTTTCTCTACCCCCCGAAAAACCTTGTTAACAACAATTTGAAATAGCTGTTGCAGAAATAAAAACAAAACATTACTCAGCAGCGGCTGCGTGACCCACTTCCTGTGAGTGTACTTAAAATGACATCTGTCTGTTGTCCGACCACGCTGAGTGATTGCTGTGCCAAGTTTGTGCTCCACTGGATTTTTATGGACTGTATTAAGATAATGCATCTGTTCCCCATTCAGAAAGTTACTGGTGCATTTAGAAAATGGAAAGTCAAATAGGTTTATTCAGAGTTGATGTTTTTTAAATCCACTCTGAACTGGCCCAAGATTAAAGACAGAGAGAGAGAGAGAGAGAGAGACAGAGAGAGAAGCTGAGTCACTTTACAATACTTCCAGCTCGGTAACACACTCAGTAAACAACATCTTGTATATCTATTTCTGTAATCAACACAGACATGGAGATCTTACTTACAATATTAATGCATTTCATTTTACACAGTGGCCACTGTGGATACCTGCAGGGCGATAGTAAATGCATTCAGTACTTTGACAAAGAGAGATGCCATAAATTCAATAACCTGAGTTTTTAATTGCAAGAGGAAAACATATTATTGCTGTTTGCTATAAACAAATGAAGGATATCGCCCTGGTAGATCGATCAGTGGTGGATGTAAATTAAATAATGATGAATCCCAACGTGTTTTCTTTCTTCCACCATCTGTGGACCGCTGTGATTTGTGATTAAAAAGAACACATCCAACTTTGGAGTTGAGGTTACATTGTTCATATTTCACAAGTTTCTAAAAAAAAAAGGCTTTTAATCAGAGACACGCTGCTCAGTAATGAACAGACTGACTCCGTCCACAACAGTCATCACAGCTCTGCACTGTGGTTTTACCAGGATGTCAAGTGTTTTTTTTGTTTTGTTTTTTTGTGTTAATTTCATCTTCAAAATCGCACAACAAACAATTTGATGACTAAAGTTATGATTAATATTTCCAGGAAACATCAAAAGTACTTAATATTCTTTATTTTTTACTTTGTATTAAAGGTTTAGAGCATCTCATCTGATTAGCTGACTGTTTCTCAATGATCTAGCGACGTGTCCAGGTTGCACCGTGAGGTGTATAGCAAGACTCAGTGATCTAATAACAATACCGTACAATTGATTTCAGAGAAACCAAAACCTACAAGGTTGAATGCTCGGTCCATGTGGGCGGGGCTTGCAGAATGCCTTTGTGTGACATCACAACGTAACTGAAATCCCAAGAGCCGGTTTAAAGGCTCAGTTTCCGAATTCAGACTGTGCGCATTTTTCTGTGGACTGAGGCTTTGATAACTCTCATAGTATTAATATTGAACCTAGAGCTGATCTAGAATAAAAAAACACCTTGAGATTCTTGTTAAAAGTTAAAGTGCATTCATTCTTTCTTACTTCCTCTCAACTATATTTCTTCTCCCAGCTCAGAGGAAGCAACCATCTCGTTCTCTTGCCAACAAAGAGGCTGCAAAGAGCCGACATCACGGTCAGCAGTTTGGCCCTGGTTGTTTCATGAGCTGAGAGTCATCCCAGCTACAGGATGAGCATACAGAGCAAACATGTGTCTGTTTGCTTTGTATGCTCATGTACAAGTTTGTGCTTGTGTATCACTCTGCTTCTTTGTTGGCAATGAAATTGTTTGTATTGATCGTGTGTGTGTGTATTTGACAGTATGTGTATGTGACAGTGTGTGTTTTGATTTATAATTCTGTTCATGAGAGAGTAAAGCACAGGAAGAAAAAGTAAACATACAGAGTAATTGAATGATACATGGTCAGGGAAAGAGAGAGGGAGCAAAGGTTAGATAAAGAAACAAGATGGAGAGAAAAAAAGCAACGAGGCCAAGCCGGAGATGAAGGGAACAAGTGGAAACAAACAAACAAAGCAGAGGAAGACATGAACTCAACTCTGGGAGACGTGACGGCGCTCTGGCAGGTGGAGGCTCTGCGAGGAGGGAACGGCAGGCTGTAGATGTTTACTGTCTTTTATTCGGCTCCTAGGCTGCACCATTACAGCCGCTGTGTCTGAGACTCTGGATGGTGGTGGTGGTGGTGGTGGTGGTGCGTTTTATAGAATTTGGACTCCATGGAAAACAGATTTTCTCCCTGTCATGTTTGTTTTTACATTTGCTTTGCGTTGCACCGAGGCCAGGCCCGCAGGAAACTTAAGTCACGGCGAGCAGATGTTACAAATATTGTTTATTTAATGTCGATTGACTCCCTGTCAAAGCGTTAATATCCATGCTGTCTCACACACACACACACACATTGAGCACCATAGTTACAGCCAGTAGTGTTTCTGTTATCATAGACAATCACAGTGTAAAAGCAGGACGCTGCACTCCTCTGATAACTCTCAACATTTAATAAACCTCTATAACTCACGGCGGCCTCTCCGTGACCCCGGCCTGCACTCAGCGCAACGCAACACAACCGTCCTCTGGGATTCACAGTGTCGGCCAGTGGCTCCGAAAACAGATGAGCAAAGGAAAGTGCTGCTTATGTTTATGATGACACTTGAAAAGGCTGCTCAATGTGTAAAAACTGAGCTGTTTTCATAAGCCAAGACCAATCTTTAGAGCTAAACCAATCACATCAGACATTGTGCCTCACTGTTGTCGTACAGTACAGTTGTTATCGTCGCCTCAGGTAGATCTGTGCCTTTATCTTCATGGATTACTGCGCAAATGGTGATTGTTTCGTGTTCACAACGTGCACCGTTAAAGTAAATAAATATACATACATTTCATAGTTACATCGGTTCAACGTTCCTATGAATCGAAAGTGACAATTATGTCAAATAAATGTCAAAAAAGAGGGAAAAATATAAGATACACAGTAGAGATAAAGTTTCCAGCTCTGCCAATTTACACCTCAGGACTTCTGCTCACAATGAAAACCTTTTCAAAGTAAATCAACACTGGAAATGTCGAGTGTGTTAGCAGTTCAGGGTAAAGTTCAGTCAGTGATTGTAAAGTAAATGTTCACCTCAGGTATCGAAATTTTCTATCTGAAGTGTAAACGAACCAACGACAACTCAATAGATCTTGTACAAACAACAAATGTTTAAGACTTAGTATGAAACAAACGCACACCTGTAGCCACCTACATCTACAGCTACATACCTGCATGCTTTTCAAAATAAAAGCTCACCGCTAGCCTTTTATTGTGAGCAGCCTGAGGCACACCGCATCTTGTCTAATCATGCCACACCTGTCAGGTGGAGGGATCAACTTGACAAAGGAGAAAGACTCACTAACACAGATTTAAACACATTTATGATGAAAATCAGAGAGAAAGGCGTATAAGGAAAAAAAAAAGTCTCAGATCTTAAAGAACAAAAGAAGAAGAAAACCAAAAACAGAGCTAAAAGTGGAGTTAACATCGGTCGCACATCAAAGAGAGCGGCTTCAAAGGAGCGCTAACGTTCCGCTGGATGTTTAAGTAGCTAACTGTGCGCTAACATGTTCGCAATAACAACTCCGAGGCAGCAATATGTCAACTTTGTGTGATTGTTGAGTTGTTGTGGACGTCTTCTGAACAATCGTGATGAAAAGAAAAATACAATATGACAGCAATCACTCAAATGTTTCAAACCATGAAGAGAAACATGGCATTAAAAATGAAACAAACCCCCAAAAAAAAAAATCAAATTTTTTTACTAGCAATTGTTTTTTCAGAGTGAACCGCTTCAACGCCTCATGTGTTGTGTTGTGTGCTCTGCAGTGCAACGTTGGCCACCGATGCAGTAGCATGAACAAACACACTGCAGGTCGCATGAGGTCATATTAAAGACCATCCACACACATGGCTCTTCTCAAAGGACCACAGCCATTGTAAGAAGAGACCAAAAGAGAAGGCTAATTGTTGTCAGCCAGGCTGTTGAGCTTCCTCTCTCTCTCTCTCTCTCTCTTTGTATGATGTGATTAGAAGCCCAGAGCCATTGGTGCCACAGAGCGAGGACAATCGAGTCTGTCCCAAAAGTAATAGCTTCTTCTCGACTTAATTAAGAAACTCACTCTGCATTCCATGTAAAGCGGGGTGGTGGGGGCCGACAAACTGATCACACTGTGGCTGTGAGTGTGTGTGTGTGGGTACAGATGTGGCAGAGCGCCCATAAATCTGTGTCTTGCTGTTTGTGGATTACAGATTTAAAACATCTTGAAAAACTTGTCTCTGCAGAAAACACGCCTATTGTTGTCTTTGAGAGCCCCGGCGTGTCGAGCCGCTGTACTACAGTTATTTACAGATGTTCCATTGTGTTGTCGTAGTTTAGAGCCGTATTCAGTAATATGGCGGGCCACTGGCATCACTTTATTTAGGTATGTGTCGAATGAGCTTGAGGAAACCTTGATAAGTAGAAAGATTGTCAGAATAAAAATGAAAATGTGTTTGCTTTTGCGCTAAGAGCATAAAGTGCGAGCTTTGTTTGGGAGGTAGACACGACGTCCATGTCTTCATCTCCAGGGAGGCGACTATCTTGCAGCTTAAGTACAAATTGAACCCCACAAAGTAGCTGTACAGCAGAGCCAAATAGCAACGCTCATGTGAAGGGCAGATAAGAAGTTTATTTTACTCGAAAAAAGCTTGTTGTTGTTGAAAGAAGAGTCTTGACGACCTTTAAGAAAAGCGTTTGCCGAGCAAAGCTGCTCCTTTCAGCGTCAGGCCGACTCTCAACCTCCACCCGCCCGGCGTAACCTCAGCTCGCCATTGTTCCTCCACTGCAGCAATTACAGGTTAAGTGGTTTACTCAAAGGGAACCATTGGGATCATAGTTGCTGATGTAGTGCAAAACACAACCCTACAGTGAATTAACACTCTGAATGCTCCTCTGTGTCTTTCTGTATTTGCATGTTGCATTCCCATCAGATCAATAATCTGTTTAAATCCTCATGAGAGAGAGAGAGAGAGAGAGAGAGAGAGAGAGAGAGAGAGAGAGAGAGAGAGAGAGAGAGAGAGAGAGAGAGAGAGAGAGAGAGAGAGAGAGAGAGAGAGAGAGAGAGAGAGAGAGAGAGAGAGAGAGAGAGAGAGAGAGAGAACAATCTGTTCATTTTGTCAACTTGGCTTCAGTGTCCAATGAAATCAAATGAGTTGAATTTCGAAAACTGGTGGTTCTGAAATACAATTTGATAAAATATCCTATTAAATCTCCCTGCAAGTTCAGTAATGAGGCCTCAGATTGTGAGATTATATAGTGGCTCTCTGCATAATTTTCCTGAGACTCCAACAAATTCATTGGTTTTTACAGTAACAAAGGTCAAAAAGTTAAGATCTGAAATAATACTTTATACAATATTGGACTTTTAATCAGATTGGGAAAGTTGCCAAAGTGAGATTTCTTTGCTTTATTTTATTAGAAAGGAGCTCTAGGTTCTATAATAATACTGAGAAAGTCCCAAAGCCTGTAGAAACTGAGCCTTAAAAAAACAGCTGTCGGGACTTCCTGTAACTTTGTGATGTCACAATGAAGCAGTCACCCAAAGCCACGCCCACATGGACCCTCCATCCAAACTTGCAAATTGGTTCACCTGAACTCCACTGTTTTTTTTTGTTTTTTTTTACTGGATCACTCAATAAACTGTCAGCCAATCAGAAGAGTGGGCTCATAACCTCCTCTCTCTTCTGATTGGCTGACACCGACCTGTAGTAAAACTTTGCTGCCATTTGAGCCGAAAACCATCTGAAAGATATATTTTCTATGACTATCACAATTTAACCAAGAGAACAGTAACTTTCAATAAGTGGGGCATCGTTATCTGCTGTTGCCATGGAAGCAAAGTAGGGTTGCATTTATGTACAGAGCACTTATAACAACTGCACTACGTACCTGGAATTGACCCGTGCATTGACACACAGGTCAATTAGTATTATCATATACAGCCAGAGGATGTAATTGCAACGATTACGCCTCTGAACAAGGGTGACGGAGGAGCTGCTGTTTCCAACCTCAGAGTATTTTATACCACCTGGCGTCACGGTCCGGAGAGTAAAACGTGGCTGCGCACTGGATATAAAGGCTTCAACTAAATAAATGTAAACATTATTGAGATTAAGGTGCCAGATACAACAGAGGTATGGGCTGTGCCAGCATATAGATAGTCTCATTACAGGTACATGTACAGCATCTTCTACACCTGGGGTGACATGATGAAGAGATATATCGCTATAATGTGACTGAGCTGGTAGAAAAATATAGTGATGGAGCGCCGCAAACACAGGCTACGTCGCCGCTCCCGCTTTTGGGATTAAGTTCTGTCATTTTTATGGACATTAGATTTACCTGGATTTTACACAGGGACAATTACCTGTGATGTCTGCTGATGTGCAGAGACACGGAGAGAGTTACAGTTACTGTACCGACCATTGGGTTATTTCTGGTTGAGCCATAAAAGTGCACGTCACACAGAAAGATGCATACTGTAGAGTAGATATTAACCTCTCTGCAGGGTTTTTTTTTTTTTTTTTTAGGGAGATGGAGCCGGTGAAGAACCTGTCTTGTGTAATGGCTAAAATTAAAATGGATAAATTAGTTTGAGTGCAGTAGGTAGCTGGTTGAGTTGAGTTGTCATGCACAGGAGAGCAAAGAGTGAGAAAATAGAAGTGTCTTCATCTGCAGAATCGAGTGTTTCTGAAAGTCACTTGACCTGAATACAATCCCTGTAATCCAGCTCTGTGTGTGAGGCTTCTGTCTCCTGGAGTGATGAGACCCAACATCCTGTAACAAATACTCAGAAGGAAAAAAGGTGTGAAATGAATCAATACTTCACAGTGTTATACCAGTAAAGTTCATGCATTTTTACTCAGATTACATCAAAATCAGTTGCTGTAAAAGTGATGAAGACGATGATGGAGGATGATGTGGGATTTTTCTTATTCTTTTTTTCTAGGGCCAATGCAGACACTGAGATGTTAATATCAATACGCAATAATCCCTCAAATATGGTCCAAACACTTGTGACAAATATGTACTATGGGCTCAACATTTTACTGTGTAGCCGTAAATAACTTGTATTATTCAAAATGGCCTCAAAAACTGACACAAATATTATTTTTCTCTCGTGGATCAACAGAAACAAGGACATCATTTCTAAATTAAACCCAGACAGTTTGCAGTTTGCCTGCAAAGTTTGAAGGAAGAAATCCAGTGTTCACATTGGTTCTTACTGGCTCATGCACCAGTATTGATGTCTGAGGGTGTATTCAGACCTGTGGCTCGTTTGCTTTGCTCTGATTCAGAGGCTAACACTATGTAGTTGTTGCATTTTTGATTTGGGTCTTTGTGTTCACATGGTAACCGTCCCAACAAATGCAATGTGCGAACCAGCTGTTCTCTCATTGGTCAGAAATCTCTCCATAAGGAGGAGGAGGAGATGTATGTTACCTGGGAAAAACAAAAACCATGGAACAGAGGTCTCAACGGGCCTGAACATTAAAACTCAGCATGACCCTTGGTTAAAGCCTGGACCCGACCCCGATTTTCTTCCCGAACCCAAACAAAATCAGCGTATCCAGTTGCATGTTGTGTCGGTTGCTTAGTCAGTGACGTTCTCACTGCGAATTAACCGTTCAGGGCTTGAATGGACGTGAACCGATATGACACAATCCCTTCTTCTTGGCTTGTTTTATCCCACATCCAAGCGCGATTGCTTAGGTCACCTGTGGCCAAATGAACAGATCTTAAACAGTTAAACCAGTGGTTCCCAACCTTTTTTTGGCTCCTGACCCTATCTTGACATCACGAATTTCTGGCGACCCCGTGATCACACGCAGTCACGCAATCACGACCGTCAATCAAGATGCGCCAGCTCAGAAATTTTTATATGCTGTGTTTTATTTGAACTCAATTTATTTTCGAGAAAGTGAAAGTAAAGAATACTGTTGTTTAAAGCAGAAGTAAGCGGAATGTTTGTGTTAATAAATTAAATAGTTATATCTTCCGACGGCAATCACTTACATAGAGTGTTTGGTCTGAAACACGGGTCTATCAGTCACTCTGCTCTGCTGTAAGCCGAGGAGAAAATGTCTTGTATACTTCCTTGTATCCTACAACCTTTATCCAATGAGGAGAGAGAACGGCATGAAGGACTGTGTGTGCAGCCAAGGGATGCGCATGAATGTGGTGACGTAGGGACGAGGACCAATAGATCCATGACGAGGGCGGGGGCTGCTAACTAACGAAGTTAGCCAAAACGACCGGATCGCTTACTTCTGCTTTAAGATTGTGTGTGGTGTTTTTAATCATAATTTAAAAAAGAATGATAATTAGTTTTAAAAAATATAAATATTTTCAATTACTAGACATTTCAGGCGACCTCATTTGGATTCCAGGTGACCCCACTTGAGGTCCCGACCCCAAGGTTGAAAAACACTGAGTTAAACAGTTCCTGCTTCGGAACAACTGGTCCAGGTCTGAAGACACCATGAGAGATGTGATCTAATCGATACAAACTGTAAAATGTAAGATTAGAAGCACTTTGGATGTTAAATATCAACTTTTATTATTTAAAAGCGCTTTGATTGAGGATTCAGAAAGGTTCTGATTTAATGTTAGATGCAGATGCATATAACCCGAGACAAAAGTAGTCACTTAGTCATGGTAGTAGTAGTGAGTAGTGACTGTGAGTTGCAGCATTAGTAATGGCGGTGATAATAAAAGCAGCAGAGGTGTGTATCAGCATGAGCAGCAGCTGTGGCAGCACCATTCACATTCACATGAGCAGCCGGGTTGTGATTCTAATCTCCAGTGTCAGGATGCAGCCTGCAGGGACACAAAGCCAATCCAGAGAAAAGTGTGCTAGAGCTATCACCTGGAGAGTAATGAATTTCTCCACTATGGAGCCAGATGGCCGGGGGACGGGACCAGGCCTGATACTTAGCGCTATTTATTTGGCGAAACCCTGGAGGTGTCCCGCGCATATACGATCTGAGCCCACGACATGTATGTGTGTGTGTTTGTGGGCCTGACTGACACACAGACAGATCACCAGTGGTAGTGGGCCGATCAGCAACAAGCAGGTGTGTTTTAAAACCCTCCTCTTGTCCTTCTGTTCACTTCCTCCATCCTTCCTTTCTCCCTTCCTTCTTTCCACAATCCTTTTTCCCTTGCTTCCTTCCTTCCCTCCGTCCTTTCTTCTTCTTCCTTCCTCTTTTGATCCAGTTGACCTGGTCTGTTTCCTCCCTCCATCTTTCTTTCCTTCCCTTTTTCCTTCCTTCTTTCCACAATCCTTTTTGCCTCCCTCCCTTCCTTCCCTTCGTCCTTACTTCTTCCTTCTTTTTTGACCCAATCTGTTCCCTCACTCCATCTATCTTTCCTTCCTTTTTCCCTTCCTTCTTTCCTCCCATCGTTCCCTTTGTCCTTCCTTCCTTCCTTCCTTCCTTCCTTCCTTCCTTCCTTCCTTCCTTCCTTCCTTCCTTCCTTCCTTCTTTACCTTTGTCCTTCCTGCCTTCCTTCCCTCTTTCCCTCCATCCTCCCTTCCTTCCTTCCTTCTATCCCTTCATCCTTCATGTCCTTCTGGGTCAAATTGACCCAATCTGTTCACTTCCTCCATCCTTCCTTCCTTTCTCCCTTCCTTCTTTCCACAATCCTTTTTCCCTTCCTTCCTTCCTTCCTTCCTTCCTTCCTTCTTTCCCTTCATCCTTCCTGCCTTCCTTCCTTCCCTTCGTCCTTTCTTCTTCTTCCTTCCTCTTTTGATCCAGTTGACCTGGTGTGTTCCCTCCCTCCATCTATCTTTCCTTCCTTTTTCCCTTCCTTATTTCCTCCCATCGTTCCCTTTGTCCTTCCTCCCTTCCTTCTTTCCCTTCATCCTTCCTGCCTTCCTTCTTTCTTTCCCTTCGTCCTTCCTTCCTTCCTTCCTTCTATCCCTTTGTCCTTCCTTCCTTCCTTCCTTCCTTCCTTCCTTCCTAACTTCCTTCCTTTCGTCCTTCCTTCCTTGACCCAGTAGGACAGGTGTGTTTTACAGTAAAAACGAGCCACTGGAGTGTGTTTCTGTGTGTTTGTGTCTGTAGTGTGAGGAGACGGTGAGGAGTGGGGTGGTGGGAGTAGAGGGGGGTGTAGTATCAGATTTCCACGATTAGCCCATTGTTGACCGCGGAGCTATCTTGACACGCTGCCATTTTGCTTTTGTTTGTCTGTACAGTCGGAGCGCGGCGGCCTGTTCACACACATCTATCTGTGCCATGCCACGCCGGGCCAACTATCTGCAATGCAGTGGCTGCCATGGTGTAGCTCTGCTGCCTCTGTGCAACACCCCAGAGTCCACACAGACAGACTGAAACACACACACACACACACACACACACACACACACACACACACACACACACACACACACACACACACACACACACACACACACACACACACACACACACACACACACACACACACACACACACACTCCCTTTCTCTCTCTCTCAGCTGAGAAAACACACCACGTTGGATTGAGGGATCCAATGGGATCATTCCCGTAAATTCCACCTCCTGTTTCTCATCTTCTTTCCCTAACCCTTCCAACCCCATCGCTCCCTTTTCGCTTTTCTTTCCTCGTCCACCCATCCCCCGCTTCTATTGACCAGCTCGTCCACACTGTCTGTCTCCCATTGATCCGAATATAGAGTTGGACGGCAGAGACACGTCTCTCAGCACGGTGTAAGAACAAAGATCTTTTACTGGACCGGCCGCCTCCCTGCCACTCCACTCATTCGCACTTCTGTTACATTTTCTGGCAGAACAATTTTGGATAAAATGTCAGGACTTTTTTTTTTTTTTTTTTTCCCTTCTTACAGCTCGCAAATTATTCCTTGAATTCATATACGCTCCAGCTTTTCATCTATTTCTGGATTTGGCGGCCACATTAAACAAATTAAACTTGGCCAAAAGAATCAGCAGAGGAGGCTTCCCGAGTGATTTAAGGCTGCACATCACAGGCTGCTGCTCTTATCTCAACACAGCTTTGGTATCAATGAAGGTGATTTGGTGGATATTTATTGGACAGCTGTAGACAGAGAGAAAAAAGAGGCTGAGGTGTGTTGTTATCTTTATTGGATCATGCTGTGCAATAATATCCTCACCACCACCACCACCACCACCTTCACCCTCCATCCTCCACCACCCCTCTGTCTGTGACACTGCAGCTTCAACTCTGCCTAAAAAAAACAAAAAAACACTTTGGATGAACATCAAGTCTGTTAATAATAACAATAATACGCTCTGTGTTTCTGACAATGAGTAATGGAATGAAGTAATTTTAGATAAATGGTCTTGAAACTTGATTTGATTGTCTTTTTAATTCAATTCAGTGCAGGATTTATTAAGACCTGATTCATGAAGACACTCTGAAAAAAAGTCTTTAACCAGTTGAAGAGTGTAATAATATATTTCCTCCATGGAGCTGGAGTGAACCGGTGAGTCTCAGACAGCCGGGGTTTCATATGTCATAGAAACCAATCCCACTAACTTGCATGGACAGGGGGTGGAGCCAAATAAACAGAAAACCTTGTCAGTACATGGACTGAGAGTTGCAACACAACCAATTTAAAGGAGAATTCCAGCCATTTTTTACCCCTAAATCGTTCTCCTGATGGTCACCCAGTGTTGCGGGGAGCAAAAAACACGACTAAAATTGATGTAGGCAAACCGGAGTTACACCATGGTTAGACGGCGCTCGGGATAGCGACAACGCTAACCTATGGTGGCAATTCTTTCAACCACAATAAACACTCAAAAAACAATCAAATATCTATGGTACATGACTAGAATCCTTACGAGACACAACTGAACTCATATAGTGTACAGTATAAACCGGTATAAACAGTATAAACTTTGTGTTTTTGCATGTAGTCACTCACCTCAGATAGCCGAACTCTAAAACATCCTGGAAAGACATTAATATCCGATCGCAGAACGCCTGCTCTCCCCGCCACAGTTGTGATGATTTCTTTACAAAAATAAACGGTCTAGACATTACCACTGCACTGCTCGACCGTTTATTTTGTAAAGAAATCATCACAACAAGGAAAAAAATATGGATTTGAGTCATGTACCATATATATTTGATTGTTTTTTGAGTGTTTGTTGTGGTTGAAAGAATTGTCCCCATAGTTTAGTGTTGTCGTTATCACTAGCACCGTCTAGCCATGGTGTAACTCCAGTTTGCCTGCATCAATTTTAGTCGCATTTTTTGCTCCCCCCAACACTGGGTGACCATCAGGACAACGATTTAGGGGTCAAAAATGGCCGGAATTATCCTTTAACTTTCACCTTTTTACATCAGAAAATCATGTAAACAACATATTAATCAGTGAGTTTTAAACATGTCTGCAGGATTAATCATTCCGCTTCTTTACTTCTTCTTCAGACCGGCGCTTGCACACGTTACTGTTGAATACAGGACGATGGTAAATGTTGTGGTTGATGCAAAATGTTGTGGTAAACTGTGTGGACTGACTCAGTGATGCAGGTTACACTGACTGCAGCATCGCTCTAGTGTTTCCCTCAGCCACCATAAGCAAGTCAGGAGAGGCAGGTTATAGAGACAAAGATCCACATTAGGAGGAGCTGGAGGTAGATGGAGAGGTTTCACCACCGCTCTCATCTCTTACGCACCATCTTTCTATCGCCATCACTCAGTGTTTATTGTTGTAACCATGACAATAAAGGTATAGGGTATATTCCTGCTGCCACTACTGGTACTGTATGGGATCATATCTGAGCGTAGGGACTTTTCTCAGTTGTGTGGTGCTGTGTTTGTGCGGTACGACTCATATGGGTGGAGGAGCTGCATGTTTTAGTCTCTTGCTCTGCCGAGAAGGAAAAAACAAAACAAAAGAAGATGCAGGTGACCTCGTCGTTGCAAGAGATGAGCGACTAACAGGAAATGATTATGGAGCAGTTAAGTGAGAAAACAAAAGAAAGGAAAAGCCCAGAAAGAAAACAAAGAAATGAAGGAAGAACGTGTTTGTGACCTTTATTTCATTGAGGGATTGTTTGCTGAGTGGAAAAAAAAGTCCTTTTTTGATTAGTGAGGCTCCCAAACTGAGCGAATTGACCCAGAAGTATCTAACTGGCAGCCGTGATAAAAGCTTGTAGGATTCTTTAAATGCTACGGAAGGAACGACGCTGCGGGGTTCGCTCTCTCTTTCTCTGCTCGCCAAGGAAACACGGCGCCATCCTTCACGAGGAGGAAGGAGAGGAGCTCCACACGTTTCTCTCTCTGCTTCATCAGCAGGCGGCTCAGGTCTCACAGTCTGATCCTCCATGCGAATTTCACTGTGAAATTTCTATGTTTTATTGTACGTGTGTGGAATCTCTTCTCCGATCAATAGGCTTTCATAACAAGTGGAACGGGGGAAGGCAGGGCAGAGAAAGTGGTTTTGCCTCTTTCTACCCATCACAAGATTTCTTATTAGGGACCAGCAGGACCAGGAAGAAGCAGAAGTGTAAATCTCTCACGCACACATTGACCGTATAGGATTTTTCTTGCAGAGTGATGGCGTTAGCAGCCATGTTGACAT
This sequence comes from Trachurus trachurus, assembly GCF_905171665.1. Lineage (NCBI taxonomy): Eukaryota > Metazoa > Chordata > Actinopteri > Carangiformes > Carangidae > Trachurus > Trachurus trachurus. Next base: position 6,600,952 of record NC_139906.1, read on the forward strand.
CAGGTTTCCAAATATAAAAGCCCCCACCAAGCAGCGCTCGTCTGTTGTTGTGCCTGAGAGGTAAAATCCAGGCCAGTGGGTCTAAGTGAGCTGTTTCTGTGCATTAAATTTCATGCCAGTTTAATCTAGAGAAAGTGGTTTTCTGATCAGTCTCGTCTCGCTGTCACAGTAAGTTCATGAAGAGAAAAGTGAATCTGCTGCTAGATCAATGAGTTTACTGAAGCGATTTGACTCAGAATCTAAACAACTGAGTTCAAATATTTAACTCGACTGTCTCTACTTGGTCTGAGAAGAAGCTGTGAGCTTTTTTTTAGAGGTGTGTACAGTACGGTGGCCCAGAGAGGCCAATGCACTATGAGGAAAACACAAGCAAATGCAGAAACAGACGACAATAACAGACGTGTTTCCAGGTGTCGGTTTCATAAAGACTGAGTCTAATTTCATCTGTTGCATGAAGCAGTTTAGTTCTTGATCATCTTAAAGGAGAATTCCGGCCATTTTTGACCCCTAAATTGTTTTCCTGATGGTCAACCAGTGTAAACCGGAGTTACACCATGGCCCGGGATAGCAAAAACGCTAACCTTTGGGGGCAATTCCTTCAAAAAACGATCAAAAATATCTATAGTACATGACTCAAATCCTTACGAGACACCACTGAACTTATATAGTGGACAGTATAAACAGTATAAACTGTAGTCACTCAGACTGTGGTGCAATGAATCACGGGTAAATTAAGACTTGCCCAAGAAAAAAAGATAATTTTACCGTAAGTGTTGAATTCTTCCTAAAACGGCAACAACTAAAACAATTAAAATGGAATTTTAATGGCTCTGGTCTCTAAAACCTCTCACTACTCAGCAAACCATTATGAGCTATTTCCCTGTTGTTAGGTGACACCGGTCAGTGATGGTGTCATTTATCACCATGTTACTTACCATAGTAACATTGGTATTAGCCCTGAGTTAGCCTGGGGGAGTGAGGTGTCTACTGTTTATGAAACTGTGTGAAACAACTTTGTGAAGCCGACTCCTCAGGAGATACAAACTGTGATTTTGTTGTTGTCGTTGTTGCTGTTCAAGGTTTCACGACCTTTCAAATTAAAAGTACAAGCATTTTATTTTTTTCTGTTAAATTGTAAGGTGTGAGTGTTTGCAGCACACATGTTTTTTTTTTTTCTGGTTGCTCGTGTTTCCTGTTGTGTTGAGCCCTCAAGGCCACCGTAGATACAGTGCATAGCGTATACAATTTGCTGCAGTGCAAATTGTCAGCAGTGATATTTTCCATGTGTTGTGCAGGGGAGAGGATGTGAACGATTCCCTGGATGAAACAACATCTGTTAGAGCAACAGAACCATCTGAGGCTCCGCGTGTGACTTTCTCTTTGTTTCCAACACCTTTCGGATGGTTTGTTCCTGAGCTGAGTCTTGGTGTGCACTATCAGATGGCTTTACACGGTGTGTGCCGCCAATTAAGCCGCAGCCCGGGCTTTAAACAAACAAATAAATAAATAATCTCATCTGCTTCAAATGTGGAGCCTGAGCATGATCTAAATATCAAGTTCACAATTTCAATTATTGCACCACAGGCCCAGACAGCAGCTGCTGCTGCTAGAACCAGCTCCACAGTCTCTGTCCTTTTTTTTTCCACATATGGTTGTTCATATGTTCATGAGGTAGAAACTCGCTGGAAAAAGTCAAAGTTGCCTGTTTCATAAAATGCAATTAACTTAAATCGGTCTGAACTCATCTGACGCTCCTCACATCAGTCCATTAAATGACCACACAGTCACAGGGAGACATGACACCTCCACTTATTTCATAGAAAAATCATTTGTCCCCCTCAACTGACTACTCATCATGATAGTCTGGGCTCCTTCATCAAATCCAGTGTGAGTGACGGCGGCCAGGCCACACAGCAGAGCAGACAGTGTGTGTGTTCGAAACCGCATACTTCTCCTACTACTCGTACTACTCATACTAACGATTTGAGTATGCAGTATGTTCACACTGCGCAGTATGCGATTTGCAGTAGGCGAGAAGTTCCCGGATGCATACTAGATTAGGCCGAAATGTTGAGTATACATCATGAGGTCACTACTCATACTCAAACTACCCAAGATGCAACGCAACGTGACGTCAAGGACCGCCTCTTCCTTGCTTTTTTTTTTTTTTTTCTTTATTTAAGTGTTCAAAGTGTACAAAAAGTGTCAAACACTGACACATAACACAACACGAGAGCTGTTTCATATTCAGAAAGACAATGGATAAAATAAATAAATACAGCAAGGATCTCATTCAAATAAGTAGAAAATGAAGAAAATTAGACAAACAGAAACAAAACAAAAATAAATAAATATTGTCATGTCAATACATAGGTGTGTAATAATCACTGTTAACAAATTCCATTAAATGTCAGGAAGTACAATAAATACCTTTTCATAGTTTTCTAAAAAAGTTGTGTTCTTCTTATTTTTAACTAAGGCTAGGGATTTATAGAGAGAATTGAATTCAATTAAAAAATGAGAAAAGGTTGGTTTGGAGGTTGCAAACTTTTGCTTATGAATAAAGTATTTACCAAATAAAATGAAAAAATTAACTAAATACTGAAGACTCCTGTTCTTCTTATTTTCATAATAACATATAACATCTTTAAGGGAGAAGCAGTAGCTATGACATGTTTACATGGGAGAAAATATAAGAACACAAGTCTGACCAAAATTTCATTGTTACATTACATTCAAAAAACAGATGATTTAAAGTTTCTTCAGTATGGCCACAGAAAACACAGGAGCTGTCCAAATCTATAAATTTTGAAATAATCCCCAGTCCAGAGCAAGTATGATACAGCGAAGACGGTGGGCGGATCTTCGTCTCAGAGCAGGCAAAACTCTCCGGTAAGGCATTTTGAACGGGCAAATTCCGTTAACGGCACGAGGTCGGTCCAAACGGCGTTTCCAAGCTAGCCACAGTGGGGACAGGTTCACTTCCTGTTTATAAAGTAAGAGCACTGACTTCATTGTAACGGCTTTCTTTATGGTCAATTGCAACGGGTGCTTTATTTTGACACAGAAACCGGAAGTACAGTGCTCACTACGGCTGGTTTTACTAACGCCAGAGAAGTCCGACTTCGTCCGACTAAAATTGTAAATAGGTGTTATTTTGTCATTTTTTCAACACCATGGGGATACGAAGTAGTACTTTCTCGCCTGAAAATGTTTCAAATGTTGCTGAAGTTATATATTTACAGAGTTTAGAGCTTAAGTGAAATCAGCTTCAGGGCGGCTGATTTCGGCTCGGGCAGGAGCGAAATGCATTGTGGGTTATCATACAGTAGTACGCAGCAGTGTGAACGCTCTGCATACTGTATGATCGATTAGTATGTAGTATGGAGTATGGAAGTATGCAGTATGGAAGTATGTAGTATGGAGTATGTGGTTTCGAACACAGCCAGTTCATCAGGGAGAAAGTTAAACTCAAATTTAACCCACAGTTAAAGGGATAGTTCAACATTTTGGCAAATTGGCCCAATGCCATAATCCCTATAGTCTTAGGAGTAGGTTCGTTACCTTTAATTGTTAGTGCAAGCTACAGTATTTTTAGAACGGTGGAGCAGAGCCGTGAGCTGCTCAGAGCTACGCTACGGAGGCAATGTGCAGGTCACAACTGGTCCACCAGAGCGTTTTGGAGTTGTTGGATTGTGTATTTGATGAGTTTGATGAGCGAAACCAAGAAATCCCATTAGCCTAGGTAGCCTGGCACTGAGCAGCTCGCGGCTCTGCTCCTCCGTTCTAAAAATAGCTTGCAGCGACAATTAAAGGTAACAAACCTACTCCTAGGGTTTATGCCAATGGGCCAATTTGTGTTGAACTACTAATAAGCCAGATAATGTTTTCTGATGATGATGATGATGATGATGATACCTATAAAAAGGAGAGGTTGAATCTGGGAGTGACAGCTTTCCTACATCTAGACCAGCTGACCCCTGCTGCTGCTGCAGGTGTAGAGTTTACAATATGTCTTACAGCTCCTTCCTTTGTGTTTGTGTTTGTGCTATTACAACAAACCTTTTGTCCTGGTTCAATCCAAAGTTTCCTAAATCTTCCTGAGGCGGTGCTCCACTAAAGAGCTCCAGCTCCAGCAGATGAGAGTGTAAATGTCTCTGCTCTGCGTTTCACTGCTTGCTTACATCTCAGACCTTTACAACCGAGCCTCCTCCTTGAAATCCCCCCGTGTCCTTTATTCTCTGGCCCCTGTGCATCTGATCTTCCTTCCTGCTCCCAGGGCCCGATCGATAAGCAGGCGGTCCAGGAGCAGCCTGCCACACCGAGCCTTTGATATCAGTTAGCATGGCTTCCAGGCTGACTGACTGACTGACTGACTGACTGACTGACTGACTGACTGACTGACTGGGTTTGTGCGTGCAAGTCTGCTCCTCTGGGGGGAATGTCAGCCACCATGGCCGCCATTACACATCTGCCCACGGGAATGTCATGCTTTAACCCACTGCAACACATGTGTGTGTGTGTGTGTGTGTGCTGGAGAACATGTGTGTGCAGGGAGGACAGAGATGAAGTAGTGACTGTAAAATAATTGCATTTCCCTCACGGCAGAAAATAAGTTCTGCCTGGAGTGTCAGTGCAACACATTCACCACATCAACATGTTTCACCCATTATTGCCTCATCAGGGTTTTGTTGGTAATTGTTAGCTCTTGGTTAAAATATGACTTGAAAAGCACATTAGCACATTTTTTTTTGCTGAACTGGCCCTTTGGAGGTAATTAATTTAGAACAGGCTGCAAAGAAAAGCTTTATGTTTTTCCTTTGCAACATTTTGGAGATGTTCAGTTTGAGTCCAGACTGCAGAATTTGCACCGTTCGAACACGACCAGCTGCAAGACATTTTAACATTCATTTATTTAAATGCTCTGTGAAGGCGCACAGGGAAAGAGAAAGAGAAGGATGTAACCACAGAGCATTGTCCAATATAACACAGATTAATACCTTATGTTTTAAACAATAATGGGGAAATCGAGCTGGAAATGAGTGGAAGTGTTCTCCCAGAGGTCGGTGGAGTGCTAACATAAATGGATCAGAGGAAAACGACGAGTGCATTTTCAATCCCTGCACTAATATTCTGCAAGTGCCCTCTCCTAGATAATTTCTGACGGCAAATATTCGCTTTGCTTGATAAAGCATTTGCTTACCAGATACCTCAAGCAGCCGCTGTTCAAACCGTTCAAGTCTTATCGGCTGAGAGGAAGATGTATTTATTACACAGATGCCAAGAAACCTGCAGTATAAGACAGTGGAAACTCCAGACTTTGGCACAGAGACATTCATGATTAAAGAGAAGATTATTATTGATTATTGATGAAGTTGTGCACACATGTGGACTTCCTGAGGGAGACTCATGTGCATGGATGTGATGTTGAAGGTTATCAACTTCAGTACTTTATGGATTAACCACACCATATTGAAGCCAGCCAATAAGCACGCAGCATTCTTATAATAAGATGCAGATGATAAGCTGACTGGCTTTTTATTTCTATGAACACAAACATATGTGAGTGTGTAAAGTGAAGAGGTCGAGCTAGAATATAACATTAGTAATGAAAGGTTTCAGTAATTCTCTTTTGGTTCAACTTAGATGTGGTGAAATTGTTATTGAAAGATTTCTGAAGGATCCTCAGCTCTGCGAAGTACTGCTACTTGATGTAGATACAGTGTTTCTCTATTGAGCAGAAACTGTTGAAATACAATAGTTCAGAGTTCATACTGTCAGACAAAGAGCCTTAAAATGTAGTAACACAGCTGAATGGAGTGATGTTATTTGCAGCTCTGCCTGGTCATTTTCATTTTCCTGCTTTCCTGGACATCACTGTTTTGTCTCTTTTAATCACAGTTGACAGTTTTTCTCTGTGTGGATTTTGTGTCTGAACCAAACGTTAACATGATGTTTCAGTTCCTGGTCTTTGACGTCGGCCTGTGTTACAGTAAGTGTTTATCAGTAGATTCAGATCAGCAGCAGCAGTGATGGGGCCACAATGTGTTTTAGCCGCTTTGAAAACATACCCACAGAAAAACTAATGTTATTTTAAAGCAGAGGTGAGTGATATATTTGTGTTAATATAAGTCTTAAATAGTTATATCTTCCGACAGCAATCACTTACATAGAGTGTTTGGTCTGAAACACGGGTCTGTCAGTCACTCTGCTCTGCTCTGAGCCGAAGAGAAAACATTTATCGTATCCTACAGTTTTTATCCAATGAGGAGAGAGAACGGCATGCAGGGCTGTGTGTGCAGCCAAGGAACGCCGTGAATGTGGTGACGTAGCGACGAGGACTGTTATGGTGCGTTCAAGGAAACTCGTATTTTTCCGACGTGAAGTGGTACCAGTTCGATCTGGTACGAGTTCACCGGTCGGAAGTTACGAGTGGCCGTTATAGTGACTTTCACCGGTAAAACAGGTCGGAAAAACACGAGTGGGTTGCCTGGAACGCTACAAAGTCGTAAGTTGTGGCTTGAAGCTGTAATTTACGATTTCAAAAGCCTGCCTGGAACGCAGCATTAGCGAAAACGACCGGATCACTCACTTCTGCTTTAAGTGTTTTCCATATTTTGAACATTTTATTATACAATAACAATATACCAAACAGCCTTTTCCTTCTGTGCACTTTTTTTTGCAGCTGAAACATTTTTTTTTTCTTCAAAGTTTTATTTTTATGGAGGCAACTGAAAGCACTTGCTTAAGGTCAGGGGAAAACATTGTGATGGTGATTAAATATTGAAAAAGTCATCATCAGGTTGCCCTGCAGGAGAAGAAGGGAGAGACACATTGTTTTAAAGCCAACAACAGCCCGGGCCGCTGCCGCCGCCGCCATCTCCAGCAGCTGCAAAAAAACACAAAACATACTTGGTAAAACAAATGAGTACGAGGAGACGCACTGTCTGGTCTCCATATTTGAATTTGTAAACGCTGAAACTCGTTCTGTAAATTTCCCTGCTGATCTGGATTTACAAAATGGAAGAACAATAATTAAATCATGAATACTGCATCACCTGCTCTCGCCGGTGATTGGATTTATCTCGCTGTTGATCTCCTCAGCATGCTCAGCTCTTTGAGGGTCTTCTAAGGATATCGGTGTCACTGCAAGTTCAGGAGCCACTTTGATTGATCTTTTCTTTCTTATCACTAAATTATTAAGTGCTATATGTAGCCTATATATATATATATATATATATATATATATCAATGGCTGCTGCCATCTTTCCCACTACAACCGACTGCAGCCTGGATGCAAATATGAAAATCAGCAGATTCCATATTCTTCCCTCATTTTTCTTGTGCAGAAATAAAAAAAAAGAGGAGGAGGAGAGGAGGTGAGAGACGACAGGCGGAGAGGAGTTTGAAGTGGAGGGTTGTGTTTTCCAGCGGCCAATGGTTTATTGATCCTCGCGGTGCCTCTCCCTCTTTCCCTCTTCGCAGCATGGAGGAGTAAATTGGACTGTTTTCTTGTGCAGTGATTGACGTCTGCCTTCTGAGAGCAGTGTTTTCAAACTTTGCAGTCATATTTTCAGCCGACTGAGAGGATTTTTTTTTTTTTTTTTGCCGTAGTCCACTCTGGCATTCCCTGTTGAAAACGACACAATTCTTCGAGCGTCTGAGCCTGACAGGTGACGAGTGTTAAGCTAAACAACTTACAGTGCATTGTGACAACTCGACAACAACCACAACAACAGCAACAGCAAAAAAACAAAACAAAAGGAGAGGACGACAAATGGTTCTGCTGTCAGTGGCACAGCTCAGTGAGAGCATGAAATCATGTCTGGAGGGAAATCCTTTGTGTTTCCAAAAAAAAAAAAGAAAAGAAAGAAAGAAAGACCTAGTGGTGCTGCAGAGGAAGTGCAAAGGACGAGGCAGCAGCAGCAGCTTTGTTACTGTGGCCTTTGTTTGAGCGTCTCTGTGCAGACTGTGTGGTGAGGAACTGTCCCAGGACCTCGCCACGCTTCATGTGGCATTGTTTCATCCTCTCTTACTCTTTTATGAGATATCTCTTTATCCGTGGCAGCTGAACTTAAGAAGCAAAACGCATTTGTCAAATCGAGTTTAATCTCATTACGTCCTTGTGAATCCACACGAACGTCAGGACTAAAGATCTAAACTGCTCCATCAGGAGTGTGGTGATAGTTTCAAGGCTACTATAGTTAAAGTTTTCATTATGTTTTCATTTTTATTTAGTTTTTTAGTTTGTTTTTTTTACTTTCAGTTTAGTTCTAGTAAGTTCAACAAGTGATTTAGCAGTTTTAGTTTAGTTTTTATTTAGTTTTTTAGGTATCAGGAGAAACGCATTGATTTGTAGAAGCTTCTCCGTGAGAGCTGCGAAGATGAACTTTCAAATTTGTGTGATTTTTTTTCCATACAAATGTTCCCATCAGTCATCACCACAATACATTCACTTTTACATTCACTTTCTTCCTGGGGGGTCGTACTCAAAATAGTCCCATACTGGGCTGTGGCATTTTCTTCCTGCAACTTTAGCCAAAACAAAACTATTTTTTATCAAACATCGTCTTTGAAGCCAGAAAATGTGTTAAAGTCAGATGATTAAATCAGAACTAGGAATTCAAGTTGTTTTTCTGGATAATGTGAGTATGTTATGGGACAAAAACAAGCCCATAGTTGCATTATGTTGCTAGGTGACATCTAGTGGCCACAGGAGAGAAACGTGTTGGTAATTGAATGGATGTTGTGTTGCGCTGCGGCTGGATCCCTCATCCTGACTCTGATCCTTCTGGATGTTCAGCTGTTGATTCATATCTCAACATCTCCAATTAAAAATCAATTCCTATCACATTTGTTGAGTTCAAACATGCCTGCTAAGTTTTTGTCGGCAGTAGAAAGCTTTCCAAATGTATGATCCTTGAAATAGCCCCAGTGAAATATAAATTGCTGTGAAATTTCACTGCTGCTTCATTTGCACTGAGTCAGTTTCCTGTGGCTGTTTTGTCTCATTCAGTTCTGGCAACAACACAGACTGAAGCCTGGAATAAACAGTGTGTTCCTGTGAGTGTGTGTGTGTCAGTGTGTGTCTGCAGGGATAAAACTGAGCTTCATATTGTCTCATGGTGTCAGAGCAGGTGAAGATGATTGACCATCACCCTCAGCATCGACCTTATTAGGGATAAGCCATCGCAGTCATGATGCAGTCGACCTTTAACCCTGTCTGATAAAAACCGTGTTGAATAACATCAACCTTTAAATCTTATCTCTGCATCAGTTTCAAAAAAACTCAGGAAAAAAAAATGCTTTTGCTTGAATCAAGGACTCAAATTGTTCTGTCATAAATCGAACATTCAATGTGAAAGTGAACTTTAGAAAATTGAATGTTTAAATATGAAAAACAGACCTTGGGGTCTGACTTATTGTCCCGTGTATAGCTAAAGCTAAATTCCCATAATGCACTGGGAGTTAAACATTGCAAGTGTCACCCTTTAAACTCTCAAACTGAAGCTCCTGCACAGTCACAGACTAAATAATGAAACTTTTTCAGGGCTGAACACAACAAATGAACTGACATTGTTGTGGTTTCTCATTAATTTACCAAAGTTATTCAGGATTCAAATGAATTCATCGACATTTAAAACTTTCAATTTGTCCCAAAAGTTGGAGAATAATTTATTTGCACAACTCTTTCTCATCGTCGTGTCCAACCAGGTGACGTCCTCATCTATTAAAAAAAAAACTACGTCTTAGTGCTGACTCAAGTCTTGACCTGACTAAACCTCTCACATGGAGACCAGTCCCTCACCAGCCAATTACCAGGGGTTGTCTATAGTTCCCCTGAGAACCAATCAGCACACAGCATCACATAACCAACCCCCCCCCCCCCCCACACACACACACACCCAGACACAAACATGCTTCATCCTGCTGATCAAGGGCTCTGGGTTCATACAGTAATAACTCACCTCTCCTCACCCCTCCCTCCCTCCCCCAAACTCCACTCATTATTACACTCACTCTCTCTTTAGCTCCTGATTGAGAAATCTGCACTTTGTCTGGATGTATCTTCCACACACCATTAAAGGGCGACCTAATGAAGTGATCAGTATACCAGTGGTAATATCTGTGTCCTGTGAATAAAAACGGGTTTTCACTGAAGCATAAAGTTTTTGCTCATCACTGTTCATCCAGCTACTTTAATTAAAAAAAGAAAAAACATGGCTGAGCGCAGGCTAATGAGAGCCCTTAGCAACACACATTTTTCATTTGTAAGCACAAAGGAAACAGTCAGCAGTCTGCTCTGGTATTAATAAGAGCTTCATCTGTGCTGCAGATCTGATTTCTGTCCATGAGCTCCACATGAAATCTCCACATTTTCATTTTCCTTAAACACGACACACTGCAAAAACACAAAATCTCACCAAGAACATTTGTCTTAATTCTAGTCAAAATGTCATTTCTAGTCAAAACAAATCTCATTTTACTTAAAATAAAACCCATCACATTAAAAAGTAGCTTGTTTTTAGACACTTTTTTTTAACTTCTTTCAAGCTGTTTTTCACTTGAAATAAGTAGAAAAATCTGATAGAGGGGCAAGTTTTTCTTTCTTATTACAAGCACAAAAAACTTGTTTGTTATTGAAACAAGTGAAAATTATATAATAACAAGTTAATTTTTAGGTGATGAGTCTCATTTTAAATGGAAAGAGTATTTTGACTAGAAATGAGACATTTTGACAAGAAATAAGACAAATATTCTTGGAAAGATTTTGATTTTTTGCAGTGCATTAACTCCATTTACAGTACTGCATATTGGTTTACTCTCCTTTTCTGCATTTAGATCATTCCTCTTAAACAAATGGTGCTTCTCTTATTAATATCAATTATAAAATCATAAATGTGAACGGAGCGTTTTTTGTTTTTTTGTTTTTTTTCCTCGTGAGCACGCACCGTCCACACAGTCAGCCGCGCATGTTGTTGATAAATCGCTGGAAGAAGTCGAGCTCTCTCCGACAGCACAACTGTGACCACGGAGTATTAATCACAGCAGGACAGATTATTAGCCGTCCGCCATCCATCTTTTTCCCCGCCGGTGACATTGCAGGGTCTATAGGCAAACAATGGGTGTGTTGGTTTTATCCACAAACATGCTGCGTGTTATGAGGCGGCGGCTCCATTGTTGTTATGGATCTTTGGGCGTATGGAGCGAAGAGCCTGGAAAACCCCTTTTCTTTCCAGCTAAAATTCAAGTCTTCTGTGTATAAAAGAGTTAATTGTGTCTTTGTTTGTCTTGCAGCGTCTCCGACCGTCCCTCCGCTGCACTCGGAGCATTTCAAACCCTGTCATGAGAAGGACCTGGCCTACTGCCTGAACGGCGGCGAATGCTTTGTCATCGAGACGCTCAGTGGGCCTCACAAGCACTGCAAGTAAGTGATCATTTAAATACCTCCTCCTCCTCCTCCTCCTCCACACCTTCCTATTTCCATCCTGAACGTGCAAATGTCTGTGTCTCTAATGAAATAGCCAGTTAACCAATGAAGTATCATGAAGGCCTATACCACCAAACACACATCAGACACCACCGCCGCTGCCGCCGCACCCTGCAGGTTTTGAAATTATTGCCTCTGAAGAAGGAGCAATTTGCCCCTTAATGGGGGGAGATGAGCTGCTTGGATTTACAGCAGTTAATGGATTCAATGGGTGACCTAGATTTATGGCCGAAGAAGCAGAAGAAGAAGAGGAAGAAGAAGAGGAAGACAACACAGCGTCTATAGAAAGTTCTCAAACCCGCTCTCAGCATAATCCACTTCTCTGCTGTTAATTGGTACAGTACATCCCAGCAGTCACAGTCAGCTCAACGCTCTGTGTCCATGTTGTTGCTTTGCTGCCTGTACGTTTACATAGGAATTCATTAGTGGATTAATGATTATTTGGAGGGTTAAGGTGCTTTAACATACATTTTATTTACCTTTCGCTGGGCTTCAACCACACAACTTTTACTGTGAACTGTCCCTTTAACTCTCAGCTGGGTGCAGATCTATAGGAGCAGCAGCCCGCCGCCTCTGCAAACACTGTGACAAACTGTATGGAAAAGTGAGGGGAATTTTCTGCAGCTCAGTGGCTGTGCAGCTGTGCATGTGTATATATGCATAACCTGTGTGTGTAGGCGTGTGCGTATGAGTGTGAATGCATGGGTGTCACCATCCTATGTGTGTGTGTGAGAGTGTGTGTGTCTTAGTTGTCCCAGATTTGAGAGTAGAGCTCATGGGCTCTTAGCCTGTTCAAATGTGGGGCCCTTTACTAATTAAGTCCCAGAACAACTTCTTCCCAAACCTAACCGCAGGACTTCCACCCGACCTGTTTTTCAAAGAGTCTGTTTTGCCTTCTCTGGGCTACAAGTATACATCCGTTCAAGTGTGTGTGTTTGTGTGTGTGTGTGTGTAGATTATAATGAGGGATGTGTTTTGGTTCGGCAATGTGAGGGAAAGTCACCGAATGAAGAATATATGGACAGAATGTAAAAGACATACACACATACACACTGTACATCCTCCTGCAGGCCTATGGTCACACCTCCTCCCTGTCTCTGACCTGATCTTTAAACATGTGTATTTTAGGTGTGTTAACTCCCTGATTTGCTCTGAAACACATGCAGGTGTAGGTGGGCCTCCTCACGGTCGTACGTTTACACACACACACACACACACACACACACACACACACACACACACACACCGCCGTCGTCCACATGACTAAGTGACAAATCTGCATAGCTGCGAGGGGCTGCAGCTCTGCAGACGTGAGATGGATATTAATGAATCAAACTCCTGCTCCGTGAGGCTGCGTTTTGTTTCGGGGACAGACGAGACAATTATGTCTCTGCAACATAAAGCTACCTTTGCTGTCTGTCTTTCTCCAGCTCTCTGTCCTGAAACGAGTGCATATATTATATATGCATGTATTTAAGGAAGCCAGGAAGCCGGCAGGATATCTGTTTGATGAAGTGAGTGCACTGAGAGTTACCTTGCTTTTATCTGTCCTCTTCAGTTTTCCAGCGTACGACGCTCTGTGTGATCCAGTCAAAAGTCAAACAGAGTCCACAAAAGCACAAGCGTCTGATTTTTTTTAACATTTTTTTTTTTAAATTTCATCACAGAAAAGTGTTGATAGTTGAAAAGAGGAAGGGGAGAGCAGCAGAAAACAGAGCGAGGCCGAGGTGTACTGTAGGTGTAGGTGGTGGACGTCGAGGAGAGTCGGAGACAAGGAGGGGGGGAGGAGGAGGAGGTTAGCTCGCTCGCTCCCGTTGCCATGACAACGCAATCTGTGGACAAGCAGAGCTGCTGAGGAGCAACAAAAAAAAATATACGGCGGGACGGCCTTGAACACACTGTCTGTGCATGTTAATGTGCAGAGAGAGAGATGTGCACAGAGTTGATCTCTGCTGCTTAATCGTGTGGCAATGAGCTTTTCTAAAGGAAAGATATGGACCATCAAACAATATGCCATCTGCTCCGAATCGGAATAACAGCTGGTGTGATCATGCAGTAAAACTACGAGGTGTGTTTAGTACGTAACTTTAAAAAAAAAAAAACATTTAGAGTTTATAAAGGGGGTAATATAGTATTTTAGACTTTGCAACTGAAACTAATGAGTCAGTCTTTTTCTGGAGTCAAACTTGGTGTGAATATTTAATGAACACATGTCGGCTACTCTCACTGACTGAAGACCGGAGAGTAATATATCAGAAATATTTACTAAAACCAAGGTCTTCAACGCTTTTCAGGCCAATGGCCCCCAAACTGATGGAGAGATGGAGCACGGACCCCCTACTATGAACAGGGGTGGCCAAACTTATTTGGCATATTTAAGAGGTTTCCGTTGTTTTTGTTGAATTGGCCATAAATCATCATTATGCTCCATAAACCATAGAATAGAGCCAAGGGAGCCATCATAAGAAGATTCAGGTCGTTTTCTTTACAAAAAACAATCTAGGCCTATTTCACACAGTCATGTTCCTTCACAGAAGAAGTCTGGAGCTCAAACCCATCGAGCAAATGTGAGGCGAAATGGAAAATAAACTGGACAGATCTATTCTACATTTAAAGAAAAACCTTTTGAGCAGAAGGAGGCATGATGGGAAAACATTAGAGTTGAAGTTCTTAGGAAATGCATTGTCGCTATGCCAGAGAAATGTGCTGCTGTAATTGCTGCGAAAGGTGGACATCCCAAATATTAAAGTTAAAAAAAAATAAACAGTAGGACTCATCTGATTGTGCTTACACTGCAAAAACTCAAAATCTTTCCAAGAATATTTGTCTTATTTCTTGTCAAAATGTTTAATTTCTAGTCAAAACTAATCTCTTTTCACTTAAAATAAGAATTATCACCTAAAAAATGAACTTGTTTTGCAAGTGTTTTGTGCTTGTAGTAAGAAAGAAAAACTTGCTCCACTATCAGATTTTTCTACTTATTTCAAGTGAAATTATGCTTGAAAGAAGTTTAAAAAGTGTCAAAAACAATCAAATTTTTAATGTGATGAGTCTTATTTTAAGTATAATGAGATCTGTTTTGACTAGAAGTAAGACAAATTTTCTTGGTAAGAGTTTGAGTTTTTGCAGTGTAGAACTGAATAATTATGAAATTAAATCATGTTTTGGAGGCAAAAATCTGGTATTTTCAGATTCATCAGCTGTTATAATAATTTAGACGGTTCCTGTATATTGTATAGGATTGTGTTTTACATTAAATTGGGTCTATAGAGTCATGTATAAACGTACCTGTTGAAGATATTACCAAGATTCCTCACTGAAGAAGCACTGGGCTACAGTGTTGTTCATCCGACACGCTGCTGCCAGACTTTAATTTATCTCCAGCAACAAAAAAAAGAAAGAGGGATTTCACCCCCGGCTCAGGATCAATGTATAATCTGATCCAATTTATGTTTACAACAAATTGAGACAAATCAGGTTGTAAAAGCGTGATCAATCCAGACGTTTAATGGGGATAGATTGAGCCAGTTTGTGGCGTTATTTGTCACAGAATTAATCATTTTTATTTGTCAGATGAAACTTGATCCCTTTTTCGCAACGATTTTTTTTTTCTTTCTTTCCCAAAGACTCATAACTCAAATATCAAGTGCCATTCAAGAGCACGTTGTAAAACAAGTGCTGGGATTGTCCCCCAGAGCGCTGTTTAGTGCTGTCGGTGTGCGACAGTTGTTTTTGTCAACCTGCGGGGACGGATGGATGCAGAGAGGGGAGGGGATCCACACACACACACACAAACATGTCCTATACACACATGTACACACACCAATTCTCATTGCTTTGGGCAACACAGTCAGGCATTCAATCATTAGTGCTCAGCTAACCAGTAAATTAGTCAGAGTGCTAAGATAATATTTTCAGAACATGGCGAGAGGCCAAGTCGCTCAGTTATTAAAAAAAAAAAAAAAAAAGTGTGAAAGTGTGCGATGCTGAAATTGATTAATTACTTTTTAAGCTTAGCTGGATTTTCCCAAAGAGAACAAAAACTCTAATGATAGTTTTAATGTAATTACCAGTTCAAATAGTGTCTGTTTAAGTATCTCCCCTTCCCCCCCTGTTCGCCCGTGTGCTCTTTACTCTCGTCTCTGTGGTCGGACAGTGGATCCTCCTCCATCCATCCAGCTTCACCTCCTCCTACTGTTTATTTATTCCGTCTTCTGAGGTACAATGAATTAGATTTCCTGCTGTGTTATTTATTTATTTCCTTCCGTCCTTCCCTCCCTGCTGGGGTGACCGAGCGGAAAAGCCCCGGCCTCGTTATCAACAAGGTGCCGGGGTCTGAAGCCCCCCGTCTCATTGCTGCTCCTCGGCAATAGAAAAGCCAATCTCACCTGGCAGGTGGAGGCGATGCTGGTTTTTGGAAGAGATCCCTGTAAAAAAAAAAAAAGAAAAGCCACAGCCAATGAGACCATGAGGCTGACACGGAGCCTCTCTGACACGGAGGGGGGCAGCAGGGGCAGATATATGACACGTATGCAAACACAAATCTTGGCACAGCTTGTGTGTTGAAGCTACAGTGTCAGGCCCAGACTGTGTCACCAGCTGAGGCTCCTTTTTTCTTTTTTTTTCGGGAAGAAAATCCTCCTGCAGGGCCGGAGCAGCAGATGTGACTGATCTTGCTAAAAGTTTCATCTCCTCATGGTATGAAGATCTTGAGTGGAGTTGATGTGCGGTTCCTGACTCAGCTCAGGGTCTTTGTGAATGGAAATAGTGTTTGTTTGCTAAGCTGAAGGACAGAGTCATTCAGCATTCATGTCAGTCATGTGCCACTTCTTTCCCCTCCACATTCACCCTCTCTTCCTGTTCTTGATCATTCAACTGAAAGGCCTTTAAGATAAATAATAAAAGACAGATATTAAATGCAAAGAAAAACATCTGATTTTGCTCCATCCGTCTGCCCTGCAGCTAATTTTCCTGATGAGCAGAGATGTAAATTGAGTTGAGCTGACACTTTATCAGTGTTTTTCTTAACAAAAAAATGATCCAATTATAATTTTTATACATCTCCATCACAAATGAGCAATGCACAACTCTGCTTTGGTTTCATAAAGTTCTGTGTGAATGATCCTGTATATGTGGCGGCCGAGTCTCTTGATAAAACACCAGTTGCTGAGTTTGTTGGCACAAAGTACAGAAGCAGCTCTGGGGAGAGAAGGTCGTGCAGCAGACAAACCACTTCTTCTCAGAGTGTAATCCTCCTTCCCTCGCTCACAATCCTCCTCATCCTGCCTCCCAGCTCTCTGGACTCCAGCCTCTTCCTTCCCGCTTGACCTTGGGCTTTCCCAAAGTGCTCAGCAGCTCCAGCAGATTGACTCAGGCCCCATGGTGCTGTGGTGTCAGGGGAAGTGGGTGTGCTCTTATAATTTAGCGAAGGATTGACACCCTGTGTAAAAAAAACAGCGGTACACTCTGCCTGTATATTTAAAGGGGACATATTATGGAAACATTACTTTTTGAAGGCTCTTTAACATAAATGTGGGTGTTTGTCTGTAATTTTCAGGCTCCCTAGATTGAAATCCACGTGGTTTTACGAGCTGTTTTCGCAGTTGTCTGATAGTAATGTAACAAGTTTTTGAATTTGCATATACTACCACCTGGGGTAGGTATCAGGGGAGGGGCGGGGCAAGCAGTGGTTCATTTGCATTTAAAGGGACAGGCACTGAAACCAGCCGTTCTGAACAGGGCTGTTTTGAGAGGATGAAAAGAGCTGTGATGCTTGATCCTTGGGGTATTTTGACCGAAGCATGTCACAGACATGTCTTTAAGACACCTAGGAACTATTTTAATTTGTGTAAATGGGGCAGAATATGTCTCCTTTAATTCATATAGTAAATGAGTCAGTTGTATTTGCAAACAGTCATTTAACTTCTGCTGCTTGACTTCAGGTGCAGTTTGTTGTTCCTCGGTCTGTGCACACATGAGAGTTGGATGAGTGTCTGACTGTCTAACCTTGTAAATAGTCGCTGAGCCAGAAGTTTATTTTTCTAAATTGTGTCTTGGTTTTCAACAGATGTGCAGGTCAGATTGTGTCACCTTTTCTTTTATCAATTGAATAGAATTTGTCAAGGGGCCGTTTGCAGATTTTACCGCTCCTGCACAGACCTGATGCAGGAATAAGGATATATGAGATAAGGTATATGAAATGTAGCCTGAATATCTCAAGAAATGGTTCTCCCGCCCCCCAAAAAATGAGAATTCAGTCGATATCTGTACAACGTAGTATTACCTCAACGTCACATTAACTTCACAGGATCTGTGGTTGGTTATAAACCAACAGGACAGGTTGGAGACAGGGAATATTTAACTTCCCAGGACGGTGAACTGGAGGCAGGAGCTGCATCTTCTCTGTCTCTGTGGGTAAAAAAACAACAACAATAGGTTTGTAGAATATAAACAATGTGCATCAGAGGGGATTTAATACCAACAGTATATACAATATATGCCCTATAGGTGTGTGCTATACAACTGCTGGAGCCACAGTAGGTGCAAAAGAGCAGCTGCTCAGTGGAATACATAATGTCACCTTCCACTGTTGTACACACACACACACACCCACTGGCAAGCCAATTAACAAGAAGCATGCATGAAATTGAAAACATGGCAGCAATAACACACCTCTAAGCTGCCAGCAAAACAAGGAGATTACATGCGTCTGAGAAATGATAGGCACTATACACTCATCTATACATATGCTGTTGAAAAAATCTCTGCGGTCGTTCAGTCGCGTTGAGCTCCGGTGACCGTGAAGGTCGTTACGTATGATTCGCTTAATTTTCATAGTCGTCAAAGCGCTCGGTGACCCCCCGTCACCCTTCGGGCCCCGTGGACGGCGCCTGTCATCTCGGAGGAGACGGCTCCCATCAGGATCGAGGTGGTCGCTCATGACTCTCAGCTCTCTATTGATTTGCAGTGACCCCCCCTCCCATCCCCTCTTCCTATGGCGAGCTAGTCACCATAGGAACCTCTGCTCTATAGGGGTCAAGCATTCAGGCCTGTGCACCACACACGTGCACAGTCGTTCCCATAGATACACTGCAAAAACTCAAAATCTTACCAAGAATATCTGTCTTATTTCTAGTCAAAATTTAATTTCTAGTCAAAACAAATCTCATTATACTTATAATAAGACTCGTCACATTAAAAAGTAGCTTGTTTTTGGACACTTTTTACATCTTTCAAGCATATTTTCACTTGAAATAAGTAGAAAAATCTGATAGTGGATCAAGTTTGCACAAAAACTTGCTTTCACTGGCAGATTTTTCTACTTATTTCAAGTGAAAATTAGTTTGAAACAAATGAAAATCATTTTTAGGTGATGATTATAATTTTAAGTGAAAAGAGTTTAGTTTTGACTAGAAATTAGACATTTTGACAAGAAATAAGACAAAGATTTTGAGTTTTTGCAGTGTTCAACTGTAGACGTCTCTCTGAGTCTATTACATCTTTTCCTTTTGTCACTGTGAAGTCAACTGGACCTGCCACAGCTTCTCATCCAAACTCCACTGACTTCTTTCTTTCTTTTTTTTTTTACATGAATCTCGAATGCCAGATTCCTCCAAACATCCAAAAACCACCAAATCAATGTGAAATAGCTCGTGGATATACTGTGCATATGCAAAAACCCATGAGAAATCGCTAAGCTACAGTGTCAGGGTCGAGCAAACTCAGAATTAAAAGTGTGTAGCAGTGAGAGAGAGAGTGAGACTGTCGCTGTCCAAGGTCCTGAAGTCTGTCCTCTGGGTGTTTTGGAGAAAAAGACGTGCAACCAACTCACACAACAACAGCAGCAGCATCAGCAGCAGCACATGTGTTCGTCACCCCGAGAGACCCAGAAACATCCCTGCAGAGAGGAGGAGTGGAGCAATGTATGGCGGGGTCACTGAATCCTGTGTGTGATATTGTTTCTGACAGCAGGAATTTACCTCGACAGGAGAGCGCCTCTGGGATGAGGGCGTGTCAAATGGCCATGGTGTATAGAAAGCTGCAGTGCACATTTGCGTCCGTGCATGTGGGGGGGAGCGTGCACGTGTCTGTAAACAGGAGCAGCATAAAGGTGTATAATCATTACAGGATAAAAGAAAAGTGTGATCTGCCCTTGTCTTCTCTCAGAAAACCATCTGGTTGCTGTTGGAAATGGAAAATACCTTTTTTTTTCTCACTCATTCTCTCGCTTTCTTCCTCTCTCTCTCTCTCTCTCTACCCTGCACTCCCTGCCTCGTTCTGTTTTCCTCTCCTCCGTCTCTCCTCCTCTCCGTCTATCTCTCTCAGCCCTCATCGCCATCTGTGCGATAATAATGGCACACCAGTGGGAGTTCGACTGGTGTCTCTCTGACAGTAATAAACAAGGCTGATGCCGTGGCATGCTTTCGTGGTGGGAGAAAATTAAACAGATAAGAGACTGCATATTATGGCTAGAAGGCAGAGCTTTCGGTGACTGAATCCTCCAAGATGCAATGAGAGGCACTCAGCATGGGTATGGAAAACAGAAGCTGGGGGGGGGGGTGAGGTGGTGGTGGTGGTGGTGGGGGGGGGGACAAATAGAAAGCAGGAAACAGGCAGTGAGAGCGGTGACACGGTGACTGAGAGGAGTGGAGTGTGTGAGCGATGGAAGCCAAACGACAGTAAGTCACTGTGTGCTGATTTAATTAGCACACAATGAAGGCTTAATGATCTTTTGGCACCTCAGCCGGGTTGTTATATAAAGGGAAGTCAAATTAGTGCAGACGAATCAGCTGTCATTTCTTTTTCAGTTTTTTTTTTTTTTTTTTTTTAATCAGTCTTAATTTTTCATGATCTTGTTTCTGAATAGAAAAAGAAACAAATGTGAAACAGTGGCTTCAAGGCTGCACAAAGTCATAAACATGTTTGAATTAACAATAATTAGACTCATGTTCAGTTTTCAGTCTGTTTTAGCTGATTGTTTTGGTTTTTGCAGCACATACGTTGTTTTTCTTCAGTCTAACTGCTCTGTCATAAAAGAAATTAAAAATAGTCAAGTTTACCAACAGACAGATAACAGCACACAGTTTGTATTAATATCTGCATGTCTACGTGCTCAGACTATGTGGACCTTCGATAATCTCCCAACATAAACATCCTATAAGTTGTTTCTACAGGCAGTTTATTACGACCTATAGTTACTTTTTTATTGTTAAGCATCATCCATAATAAAAAATAATAATCACTTCATTTATAGAACACCTTTAAAAACAAGTGCTTTAACATAAAATCCAGAAGACACAAGAGCACAACGAGAGAGGATGTTAAATAACAGCGACATATAAACCCATAAGAACTTAATCAAACAGCCACGGCGCACCAAAACAACATGTATACAGCTGACAGAGCCCTCTAGTGGCCACAGGAAGAATGACAGGAGCAAAGACGAACTGGCAAGGCAAGGCATCTTCATTTATATAGCGCATTTCGAATCATACCAAGGCAACTCAATGTGCTTTACAGAAAGACAAAACATTAAAAAAAGAAGCACCAAAAAGAGGCCCTGGCATTTTTGACAGAAAGAGGCCACACATTACACAAACACTATATATAAACATACATATAGCACGGATCATAATGATAATGAGAAAAGAAAATGCATTGATCTCTAAAAACCAATAGCAGAATTCGAACCCAGACTAGTTCTTTATCATAGGTCAAGTTATACACTGCCCTTACCCCCATTCATTACTGTGTGTAGATTTGGCCGGCCGTAAACAGCTGGCCCCAACCAACCTTTTTTTTTTTTTTTTTTATGCAGCCACATGAGCACGGCCACCTAGGTTGCTTCTTCACGCGCCAGCTTTTCCGCGGTAGCATCATTACGTGGCCGTTGTGGCATTTGACCATATTGCCCTATGGCCAGTCCGTCCCTGTTTGTGTATAGTGTGAACTTCAGGGTCAACAAAATCCTTCAGACTCCAGGCTGCTGACATTTGACCTCAACGATTATAGATATATAGACATATAGATATATAGCCTCATGTTAACTAACCATATCCACAAATGTCCTCTGACCTAGTGCCTAAAACTATACCAAGTAGTTTACATGAAATTTACCACTGTTGGTGGATTTCCCGTTGCTGTAGCGACGCTACTGTAGTTCAGAGGCTCACTCAGTGACTTGCACGGCACCCGCCCTGCTGAGGTAAACTGGTGCTGGTATCTGAGTAGTGAGTGATTGTGAATTTTCTCATGCCGTCTTCCCAGACTTTCCTCCAATGCCTCAACTTCCCATCGATTCGTATCGACGTCTTTGTCAGTTTTAATTAGCGAGATTTAACAAGTTTAATTGTGCAATTGCATTAGCTCACTCAGTTTGGTAAACAGCACAGGGCATCCAATTAAGGCTCTATCGCAAACACACACTTATAGACTGTGTGTATGTGTGTAAGAGACATAGCACTCTAGATATGCTCATTTACCGACTGAGGCTGTTGTCAGTTGTTGCATTACACAAGTTTAACAACACGTGATTTTGACAGAACATGACAGTAAATAGAAAAAAAATTGAGACGTACACTGCTGCTGCTGGTTGATCCCTGAGAGCTTAATAATAATTGTCACATTTAACACTGTTATGAAAAGTTATACTTAGACAAATTACAATCATTAATCACAGAGACGTTTTCCTGTGAATAACCCTCTCAGCCTGTGGCCGTTGGACACCGATGGTGCCGACTGCAGGATTTTAGAGGCGACTTGATAAAGAATCCCCTGAAGCAGTCAGATATGATATAGTATGGAGTCTAAGTATTTCAATTCTTGGTCTTAATATTAATATTATGATTTTCACGATTCCCCCCGCAGAGATGACACTAAGGCTGTGGCACTGAAAAAATATATATTTTGCACAACAGCAGTAGTGGAATAAAAATAGACTTTCTGCACTGAAATAATTGATTGATAAAACTACAAAGTCAGAAGTGTATAAATGAACATTTGCTTTGGATGAATAATGATGTAGGCTACATTAGCATTTTTTACTCAGTGTTGCAAACTGTATCGCTCCTGGATAATATGTGCTAGAAAACTGGGCCTGTTGCAGTCATGAGCATCAGATAATTATCTTTTAAACTTATTAACAGTTAAATATTTAATTTCCCCCCTTTTTTTAAATCAGCTGCCTGTCTGTAAGTGTTGCTATCGCTACACAGACACGTTGGTTCATGTTGTTTCCGTTTCACCGTGGCAGCACGTAGAAACCTTATCTGCAGCCTGTGCATCACTTCATGCACATGAGCATGCATTATGAGCTCCACTTCAGTTTAGAGTAGAGCTCTGTGGATTTGCATAATCTCTGCACAATGCCGCTCAGCGTGACTTTGGACCTGCTGATACGTCTGTGGAGTCAAAAGAAAAGATCAAATTTAATTGTGCAATCAATATATTTATTTAGCATCTGCTTTTCATTTTGCACGACGCTGTTTCCCAGTAAATGTGCAGTGAATAATGTGCAGCCCTGTATGTGTTTTTTTGTTTCTTTGTTTTTTTTTTTTCACCGCTCCGTAGTATCCGGAAAAATCAGGAACGTTTTCATGGAATGGAAACGCAGCGAGTGTCGAGGTGGTCGAGATAATTTCACTTCCTGCTGTGCCTTTGAAGTGAGTGACAGCTCAGGGTGTATTTCATTACATAACTGTAAGTGATGTGAATCAGTGAGGGGAGATATGGGAGGACATTTATATTCCAACACCCACACAGCCGCTTGCCAGCTCATGCTTAGCACAAACATGCTATGGTGCAGTACATGTGTAACAGACTCACACACAGACACACACACAAACTGAAAATCTTCGACGGGTCGGTCCAAACCTGTCAGCGACGCCCCGAGGTAACGGAGGAGGAGACCTGACCGTGACCTGCCGGTGAAAGACAAAGGCAGGAGGCATGAAGAGGAGGAAGGTGAGGGACAGATGGGATTACTATATGACGTGTGTGGCACATCAAAGGTGGAAGAAAATTCCAGTAATATTCTCCGTAATGACGCACAAATACACACACACACACATACAAGCTCAGGATGCGTACAGTAACAATACTCAGCGGTGAAGCAGAGGTGAAGTGAGCGAGGAGATAGCGAGAGGACACGGGGAGAAGAGCGAGGAAGTGGACATGCGGTAATTTGGTGATGTTCCTAATCAAGGCATCCCTTTCAAGTCAGCAGGTTTGATGTGTTAATGAGATGCAAATGAATGCAAATGAACCCTCCTTTTTCCCTCCAAAACTCTGACTGACTTTGCAGTTGCATCCTCCTGCAGGATGGAGAACTCTGAGTAAAAATGTGTGTAGGAGAGCAGCTCGGTGGTGTACGATTGTTTCTTGGTTGTGTTTTTTTGGTTTGTTTGTTATATAAGAAAAGAAAATGAGAGAAAGTTTGAGGCCGGACACAAAGTCGGTGTAATTTCCCACTCCTATACCTCAGGGAATCACCCCCCCCCCCCCCCCCCCCACTGACTGAACTGTGGCACAGGTGGATTTCAGCAAGCACCAAGAGAGAGAAAATTAATGTGACAGTAAAAAAAAAAAGAGGAAGACGGAGAGTAAAATGTATTTACATAAAGGATTGCTGAGGAGAGAAGAAAGGGAGAAACAGCGAAGGAGGGAGGGACCGAGATTGAAAGAGACAGAGGAGGGACAATAGAAAAGAGAGAATAACTAAAAGACAAGCTGTGTCTGCAATATTAAGCAGAGGCTGGAGTCCCAGTGCTACCTGGGAGCTACGGCAGCCTGCTGATGTATGTTTTTACTGTAGTGCACTTCACTCTGGGATGGCAACGACGCCCTGAGCTCACATACGGTCTGTCTGTCTCCTCCACTCTGCCTCTTAACAAGAAGCACACAGCCTTCTGTCATTGTATTGTGTGCTGCAGAAGAGTGAGGCTTGATTACACACACACATGTAAGCAAACATGTGGCACATGTAGCCCACAGCAAAGCAGCCACACACACACACACACACACACACACACACACACACACAAAGGCTTTGCTGACATCATGTAATAAGGACAGGATTTGCTCCTCCTCCTGCTCCTTGTGCACCTAAAGCCTTCATGAATATTTAACACTTTCCCATTTTAAAATCGAGTCAAGGTCACGGACGCACTGACACTAAAGCTAATGGCCGTTTTGACATCTTCAGTGTGAGGCTGTGTAATTGTCCTATTAGGCTGCTTTTCTCCAATTACTGACAATTATATTGTACCTGGAAAGTCGGACTGTCTGTTCAAGTGCTGCTGGTTTACTGTAGTTCATCATTTTAATGCAGCTGACTGTCTTTACAGGGTTTTTTTTTTAGGTTGTTTTTAGTATATACACACTAAAAACAGTTGGGTTAAAAAATAACCCAATTTTAACCCAACTGCTGGTTCAAATAAGGACAAACCCCTTTTTTGGGTTAATTTTAACCCAACAGGTTGGGTTATCCTTTTTTTTCTTTTTCTCTTAACCCATTGGGTTAACAGTTTGGTTGTTAAAAACTACAGAGAGTGCTCCAAACTTTTCTACCAAGTGACACCACTGTCACAGAAATGAATGGCAGTGGTGTCACTGGTTTACAAGTTTGGAGCGCTCCCTGCAGACCTAGATTGAAAAGTGGTTAAGTGGTCCTCCAAGTACAATTACTTATCATTAGGACCTCTTCAAAAGAGAAAGAAAACTTTCTTGATTGATTATCTTATGTTTTAACATAAACCTATTAAAAGTAAACACTTGTAAAAAAAAAAAAAAAAAAAAACCCAGGAATTGGGTTAAATTCATAGCCTATAACCCTGAAATTTGGTTACACAATAACCCCAAAATTGTACCCAACACCAATAACTCAGAAATTGGGTTACAGAGATAACCCAACATTTTTTAGTGTGTATAATCAGAAACATTATGTTCCTGTCGAGGATGGTGACACATGGTGGAAAACTCCAGAAATAGCTGCAATACCTAAGGTCAAGAAAGACCTTTAAAAGGAGAAAAAAAATGAAATTACAAGCTGTCAATCTTCCTATCAACACCGTGTCAGTGGTCATGTGACGTGGTGCCCTTTAACTCTGAACCCGTGACAGTTTGTTCAAGTGTGCGACAGTCGAGTACAAATAAAAGTGAGAAAGTTCAGAGAGCGAAAGCGGTTCCACAGTAAAACTCTAAGTACCCAACAACACACTGGAGGTCTTGGGAGCTGAAGTGCACATTCACACACCAGGTAGAAGAGAAGTGAGACTGAGAAAGTGTTTAGGTTTAGAGTTCACCCACACTTGATGTTCACTACTACTGTAATGCAGTTTCAGAGCTATAGAGCTGACTGTTCCCCCAGACACAATAAAAACCTGAGTTAACTCTGGAAATAAGAGTTAGTTTCACCACCATGTGCAGGATTTACAGTTTCCTCACTCTCACTTTGCAGCACCAAGACAAAAGCAGCACACACAGTAACCTTTATTAAGAATGATGCAATATGAGAGCTGTAAAATAAGACTCCTGACTCTACGAGAATAAACAAATCCAAAAAATGATCCCAGAGAGTTCCTGTAATATGGGCGACGTTTCGAATCAAGTGAGAGTAAAATTACTGCAGCTTTTTTTTTTCATGATGCAGAGAGAAAATGAGATTAAAGATATTAATAGCAGCAATATTCAGAGAAAAACAATAGTGGAACATTTTAATGCTGCTTTCATTGAATCGGTAAGAATAAATAAACATTAGGCATTAAGTCATAACCACGTTTTTATTACATTTGAGTCCCAGAAGCTGAAGGTTTTATGTATTAATGTTAGTGGCTATACTAATAATAATAATAATCATAATAATGATAAATTCCAACATGATTTGTTTCAATTTAATCAATAAATTAAGCAGACATCTCAGATTATTTCCAATCAGTGCTCCTTAATCTGCATTCATTGTGTTTCTTATTCCCTATAATAGTTTATTAGGCTGTGTATTTGTATTTGTGTGTGTGTTGTGTTTATGTGTGTGCACACTAAACACAGCTGGCTAATATTGAAGCCATTATATTTCTTTTTCCCTTTTTTTTCTTTTTTTTTTTTTTC
Source organism: Trachurus trachurus (assembly GCF_905171665.1). NCBI lineage: Eukaryota > Metazoa > Chordata > Actinopteri > Carangiformes > Carangidae > Trachurus > Trachurus trachurus. The sequence continues at coordinate 6,627,545 of NC_139906.1, forward strand.
TGTTTTCCTGCCGGGCCGGGCCGCGGCTGCAGAGGCTATTTCAGGGCTGAAGCCCCATAATGCTTTGCTCCGGGGCTGAGACTGAGCACAGAGGAGCGTTTCCATCCTCCAGCTACACTCATGTTGGCCGTGGGTTGGATCTGTCAGGGGATGTCATGATGTATTGTAGGTCTGCCCGTCCGTTTGTCAGCTTGTTACTGAGAGAACAGAGGAACCAACGGCTGAGTGATGGAGGGAGTGAATGAAGGAGTGAGGGAGTTGGAGATGTATGTGCGTGTGTGTGTGTGTGCACGTGTCTGTTTGTGTGTGTTTGTGTGTGCAGTTTTTGTACACACAAAAACTGCACACTGATGTGAGTGGGAGAGAGACAGAGAGAGAGAGATGGAGCATTTAGCATATCATAGAGGAGAGGAGAGGAAGTGGAGATGGAGGGAAGGAGAGGAGAGAAGAGGAGAGGGAGTGGAGATGGAGTAAAGGAGAGGAAGTGGAGATGGAGGAGAGGAGAGGGAGTGGAGATAGAGGAGAGGAGAAGAGAAGAGATGAAGTGGGGATGGAGGAAAGGAAGAGGAGAGGGAGAGGAAGTGGAGATGGAGGGAAGGAGAGGAGAGAAGAGGAGAGGGAGTAGAGATGGAGGAAAGGAGAGGAAAGGGAGAGAAGAGGAGATGGAGGAGAGGAGAGGGAGAGGAGAAGAGAGGAGAGGGAATGGAGATGGAGGAGAGGAGAGGGAGAGGAAGTGGAGATGGAGGAGAGGAGAGGGAGTGGAGATGGAGGAAAGGAGAGGAGAAGAGATGAAGTGGAGATGGAGGAAAGGAAGAGGAGAGGGAGTAGAGATGGAGGAGAGGAAAAGAAGAGGAGAGGGAGAGGAGATGGAGGGGAGAAGAGGAGAGGAAGTGGAGATGGAGGAGAGGAGAGGAGAGGAGAGGGAGTGGGGGAGAAGAGGAGAAGTGGAGGGGGGGGTGGGTTGGTGCTGTGAGGAGATAATGGCAGTGATGCTGATGGATGCTGACAAGCTTCCGTGTCAAAGTCTAGCACTTCTCATGTCACAGGAGATCAACCTGTCATACAGTACACACATACACACACACACAGTACAACACTAAAATACAGTATATACACACACACACACACACACACACACACACACACACACACACACACACAGGTACAAACACATACAGTAAAGATTCCCCCTATAGAAACAATTCAACTCAGTTTGTCAGACTGGCATCAATGTCAGATGAACAAAGTGTAAAACAATTCAACAACGAGATGAGAAGAACTCTCATTAAATGAAAATCAATAGTGTGTGTGTGTGTACATGTGTGTTCCTAATGTATATACAGTTTATAATGTTCTATTTTCTATCCGAGTCCTGTTAACAGCTGCACTCTGCTACTGAACCACACATGGTTGTGTGTTATACAGTATGTGTCACTCATCATCATCAGTCTCGGTCTGTACTCATGATGTCACTCCTGCTGTGTCTAAGTTAAACACCGGCCTATGCATTATTTACTAACCGCCCTCATAGTGTGTTGAGCTGAGCTCCATCTGCTACTGTACTGTACCACACGACTGAAAATAGATGTTAAACGGAGCCGTGAACCCGGTTGAACCGCACAAACACAACGCTAAATGTTTTGATTGGAGCTCCTTTTGGTTTGTTATTCTTTTTGACAGCCGTCATCCGTAATTGGTTTTTAATTTGGGCTCCCCACATTGAATTGTGGGACAATAGCGTCCATCAACTCCGCTTTCAAAAAAAAAAAAAAAAAAGAATCAAGCGAAACCTAGTTGGCATGCTGACATCTTAGACTTTCTGACAGTTCCTCAGCGTTGCAAACTGGAAAAAAAAAAAAGCCAGATGAAATAAATGGTAGCGTGGAGTTGGGACGCGGCCGCCTGAAGGAGCCCGCTGTGACAGTTTAACAAGGCTCTGCTCCGCAAGTCTGAAGACGACTGTCAGGCTTTTAGCTTTCCTTCACATGTGCATTGTTTTTCACTTTGAGTCGGAGCTTCTACATTTTGTCGACTGTCAACGCTGGCACATTTTTTCTGTGTTGGTTCCTGTTTGACCAACGATAATGACCCCAGAGAAAACCACAGTGCTGCAGGGATGATGCTGCATTCTTGTGCATGTTAGCGTCTCCCTGGTTCCCCTCAAACCCAAAGAGCCACTGGGCTTGAGGATTACTACAGAAAATAAACCCAGCAGCAAACATGAGTTTCTGATATTTACATGTTTTATTCAGCAGGATAATCCTCATTAATGAAACCACTTTTTTGTTTTGTTGAAGCCAAACTTCAATTACCGGAAGTAAAAAAGCTGAAGTTCGGCTTTAAACCAACTTCACCACCAGTCAACTCCCCGACTTCTGTCCTCAGATCTGGCACTGAGCTGCTCTCACTGGGGTTAGTTACAGTTTGCAAGAGCATGAGTATAAACACAACAGAGCTGAGGGGGGTATAAGAGAGCTTAAAGAATCAGGACCGGGGAGTTTACTGACGTATTTAATGTTGTTGAATAAAACATGAAGTGTGAATCACATCCAAGGAAAGATGTTCATTCAAAACACCCAGAGACTCCAGGATGAGGGAACAGGAAGTGCAAAAGGACATAGAGTTTTCTCTGGTCTATACTCTACAGTCTCTATAGCTTCAACATTGACCACCTGCTTTCTTCTCTCAGTCTCTGTGTCACGTCGATGCTGAGAAGTGACCTTTCTGCACTGCCAGTTAACACAGTAAAATGTAACGGCCCTGCAGCTAGAGACCTCTGACTCCCCCCTCTCTGTCTCCCTCCTCTCTAGTGCAGCCACAGGAGACAGTAAGACGGACATAACACTATATTTTTAGAAACACAAGGTTACTGAAGTTAATATAGTGAGATATGTTTTTACACTTCTCATGTTGGACTTAAAATAGATTAATTAGAAAGTCCCAGGCTGTGATTTAAGGTGTTTGTTAATTAGAAAAGAGGGAAAAACGAACACATGCTGATGTTAATGTTGCAGAAATAAAACGTCTCTGCACCCAGTCATTCAGCTGTGGTGAACGTTATCTATAGTTAGCTATTTCTGTGATGGGAGCGTGGTGAATATTTGTACTTCATCAGACTTTTCCTGTCAGACCGAGCCGTGCTGTTGGCTTTGTATCGTAAAACACAGCCCCTGAAAAAGTCAGCTGTGATTAAAACCGAAATGCTTTGTTGTGCTTTGGGAATGAGAGAAGTGAGTTGTATTATTTTGGTCCTTTGTATTTTAAATTTCCCTTTTCTGAAAGAGCTCCCATGGTGGCACCTACTAATTGCAAAATGTCCCAGAAACTTGATGAATACTAAGACCTTGTAAAAGCTGAGTGGAGTTGAGCGGAGTTGGCCTTTTTTTTTGAAGAGTGCCCAGCTGTGATCCCTGCGGTTCGTCGTGCTGACAAATCCTATTGTAGAAACCAAACAACCTTTGGCCTCGGCCTCTTTGTCAAGACAGAGCGCTTCTTTCTTTGCAGGAGAAAGATTCTGCAACATTTTCAACACAGCGATTGTAAAGTGCTCAAACTGATTCCTTTTATCGTTGTTCCACTGTCACCTTGTGAACTCGTTCATTTTTAACACACGCCAATAATTTCCACCAGTGGACCTTCCACACTCTCCCAGCCAGAGGAGGCCTGGTCACTTGTGTGTGTGTGTGTCGCAACAGAGAAAACAAAGTGTGGATGCAGGAAGGATGGATAAATTCACTATAAATTGTACTTATATAGCACGTTTTTATAACAAATGTACACTTCAGAGAGATTTATAGGAGGAAATAGGAGCAATTAAAACCAAGGCTGTCACTTCACTTAAATTGCAATTAATTGCACATTTTTGAAAAGGGATATTTCTGAAAAAGCTGGGTGGCGGATTAAAGGTCAATATAACAAAACCTGTGGTAATCAAGCTTCAAAAAAGAAGAGATTAGCATTAATCCTTAATTAGCATGTTTACTTTGACAGCCCTAATTAAAACACACTGTAAAACACAAGTTGCATGAAGAGATTGTCATTGATCGTCTGTAACATGGTCGAACAAAAACTGCAGCAACATGTCCACATGTTTTTTTTCTTTTTTCTTTTAAGTTTTAAAAGACACTGAAGATGTCAAACTGTCTGATTTCAGTAATTAGACAGTTCCACAGTTTGGAGGCTGTAACAGCGAAGCCTAATCACCTGTTATCACCAGCTGAGTCCTTTAAATGACCGACAGAGCTCCGTCCACCAATCTTAACTCAACCCTCTGGCAGATACGGGGTTAATAAGTCCTGAGATTAGGCTGTTTGCAGCTTTTAAAGGTGATGAGTATTTTAAAAATCAATGCAGAATGTTGAAGCGCCATGTTCATATCGCTTAGCGCACATTAGCATCGATGCAGCAGGAGGAGTGTGTCTGTCTGTCTGTTTGTTTGTGTGTGTGTGTGTTTGTGTGTGTGTGTCACAGATTTACAGTGTCCAAAGCAGGTCGGGATGTTTGCTTTTATGTGGACAAGCCGCTGAGCCGCTTGATTCAGGAGGCGGCGGCAGCCTAAAGTAGAAAGTGAAGGTTTTATTAAGGTCACAAAGTAACTTTATACCTCCTCTATTAGTGTACGGTGGGCCGGCTTATGGAGATACAAAGGGCAGATCGATCAGCATTGCAGATGGAGCGGCGCGCGGACGGAAGTCGGTGGAATTAGCTTTGATATGTGTTATAAATCTGGCGAGCTTGCAGGGGTGGCTGCTAATGTCTCCCGGTGTGATAATCAAACATCTGTTGATAAAAAAGAAAACTGACAGGAGCGATAACAATCATTTTGATGGGCCGAGTTGTTCGTATGGAGTTTTCCTATAAATAATCTTCTAAGAGAATTAAAAGCATCTGATCTGCGATTCCCTGTAGGCTGCAAGAAAACGATCATATATGATGTTATTTAGAGACGCTGTTTGCTCATTATTTTCTTTTTTACCCCTCTTTCACTTTATTTTTTTTTACAACTTAAGACGCTCTTTCCACAGATAATTATGCACCCACATATGCATATATGGTTGATAGCAGCATATTTTCAATCTTTTTTCACTTTGCACTCAATTGAGATATAATTACACATCATCAGAGCTGTGGAGGATGAGCCGCCGCCGCCACTGCCGCCGCCGCCGACCACTTGGCTAAATGAAACTTAACCAAATGATATGCAGGGTGGTGATTTCTCTACTGTACCTTAATGAATCCACACAGGGATGTTTTCCTTAGGTTGTAATTAAAATGCTTCAAGTAGCTCTTTCTTTTTTTAACTGGTCCAACTCTGTTGCCTCCAAAGAACCAGTTTTATTTCCCACTGGTGACGAGCCAAGTCAGAGCTCCGCCTCCAGGCAGGAGCTGCTCCTGTCTTTGGAGCCTACAGTACTATAGAGTTCTCAACATGGTCCTTCTAAAGGTGCGTTCACACTGGACCTTTTATTTTTGTCGCTGGCGACAAGTTTACATATTAAGTCAATGTAAAATCGGCTCCGAGTGACAGCAACCGAGCGACGGAGCTAGTTTTCGCTCTGTCGCTCAAGATGAGAAATCCCAAGTCTCTGGCCGTCAGTCGCTTGTCGCTCAGCACTGATTGGCTGCTGTAATCTATGCGTAACTAACAACTAACTAACAACAACTCCACCGGTCCGGCAGAGCAAAGCCGGCTTTGCGTTGTACGGCTCTTGTGGGACTTCCACAACTGGTAAACAGCGGCAGCAGGTACAATGTCAGCCGTGCTGGACCAATACAAATGGGAAGAAAAGAGCGACTCCGAGCGAGGTGAAATTCACTGGAATCGCTTGAATGACGTCATCAGATAAATGCACCAGGTTGTTTCCGGCATCAGGTTATCAATAGTCAATAATCCAGGAGTATTTGCAGATGTGGAGCAGCAGCTGGAGTCACACTTACAGTACATATACTTGTGGGTAAATATGTGCAGATATGGGAGCAGGGCGAGTCTGAGACTGAGGTCATGTTAGTATAGCGTACAGTGGAGAGCAGCAGGGACAGGGAGTGTGGGTTTACAGGTGTGTGTGTGTGTGTGTGTGTGTGTGCTGCAGCAGCTCACTGCAGGAGAGCTAATGAAAGAATATGATAAAAGCTTCGGCCAAGTTGAGCGCTCAGGGGGAAGAACAGGACGTCCATGGAAGGATATTGTTGTGTATCATAACAAACAGTGCATATGTATGTGAGGAGATTTCACAGTAAACAGCAGCTGTAGTGTCGCTGTTTTCTATCGTTTACAGAGCAAACACCTGGGTGCTTATTTCCATAAGAGCGTTCTCTTCTCCAGGCGTCGTCTGGACACGAAGGGACAGACCCGGCACATCGACTTTTAGTGCGGTTCGTCTGTAAAGGTCACTTTTTGCTGCAGCGGCACCACCATCAATTATTAGTGCGCTTAGTAACAGCTTTGCTAAGTTAGAGGAGCCGTTTGCAAAATTATGCAAAACATGCAGCAGAGTAAGTTTACACGACTTGAAGCAAAACGCCTGGAGCGAGATCAGAGGCACGACTGACTTCTCTGCCCCCTGTGAAAATATTGATGCGGGCCCATCAGAGAGCCACTCTCCTCTGATTGAGTCAGAAGGTTATTTTTCGCTCCTTTTATTCATCCTCTCCACAAAAATGTTGATACGGTTAAACATCTGTGAGGATGCTTCCGCCCGGAGGAGAGGGTGCACATGCTACTGACAGGGCTTTCATGAATTTTAATCTGTTAGTTAAGATGAATTAGAGAATGAAAAATCAACACAGTGGAGGATTAAGCCATCACCATCAAACAAAATGTGAACTTTTCACTGTGAAGAATCAAGCTGGAATGATGCAGCTGTCGTGCAGCCACTTGTACAGATGGGCCCGGCTGCAGTGGTAGTATGTGAGTTATAAACACAGTTGTGAATGTTTAACTCTGGATTAATAAGATCATCTACATGAAATCAGAGCACAGACATCTATGCATGAGCCTAAACACTGGCCTACTTCATTGCATTAAAGGGACATTGTGTAACTTCTCCTGTTATCTATTCACGAAAATCGATTATTTCGTTCAAGAGTATGTTCATCCCCCTCAGCGTGACGGTAGGAAACACCGGAAACTCACCAGAAACACCGGAGCTGTTGGCTCAGGTTGAGGTGGCGTCTGTGAAAAGTCACCGCGGTAACGCAGTGAGGAGGAATGGAGCGTTACACTGATGCTGCATTCACCTGCAGTCGGGCAGACGGCCGTCGGTAACAAACCAGATGTCATTTTAGTCACAGAAGTCGAGAGAAAGCCGGTAAAACGTGGGTCAGGTAAACAATACGACATCACCATGACAACATATTGATGTATTGTTTTGCCTCGTGCTGACGGACCACTTGTTTACATAGAGGCTTGTTTATGCCGTTACGTGCAGCGGCTGTCATCCGCCTGCCGTCTGCCCAATTTCACGTGAATGCAGCATGAAAAATACGATTGAGTTGCTTGCGATATACAACCACAAAGCTAGATGGGAGTGATTCCTACACAATGTACAGTACCTTTAAATCCTGTAGCTCTCCTGTTTCCCAGGGTGCATCAGCTCTGGACTACTTCCTGTGGTGGCTACATGTGTCCAACGACAAGCAGCAATTGGAGCGGTGCTACTGTTTATGATGCCGTCTTAGCGTCAACAACACCAACAGAGTTTGTTGCAAAAAGTCTCAGAGGAATAAACACAAGACGGTAAAGAGTTCTCACAGGTGACATATATATTATTTATAGACCCTCTGTGCTGTTTGGCTGTGCAGTGATATTCACAGCACGTTGGTCGGTGAAGGCGTTTGAACAATAACGCACCTCTCTGCACCTGCAGCCGTCAGTCTGACTCTGACTCGGGTCTAACCAGGAAAAAACAGAGGTTTCTGGCCGTAAAGCTGATTTTTAATTCTTAGTATAAGTTAATCTTCGAAGACAATAAGCCGCAATTGAGAGACTGACGGTAATAACTCATAATATCTTATCATGCTACAGTAGTTTAGAAACCAGATGTTTCCTCCACAGACTGGAGGTGTGGCTCAGTGTGAAGCTGCAGAGGTTTACAGTGCAGGTCAGCAGTGAGTCTGGCCTCAGGCCTACTTTTCTCCAAACCATTAGATTCCAAGCCAGAATATAATCAAATGCTAATTTAAGAAATTGATTGTTTTGGAGAAAAAAAAAAAGAAACTGCATGTTTGTTATGCCATGTTTAAACTCCCTGTCAGATCCTTTCAGAATTAAAACCTCTCGTACGTAGGCGTGAAAACACTGCAGAGGAAGTGAGTCGGCGGATAACTGTTGCTGCCAAGATCTGTGATCACAGAGCAGCCTGCAGCCTGATGTGTGACTGTTTGTGTCTGTGATTCACTCTCAACATGGATGAAAGTATAATCATCATCTTCTAGGCGGGGTCGACTCTGTTTGGACGTTACAGCTCAACGTTGTGGACCGTCGGCCTGATACTGTCAGAGAATAAACACTGATGGAGACGCTCCCCGGTCCACAGTGGATGTGTTGGTTTATACAACCTGTAAGGCCAAGGACCCCCAAACTGATGGAGAGATGGAGCATGGGCCCCCTACCCTATAATGTATGAAGCTGTGTTTTATAATGAACTGGGCCCAGTGCCAGGTATAAACGTAGGTCTACCTTAATTGTTATTGTGCATTCAATACTAAGCTATTCAAAATAATACACAGGTTCATATTCATGTTTTTATCATCTACAGGTACAGTGAGTAGGGGGCCGTGCCACTGCCATATATAAACACACCTTGTTAACTGATACCAATGCCAATATCATCAGTGTCTGTCGATTGCATCATAATTCTGCATACAAGCGGTTCTTGATGTTTTTTTTTTTTAAACAATGTGTAAACTAAAAAAAAATTAAGAAAATTGTCTAAACAACCAAGAATTGTACTTTTATGCATGATTATCATTCAATTGAAAGACATTGTTGATAGTGGCATTGGTATCAGATAACAAGGTCTGTTTATAAATGGCAGTGGCACTACCATGAATATACAAACCTGTGTATTAATTGAATAGCTGAGTATTGAATCCAGGATATGTTTATACATGGTAGGCTACTAGGCCTATTTAACATAATACACAATTGTATAAATATTTAAAGTAGGGTGTCCCTGCTTTAGCTCTCCATCAGTTTTTTCGGGTCCTTGGCCTCAAAAACGTTGAAGACCCGTACCCTAGGGATCACGGACCCCCTGTTGAAGACCTCTGCTGTAAAAGATAAACATGATGAAATGTGACTTGTAGAATATAATCTCTGTGTCATAATGGACCGGACACATTGCTTGGCAACCGTTGAGGAAAGGCAAACAGTATTAACATGTGTAATTAAAAGGTGCTGCCAAACGGACTCTGGCTCGTCCACAGCTGGAACCTCTGGCTCTGTGCCTGCGACACGGCGACTTCAAACAAGGCATAAAAAAAAAAAAAATAAAAAAAATCCAGCGCACCTTTATGGAGCGGTCCAGTCAGAACCCAGAGCCGGGGCTGAGGGCTGATGGGTCTGTGGAGAGCTGCTCACATCAGATACACTCAGAAAATGGCTGAAGCAGCTCAGTTAGAGGGAGCTGGGGTCTGCGAGGTTACTGCTGCCAGAGGAGGTTTGAGCCGTTATTAAATCCAAGAGATGGCTTCCTCTCCCCCCCCACCCCCCTGCAGCACTGTGAAGGCTTTAATGGCTGTGTGTGCACCGAAGACACAAGCAGTGATGTAATTGTTTGTGAGTTATTAGCGTTAGCACATTGAGAGTTTGGCTGCTAATGAACATCAGGGGGAGAAGAAAAAAAAAAGAAAAGGTATCCTCCCCCTTTTTACAACTCATCAGTCCGTTCACCGCGCTCTCGTCCTCACATTAAATTTGACATGGAAAAGAAGATTAACGTGAGCAGGGGGCATGACTGCGGCGACGGCGCTGTGTGAATTCTTCCTCGACTTTCACACATTATCCTTCCTCATGTTCTGACAGAGGAAACCGGAGATACACAGCAACAAGGTTGAGTGCCCGGCCCCTTTAAAAGCAGGGGGAAAAAGAGAAAAAAAGAAAAATGAGCCTCTTATAACCGCTGGAGACCATGAAAGACTTAAATTACTATAAGAGCATCTATATCTGTGGTATGAAATTGGAGGAAATTAAGACCTTAAGTTAAAAGCCCATATGGCGAGGGGCCGGGGGAGGCAGAGATAGCTCCTCTCTCCTCTCTCCACCGGTGGAATGAAACCAGGTCATGTTTGTGTGGCTTGTGTTTGTGCTCGTCCAATTGTGGAAGGGGAAGGCTCTGCACGCTAAAGGTGCAAATGTGGACGTGTTGTCGGCGTGTCCGTGGGTTCACACGTCTGAACAGGTGTTTGCGGGGGGCCAGAGGTGATGGAAGGAAGACTGTGGCTGTGCATGGAGGAATGAGAGAGAGAGAGAAGGAGGGAGGGGGGAAATGAGAGAGTGAGAGTCAAGGTCAGAGAGTAATTAGGCTTTCTCTGTCAGACCAGGGAAACTGTCAAGCCTTGGGGATGAAAAGTGATTATATGGGAGTATGAGAGTAATTGAATTCTGTTGCAGAGCCAAGAGAAAGGATGGGAAAGAGGGAGAGAGGAGGGGAGAGAGCAAAGGGGTGTGGGGTGGAGGGGGAGCATGGACATGATATCAGCAGTAGCTACCAGTTGTCTTTTTCATTATTTTCCAATTCAAACAGATGTCAGATCAGAACTCCAACGACAGAGAGAGAAGCAGGTGGGAATCAAGCCTGTCCCAACAATTAGTATCCAACCAACAGCAGACTATGAGGAAATATCACACAGTCTCATTTCTGCTTAAAATCCTTAAATACATCATCAGATGACGTTTAAAGATCAATTTCTGTTGCTCTCTCTGTCTAATGAGAAAATGTTATAAAGTAATTCGGGAACATTCATTAGATCACAGCTGAGAGCCTGAGTTTTGGCCAGAGCATCCTTGAAAAAGAAATTGTTCATCCCAATGAAGGTTAAATAAAAAGATAAAATGATAGTTGCCAAGTTTTGTGGCATAAATTCAGATTATTACAAACACTCAGCCACTCAGTTTCTAATAAGTCGTCTACAGTGAAAAACAGGTTGGTATAATTACCCATTAGATTATCTGGTTTAACCAAATCTGCACCAAAAATAGTTTGTGCGCTGAAATTGGAGTGGAGAAAGCAAAAACAAATTTCACCACACAAATGTGAGAGAAACGGAAAAAAAAACATTATAATTAAAACTCAGAAATAGCACTTATTGGTTACAGTATGTTGTCATGGGGGGATTTTGTACAACATGAGGACGGGTGGTTTTAAAGTTATGGAGCAGCAACAGTTGTCATAACTACAAGAAGACGTGTTGTTGGGAGGGGTTGTTTGGAATCCAATTATGTTACTAGAGATGTTGAGTTTTGTGTTTGTTGTGTTTAAATCCTCATTGTTGTGTTGTTACTGGGCTAAGAGAGCAGATTTATAACTATTTTATTATTTTATTGCTTTTTTATTTGCTCAAAAATGTGCATATTGTATAAGCAAAAAGCTTTTATGTTTGATCTTTTGTACATACAATTGAGCTACGGCAGAGATTCACTTGGTTTTGTCCATCAGGAGCCACCGTAGTATTTAGTGTGTGACTTATTTGGTTGTGAAGTGTCAGAAGTTATAAAAAAAAAAAAAAAAACATGAAAATGATCTTATTCTGTTCCAGATCCAGTTAGTGAGATCACACACACTTCACCAGACGTGTGTGTCTGTGTGTGTGTTTATCTGTTTGCTCCTACAGCTGCTTTACAAAATGGCTGACAGATGATTGAATCTCTGTCACGACCAGTTAGCGTTGACGCGCCGTGATTCTGTCTCGCTCTTACATTACTCCATTTTTGCGTGTCACGCGCAACATATCACCTCAGACAAATTGCACATGCTCTGTCTGACACACACACACACATCTGTCCATTTATTTATGCTCCGCTCCGGCGCTTTAAAGTATGAAACCGATACAGTAATGGGCTGGTATAATGCACCCTGGCTGCATATATCGGGTCCAAAACTGCCGCCATCTTTCACGTTCCAGCGAGACATTTTTCTTTGTTTGTTTTCATAGAGATGCACATTATCAGGAGGCGAATGTCCCTGATGGCAGATTCATGGTGCTGCTGCTAAAGGTTTTATAGGCCAGTTAATCGCAGCTCAGTCCATAGACTGTCCAAATGTGTAAATAAGACATTGATCCCCCCTCAGAGTGAGCCCCTTCAATAAATATGACTAATGAATTAGTAATGAGAGGAAGTATGCTCGAGAAAGGAAGGGAGGGGTAGGATGGTGGGGGGGTGGACGCAGCAGGAATGTATGGAGGGAGAGGAAGTGGGCGAAAGAGGGAAAGATGGTCGGAAGAAGAAAATATTCCATTGTTTCATAATTCTCTTTAAAACTGATAAATATTTTTCATTTTCACGCCGCAAGATTAATTTCATTGTCAGACTATAAGAAGAAATATTCTATACAGCCTGTATGCAAATGACTCCCCCCCCCCCCTCCCTCCCTGCATCTCCCGTCCGACTCACGCTCCGTTAGGAATTGAAGCTGATTATATGAGTATAATTGAATCTCTCTGATATGCAAGGCATCCATTTCTGCTGCAGTGCAGCGATCGATAGAGCTAAGGCTAATTTAATATGCACTTTATCACCCTGCTCATGAAACACTTTATCTTTGTCTGCAATTATAGTCTCTCTCTCGCTCTGACTGCATGTCGCCCTCTTCTTGTTTAGTCATATAAACAGATGTGTCTGTCGTCACGTCGTCACATGTCTGTGGGTATTTTAGTTCTGAATCTGTAGTATTTTTGTCTTCAGAGCTTCCTTGAATGCAAAACTATAACTTTATAGTGTAATAGCTTAACAAACAGGCACCGTCCTCACCTCCTTCCCCTCCTGCTTTCTAATTCAAAAATTCTTTATTGTCACAATGGGAGCAAGACATTTACTGCATCTTATCAGTGCAGTATTTCCTCTCTATCTGGCGCTCCCCGTGTCACAGTATCTGTCTCGCTCAACCTCCTCCAAAGCCCACTATATTAGTTTCATCTCCACATTATGAGCGAATCTGACAAATGTTGTCATAATTTTTTATTTGCCATTCTCTTTTCAGATGTTCTACTTTTCCCGCTCGCTGTGCTCATACTTATCTTGTGCCGTTTAAATTCTCATTATTCTGCCTGTGAAAAGATATTTTTGGAGCGTGATCTGCAGAGGAAACAGAAAGCATTTAGAACATTTTCAGAATTTGGCTTCTTGGGCAAAGATTTGTCTTTTTTTTTTGTCTTTTTCTCTTATTTCCGGAGCTACAGTATCTGACTTTGTATGAAGTTGAATTATTTCTCCACAAAACCCTGAAATGAATTCCCTCAGAAATGGAGGGATTGTGGTGGGGCATGTTTCCTCTTTGCAGTATCTTATCTCAGAGTTGCATGTCTCAGCTGGAGCGCTGCGGCCCGAGGTGTGTGTCACCAGTCAGGAGATCTCATTCCACTTATCACAAGTGCCAGCTATTTTTTGCATTCACGGCACCAGCTCAAGTGTAATGATCTGGCTCCGAAAGGGTTTTCTTTTTTTTCCTACATGTATATCTGCTTTATTAGAAATCACACAATGGCGTGATGAAGAGAGAGAGAGGAGCTGGCGGTGGACAAAGGTTGTGAGGAATACTCAGTTCAGTTCCACTGTGCCACTAGGAGATCCCCCGACAGGATAAAGTCCTGGGCCCGTATTCCTAAAGATTCTAAGAATCCTCTCAGAGAGCTCCTAACTTAACCTAAAAATTCCTAGCAAGGAGTTTTAGCTTAGGAGTGATTCCAGAACCCTCTCAGAGAACTCTGAGCAAGGAGTGGACAGAAACTCCTATCTTAGTGAGGAGGTGTGGTTGACCCCCGTTGCTAGGTATGAGTCATCATTTCAAACGCTGTGATTGGTTGATCCATAAAGTTAGATAAAGGGGCGGTGTTTAGCTCAGTTGGTAGAGCAGTCCTATCCTGCATGTCATTCCCCCTCTTTCTGCTTCCTGTCTCTCTCTCAACTGTTCTGTCAATTAAAGGCCAAAAAGCCCAAAAAATATACTTTAAAAAAAGCTAGATAAAAAATATAATTTTGGTGATAATCGGCAAAGGATGGACCCTCAAATTGATAAATTTAACCATAGAATCCAATCTTATAAAGACTGTGTAATTGTAAAAAATATTTCACATAAAACAAAATAGCCTATCTGTTAAATGAATAGTAAGCTATACTTAAAAATTATCCTACAAAATGTGTGAAAACTTGCACAGTATTCACATAGTGAAACTTGCTTATATTAATTACCATGCTGGTAATTTTTGCACTTTCAACTTTCAACATTTCAACTCAATTTGGTATTAACGAGGGTAAAATGGCTCAGCTTTCAGTGATTGCTGACCGGCCTATAAGAAGCAGTGTTGGGTGGCTTTGAAATCTACCACAAACCAGTGAACAGCAATGGAGAAGAAAAGAACAACCCACTGGAACAGGAACAATCTGTAGCGTTTCATTAATTCACTGTCATCCAGTGTTTGGAGAATATCTCTCCTGCCTCTTCTGTCCACCATTCTGTCCTCTGCTTAGGGAACTCCTAAGCCACTTAAAAGTCCTCTTCCCTACTCTTAACAGATCCCACCTTAGGAGCTCTCTTAAGAGCTAGGATTCTTTAGGAATAGGCTTTTATCTTTACTAGGATCTACTCTTAACTTTTAGGAGAAATTCTAAGAAAACATCATGATTCTAAGAATTTTCTTAGAATTTGGCCACTAGGAGCAACTCTTTGCACTAAGAATCTTTAGGAATACGGCCCCTGGTTTCATTCACCTCAGCCTGTTGAATGTTAAATGTCTCTGACAGGCTGTGATACGTTCAAACGCTCATTGATTAAATGACTGTTTACCAGTTGTTGTTGCTGCTCAGACCAGCTCCCCACTGACTGTAGCCTGGGACATGACAAGGCCCCGAACTAACCAGGTTCATGGTGACATGACACACAGAATCAACACAAACAAATAAACTCTATTATAAGATGTGTGTTATCCACCTTTTTCCGAACGTGAAAAACGTAAGCCGGTTGGAATTGAATGTTTACGTTTCCAAGGTTTCAGTGGTTGCAGTAAACGCTTTTTTTTTTCATTGAAAATCTGTAAAATGCATGGATCATCACACCATCTTTTAACAATGGATATTTATTTATCAACTTTATGTATTAAAGGAAAAGCCCCTTGAGGTTGATCACCTCATTTTCAAGGGGGATCCTTATTAGCATCTCAACAAGCAGCAGTGATACAGACAGAAGCAAAATAGAGGTAAGACAAAAACAAAAGGACAGAATCAGAAGAGAGGTGACAGAGACCAAAACATAAGGCAAGGCAAATACAAAACAATGGCAAAGCACGCAGGGAAAGGAAAAGCATACATTGCACATGTACATCTGGCAACTCCAAGACCAGGTAGATATCACACACTAAAAGCACGAGCATTGTGTTTTTAGATGAATAAGTAGCTCAGTCTTGAAGATATGTAAAGAAGATATGGAGCGAAGGGAGTTTGGCAGGTTGTTCCAGTCAAAAGGTGCTTATATCACACAAATGGACATCCAGCGTTAATAAATCCATGCATTTACCGCAACTATGACAACTAGTGAAACCATGGAAACCTGTCCAGAAGAGCAAAACCGGCTTCCGTTTTTGACATTCGGAAACTTGTGGATACACAGAAATACAGGATTTAGGCCTTTATTGGGCAAATATCCATTCTCAGTCACTTATTTGTGAGGGATACAATACGTTTCTTAAGCAGTTCTATATACGGTATAAAAGTTATACATTATATACAGTATATACAGTACCGTGAAAAAGTTATTGCCCCCTCACTCACACACACACTCACTCTTTCAGCATCACTCTGCTTTCAACCTATAGCTAAGCAGAGGAAGTAGCATGTATATGTTAACAAAAAAAAACCTTTTCTCCCTGTTTTATGTTGCAAAAGCATGTTAAACACAACGTTCATGGAAGCAGAGTAACTCTTTCTTAAAACATGTCTTTAACACATGTACAGTAAATGGTGTGTTTAAAGGAATGCAAACCAATCTAATAGCTTTCTTGGTCAAAGCTGTTTTTTGGTCTGAATCCAGCTGGTATAAATAGCATGGTTATTATTTGAAACAGGCAGGTCCTCCAGATTCACTGTGACAGCCATTAAAATCAGAGAAACTCCAGGGCCCTGCAGACGGCAGCATAAAGCCCAGAGAGCCAGCGGAGCCCACGGAGCAGGAATGAGAGATTGGTGTTCACCATTTTTATGAGATTGAAAGCTGTAGGCAGTGCAGCAGCTTTTTACAAAATCACAGGCTTACGTCCCAGTTATAAGAATCCAGCCATTTCAAGGTGATCTACATAGCCCTGAAATGTCAACTGCTATGCGTGACCCGCAGATTACCATGGATTTACAATTTCATTTAGAGCATCCAAGGTTGTTTGCAAAATAATGCCCCCGATAAATTCCTCAGAAATCAATCTAAGCACTTGTGCAACACGCTTATCTGTGCCAACATCTGGCTGTCACTGCGCTTGTTTTATTCCACTGGCATTTTGTGTGTGCATGTTCCTCATGTTAACAGCAGCGCAGTCGTGTTGGTCATACTGCAGTGATCGCCTGTGACAATTTATAGGAGTTGTTTCTTTTTCCATCTCTCTCTCTGTCTCTATAGAAGATACACACTAAGCACCATCGCCGGGGTTACGCGGGCGTTTGCGAGCTGCCCGATGTGACACTGTCGTAACCGTTGGCCCCTCCGATAAGCCCAATCTCCCCAGCCAGCCAATTGAGTTGACCCCCCCGGCTTTGAGGCCAATACAGAAAGCGTTTGATAGCTTTCCGAAGGGTCAATAAATCAAATCTCAGCTGACTGACCTGATGAGAGCCCTCATGGGGGGGGGGGCCAGTGGGGGGTGGTCAGGGTTCACGGACAAACCTCCAACCACACAGGCAGCAAGGAGAAATATAGAGGGCATGAGAAAGAGAGTGCGTGTGAGGGGTGGGGTCACCAGTAGGCTACAGCCAATTAATGGGATACAATTACCATCACAATCTGTCAGCCCACGCCACATCATCACAGCCGTGGAGGTCCGGCCTGTCTCTGCAAAGATAAAACCATGATGCATCACTTCTGATGAATATTGACTTTTGTGGCCGTAGAGCGCCGACACATCAGCCTGAGCAGCCCCCCCGAGGCAGGTGTTCGACAGGTTTAAGATCAAGGTCACAGTTTTCTTATTGCTGATCTGAGATGTGTTTGACTGCTTCTCTGTGCTTTTCAGCGTCCAAAGAGCCTACTACTAATGTTGGAAAAACAGTGGAATCTGGGGAGGGAGCTCAGATTTGGACAAAAAAAGACAAAAAAATATGCTATATTTTCTGTCTTCTCATGTTTTCTCTAAAGTTCTGCATTTTTCACCATCATAACAGGGTTGTTGTTCGTGTTTAGACATTTGGAAAACAGTGTTTTTTCTCTTGACACCATTAAAATATCAACTATCTGCCCCTGCTACCATGGCAACAGAATTCCAAGAAGAACTCCGCATTGGATTTTCCATTAGCTATAAATGAAAACACACAACTAAACACACAGAAACATAGGCTAAACGTTAATTTTGTTTACAGAAAACACACTAACACTGAAGTTTGCAAGTAGGCTACACGATTGAAACCCAAAAACAATTCATTTAATCAATTAATTTAGCTTCATGCTAACGTCTCTGGGAAAATATACTGTAGGTAGGCTAGCCTTAATGCTAACGGTTGGCAATGGCCGCAAACAGAACGTAACTTTTGTTTACATGACTTACAGTCTTCACAATCAATAAAACAGTCATATTAACATAAACACAAACTTACAGGAAATTGTGTATTGATGACACTAATTATGACAACTCTCGCCAAACTACGGCAACCATGGAAGAACAATAAAGGTGAAACTCACATCACTTATCTGAAAACGCTGGAAAAAAAAGCTGAAATCATTTACTTTTTTACCCTTAGGGGGCTAACATTGAAAGTCACAATGTTGCCATTGATTGTTGCTGTGTTTCACTTCACACAATCTGCACCCTACCTACATTTGTTTGTTTGTTTGTTTGTTTATTTTCACATAAAGTTAAAAAAGATATAGGCTAACATATAAAATCCAAAACAATGTGAAGGGGAATGCCAAAAAACCCTCCAGGGGCTTGTAGGGTGGCATTCTCCGACTACAGTTCTAAGCTAATGAGCATACATTTGTGAGGTACAAAGGTCGTTCATACATAATAAATACAAACATGGTTTAACATGATTTAACATTGTACAATGCAATACAAAAAGCTTGATAAACATATGATAAGAAATATAAAATAATCCCAGTTTAGATAGGCAGACCATGTGGAAAGTATTGACTGGTTAGCAGGAGAGATTTTAGTGCTCTCCTAAATTGTTGTAAAGATAAATCAAAAAAATGTACAGGTAATAAATTCCATATTCTTGGTCCACGATAAAGTATACAGAACTGTGATTGAGAGGTACAGCAATATTGGGTTAGTTCAGGTTCCTCTCACATTCAAACCAATCATTTGATCCTAACGCCCACTGATCATTAAATGTGCAATAAAAATGAAACAACAAGCTAAACATAATAAAAAGTTCCGCATGGCAACAGGGTTTGTCTGAGAGCAAAACCCTTCACACTTGAGGAGTAGTAGCCTACTAGTTATTGTATTAGATCTTAATACCCAGATATTGATCAGTGCAGTTCTAAGTTGTGCTTCACAGCCTCAGACCAATAATGATGTCAAAGCTGAAACACAATCCCCCCACCCCCACTCCCCCAGCAAACATGGAGGCGACGTCAGACTGAATGATGGGATGATTTAGTCCGAAAATCAAACCAACAAATCTATAGAATTATCTCTAGATTTGGTTCATGTGCCATCTGAAATAAACATGTTGTTACTCCCGTTGCTGCAGGCCATCAGTTTGATTTATCTGTGTGTAAGGCAGACTTGGAAATGCAAACACTGAAACAAAAACCATGACTCAGATATAATAGTCTCATCTATATGATGGCATTTACTAGCTTTGCTCTCTCTCTCTCTCTCCCTCTGTCTCTCTCTCTGTGCTTCAGTTTCTCCTGCGAGCCATGCAGTCACTTATAATTCGCTATGTGAAGTGAGCTTGGCCTGATTTATGCAAAAGAGAATGGGGGGATAGGTTGTGATTGAGTTTTTATGCAACTGTGTAAAAGCTGTTAGATAGACACACACACATAAAGAGAAGGAAGCGAAAGGCCATATAATAGGACTCCTGCTGAGAAGGAGATTGGTCTAGCTCTGCTCCACTGTGCTGCCTCTCGTCCAAACCTCCCCAAGGCTTTTTGCCTCAGCGTGAGCACACTGCACCACCTCGCTGATAGACATGCAATGTTTTCTTCTTTTTTTTTTTATTATTATTTCTTTTCTTTTCCGAGCATAATGAATGCAACAATCGCAAATCAATTTTATTCAGATTGACATCACACCTCAGACGAGGGGGGTTTGCTGGTTGCTGATGCTATCGCTGCGCCGGCGGAGCGAACGGTTCGATGCTGATCAGCGAGATACGCGTTTGCCATGGAAATAAATGTACAGGCGGGGGTGGAGGGGTGGGGGGGGGGCAATGCTTCATAATTGGTCACAGAGTCAAAAGAGTTGTGGGAGGGCGAGAAGCCGTGGAGACATGGATTTATGTAAAGAGACATGGGCTGAATGTTCACACGGGTTAATTGATGAGGACGCCTGGCTGCAGCTGATGTCTGCAAAATGTCATCACAGAGGAGTGTTTGAGTTCTGACCACGTCTGCCCCCCCCACCCCGCCCCGACAGCCCACCTTCCATCCCCAGGCCTCTGAAAAAGAAAATTAGATGGGATGGTGTAGTGCCTCTCAAGGGTGTTGTTGGAAATTGTGGGGCATCTGATAAGATGTGACTGCAGATTTTCTATAGCGAAAAGCAGCTTTAACCAAAGTCAGTGACAATAAATCCAATCTGAATCGAACAGCTTAGAGTTGCACCTTATGTCCTTACAAACTCTATTTCAGTTCAATGTATAGACGTCTGTTGAGTTGTACTCTGGATGATTTATTAACTATGAACAGGTATAGGTCAGCAAAATAATATGGGGTAACATGACACAAGCATGAAAGACAGGAAGTGTAAGTATCTCTAACAAAAAAGCAACCACATGCCTTCATCTTATTCTTTATTTGATCAGGAAGTAAAATTGAAATGGAAAATATGAAATATGAATAGCAGAAGCACAAAATATGGAGTCATACAAACTATAGGCCATTGATTTAAAGACATACACAAAGGTCCAAGTGTGAATGCATTTAATTATACATGCATGCAGGTAGACAATAAGAGGACCAGTTGCACTTCACAGTTGCTTCCACATCTATTTTACTCTGCAGTTCAGATTCTGTATGTGAATCAGTGCAGTGCTCCTCTTCCTGTTTAAACAAGTATTTTATTTTAAATGTCAAAGTAACACTATAACTAATCTTTTGAATTCTTACTCTGCTACCTTTAATCACCAAAAAAAATGCTACAATGACTGAACAATTTAAATAATTCACCATACAGCCAGATGAATACAGTGAATCCAACGCACTGACATCTATTGTAGAGAGAAAGATCAGTGCAGTCTAAATGCCGAGGTCCATTTCTCACAGCGTTGTGATTGGTTGTGACTTTTCTTACATGATTCCAGCCTTTGATATGACGGAGACACGCAGGAACCGGAGCGTGTGAGTGTGGGAGAGTTTGCTCTGTCGTCACTCTGTGGATCACAGTCTTCAAAGACTCAGCTCAGTGTTAGTCAAGCTGAGCACTGACACTTTCCACTGACGGGACACAATGATATTAATGAAGTCCAGGGAAAGGGGTGAGAAGAGAGAGAGACAGAGAGAGAGAACAGTCATGTTAACAGTGCTTTTGTTAGAAAAAAAAGAAAGGGAAATCTGTTGCTCTTATTTCCATGATAATAACCCTCACTGTGTAAGAAATTGAAAAAATAAATTCAAGGCACACAGCTAAAGAAAGGTCCCTTTCCCCCGCTTTAAATATTCATTACCTCTTCAAAAAATCTCTCTCTCTTTTTTTCTTTTTCTTCTTTTCTTTTGTCTGATCAGAGGTTGCTGCCTGTCTTGAATTATGCAGCTCGGTATGTCTGAAAGGAAAGAAGGATGAGAGAGAGGGGGAAACAAAGATTTTGAGGAAAGACAGAGACAGAGACGAGGCAGATAGAGGTTAGAGACAGAAGTCATCCAGGGAAACGTGACGAGCATGACCTCAGCGGTCACATCCTCCTTCTCCTCTTCCTCCTCCTCCTCCCTCTTTCTCTGGAAACCTTGAAACACTGGAAGACAGCAGGACTACAGGAAGCACCTGGGTCTACCGTGCCCCTCCCCTCCCCTCTGCAGGCCAGTGGTCCAGTGGAGGAGAGGGTGACATGCGATGCATGACAATTATCCTCTCGGGGAGAAGTGCAGCCATTTCCTCCTGCAGCTTGTCCTGACAAACAGTAAACTGTGATTTAACCTCATTCTGCTGCTCAGGATGAACAAACTAAGAGCATTAGCAAATGTGACTGAAATGTTCAGACACTGATGGACAAAATGCAAATACCCTAGACAGAGAGGACAGATGATCAGACAGGTGTAAAGGTGAGTCAATAATGGACGTGAAGCTAATTTTAAAGAGACGGCGCGATGCAAACAAAGTCACAAGAAGATGAGAGAGTCATCTGCAAGATTTTATTTGGGAATATTTGAACACAGGTGGAAAAAAAGTTGTTGATAGAGATTATCTGAGTCTCTCCTCTGATTGGGTGCCTGATTTGAGTGAAATCACAGATACTGCTTTGTTGTGACATCAGAAAGATACAGGAAGTCCTGATGGCTGGTTTCAAGGCTATGATCTGTGTTGCATTTCACTGTGAACTGAGGCTTTCACATTATTAATATGGAACATAAAGGCTGATCTAATCAAAGAGGACATGGACATTAACCTTTATGCAATATGGGATGTCTACCATTAAAGGACCTTTCCACAAATTAAATTAGTTCTCAGGTGTCTTAAAGACATATCTGTGACATGCTTCGGTCAAAATACCCCAAGGATCAAACATCACAGCTCTTTTCATCCTCTCAAAACAGCCAGGTAGGGGTGGTATTATGCAAATGTGAAACCTAGTTACATCACTGGAAGCCAACTGAGGGAACAGCTTGTAAAAACCACGTGAATTTCAACCTAGGGAGCCTGAAAATTACATATTTGTTTGTCAATTCTCACATTTTGGGGGCCGGAAGGCAAGACAAACACCCAAATATATGTTAAAGAGTCTTCAAAAAGTGATATTTCCATAGTATGTCCCCTTTATCACATTTTTTTCACCAACCCTCTGGTCCAACGTGGCGCCCTCTGCTGGTCAGAGAAGCCGCTGTGTTTGCCCACCCAAAGACTAACCCTAACCCCAGTGCTGAACCTCACACACACACATACACACACAGAGTCACAATGACACAATGCCACAAAGTCAAACGCACATCCGCACACTGTTAAGCCTGTGTGTCTCCCTCAGTATTAAATTGGACTTAGTACACAGAATAATGGCGTCCTGGCTTCTTAGACAAGACTAATCCACTTTCATGCCACAGCACTCTGACGTGTCAAGCCTTGTTCATCGTCCCTGCCTCATTAATGAATGGAAACATCAATTAATCTCCTTATTAATGATTCATGGACTCTATATGCTAATTCCTCCTCCTGTGTTGGAAAACGCTCGCAGACAAAGTCAACATGTTGAGATTAAATACCGCACCAGAACACGTGCTATTAAGTGCTGTGTTTTATCATAAGCTGCGAGCACCTTTCACCTACAGAGCAGTGGTGAGCGCTCCGCTGCACATCACACTGTACGCTATTATCATGTGTGACTACCTGGTCATGTAAATGTAGATTTGCTTGCGTGTAGACAACATAATGTGAAAATCATGTTCGCTGTGTGGGCATGCTGTGATGTATTCATGCTCTGTAATAGCTTCCCAGAACAGAAGAGTCGAGTCGAAACGTACAGTATATCTCCCAGGTGTTTACCAGGAAACTGCAGGTTCACATGCAACATAATGAATGAATGAATGAATGAATGAATGAATGAATGAATGAATGAATGAATGAATAAATACTTTATTTCAAACATGTGAATAACATATTACACTTGAAGCACTAGTCGATAAAAACCTTTTATGTTTGAAAAGGAATAGGAAGAAGCATTAGCTTATTAATTCCTACCCCTTCTCCACCTAGAATCCTAGGTTATCTTACTTCCTGTATATCCTGTTTTTCTTTTTTTTTTCTTTTTTTTAATACTCTCAACAAAACAAACAATCGCCAACAACCAACTATCAGTTACTGGAGACACATGTGCTGCTGCACCTGCATATTCATGGTTGTGATGACACACGTTTGAAAGTTAAATGTTAAAAATCTAGCATATTGTGTTTCAAAAACTATAGAGGATCATGCACTAAACAATATTGGTCCTTTTTCTATGAGAAAATAACATAACAAAAAATGCAAAATAAAGAATATGAACAGTGCTCGTTTTTGTCCTCTGCAGCTGACTACTATATGTTGAGATGATGATGTCCACAAGAGGAGGAGGACGGCTCTTATGGCCGAGAATTTGGTGGCGCTTCAGTTGCTTCCTTCTGGTTTTGTGAGGCCGTCCTCCTGTCAGATGACTTGTTTCTGCCATGCTTTGGTATGGTGCACACATGCCTCGCTGTAAGACAAACTATCAATCAGTTACAGTAATTGCAGCCCATTCGTCCTCTCTCCACACCCATCTCTGCTGAGAGGGAGGAAAACAGACATGAGAAAACAAAGCCAAGCTCAAGGTTGTGATCCTGTTTTCTCGCCTTAATGCTCATCCAGCGTTAGCAACCGATCAGTTTTTAAGATGGTGCTTTAATTGTGGCTTTTTAATTGTTGCTTCACTCACATGGTTCGTATTGGTGTTGCTGACCTTGGAGATGCGACTAAGAAGGCAGGTGGTAGTAATCTGCCTCCTGATTGGTTTGACATTCAGTGTGTTAAAGAGAAGATTAATAATTTGATTAGAAGCACATTAAGGTAATATTCTGATTATGCAAACTGTCGTGTAAACACCATGAGCAGAAAATTAGGTTAAACATAAGCTTATTAACAGTCTTGGATCATTTGTCAATGCTCTGAATTAGTGTGTAATTAATCAGATTCCTTATATTGAATTAATTCTATGTATTATTGGAGAACAGCAGTAAACTTATATTATCACCAATGGTAATTAAAAAAGAAGAAGAAACAAAAATATATAATAATATATATAAGACTCATCCATGTAATAAAAGTAAACACCAAAAAAGTCCCTCCATTGCCCCCACTTTTATTTTTCTGATGCTAATCAGATTCCTGCAGGCCACCTCCCAGCTTTCTGCACACTAACCTGATTACCACACACATCATGTAAAATTTGGGAAATCAGGTTAGTGGGAAACAGGAAACCATGTAAACACTTTAATCAAACAATGACCTAATCTCTTTATTCACAGTAATCGCTGGTGTATACAGTGTGTGTGCAGTATGTAAACCAGTGAATGAGCTGCTTATCTTCAAAAAATAATGCTTCATATATATACTGAGAGATTTACAGCACATATGTATACATATACATATGTATATATGGTATTTAAGTACACATATTGCACAGTACAACCAGAGAAGGGCATATGATACAGCTGAGATGATCCGAGTGTTGGATTAGTGTGAGATTTGCGGTCGTGACATCAGTGACTTGAGTCAATATGAATTAGTTTGCACATTAATGAACTTTGATCTCCATTCTTTGCAAAGTCAGAGGATCATTTCATCAGCTTTTTACCCATTATCATACATAACTTTACATAACCACATGTTGCAGGTGCATTGAAATAGAGGATGTCCAGTAAAAAATCATGCATCATGTAGGATTTGGTCGGTGGCACTAATCAGTGTGTGCAGGAGCGAGAGTGTTATAGTGATAGTGTTGGATGAACCGGCAGGAACCGGTGTGAGAAAAAACTGGTGTCAGATGGCGTTTATAGCACCACATGTTTGGTGATCTGCGAGTCGCTGTCCGTGGTGCTGAAGTTAGCAAAGCAGGGCCGGATCTTGATGGCACTGGGCCTTGATCCCTCCCCAGCCCCCCCACCCCCCCTCCTCCCCTGACGCCGCTATTGCTCACTAAAAAATGAAACTCAAACAGCAATGACTGGTTTGGCAGCGTGATCTTGTTTACTGAGATCGTCCCCATCAGAAAAACATTTAAAACGCCATGTGTCGCAAACAATGACTGTCCTCTCATTGTTTTACCTCGATGGGCTGCTGCATGGGAGCACACGGCGTATAACCGTCTCCACATTAAACGTGGTAATTCTCATCCTGTTCTCCACAATCTGTGTTTGTGAAGGTGATTTTTTTCGTCAGCGTTTACATCATCATGTGAGAGGGCACAGACAAACAACTTGTTTTGTCATGAAGTTCTCATCTACAGCTTTCTGAGCAGCTGTTGTGAAAGCAGCGCTCTGACCAGCCTCCGTTAGAAAAAGCCTGTGCAGCTAATAAGCTTAAAAAAAAAAAACATGATTTGTGTGTTTTTTCTTGGGAAAATCATGAATCAAATTTTTTTTGAAAGACTTGGCATGTTTTGTAGGTCACACCAGTCAAACCAGAAAATATGAAAACACAGCATGAAAGCATCATCATCAGCTGGTACGCTGCTGTTTTTTACGTGCAGAGAAAACGTATTGGATCTCAGCGAGCGCACGAGCCGGAGAAACAACAACAACAACAACAAGCCCCTTTAATTTGCCAAGTAGGATGCAGCAGATGCAGGAAGGAATTTGACCTGGTTAATTGGGGCTGGCACATTGGAGATGGTTACGTAACACAGGATTGACACACTAACTGAAGGGAAGGGAAGCGGCGGGCGCATGTGTGGCACAGTTGAATCATATTATGTGACAGAAGCCGATAAGCAAACACACACAGATCAGGTATGAATGCACCCAATCCCCCCTGGAGATCTGCATGTTAGTGGGGGATTATGAAGCACACACTCATGCACACACATGCACACAAACAGATGGGTGTCTTTTCTTGCCTCATGTTTGCAGCAGAGTTGAAGTGCAAGTTAAGTGAGGAGGAGAAAGTTTGCAGCCATTTGCATGCAACTAACCACCTGCCACTTGTGCAGAAGCCCCATGGTTGTGTGGTTTAATCCCCCCCTCTACTGAGGGGCTAGAGAGAGGGAGAGAGAGGGATTTCCATGATCTGCATCTGTAACATGATATCTTTGCTGGTGTCACATGATGCCTCCTTGTGATCCCATTGGCTGGGCGTGTTTGTCTTCCCCGGGGGGGGCCCGAGCAGTTGAAGTCCTTTAATGTTTCTCATCTGTGTGACAGGATAACAGATGAAGCCAGTGGCAAACATGCTCCTCTGTGTCAGTGACGTGGGCTTTGAGCCAGCACTGACATACATACATACATGTGTGACTTATGGTCGTGGTATGAATGCGTGTGTGAGGTGATAATGGGATAAAGCGGATGATGATTAGCTTAGGTGATATACTGTAAGGCGCCGCTGCGTGATACGATAAGGCTCGTGATACGCCACATGTTGTTGTTGTGTGTTTTTTTGCTGTGCGATGTTTGTTGCTTTCAAGGGAAGTCGGGTTTAAATTTGTTGTCATTCATGCTTATACATGTTTACAAAACAAACAATAGGGGCACAGCAATGTAAAAGGGAAAATATGCATAATAAAGAGATAATAAATAGCTTAAAGGTCCCATATTGTATAATATACAGTATATAGGCTAATATGTATTTTTGATTATAAAGCAGGTCTATATTAATACTAAAGATGTAAATACTAAAGACTAATCCACCTGTATTGAGGCTTAGTGTCACAACAAAACTCTCAGAGCCTCCTGTCTTGTGATTGGTTCAGTAATCTCCAGAGAGACTACACTGAGGTAGTGATGCTGATGGGTTTTGGTTTGTTTACTGAATCTTCTTATGGATCAACATGTAGCATAGTTATGTAAAGTTAAATATTGGCCCTTTAAAGTTTATTAAACTAAAACATGAATAATAATAATTAATAAAAGCAACACCTGGAATATTTATGTATTTAAAAAGAATCAAATGAAGCATGGGAAGTTATTTAGAAATGAGAATGTCCTCTGATTCATCACACAGAATAAATTAAAAGGGAAAAAAGTTTTGTAAAGTGTTGAAACAAATCACTTCCAAACACTTTCTTTGTCATAAATTTGTCTAATTCTCATAATGAAACAGAAATAGAAATTGAACTAATCTCTTTCCAGATGTTCAAAGTGGTGTTGCCAAAATAATTAGATTTCAAATATCTGTGTTTAAAGCTATTTTGCTCGGGGGCCAGTTATTGTTATTAATCTGTTTTCTGCAAAGAGAGAGGGGGATTTAGCAACATATGGACCATAATCTATCTTTGCAAGAATCAGACATTTTTTTGTGAAGAAGGAAATGAAAAATTAAGCCGACGGCACCACTGGGAGCCGCAAACAATACGAACTAAATCAAGGGGGTCATTTGCTTCATCTGTTTCATCTGCAAGTCAGAGGCCTGAACCCCTGCCTTTGATTTCCAGCCCTCAGCTTCATCGCTAAAGAGCACAATTTTCAGCATAATACCCTGAGAGGCACTTCTGGAACATTTGTCCATATAAATAATATAGTACACCTCCTTTCTGAGCCATGGCGCCCAAAAGCATTTAGCTTAGGGATCAGCACAGTTCATCAATGGAGATGGGAAGATTTAAGGAATATGGCGCTTTTGGGAAAACAAACTGTCAGCACTAAGAACATTTTCTCGCTGAATATAATGTGGAGCTTTATGGCGGCTATTCCTCACTCGTAACGTGTTCTTAACCCCCACAAAGAAAGTCCTTGAACAGGAAAAAAAAAACTGTTGTGGTTGGTCATTTATTTCAGACCTGACACAATTAGTCAGTTAGCAGAACTGAGCGGGAAAATTAATGACAGCAATTATGATCGGGAAAGGTGTTTATATCAAGATAAAATGCAAAAAGGTTCTCTGTCTGCTTCTCAAATGAGAAATTATACTTTTTATATGTATATGTGCGTGAGTTATTATTGTATAGCTTTAATAATGAAATTTGCTGGAATAAAAAGTGCCTGGTGTCTGTAGATATCAGCTTTGGCCCCTAGGAAAGTGTTCACTTGACCTTTTTTCTAACATTTTATACCCCAAATAATGGTGTTAATTAAAGGTCCCATATTATACTCTTTTTACTCAGTTTCACTCAGCTGTCAGACGTCCAACTAAACTGTATTCGAAATGTATTGCCCCAAACTGATCCGTGGTCCTGAATGGCAGCTGTCTAAAAGTCGCTCAAATGAGCTCTCCTGAGAACGAGCTGTTTCTGTGCCTGTACCTTTAAATGTTAATGAGCTCCGTCTGTCACAGCCTTGCCTTGCCCCTCTCAGCCAATCAGAGGCCTAGTAAGGCGGGTCTTGGCGTGGCCATAGTAGGAAAGATTCTGCCTCGGGGACAGGATGTGGCTAACGGTAGCATGGGCTAATGTTTATGGGTGGATGTATCACTATGGCCAGAGCGATTGATATAACAGCGTGGCGACAGCTCTTGACGTCGCCGCCAGTGCGGTCTCGTGGTTCATGTAGCTCACAATAGTCCCAAACCAGGCTTGAAACAACGTTCAAAACACACACAGCCAGTATCACAACTAAGCATAAAGTCCGCTTAGCTTAATGCTAACGTACAATGTGAAACCTCATAGACGGGCTAACAGAAATTAGCATCGGCTGTCGCCGTTTCGCGGCAAACCAACAGCCATAGAAGCTGCTAAAACCTGTTTTAATTCTGGCTTTAGCGCTGTTAACACGTCACAGTTTCATGCAAGAAAGTTTAATCCAGAGTCTGTGGTCAGTTTGCTCCGATGTCTGTCCTGGGAGAAGTGCAGACTAGAGTCTGTGTGAGCCCCGACCAGGACCAGGGGGCAGCGGCTGTCTGCAGCAGCAGCAGCCGCTCTACTGAGCTGATCTGCCGGCACGGACATCTCCTCCTCCCGGAGGAGAAAACGAGCCGAGTAACGTATCCGCATGCTTTTAGAGGTTTACCGCTGGCTGGTTAAATTATTTTTAGGAGATTTAATGCTGGTCTCATTGATGAAATTTAACAACTGTGGCAGTGGCATTAGTTTGTTTGAATGAAAAGTGAGGAGGAGCTGGGCTATGAAATCACCACATTTACGTAAATAAAGGGGAGGGGGGGCGACAGCGGAAAAGTGACCAGACTTGCATAGTTTGTTCATTTTAAAACGTTTATTGATTGAAATGTGGTCATATCTGATGACTTTGGCGCTCGTGTGTGCAGCTAACAACAGAGCAACCACTATGTTAACAAGCAGGGGGAAAAAATGGCACGGTTTAGAAAATTTCTTCAGGCGTGGCAAACCTTCACCGGGGGCGGTGCCACCAACCTAGGGGGTGGCGTCGAGTCTGTCGGTGACGTCACGGACAGACAGATCTTCAACTGGCCTGTTTAAGCACACATTTTCTAAAGACAGAGAAAGCGAAAAAGGGAGAGGATGAACTTTTTCCATACCAGGGGGGATTGTAGACAGGCCGAGGATGCATATTATTGATAGAAAACCGCTCTAAAGTGCATTTTGCATAATATGGGACCTTTAAGAATGAATTCTATTAATTATCAAATAATTATCCAATCTACAGATATAAAAACAATAATATCAAGTAATTTATTTTGTTAATTGTATTTTATCTTAAAATCAACATGATTATCATATTTATAAAAAACAATATCAATATCAATCAAAATATCAATGCAGTCCTTGCCACACCTCAAGCCCCGCCCACCTGGACACACCATCCCTCCTTATTGGCTCTCTCACTCAGGAAGAGTCAGGCCCAGAGCTTCTCCTCTCCTGAAATCCTCAAGCTGCTGATAAACAACATGAAGAGACTGTTTTGCTCTTGAATTCTGACATTTGTTCCTCTCTTGTTACAGAAACAGTTACATCCACATGACATGTATTATCTCTCCTGTGGATTTCCCTTTCAGCACGTGCCTCTTCACATTACAGACATGGATCTCTGACGACTGTTGGCTACATCTGAGTTAAATGTCAGCTACATCTCTGAATGCTGGCTCTCTTTATTTTTTCTTTTATGCTAAACAGCCACACATCACAGATGATGTGTGACAGTCTCTCAGAGCCAAGGTGAATATGTATCTTTTTGAATGTAAATCATGCACGTGTTTGAATAATTCATGTCTCCCTCAACCTTTTGAGTCATTACTTCACATGAAGCCGTTCCAATTTGACTGTGTTATTTCAAATAAGCGCTGGATATACATACGGTCCAATACAAAACGTTTCAGTTCTGTTCATATCTTCTGCTCAGTGACAATCACTGATGCCAGCGAACGGCCCGACCGGAGAATTAAGTGGTGCGAGGCGTCGGGAGGTTGCAGCTTGCAACAATCATATGGTGACATTTAAAACCGCACTGCTGGAAAACAAAAAAAAACTATACATCACTGTACATCTAATGGGATATGATTTACTGCATCCTTCTGGCACTTGTGTCTGAAATGCATTTAACTCTTCAAACAGCGGCGGTGGCAGCGTTGTTGCCTCAGGAGCTTTGACTACTATACCTCACCTGTTTGTTTGGAGATGAATCCCAGTGGAGCATCGTCTCCTGGGCTTCCCCCTCCAGTCTCTCCCTCCTCATGGAAGCAAACACAGACAGGACAGGAAGTGGAGTTTCCCTTTTTTCATCACATCGAGATGTTCATAAGATCTTCTGTGGAGAAAATTTCTCTTTCATGTACAAAGTCACTTTGAAGTGTTGAAGGAATTTTCGAGACGTGTCAGACTAATTCATTACGAGACTAAAGTGTTTCTTTGTGTGACCATTTGTTGAAGTGACAATATCAAAAAGTATTTTGTCTCAACTGCTCGTGGAGAAATTAAATTTACACAAAACAGTCTGACGTTTCCATTTGGGCTCCCTAAATGCTTCATTTGCATAAATATGGAACATTTTTTGAGCTACAAAAAGAATCAAAACCATCAAATTAAAGCTGAACCGAGCTTCTTCACTGTTTTGTCTCTGCTGCTGCTGCTGTCGCACCTTTTCTAATGTATAGTAAAATCAAAGGGAGCTTAGTGGACTCTTAGAGAACACAAGAAGGCACTAGAGTGTGTGTGTGTGTGTGTGTAAAAGAGTGTGTAACACGAACTGATAAGGTAGGAAAAAACCTCCAGATGGTAAGACAAGCGACCAGTCGACACTTTTCCAATATGTCACGTCCGTCAACACACAACACACACACACACATCTACACAAATACACCGTCACATCAAGAACGTACAAACACACTCTCACATACAAAGTGGAGGTGGGTAGGTGGTTACTATGGCAACCGTGTGAAGGTAGCCGGGGAGTTTAACTGCGCTATAGAGACAGGCAGAGACAGAGAGAGAGAGAGAGAGAGAGAGGGGGAAGAATATGAGAATATGGAGAAGAAGATGAAAAAAAAAGACAGAAAATAAAAATAATAATAATAAAAAACAATAATAACACATTTCCCCAAAGACCTTGTTTCTCAACTTAGGCTCCAAATAGTCGCAGAGGAACCGAGAAAGCAAAACAACAGACAGAGCGGAGGCAAGAACGAAGCGAAAGCGGCGATAAATCAGACCAATCTACATTGCTGATGTGGGAGAAAAGAAAAACAGTGAATTATAAAGGGAAGTGATTTATTTCAAGGCCCAGCGCCTGATGGTGGAAACGGTGAATTGAAAAGCCATTAGAGATGAAAACACCAGGGAGAGGTTGAGTGGACAAATTACTGTGGTAGTAGTGGTGATGGTGGTAGTGGGGAGGGGGGGGTAGAGTGGGGGCTTACCACTCGCTGCCATCTGATATAACCTTGATGTATGATTGGTTGGATCCAGTTCAATGAAAACATCCAGTGTGTCTGACTTGTGTTGCTGTGTCAGGAATGTGTTAACTGATGTCACCTCTGCAGAGAGCGAGGCCTCGAACTGAACCTCGCTTTACCTTCATGAATGAGTTGACGGTTTATACATTAAAGGGATAGTTCAACATTTTCGCAAATTGGCCCATTGCCATAATCCCTATAGTCATAGCAGTAGGTTTGTTGCCTTTATTTGTCAGTGCAATAGCTGCTCAGAGCTACGCTACGGAGGCTCATGGGATTTCTTGGTTTCCCTCGTCAAACTCATCAAATACACAATCCAACGACTCCAAAAGGCTCTGGTGGACAAGTTGTGACCTGCACATTCACCACGCTATGAGATAATAACAGAACGTTACTAGACAGAGTGGTTTTCCAGGTAAATTCATGCAAAACCACTGATGCACGTTGCCTTCAGGGACAGTTTTTCGGCAAGCAGTCTCTGTATTTACCTCGAAAACAACTCTGTCTCGTAACGTTCTGTTTTGCTTTTTTCAGAAGTTTTTATTTTGTTTTCAGGTTTAGTTTTGTTTTAATTAGTAGATCTGTTTTAGTTCAGTTCAGTTAAGCTTTTATCTTGTGAGATTCAAAAAGGTCAAAAAAAGTATTGTTTAGTAAAAACTCAACAAACACCGGAGGAGTTGAGTCAAATCTTTAATTCAAACTCCCTCATGATCAACCATTGTTGTTCACAGCTTCACTGCTTCTCTCTTTGCTAAAAGGGCAGAGTAACTGGTGGCTTAGCTGGAGCTGGAGCTGGAGCTGGAGCTGGAGCTGACATCCACATTTGCACACGCACACGCACAAACCATGCAAACCAGTTAGCACTCAAAAGTGTAATGAGTGAAGTGCCTGGCAGTTATGGATTTGTGTGTGTGTGTGTGTGTGTGTTTATATGTGTTTGTGTGTGGACTTTTTTTGTATGAGGACTTAGCGGTACACCCCATAGCCAGCCTCAATCTGTCATATGCCAAACCTCCCAGCAGCTGGCAGCTCGTCCTCCTCGTCCAAATCCCACACACACACACACACACTCACACACACAGTCACACACATACACTCTTTTCTCATCTCTCTCTTCTCTCTCTCTATCCATCCATTCTATCTTACATCTCTCCGTCACTCTGTTTGCCTCGACGCCTCTCATATCTTTGGTTCCCAGTTGCTTCATTCAGTTCTATGTGTACATACTGTGTGTCTGTGTGTGTGTGTGTGTGTGTGTATCCGTGCATGAGTTTGTGTGTGATCATGCATGTGTGGAAGTGCAGGAGGAGGATGGCAGAGGGCCTAAAGCCCCAGTCTGCCCATTAAGTTGGTCAGGGAGTGGAAGCATGGTTATGGGGCTGTAATGTGGCTCTGAACAGCTCTGATAAAACAGCCCCCCCCCCCCCTCCAACAAGCCCCTGCATCCAAGTGCTGATCTGGCCTCAGCCTCTCTCTCTCTCTTTCTCTCTTCCATACAAATCTCCATATTCAAAAACCCGCCTCGGCATCCCTCCCCGGTGTTGTTCTGACCTTGATGTTAAGTAAGATTGCTTTTTTTTTGTGGGAATTCTTCTTTAGTTGCTCAAGTTAACAGCGCAGCTTCCATCTTACTTAGTGAGAAATTTATGTAAATCAAGTTGCAGTGCAAACACGCCCACCAAGGACTTCCATGCATCCAAATAGCCCTGCTCAATCACCCTTTGTATTTGCACTCTGCACGCTTTGCAGAGGACTCGTTCCCAATAGGGTGGCGAGCTATTCTTTCACACATAAATCCCATGATTTAATAACACATTTTCCTGGATCTCTGCAGTCATTCAACTCGGAGGATATTGTTTTCGGAGTGAGTAATGTCTCCATTCTTGCCTGACGTCCAAAGAGAGGCTCGGTTTTGGCAGTTGATGCTGTTATCATCTCCGTGCCAACTGGATCGAACTGTGCAGACATTTTACTTGTTACCTCGTCACTTTGAAGAGTCTTGTCATTTTAGAAATGTTGGAAATAAGAGATGTATTATTGAGA
Source organism: Trachurus trachurus (assembly GCF_905171665.1). NCBI lineage: Eukaryota > Metazoa > Chordata > Actinopteri > Carangiformes > Carangidae > Trachurus > Trachurus trachurus. The sequence goes on from NC_139906.1 coordinate 6,661,844, forward strand.
CGTGCAAATGGTTAGTCTTTATTTAATCCGTGTTGCTGATGCTGCAGGCATAAAACGTTAAGGCAGATAAATAAGAAGCTGGGTTTGTTATATTTCTGTCCACCAGGGGGCAGATGACCAAGTCCACAGCAGCTGACGGACATATTCAAGAGTTGCTCAGCCACACCGGTCCAAATGAAACCCCAGACTAATCATGCTGTGCTCTGTGGGCAGTAATTAGCTGATTGTTCTTTCATTCTCTGCTTTTGTTGTTCTAAGTGGTTTAAAAGCTTGAAAGGTTTGAAAATGTTTTCAACAGGAACGTGTCAGATTGGGTTTTCTGAAATTTCTAAAACTATAAAGATCAGTCATGGCCTTTTAGACCCTATGAAAGATGTATTTTTCCAGCCTTGGTCCTATATCCACATGTTAGGTGTGCATTTATCTCTCAATATAAACCTAATTAATGTCAAAGAAAAACCAAGTTGAGACGTTTGATGGCTCATCCTGCACTTGTAGGCTAATTTTGCAATTTAAATCAATAGCTCAAATGTTTATATTCCTCCTCAAACTATGTCTGCCAGTCACCACGACAACCTGTATTGGCCGAGTATGGGCCAACACTGGGATGAGCCTGTGTAGCATCACTTCTACCTTCAGCTATTGACGGCTCAAACAGACACGGTCTCACTCATCATCCTAGAATCATCATCTTCATCCCCCACCCGAGTGAAGGTGCAACAGAGTGCAGCCTGTTTTCTACTGTCTGATCCCACAGGTGGTTTGTTGAACGCAGCTTTAAGAATATTTCAGTAACAGCATTGATCTGGAAGTGCATCCGATCCTTGTTCACCCGATAGTTGTAGTTCGACCTATTTTTTGCTCAGTGTTGGTCTCCACCAGTATCCGGCTCTTTAGTTGCTACATCTTTCACCAGCTTGTGTTACCTGTAGCTCACAGAGTTTTTTTTATTTATGATTTTTTATTTTATAAATTTTTTTTATCCCAGCTTGTTTTCTGGACAAGTTCAAAACATTTTCGGTCACAGCCAAAAACCATTTGCTCAAAGAGCCTTGAATGTGTGACAGAGCTGAATAATAATTCTTTGTAGCTCTGTCAATGCGAGACGCCCCCCCCTCCTCCTCCTCCTCCTCCTATTCCTTCTCCTCCTCCTCCACATCACACATAACATTTTGATTTATAGCCAATATAAAAAATATCGATCGGTGGAGATCTGAGGTCATTACAGCTGGGATGGGTGACATGTATTGTCAGTCCGCGTACACAGTGCGGCTACAGTACATAGACAACATGCAGATCGAACTCCCATATCTGTCGGGATTTCTGCTCCTCTTGGATGACCTTGGAGTTTGCATTATATGTGTTTGTGTTAGTGTGTGTCTTAGTGTGTGTGTGTGCGTCCATGCGCGTCCGTGCGTGTGTGTGTGTCGGTCTGCTGGAGATGAGCCTGGGATAAGATCTGCTCATTTATTATTCAATTAAAGATCGCTGAGGTCACGGCAGATCATTAGCTATGGAGGTTATTTCAAAGAAAGGGAGGGAGACACACAAACCGAGACGGACGAGGTAAAGACAAGGAAAGAGAAAGACATGGAGACAAATGTATCGATCGGGTGATTGATTCCTTCTGTCATTATTTTTGCCTTGCGCTTATTTTGAAAACCACAATTCCTAATTACAGTATCGTGTCGCGCCTCTCCCGCTGAAGTGCAGTGATTGGCTTTGTTGATGGCTTTTCCTCATTAGACTCAAGACACTGGGAAAGATCTGCTGGGAATGTATCTGAAGGGTTTTTTTTTTTTTTTTTTTTTTTTTGCAGTGCATTTTCTAAAGAGGGCTTAAGTGATCTATGCTCTGTGAACAGATTGGGAAGAGCTCTCTCTAAGACAGAAATAACCTCAGCTCGGCAATAACAACATCTCACAAGCGCACAATATTTCTTGTTGCACATCCAGCACATAATAAAATCAGAGGAATTTCCAGAGCTGCAGCCTTTGGACAGCGTCGACAATAGAAACTTTAATAGACTTATGTGCTATTGATTTTCTCTGGCCATCAAATGTTGAGTATAGAGAGAGATAAATAATGAAATGGTACGCACACACACACACACACACACACACACACACATAGACGCACACACAGAAGCAAGTGCAGGCATTGACACCTGCAGTTTGTGCCTTTATAAAGAGGAAGAGGGTGAGGGCTCACTTTAGTTTCCATGGAAACAATTGTGGAGTTTTCTATTAAAGGCACTCGAAACATGTCTGTCATTTCTATTGAGACCTTCAGGGGACTTAAATCATGTAGGTAAAAGGAATTGACCCTCGAGGAGGAGGAGGATGACAGGAGTCAGCTGAAATGAACTCATCTTGTGATGTTTGAAAAGAAAAAACTAAAGCAAAACTCTGATATGTTTGAAGTTGAAGAATGACATCAGTGTCTCAAATAACAAAATTAGTTCAATGAGTGCATTTTATCATATTTTCACCTGTGTTAATCTGGTGTTGTTGTGTAGGCTATTGGAAGACAATGATCTAGTTTGTTCAACTAAAGTTACTTTAAAAAAACAAGTTTAAAATACTTTTTCTTAATACATTTTATACAAAATTAAACCTAAATATAGTACAAGAATGTGACAAAGTGCCTATAAAACGACTGAATCACCTCATTATACATAGAGAACTGCTGCAATGTCAACTTTGCTTCTTTATCAGTATCGCCATGGTGATTTGTACGGCTGAGATTCAGAGTCACGTTCATCCATGGTAACGCTGCAAGACACACACACACACATGCACTGCACACAGAGATGTGACAAATACATTGCCTGGATACTGACTCGTTATAACAATGGTAAAATAAAAATAGAATATCATTTGTTTCCTTTTACGAAACACCAAAGTACCTACATGCATATTAAAGTCGTTGATTGGTTCGACATAAAAACTGTGAAACATCTTGAGTCAGAGCTAAATCTAAAGTGTTGTCAGCTGATATCTGGAGTGTGATGAAGTAAATCCATCATTTAAGAACAGCAGAGTGGTGCATTTGTCTTTTTTTATTCCCACAATATGTTTTCCTAGAGACATACATGAGTATTTATTATATATATAGGCACCGCAGAGAGAGCAGCTCATTATAGATGACTGCATTATGGTAAATAGCTGTGGTGAAAACAATAATAATAAGAATTGTCATGTGTTTTGATCCAGGATTTTCAATAAATGAACCTTTCCACTGAGTGTAGGAGGGCAGAGATAAAGTATCCGCCACCTCATTACTCCAGGGACAGCATAGCACGGTGCTTACTGTATATAATGCTAACGTTAATAATCATCTCTTACTATTGGATATAATTACACGACTTTTCACATGTTCTTGGTGTTTGGACATCCTCCCATTGTGTCGGTGCAGTGCATATAATGTGTAACGTGGAGTAACAAGTTGTGTGCGGCCTCTGAATGAACTCCATCAGCCTTGAACTCTATTTAACTTTGCAGCTCAGCCACATCATCTCAAATCCTCCCTCAATTCAAGCCTTATTTGTTTTTAATACTTTTTTAAATTAATGGCTGCTGCTGCTGCTGCTGCTAACTCACATTTCTTCCTCCATGTTTTGCAATTAAAAGTAATTATTTTCACACAGTCGGTGAATGTCGGTGTGATTTTTTTCTTTTTTGGGGGGAGCTCGGGAAGCACCTTGACAACACCTTGATATCGGCAGCTGATAAGCCGCCCAATTACAGAGCAGAGCGGGTCAGAAGTTGATTCGAGCATCAAGAAATTTTCAGAGGAGAAAATCCCCCCCCACACCCCCCTCCAAGTCTGTGCTGCTGGCATCCACACACAGTAATGACTGCAGCGGTCCTGCCAAAGGGAGAATTAAACCGGAAGACAATGTGAAACCAACATCTCCCTCTGTGTCTCCTTTTAATTCTTTCCTTTTGGTGCTGAGTCAAAAACTGTAGCACTGAAAGGGATAGTTCAACATTTTGGCAAAGTGGCCCATTGCCATAATCCCTATAGTCTTAGCAGTATATGCGTTACCTTTAATTGTAATTTTTAGAGCGGCGGAGCAGAGCGGTGAGCTGCTCAGAGCTACGCTACGGAGGCTAATGGGATTTCTTGGTTTCCCTCATCAAACTCATCAAATACACAATCCAACAACTCCAAAACTCTCTGGTGGACAAGTTGTGACCTGCACATTCAACACGCTATGAGATAATAACAGAATGTTACCAGACAGAGTTGTTTTAGAGGTAAATACATGCAAAACCGCTGATGTGCGTTGCCTTCAGGACAAGTTTTTCAGCAAACAGTCTCTGTATTTACCTCTAAAACGGCTCTGTCTCATAACGTTCTGTTATTAATTCATAGCGTGGTGAATGTGCAGGTCACAACTTGTCCACCAGAGCGTTTTGGAGTTGTTGGATTGTGTATTTGATGAGTTTGATGAGGGAAACCAAGACACTCAGACTGGGAGTGTGGTGGTTATCGACGTGGTGCGAACTGTGTCGCATGCACAGGTCCTGAGGCTCTGGACGGAGGCTGACGAGGGCCAGTCTGTTTGCGCAACAGGGGGAAATGCCCCTTTAGTGCCAATCAGTCAGTAAAAATCTGGACGACTGTCAGACATTGGTCTTGTTCCATCTTCCATCTCATTTATGCGTCTTTGTCTCACACACACATGTGGACACAGCGATCAGAGATCAAGGATGCTCCGTCTCCTGCTGGACTTGGAGCACTAACTCGCTCCAATGCACTGGAGTGTGTGTGTGTACAGTATGTGTGTGTGTGTGTTTATGTGTGTTTCAAACACTCACACCCTGACTCTCTCAAACACAACCGGTGTGACAGAGAAGCTAATTTGCTCCGCCAGAATACTTTACCCAGCCGCCATGGCAGCTCTGGCACCCTTCCACCAACCGGTCTATTATATTACAATATCTCTCCATGCATGCCACAATAACACATTTACAACCAATGAGTGTGGTGGCGTTCTGCCCTAAATTAGCCGTGACTTGCTTTTCAAAGGGTCATAAATAGAAGTGAACGTTTCATAAACAGCTCACAGGAAAAAAGCTGCATTACAATACGAGGCCAGTGTGTTTAACTGGATGTGTTGTCATGACGCCCGTGTAGCACAGCCACCGCCACCGCCACCGCCGTGTGTGCTTCAGTAAAACCGAATTAACAAACTAATGCACCTTCACTGTCGTGTGGCTTTGACAACAACTTCATCTCTGGCATCAATCCAGCAGAGCTGCTAACACATGTCACGCTGCTACAGTGTGTATGTGTTTGTGTGTGTGTATTGTTCTGTTCTGTACATGTGACAGCTACTGTATGCATGTGTGTGGTCATGTGTGTGTATATTGCGTTGTGCGTGGGATGCTGTGAGTAATGGCAGATGTGTCACCCCCCCCCCCCCCCCCTTCACTCTGTGCTGTCACTGAAATAACTTGAAATCACAGAGCAGATCACGGCGTCACGCTGAGGGAGGCGGCGATCGTCTGCTTCCCCGCAGCAGCAGCAGCCACGAGAACTGAGGAGGAGGAGATCGTCTTAGAAAAAAAACCAAAAAAAACAAACTGAAACTATGGAGTATTTAGGAATTTAAATGTGTCCCAGTCGTCGTTTTTACAGTGTGTCGACGTGGAAGTCAGGCGGGCTCACCAGTGTTTAGAGCGCAGTTATTAAGTAGCTACAGGGAACACGCCACCACGGCACAGCAGCAATAACACAGATGAAATGTGAGGCCATGAAGGCTGCCTCGTTTCCTCAGGCCGGGAAAATAATGCAAATAAACGAGCAGAAGGATATTAAAGATATTCTATATTTTGACCAACTCAATTTAAAACACATTATATTACCATAATGTATGTTTCTGTTTACCCCAGTCCTCTGATCTTAAACCGACTGCTGCTAACCTTAACCAACTGGCTTTTACAGTACAAGAAGTAGATTCAGCATTTAGCATTGGTTTCTATTGATGCAACTGAGTCGTGCAATCGATGAGGCCACAGGTCATGAAGTCAGGCTCGGCTCTCAGACCTCAGCGCTGCAGCAGACTGCAGCTGTAGTTTATTTAGTTTAGTTTAGCATGTTATACAACAGCAGATTACAGATGGTACATACATGTGTAGTGACTGAAAAGGTGTCGGCTGAAGCAGCAGTTATAGTGCTGACACTTTTAATAATTCAAAAAGCAAAACCACAATATTATAGAAAATACATGATATAATTAAAAAGAAGTTTCATAAATAATACTGCAATATAAATCTATTATGTCAAAGTTGTATATTTAATTACTTTTTTGTGTGTGGAATTACACATTTTTTATTCATGGTCACATGTGCCATAGGCTCACCTTTTTACATCTGTTTACATCTGTACATGTTCCTCTAGTCACTCTGAGTGCAGTATAGGAGCAGATTATGATACAGTATGTTCTTATTATCAGAGCAGCTTTACACGTTTTTTATCAAATTTAACTGAACAAATAAGTGTGTTGGTTGGGTTGTAATGATACAGATGATACATACTCTACATCCAGTTGATGAATCTCATACAGAAAAGTCCTGTTGCATCTCTCTCTCTCTCCCTCCACCTCCACCTCCACCCAGCTCTCCCTCTTCATGCTCTAACTGACTCAGTGTCACTGTTGTCACGGATGTCTGCTCTGTTCAGCTCCCAGTGGGAGGCAGCCTCTGCTGCTGCTCTCCCTGCCTCAGGGCCTCATCTCTCTGACCCTCCACATCCCACAACAGAGCCACACCGACAAAAACTTGTTACTTGTTCTGCTTCATCTTGATGTACAGCAGCTCAGGAGGAGAGGAAACGATACCAAGAATTTAAAAAAATCTATGTTGTAGATTTTTTTAGAGAAACCTCCAATCAAACATGAGGCTGTTGAGATCAATAAGGAAGCGAGGAGAAGATGACATATTGTATTATAGGTGGCCATGTTTCCTGTTGCGTGTAGAAAAGCAGCAGAGCCACTCTGAGTCAGAAACTTCAAGTCAGGAACAGGGAGAATCTGTCTCTTGGCACTGATTCGTCCCGGCTCTTATTCACAGGGTGATCCAGAGTTTTTGGTCCAACTCCTCCTCCCACGTCTCCGAGCGCAGCCCACCTCCATCACTGCCAACAAAGATGCAATCCGCGCAGCTCAGCCGTGAACACCAACGCAGCCTGAATTGGGGAAAATGCGAGAAATGTAGAGAGCAGGAAATTGAACCTCTGTCCGTTTTTACTTCTGTGAACACCTGTAATTTTCTACAGGAAAGAGGATGTGGATTTTTTTTTCTTTTTGATGTTCAGAAATATGTCTGGCTAACACACACTCTGGCTGTCTTACTGTTTGAGAGGAGTTTTTTTAAACTTTGCAAACAGCACTCGAGAGAGTACAGTACAGTAGACTGGCTTTTACTATATGAACAGGCTCTGCCACCTCCCGCTGCCCTGCCTATAGATCTGTCTGTCTTTATATCTCTGTTGTGGACAGTCATGTTTGAGCTCCAGCAGAGGGTCAGTTGTGTTGTGTGTCTTCAGACTTATCTTGCCTGAGACAAGAGGATGCAGCAACAAGAGGATCTGCGTCTGGTTATGGATTCCGCTCACAGCCGGGCGCTGCTACACTCCTCAGTGGGCAGAGGCTCACATCTGGCAGGTGCTTGTTTATGAGAGCAGTTAACACTGGATCAGGAAAGCTTTATAGCAAAACACATACGCCTGCGCACATGCACGAGCACAGGCAAACAGAACACACACACACACACACACACATAGACCAAATGTTTGGAGTTGTTTTTGTCTTTTTAAATTTTTTGTTTTGAACTCCACAATCTGCAACGACCACAGCCCTCTGCAGGATTACGCTTTTATTTTATTATTTTGATTATCGCAGCTCAAAGTGATTGAGTTTGCAGAAAAGATTTTTTTTGTGTTTATTCTGGGATGAATTTCCATCGGCATGAATAGATAATTGAAAACAGATAATAAAATGTAAAGCATTTCAGTGCAATTAAACCAACACAGGAAACCTCATAGAAAATGTCCTTTTGCTGGAACTTCTTATAATGAAAATGGCCAAGACACAAGCTGCAGATGTAGAAAATGTGTCTGTGGCCTTTTGATCCCTAAACGTAGTTTTAAAAGTTAAAGCAGAAGTAAGCGGAATTTTTGTGTTAATATAAGTCTTAAATAGTTCTATCTTCCGACGGCAATCACTTATATAGAGTGTTTGGTCTGAAACACGGGTCTGTCAGTCACTCTGCTCTGCTGTAAGCCGAGGAGAAAACTTTCCTCGTATCCTACAACCTTTATCCAATGAGGAGAGAGAACGGCATAAAGGGGCGGTCCTCTCTGTGTGTGCAGCCAAGGGATGCGCGTGCATGTGGTGACGTAGGGACGAGGACGGGGACTGCTAACTCCATCTGCTGACAAGAAGTTAGCCAAAACCACCGGATCGCTTACTTCTGCTTTAAATTACAAACTCTGCAGCAGTAAAGACGACAACAGGTGTTTTGTGGTGATGCAAAGAAGAAAAATGTGATGTGGAGTAATTCCACCGCACATAAACAAACAAACACACACACACAGAGCTACTCATCCTTGGCTGTGAAACTAGGTTGATAGGGGCCGGCCAGTCTCCTATGGCTCACACCGAGCTGACAGGCTCATTATAGTGGAGTTAGAGCGGAGACCTTGGTGTGACAGAGCCAAAGTCATCGGGGCCAGCAGCTCCCTCCACCTCTCTGTCTCACTCACTGTACCGTCTGACCAGCAGCACCACCACACACCAGTGGCACATTGCTGTTCATCCAAACCAGTGATACACCCACCACCCCACCCCCCTGGGGAGACCAGAGCCTGTTCAGACCCCAGCATCACATTTCAATCAGGAGGACAGGCTAATTACGACAAAGAGAGACAGGTTGGAGATGAAGATGAAATTATATTTATTGTGCACAAAAATAGGCTTTGAAGCTTAGACTCCGGGGAGTAGACCAGCTGAGTGAACTGATCAGGGATCAGAAGAAGATATACTGCAGAGAAAGAGAGCACTTTTAAATTTGCCAGCTAATGACTGATTGGTAGAAGAGAGAGATGATGGCAGAGTGTGATTGGATTAATTAGGTGGAGTGAGAGGATACAGTAGGGGGAAAACTGGGAATAGGCTTGGAGGCGTGCTTAGAGGGATAGTTCAACATTTTGGCAAACTGGCACATTAATTGTCGGTGCAAGCTATTTTTAGAATGGCGGAGAAGAGCCGCGAGCTGCTCAGAGCTACGCTACGGTTTCTAATGTGATTTCTTTTCTTCATGGAACAGAGTTGTTTTCGAGGCAAATGCAGAGACTTCTTGCCAAAAAACTGCCCCCGACAGGAACGTGCATCAGCGGTTTTGCATGAATTTGCCTCTAAAACAACTCTGTCTGGTAACGTTCTGTTATTATCTCATAGCGTGGTGAATGTGCAGGTCACAACTTGTCCACCAGAGCGTTTTGGAGTTGTTGGATTGTGTATTTGATGAGTTTGATGAGGGAAACCAAGAACCTACTCCTAAAACTATAGGGATTATGGTATTAGCCCATATTTGCCAAAATGTTGGACTATCCCTTTAAAGAGATAGTCTTCCTGTCTGAACTTTTGCTTAGCTCCATTTTACAGAGTGACTAAAATGCATCTGAATGCCTAACTAAAAAAACAAGCTCATTCCATGTCCAGCAACAGTTTTCAGTTCTCCCCCCCGGAGCAGCTGCTGCTGTGGCCGAGTTCCTGCTCTCTGTAAATGCTCTGACATGCAGAGCTCCGAGTGAAACACTAAAGGACTGGGATAATACCTGGAAAGGTCCACACTCCTCAGACATGCCAGCTGGTCTGATTACACTGGATTTGGAGGGTTTGCAGCATCTGCAGCATTTCACTGATACCGACAACAACAACATCTGTACAAATATTCAACCAACACTTAGTTACAGACCTCATGAAACGTCTCTCCCATCCCATCCAGCTCCATGTGATCACAATGTTTCCAGTAAAACCGCACTGGGAGGGAGGGATCTGTCTGGTGACATAGTTTGAGCAGGTTTGTCAACATTTGAGAAATAGATTTTTATTGGATGCAAAATTAGGTCGCAATGCAGGATGAGTCATCCAACGTATGAATTTATTTTACAGGAAGAAAAACTAAATCGATTTTGATGTAAAAAAAAAAAAAAAAAAAAAATCAGATAATATTTTTCTGACACAATACAATACTAAGGCAGGAATGAGGTCTTTAATGGTTAGAATTAGAGTTTGCAAAATCATCTCTTCGGTGCTCCTGAATGCATCATTGGTGATGTAACCTGGTCACTGAGTGTTTCATTATCACTCAGCTTCATTCACATCTTCAGTAGGGCTCCTCCTCTCCTGATCCACAGCCCTGTTGATGTCTTTTTCTGCTGCCTTGGTGTTGGTGGTGTCTCAATCTCCATCTCCACAGCTCGTTGTTCCTCGGTGTACTCAAGGCTTTGTAGAGCAATTACCTCTGCAGGTAACCTTAGGCATGCACCTTATACCTCCCAGCTCTTTAATGCTCTAAAGTGTTACCAGTGGTTTTACCTTCACAGAATCCATTAGTGTCATGATGTATTTGTAACATTGCAATCAGTCGCTGATAACCATGTTACTGACATTGAGATGTTGTAACCTTCCATTAGCTTGTACAACTGTATTTTTATCATTAACTACAGTTGCTGTGCCTGCTTGTAGCGTGGAGGCAGGATGGCGGGGTTTTGTGAGGACGGCACAAAGTTTTGAACACAAATGACAAAGAAAACTAAAGTAAAAAGAACAGAGAAGAATGGAAAATTAAAAAAAACAAAAAAAAACAAAGTGATGGGACTTAAAAATCCAGGAGGGAGGAACGAGACGTTTGATGGATTTGAACGTTAATCTTGGACATTTTGTCCAAATGTAAATTCGAGGATTGTTTTTAAATAATGTCTCGATACATTGGAATTTGATGCCGAACGCCCGGGCGTACACACACTTTTCTCATGCAGTTTGTGTCGGACCAGCTGAAGGGGGGCTGCCCTACTTTTTTGGAGTGTTCTTGTCCTCATTTCTTCTTTTCTTGGAGAATGAGGGAGCTCTCAGGCTCCTACTGTACAGTACGTCTTAGTCTTAGTCGTACACTGTGTGTGTGTGTTTGCGGACTCCAGAGGGTGGGGGGTTTACGAGGGGGGGTAAGAATAGGCGACGCTGCGTTGCATCCAAATGCTTCTGCTGGTTTCTTCTCTATAAGAATTTAAGCCATCCATCACCCGACTGTATGAGACGACTTGAATGCAGCCAAAGCAAAGACGTATCTATGAGACGTGTCACATCGGGCCGCGTTTTATCAACACATCACATTGTTCTGTGATTGGCTGGCACGGCGGCGGAGATCACGGAGGCTGACTATCACCGTGGGGATTAAGTGATGAATCCTTTTCAGGGCTCGAAAACTACATACTGTAACATCCCCTCTCTCCCTTTTAAACCCCCCCTCTCTCTCTCCCACCTGCTTTTCTCAATCGTTTTTTTTTTCATCCTTTTATACCTCATCACTCCCTCTCATTCAACTCTGGCTCTCTCTCTCTCAGAGCCAGAGGCATGCTGGGTAAATAGACTGCACTCTAATTGCCAATGTAATGTTGCTGCGGTTCCACTCATCTCACCTGCCTAATTAATACTACAGCTGTCACCTCTGTTCTCTTCTCTCTCTCACACCCCTGGTTACAATTATAGGAGGCAACACATTCTTATGAGTTCATATCACATACTGTCTCCCTCTATCTGCTCAGCCTCACCCCCTATCCCCCCTCTCTCTCTCCCTTTGCTCCACTCTCTCCATTGTAAAACATGACCCTGTCAAACTGACATGATTCACTGAGCTGCACCAGTGAGAAAACTGCTCCAAAAAAAAGAAAAAAGAAAAAAAACATCCTGCGATAAATGTCTGGCTTCATGATGAACTTATAAAAATGAGATTTATAAAAATACACACGATAAAATGTCAAAGAATGTTTCACAAACACGAAATAAAAGATGACAATTGTGCATTTCCTCACAGATATTTACACACGTGCATGAATCACCCGACGGGAGGTTGGAGGCTCTTATCCTGCAGCGTCACATAACTCGTTAGGATCCACACACCGTCACATCCGTCGTCTAATCAACAAATCATCACATAAACGTTGGTCTAAATGTAGAAAAGACGACTCTTTGCCAACGCTGAGCCAAGATTGGACAAAACAGCCTTTCTCCAGCCTCGCTCTGATCCCTCTGCAGGCAGGACATGTTGTTTTTTTGTTTTTTTTCCAGGTCTTTCTGGGTCACATAAGCCGCTACATGTTGCTCATCCTGGGGCACAGCGGAAGTCTTGTGTAAATGGCTTTTCCTGTAATGTAGTAATTATTTCCTCTCGCTTCTTTCTTGTCCTCATAACAAAGCTCCTACACACACACACACACAAACACACACACACACACTTTTTTCCCCCCCTTCTCTTCTAAAGAATGCTGTTGACAACACATTTTTGGGGGGAGGTTCACTTTTGCTTTTGTTGTTGCAGCTATTTTCTTCCACTTGCTGTCGTCTTTATTGTCGGCAGGCCTTTGTGAAGTTTAACATATTGTTGTTGTTGGAGATTAAAATTGATGAGGATAAATGGAGTTTCAACGTTTAGCAAATATGTCGTCTTCCTGTTCCACTGACCGCTCCTTGATGCTCAACCTCAATCAACTCTCAGACTGACCTCAGGTTTTTAATTTTCTCCTCTTGCATTTTTTTTTGCTTGTTTTCCTGGGAACAGTAAGATGATTAATACAGCCAAAGTCCAATAATTTGTGGCCAAAAATCTTGTACTCCTGGATGTGTGCTACCTGGATTCAGACTAAACTAGTCTATGATTTGACTTGATTTTGACTTTAAATTGAATTACCTAGAATGTATTATTATGTTGTTTGTGTTGTCTACAAAGGAAATCTTTTTGAATATTAATATTACTTACCTTTAAGGGTGTATTCAGACATGTGGCTCGTTTGCTATGTTCAGATTCAGGGGCTAAAACGATGGTCTACAATTCTTGCATTTTTCTTTTGGTTGGTTTGTGTTCACATGGTAACAGTCCCAAGTGATCCTAAATTGTAAACAAATGCCATGTGCAAACCAACTGTTCTCTCATTGGTCAGAAATCCTTCCCGGAAGGAGGAGGAGGTTACCTGGGGAAAACAAAAAACATGGAATAGAGGTCCCTAGGGGCCTGAAAATTTAAACCCGACCCAGCCGGCAATTACGTTCTCACTGCAAACTAACCACTCTAGGGTTCGAATTGAAGCGATCCGAGATGAGACCAGCTCGGATATCTGAACCAAACATCTGAACCAAACAAACCGATCTTTGGGGTGAAACGCTCCCCGTTCAGAACAACTGCTCCGAACCAGCCAGGTCTGAATTCACCCTAAGTTTTGGCCTCAAAGCTCCTTAAAGTGAACTTCCTCTTTGAAGGAGACATAAAACACAGTAGCAGTAATTACCAGCAGTTCAGTCTGATCACACTTGTGAAGGATGGTGATGTCCTGCCGGTGCACACCAGACACCACCGGCCACTGCATGGCGGCAGTGATGTGTAGAGGTCTGCTGTTTTTCACTCATTCATTCATGGCTTTCTGTTTGTTTCGCTCCCTGCAGCAGTTTCACCACTTCAGGTCAAGGTGTCGAATGCTCAGTTCTGTCCGGTATTGAATATTTTACAGCAGGTTTTCCACAGCGCTCGTGTCGTCAACCTTTCAGACAAAGGTTCCCACCCAGATTCGGACAATCTGTGTTAAACACCTTTCATTTCTTCTTCCCGCCGATGTTCTTAGCAAGTTTTATTCCAGACGTGCGTGTCCATGAAAGCAATCCGGCTTTGTTTGAGGGTTCACTCGGGGGGCAACATCAGAGAACACCAAAGGTCATCACTTTAGGTGTGAATGAATTCACACCTGCCAAGTCTCCTTCAGTGATCATCTGTTATCTGATACCCCAGCTGCCACGGTATCTGTTCTTCAGCTTGATATCATCATAGTGACTTCAAATCGGAGCCTGCTTTGCATCAGCTCCTTATCAGCTTTTGCTTTGTGCAGATTTGCATCTAACTCTTTTTTTATGTTGTTGTTGTTTGGGTAATGAAGACAGAGCTTTCGATATTTAGTCTGCCTGCAGAGCAGAACCCAATCCAGCAGCAGAAATAATGACCAGTGTAATGCGATGGCTCGGGAACTGGACGGACTTTTGTTTGGAAAATAATTGTTTGTTTTTTTCACAACTTTGACATCTATCTCTCTCTCAGGCTGAGGGAAGTGTGTACGTCAAAGTCCTTAATCGTCACCGTGGGGTAATAATCCTCTGGAAACTGGTGAAGCCACTGTAATATATTCCTCTGCTGTGGCCTCAGGTTGTGTTTTGATTAAAGTGGAATTCCTCCATAGTACCTGGAGGTAATGGGGCTTGATATAGGCACATTATATGGATAAAATACAGAAAATATTTTAATGATTGATTGCATGCATCACAATGATCCTAATGGTGCTTTATGCCTGGACCGGAAAGGTTTGATTGCAATTTAAAGAAACAGAAACACAAACCAACAGAAAAAAATATATATATATTCAAGCACTGAGCTTTTTGCAAAAGACAAATTATAACTTCAGTGCAAAGATGACCTGATATTTTCCCGAGTGCAGTTTGATTTTAGGAACATTTTTGATGGTGCATTCAAAGACATTTCCTAATTTAAACTTTCACTCATTTGAGAGGAAACATTGTTTGTTTGGAAAAACATAATGGCATCTGTTTGTCAGGCCAGAATTAGCTTTACAATTCTCTAAGTTCCACATGAACCACTTTTCTCTCTTTCTGTAAAAGAATAAATAAATAATAGTAATAATTGGCTTGTGGTGCTTTCAAGTGCTCTGTGTGTAGGCAGCTTCCTCCTAGTTATGAAGTTTTGAGTTCAACCGGTCATTCACTCGAGTTCTCCGGGTCAGAAATAATGACAAAATGGATCCTGTGGCTTGTTCGACTTTAGTCTGATTTGCAAACTGAAGTCCTGAGAGTTTGTGTTTATGAGCTGCAGAACAATAAAATCCATTCATGTAATTTTACCGTTGGTTGAGAGTGAAATTAGAAAACATGAGCAAAAGCTACAAATGGAAAGTGGTTCATTATCAAAAATAAGTATGAAATAACAGAAATATCCCTGTGAATGCCAACCGAGGTAATGTGAAATTACCTCTTATCAGTGGACTTGTATTTGTTCAGCAGACACCTTCATACACACACATTTTCAGATTTTCCGGTGGATTTATTTCTAATCGTACATCAACTGTCTTTGCATCTGCTCCCAGTCGCATTGCTGTAATGCTTCCTATGGGGCAATGGCGTACATTGTCGGAGCGGTGAAATTACATTTTACATGCATAAGAATTTTAAATCCCAGCATCAACGTTTTGGGAGATGAAGTGTCTGCCAGTTTCCAGAAGGTTATAACTTAAAAATTCCTTTGTGAAGTATTATCCAGCCAAATGCCTTCTTAGCCGTGCCCTCTAACGGGATCAGAAGCATGCAAGTGACACTTTCACAGTGAGGAAATGTATCCGAGGGGGACGCAAAAATCATATGAAAACAGAAGCCAAAAGGGGGCAACTTTAATTATCAGATTACCCTGACGGACTTTTCTGCCGCTTAATTTTTGTCCAAAGGTCAAAGCTTTCATGAGAGTATTGTTCCTCAACAAGACTCTCCTGCATAAATCTTCCTCTGGCATTTGGATGTTTTGGTATACTCTCTGAAATTAGGAAGCGATAAAGCTGCCACCCCTGTGGTACCTCATTTAAACAAGTCCATGGTTCCTTTTGTTTCAACCGCCAAAGGGCATTGCAGCATCTCCGGCAGAAAACAAGGAACACTGAGGGTGGAAACGCTCATTACTGCAAATTATCCTCCTCTTCTCTCCTCACTGTAGTTTGTGGCAAAGTCACAGTGAACATACTGTATTTCTGGGATTGATGATTATAACTAGTTTTTTTTCCCAACCTTACACACTCAAGAGTAAAGTCTTTCAAGACAAGGACATAACACCTAAATCTGATTGATGAGCTTATTAGTCCAAACGCTGCTGTAACGACCTCCTCTCCTCTGGTTTCAAGACTTTCAGAGAAGATTCTCAATCTTTATTTCTCTTTCTTCTACCATAAAAGCAACAGTGAAGTCAAACATTGATGTTTGGTCATTACATCGGGGTTGTGAACAGTCTTCCACTTTGTCCCAGAGGTGTTGAGGTCAGGGCATAATGGAGGTCGATGGAGGTCCTTGAAGGCAAAAGTGGGAAAAAATATATATATTTCTTTGGAGCAGGAGATGGACAGATGGATCAGTTTAGGGTCATCAGTGAAGCAGGTGTTGTAACCAGACAATCGGCTGAAATTAGTTTCCTATGGGCTCAACCTTAGAGATGAGGTGAGGAGTTCTGACCAGGTGAAGGACTTCCAATGGAGGCCGTCTCAAGAAGAGCTGGAAACCATTGTTTGATGGAGAGACTTCTTTGCTTTACATGGATGGATGGATGGATGGATGGATGGATGGATGGATGGATGGATGGATGGATGGATGGATGGATGGATGGATGGATGGATGGATGGATGGAAGCAAAGTTGGATGGAAGCATATTGCTGTGTATGATTGAATAAATATTACCTTACTTATATTATTTACTGTAATCACCATTGGACGGTAAAAGTCCTTGGTTTATTGTGTGACCTCCATTTTCTCAGAAGAAGGAGGCACTTCTCAATTTGCAGTAATAAACATTTTCACTTTAGAATAAACATTGAAAAGCCTCCAATTAACCTCCCCTGGATGTTGTGTCATATGAACGTATATATACATACATACAGTATATACCTGCTGTATAGTACAGGTTGCTGTTGTTCAGTGGAGGGAGGCAAAAAAAAGGCAGCTGCAGCTTGTCACTGGCAGAGATAACGGCTAATTTAATCGATCTAAGTACCTCGGTACTCCCTTTAACATTCAGATGCAACGAGCAGATACTCCCTGAATCCCACTGTCGATAGAACGAACAAAGTATCTAATCAAAGTGACTTGGGGGAGGGAAGTATTAAGCAGAGAGATAAGTAATAAAGTGTTAATATGCATACAGAGAGGAAGCCAAAGACAGGGAGAGGACTGGAGAGAGAGAGGGTAGAATAAAAAAAAAAGAGATAAGCATTTAGATATGAAGTGTTATCTCACTGTTAATGATATTTCCAGCCGCTATCAAGATCACAGTCACAGGGGTGTATTTATAGAGTGTGACATGATAGTCTCCTACAGCATAAGAGGTGCTTATAGGTGACTTCTACTGAACTGGAGGGAAGAGCTGTGTGCACAGAGGCAACTTTATGGAGTAAACAAGAGGATCTACAATCACTGCCTGACCTTTAAATCTGGAAACCTTCCTCCTCTTCCTTTTGTTTCTCAAGGTTCGGCAACGGTCGGTTAGGAAAAGATTATGGTTTAAGCAACACTCAAAATTGAGGTGGTTTCAGTCAGGTAGCTCTATTTGGCTTTGTTTCCACCCTAAATTTTAAGGCTTGCAGTGTTTGGCCTTTGCTACATGTGTGATACTGGAAAGGAAGAGACTGCTGCTGAAGTCATCTTCAGTTTTAACGACCAGAAAATAAGAGAGAGCGCAAGTTCTTGCAGCCTCTCTGCATCTGTCTGATGATGTGATGTATAAAGGTGTGACCTTTGTGGCCCCCACTGGCAACGAAAAGCCAAATGAGATTAGGTAATCATGGCCTACAAGGAAGTTTTGGTTAGGGAGAGCCTGCCTTTACCATTCTCAAGGAAATTTAAATCGAATGCAACATGGACTTGGTTATTTGTCTAGGAAGACGTTTCACCTCTCATCCATCTCATCCAAGAGGCTTCATCAGTTCATGTACGCATCTGACCAGGCTAGGACTGCCTTTACCATTACATCACAGACTGACACTCCTGTCACAGAGGGACTGTGTTAACATGTGACTTGTTTTCAAAAAATCTTGAAGATCCACCTGTTGGACCTTTTGTTGCCGAGGAGAAAACAGCAGCATTTGAAGGAGCTTTTGAAATGAGAGAGCTACTATCACGCTGCTGGTCTTTAATAAATGCAGCGTCAAGGATGTGGCCCTGATTTGGCCCATTATTGTTGACACATAGTTCGATTTTTAAGGTGGAGAGCACATCAGACACATGTTTAACTGCCTGATCCCATAATTTGTCCTTGGTGAAGCTTTAAGAAGCTTCCTGATACTTGACACTCAAAGCATTGAGTAGGTTTTACATGAAGTGTTCCTTCAAGGTCAAGAAACATCACCTGAAGACAAACCAAGACTGGTGTTGAAAGGCGATAGGACACGAACTGCAGCTCTTTGCTATCACAGCGTATTGCTTTAAACAAGTTTTTTTTTTTTTTTTTTAATGACAGTCCACTTATATATTTTCAACAACAGTGACAACACTTTCTGTTGTCTGGCGTTATTCACTAAAGGATTGCTTCCAGCTCCTCGGTTGTTTTACAAAACGACTGTTGCTGTCACTTTCTGGCGAGGAGTCTGCTGCTCTTGTTTGTTGTCTTTCATGTGTCTCTTCTTTTCTTCCGTCTGGAGCTGTACTGACTATTTCAGAGATCCTGGATGAGCTAATGTAGCACTCGTTCTGTTCCCAAGAGGGATTTCTTGGACAAATCCAGTTTTCACTTTCTTTTCTGGCTTGTCAGATGTAAAACAAGAATTTGGGTGATAGACAGTTTTTTCCTGCATACAGCCTGTGGTGCCAAACATCATCCTCCTTTCATTCTTTCTCAGCTTTACCTTTGGTTTACATACATTCGGGGAATGTAAACAAGAGTTAGAAGAAAAGAGGACAGATGCTAGGGCAAAAGGTGAGTAGTTAAAGAAGAATAGAATATGGAGAGCTGTATTTTTTGTTTTAATTCTGGGACCAGCGGCCAGGTGGGGCTGTGAATTATTGAGCGACTTCCTGCCTCTGCTGAAAGGCTTTTTGAGAGAGACGGCGGTGGTGGTGAGGTTTCACAGGGCTCATGGCGAGCTGCTGGAGGAAAAAGGGGGGCACATATTCAAACACCGTGGCATGTACTGCAACATTCAGTAGGAGGCATCTTTTATTTAAACACGGGAGAAGCTCAGCAGTCGGTTGCACTTGACAAGTGGAAACATCCAGAGAGAAAAGAGCAGGGTGTGTTGGAGATGACCCGGCCGCCGCTCGGAGACACAGCGGTGGCAGGACGGTCGGTTTTCTCACTCACTTGATTTCTAGACTCTTCATTTGCCTTTTTTTTAGGGGAGGATTTAGATTCTGAGCCTCAGTTTTAACCCGACTCCACTCAGGTTGTGATGTAACCTTTAAGACTCAGGTCGGTTGAAGTTTTTCTCCCTTCTCACATTTCTATTCCAAATGGGGCATGTGTGCCAAATCCCAGCGAGCTTCACAGCGCCCTCAGATCCAGTTAGACTTGTAACTTTTAAACTGCTGACTAAATGAATACGTTCCTCTTCCCCTTGAAAATTTCAGGCTTTCTCCAGAAGCTACTTTAGTGATTATAACTCCATGGTGGCCATTTGCAAAAGAAATTAAACTGGAATTGGATTAGACCACAATTAGATGTTCTTCCTGTTTATTAGGCATCTCCAATATTCACCACATTTAAAATGAAATGACCTTTTTTTTGTCGGTTTGCACATAATAATTATTATATTATGTTATCATGTGTCATTTTTTTTGTTCAAAGATCAGCAAAATTGAGTCAGAATCCAAGTGATGCCCAGGAAAACACTCAATACATTGAGAAACGTATACTCACACACTCACTACACTTTCCTCTGGCCTCTACAAATGCTTGTTTAATTCCTTATTCTCCCAGAAGGTGCAAAGGGGGGAGAGGAGGTTTGGTGTTTAGAGGAACAGAGGGAAGAACGGGGAAATTGAGGTCACAAGCTACGTGATAAAAACATCATGACCAGAAGGAGAGAGAGAGCTGCCAAGCTGGGGCTCATTTCCCCAAGGTGGGGATTTCTTTTTTCTTTTTTTTTTTAGCTGTTGCTTAAATCCAGCAAATACTCACCCTTGGATAAGACATCTAAATCGACTGGTTACATGCAACGAGCAGGAGTAATCTGCCTGGTTTTATCACTCCCATCCACGGCACCAATAAAGTAGTGTTGTCAGGGCAGCCCACTCAGGCCGCGGAGGTTAATGCTCTGACCGTGAATGCAGCATCCTGCGGTCTGCGCCCGGCTGGAGACCTTTTGATGCTACACATTCCCTCATCTCTTTCTTCACACGTTAACTTACTTATTCGTCTTTCTGCTTTCAGCTCACAAAGGGGGTAGCATGCAGCAACAAACATGTTTCAACAGTTTAAAGAGTGAGGCCTCTGCATGCATTTTGTTTTTCACTCTCGCTATATTGATGTTTGGCTACAAATACCATTGGATAGAGTTCCTTCAGTGGCACACACACACAGGAATATGCACGTCCATGAGAATCTTTCTGTGTGAAACACAAACATACGAACACATGTGCAGCTCCGTACGCGTGCACACAACACGACACATACAATGCAGGCAGTTTCCTCACCCTGCTGTGGCTCTGTGCGGCTGAGACGTGGCGCCCCAGATGCATTTCAATCACCCCCGTCTGGAAGAAATGAGAGACAAGACTTCCCTCGATACACAGCCAGGCTAGATTTTCATTTCAATTTTCTGTCCCATCAAGAAAGAGGAGGAATGAATGGAAACACATACGGTTGAGCGATATGTAATGTCATTAAAGTAGAAAAGTAATCATCTCAGGCCTCCTTTGAAGTCTGGGCTGTCAATTGTATTTGGTTGTCTGCAGGTCTGATTAAACAAACCTCCGAGCGGCAAGTTGCTATTAAAGCCGAGCAGACATATGGGATTACATTAGGATTTGATACATCAAACGATATGGCTTTATTGAGTATCCACGGTAACAGTAACAGCTGGTAAATCTTCGCTATCTTAAAACCTAATTAGAAATAACACAATGAAAGAAAATCTGTTCCACCTGTCCTCATCTGTCGCACGTTTTTTTGTTTCTCATTATAACGTCCAAAAGTTCCTTTGCAACTGTTTAAAAGAAGAAACGTGTTCCTTGTTGAATCAATAAAACTTTGTGAACTGTCTCTAGTTGGTTAATTGTCTCAATCAGCGTCTTTTTACTGTGAGTGTTTATTCCCAGACGTATAAAACCCCTGAGGACTTGTCCCGTGTCCACTCAGCTCAAAGGGATCTATGAAAGGAGCAAAGCGTAGGTAGCATAAAGAGAGGACAGGAGGACGATAATGTGGATGGACGGGTCAAGAAAACTCCACAATATGACACAAGAGAGTGGCTTTTATGTTTAATATGATTGTTTTTTACAAGATTATAGATGTGGTATTACATATATTATCACTGTAACCATGGCAACACAGATCATCTAGTGTTGAGAAAGTACTACAGTAATTTCCACTTAAATCAATTGGTCTGAGATTGGAGATCTGGTTGGTTATTTCATCTTGTAAAAGGGAAATTAACTGAGTTTCCACATGTTCAGATAATTATAAAAGACTAATATTAATAATGATGATAATAATAATAGGTTTGGGAGCTAATTGGTGTTGAGCAGTGATTGATTGGCAGCTTTGTGTAAAAAGGTTTGGGCTTTTCACCAAATCATGACTGGACGGATGTGTGAACCGTTTTAATTTAAAGTGATGTTGGTTGTCTTGGTGATTTTTTTTTGGACTAGTGATATTTTTTCAACTGAGCGGCTGTGTTGCCAGGTCGTACAGAAACGCTGCTTCTCCCCATTTCCTGTTATTTGTCGGCCAGTTTGCTGGAGCTGTGTTGGACACTTTTGCTCGAAAAAGAACGAACTCCATGCTGAGAAAATGTGAAGATCATTGAGCCAACCTGTCACAGTCAGACCAACGCACTGTGCCATATTTTCTTTTAATAGACCGTTGAGCCTGGCGCTGCTGTGTGACTGCACTGTATTAAATTGGTCTAAGCGGCCACCCTGCCAAGGAGAGAGACGCGGCCGTGCGGATCTCTAATAATTCTTCTGATGTTTGACACTGCAAATTGCCTCATTATTTTATTTGTATCACATCTTTAGTATCTGAGGAGGGAATCAGTGGACGTGATGAATGTTTTCTGTCTCGCACACCGACCCAGCAAGAGCAGTGAAACAATTGGGTTTACAGAAAAGAACATTTCAGACATGTATCTCCATTTGCCAGTTTTCACTCTGTCTGCACTGGACCAGTCCTGTGAAATACAGCAGCAGCTGCACAGCAGAACATGCAGAACAAAATTCAGTAGGACAGTATGAGGACAGAGACCACTTTATGATTTCTACTTGATCGTCCCTTTAATTTGGTCTTGGTCCTTTTTCAGTCTCAGATGAGTGGATCACAAATGTAGGGAGGAGACGGTTAGGAGAGACTAATAAGAGGATGGAGAATTTGAAGTAACAAGGAATTTATTAGGAAGGAAAGGAGTAGATGTTGATGCAAAGTGGATCACCATGGGAACCGGTCCATATGGAGTAAGGTTTTGCACAGACACTGGAGCTGAGGGAAGATGTCAGGTGTCCACGGCTGAAGTGGTAAAGGTTACAGATCATCGGTGTTGAAGCATTAGCCTGCACAGGTAGATGTTGTTCTGCAAAGCTTCATTAGTATGATGCCGACACCGCAGACACATGCAGCGATGCACTCTGTTTTTTTGATGAGACATGAAGGCGTCAACAGAAACTGGGTGAAGCTGATTCAAAATAAATTATCTAGTTGCTTGTCACTGAGAAGTTGATGGTGAATTTCTGCTCCAGTTTCAAGTCTGATCTCTTCAAAGCTCCACTTCTGTATTTGTCGTGATCTTCAGCAGGAATGTTCAGTTTTACATCACAGGGAATAAAAAAAAAAAAAACCGCAGCTGCATGTTTTCCCACATACAGTAGAGAAGTTTTGAAACGCTTCAATGGGATCTGCACTTTCCCTATACATTCTGTCACGCATATGTTCATGTCAGCTTGTGCACTGGCGAGAGTGTTTTTCACGCTTCCACTTTGCAGAGAGATATCATCCTCCAGGCAACACGTTTATATATAAATATATATATTTATATATAAATCCATCCCGCTCGTGCAGCTTTGTATGTTTGTGAGAGATTCATACACACACGCGCATGCTCACTCTCACACACACACACACGCACACTCGTATGCATTTTCATCCTGTTTTCTTTTAATTAAAGACTGCAGTGCTAATTAGAAGCCATGCAACTCTTCAGCACCCTTTTATTTTTACTCAGCTTTATGAAGCCTCATCCTGACATGACTTGATCTCTGCTGGGAGGGAGAAAGCAGATTTTGCAGGATCCATAACTTCACATGCAGCACAGAGCAGGACACGCTGCAGAGGGATGTTACATGGTCAGAGAGGCTACGGCTCCATCTACACCACCGTGTGCTCCCTTCTCTTTTCTTTTAACCACACTCTGTTCAGTTTAATCACTGCGATATGTTCCTCCTCAGCCCTTTTTTTTTTAATGAGCGCTCAATGTCACCGTGTTAATCCTCTATTCTTTTAATTATCTTCCTCACCTCCACATGGTTTGACAAAGGTTACCTCCTGTCACAGTCTGGTCAGTTTGAGTCACAGTGGCACAGAGAGATGTTAAATGACATAGAAAAGCACAGAGGAAAGAAGTCAGACTGTGTTTCAAGTGTCAGCGTGGACATCTGAAGACTTTAGTCCCGAACTGAAGCATCCGAGTCTGAACATCGCTCCATTGAAACCGTGACTTTAAAAATTGTGTCATTTGACAATTGTGTCTGTTTGTGTTTGTTTTGTTCTCTCTCTCTCCCACACATCACATATTTGGCATCACGCGTTGCGAACTGTAAGATCCGAGAACAACAAGAAGGAGGAGGAGGAGGTGGTGGAGGAGAGGCGGCCACGCTGACACCTTGACAAATGATGAGATTGTTGTGGCCTCCTTTAAACAGCGTGGTTGATATCGTGACCATCTGTCACGGAAGTGATGTGATGTGCTGTGATGAATGTGAGTGGGAGAAGATCTAATATATACTGTACGTATATACAAGGAGAGTTGCTCGCTTTACAGATAAAAAAACATATATCCCTAGGTTACCGTAGCAACCGGTGTTTACCATCCTTGGCAGAGATGCGAGTTGTTTTCTCAGGAATACAATGAAACAGATGGATTTGAGCTTCCAAGGAGCAAGTGATGATGAACTGATGTCACTTCACCATTTGTTGTAAAAATAAACAGCGGACCCGATGAACCTGAAGATCGTTAATATGCATGTGGTCTTATTCACTGCTGTATAATAACTATAGGCTGCCGGTTATATCTCAGACACCTCCCAACTTAAACTACTGTATCATCACTGATTGGTAACCATGGCAATAAGGAGTATAGGGAAATTGCAGTTCAATCAGTTCAGACTGATAAGGTTGTGAAAAGAGATGGCATTTGTTATGCACAAGATAAACTTTGGCGCTTAGACTCCACAGGATGTAGATCGGCTTAGTGAACTGATCAATGGATGTGAAGCTTGCATCTAAAGAAGTCCATCCCCGGGCCCAGACACGGGTGGTGGGAGGGAGTGTGATGCCTCTGGTCATATTGGTTCAGATGAAGATGGTCTGTGTCTTGATTGTGAAGGTGGTGAAGGGCCGTGAAATTCCTCAGGCTGAAATGACGGCTGGACGACGGCAGAGAGAGTTAGCGCTTTTACATTTGGCAGCTCACGACTGATTGGTGAAAGAGAGAAGGTGGCAGATTGCGATTGGATAAAAAACAAGACAGTGAAAAGAGGTGGAGCGAAAGGATAGCGGGAAAACTGGTTGGTGACTCAGTAAGCATGTTCCAGGAGATACGTAGTCTCCCTGGCTGAACCTTCGCTAAGCTTTATAAGTAGCCTAAATCAAGAATTTTTCCAACAGCAGCTTTTTAATAGAAAACAAAAAACATTAAACCGCACAAACTTTCACTTTCCCACTTCTACTGTTCTCCGACACACAACCAAATATGAAAAGCTGGAGCTCGGTCACTGAGGAGCTGATGGCCGACTCTAACGAACTGTTACAGTCTGATGAAAAAAGCACTCATTAGTAGACACAGGCTGCCCCGGGGCCACCGTCCTCGCCGAGCAGCTTCGAC
Organism: Trachurus trachurus; assembly: GCF_905171665.1. Classification (NCBI taxonomy): domain Eukaryota; kingdom Metazoa; phylum Chordata; class Actinopteri; order Carangiformes; family Carangidae; genus Trachurus; species Trachurus trachurus. The sequence continues at coordinate 6,687,185 of NC_139906.1, forward strand.
CAGCTGTGTGGCGAGGCCCAACCGGGCGGCACGGGGCGATAAACCGATAAATCCACCTCATTGTGATTGATTTGCAAGTCAGAGAATAAAGGCTGGTGATAACCACACAATATTGCTTATTATTTTTGTTTTGTTTTTAAAAAGCAGCATCAATGTCACGCTCTCTCGTCCTTTCGCCGTACGCTCCGCCATTTTTTTACCACCTCAACACCTCTCCCCCCATCAACGGTGAAGACGCTCTCCGTGCACGCCGCCGCTGCACAGTCGAGTGCACCTATCCCCGCCCACTGCAGGTCATTTAATAATTGAAAATCACTCACTGTAGATGAAAGACAAACAGGAGAGCAGCCATTATCATTCCGCGCGGAGCGAAAAACTCTTTGATATGTCGCGCCGCATTCTCTTTCAAACTTGATTTTTCGTCTGGCTGGACAAAGATGTTTCTCAGTCGGGGGTTTCCAAAAGCAGGAGCCAGTGGGATATGTATATTTGCTCCGCTGTCGGCTTGTCAGAGTAGATACAGATTAATTCCAGGAATGTCCATGAAACAAAGCCACGGGGGTAAACAGGGGAGGAATTGGGATGCAGGTTGGATAGAAGAGAAAATTGAGACTCATTGAAACAGAATAGTTGAGAAGGTGACTGAATGATAGATTGAGTTGATATAGCAGGGTCAGATTTAGAGAGCTAGCGTGTGTTATTCCTGCAGCTGGAGTTTTTTTTTTTTTTAATCTTTTATTTGCATGGATAAGACTTTGCATTTTCCTCAAGAGGTGTCGGAGAGAAAAACAGAACAGCGGGGCGAAGGTACAAATGGCCAGAGGCACAGATAGATAACCAAACCATCTGAGGCGCCCAATTAGACAGCGGCACTGCAGCCTGGCATTTTAGCCTCTATGCTAACTGTGTGTGTGTATCTGTGCACCGTAGAGCACAGTTGCACTTCCATATGTTGATAAGGGTATATTTATGGCTCTGAAGCTAATTAAAAACGCATCTTTTGCATATAGTTTTTTTTTCCTGGGACACTTCTGAAGAGCAGCAGCCGAGGCACATTTCAGAATTCATTAGCTGCTTAATGATCATTGCCTGAATGGCACTCTCACTAATGCGCCAATCACATGTAACAGTCTCTATTTCTTGAAAGTTTTTAGAGGTATCTATGTAGAAAACATGGGACTGTATCGTCATTCATCTTCAGTGGGTGTCACTGGGAGCTGCAGCTCGTGGTTGGAGGTCTCAGACAGATCTCCTCACTATTAGTTCCTTCCTGTCAGCACGCCTTACTCTGCACTTTCTGTCAACTCAGCGTGCTCCTGCGAGGACTGAGCCTTACCTACATTTGTCTCGAAGCAACGAGGAGCCGGTTTTTATAGCGCGGCATCTGTTGTAGTGGCATTTGTTCGACCTGACTCGCTCGCTGACTGATCGTTCCTTTTTCCCTTTGTTTTGTTTTCCTGCACCAGGTGTCGAGAAGGCTACCAGGGGATCCGCTGTGACCAGTTTCTGCCCAAGACAGACTCCATCCTGTCTGACCCAAGTGAGTTCAACTTCTTTGTATCAAATACAAGTGTGGTACAAATGTGCATCAGGTGAATGAAAGCAAACAAGGAGGAACATTTTGTATCTTCAGAGCTGTGATAATAAAACACCGGAGTAACGCAGGTGTTCATAAGCTTACACTCTGACAACTGCTTTGTGTGTTCTCGCTACCAGTTCCTCTGCTTTGCCATGCAAACATTATAGACTGACTAATGTATGATAATATTACCTCGGTGACTATTACGGGAGCACTCAGCCACGCTCGTATAAAATTGAAATCTGCTCTGTGTGAAATCCATAGCTACAATTTGAACTTACACCCTTGAAATATGCAGATAAGTGTCGTCAGTCTTCTCCTCGTCGTAGTGGACATTAAATTCTATTAAAAAAAAAAAAAAGCTGGATGTCCGTAGTACAGTGTCAGTGGGTTTTTAATGCAGGGTCCTCAGCCGCTGGTTTTTGATCTTAACAGCTGGATGATTGTAGTTACAATAATTGCATTCACCTAGCGTCACAGGTGAGCATCAGGCCCTGATTAGAAAACCAGCGGGGCTGCGTGGGCCAAAAAATGGAAAAACCCACCGCTGCACTGATACACACAGCGACACACAACCGCCACGGGGCAGAAAAAACAACACCTTTCCTTTTTTGCAAATTCTAAGATTGGATTGAATTTATTTTTGCTTTACACAAGTGGAAACATTGCAAACCTTCGAAGGCTTCGCTCTTTCTTTACATAAACTCATTATAGGAGCTCAAATTGCATTCGCCGCTGTCTCCTATACGCAGACTAACATCCATTCTGCCATCCCATAATGTCGTCCAGCTGAGGGAAGAACACAACTTCTGTCCTCAGCGCTCGCTATCTGTGGCATATTAATTTCCTCATCCCTTTCAACCTCATTGCAAAACATGCAGCCTTGTCACTGGAGCACCAACACAGAGGCAGTGCATTAGCTTATCAGTGACTTCTCTGCTAGCCAGCTGCACACAGTCACATTTAAACACTGTTTAAAGTAGAAGGACGGGGATTTTTCCTTTGTGTTTAGCCAGTGTTTGCAAATTTTCACTGTGATTAAAAAAAGAATAAGATAAAATTTCTCATCATGCAAATGCAAATTTTTCAGTTAGATTTTAGGGGGGAGAATGCACCATAAATGAGACGTGTAGATTGAATGTGTACTGTTATCACTTGCTCTTTCTTAATATCCTTTTACTTTCCAGATAATTAATTAAGTCTCCCATAATGAGGTTTTTAATTCCAAGCAAGTATTAGGGTAATTGTCCTTGTTAGAACAACATTGGTGTTCATTCAAGTGACACCCATCGCTTTGTTTGTACACCGAACCTACTGACCTGAACGTATTGGCAGCTAAGAACCGTTACCGTCCCCATCCCAGAAACAATTTGTCAAATGTCACATGGAAACAGTGGTTGGTTGTGTTGCTACTGTATCTGCTGATCAGAGGGAAGAAGTATAATAGAAAGTGTGCTCCCAGCAGCTTCCTTGTTATTATCCCTGGGCCTTGCTGAGGGTGGGGGCTCAGGGGCCTCCAGGGGCTTCAGGCGCCCCGAAGCAGATTTTTATGTTTGATTTTTCTTTGTCTATAAAAGTCACAAAGCTGCATCTAAAGTGGGCTCCAATCACATTCATGCTCAGCGTCCTTCAATGTCAATACAAGAGCGCACATTAAAGGTCCCGTATTTGACAATTTTCTGGTGTTTCATTTGAAGTCGAGATCCATGAGAAGATGTGTGTGTGATTTTAAGAGCCGAAATCCATCTCAGTGTAGTTTTACATCTCCGTCTCTCAGGAGACGTCCCGACGACTCGGTTCAGTTTCTGAAAACAGAAGCTGTGTGCGTTTCTCTGTGAACTGAGGCTTTGATACTCTCACAGTATTGATATAGAAGCTAGAGCCGATCTATAATCAAAGAAGACATGGAAATCTATTGCTATACATGTGGGACTATGTCCATACTATGTATGGTAGTCTTTCTCACGGGCACTTGAACCCCTGGTTCTTGGTGTAATTGTAAGGAGTGCTTGAATGATTTAGAAAAAAAAACAAACATTTTATTTATGGACCTTTACAAACATTTATCATTTAACAAGAGCCATCACTATTGGCTACAGAAGGTATGCTAATTGGCACTTCTTCCCAATCCCATATGTTTTAATGGGAAATTGGTCTTATCTTGATAAAAAAGCCACATTTGTTGGCCTTTTGGCTGTTACTTCAAATTCATCACTTCCTGTCTTCTTTTCAAATTATGAACCCCCATTGGACAGTCTCCATTCATTTCTAAATTGGGCTTTTATTGTGAAATATCACACAGGAAGATGGTGTAGGCTACAGCATTGAAATAGTGTATTTGCCTTAAGAACCATTAGTATATGCAATGATGTAACTAAAATGGCTATTTCTATTTCTGTCAAATTGGTTCTGGACTTTTTTGTCAACCACCGCATACTTGATATGGTCAGTACATCTTCTTCAGAGTCTCTTATGGACAAGACTAGTTTATAGACAAACATTCAGTACTGTAAATACATTATTAAATTTCTATTGATAAAACAAATCGAACGGAACAATCCTCAGGAAGTGAACTGTATTTGTACAAATTTTGCACAACTTTCTTGAGTCAGAAAATATTCTAGTAAACTAGTGAACTGTCAAAATAAAGTGTCACTGCGCTCTGCATAATACATGTTTAGGTGCAGTTTCCAACAGTTTCCAACAGCAGCATCATTTCAGGAGGATGGGGGTTTGTTTGTGTATCTATCTGCAGATGCTTGGAAATAGCTGCGTGCTCCGACTTTCTCTCTGCGTCTCCCAAACAACAAGCGCAGGCATCTGTTTGTACTGTGGACTCACTCACAGTCTCAATAACGCTCCAGAAAAACTCCAGGGGAGGAGGAGGAGGAGGAGGATTGAGTTTCAGCATCAAGAGGCAAAGTTGTTCTCCACCAAACCAAAGAACCAAATCTGAACCAGATCCTCAAATTGGTTTTCCTGCCTAAGTCACTTACCGATTATTAGTCTGTTAATCGTCGGGACTCTTTCAGGTGGATTTCCATATAAATTGTTTGGGAGTTTTTCCGAGTCATTACTGAGCAATGGGGGGACCGGGAAGAAAAAAAGAAACAGAAACTAATGTGTTTTCACTGTTTGGCATCCCAGTTGAACCAGACATCCATTCTGTTTGCATCACTTTCCTTCTCTCATTTCTGATCTCACTCATCTATTCTTTACAACTTTCCTCCACCTTCTCCATCCTCCATTCATTTTCTAATCGTAAGAATCGATCGGTCTACTTTCAGGTCATCCGTCTCGGCGCGGCGGCTTCAGTCCTGCTCTCCCGACAAGTCCCTGTTCACTGTTTCTCTGTTTCACACACACACAAAATAAAAAAACATGTCATATAACCTATGGATTCCTTTTATTTTCCAGTAACACCACCTTCTTTTCTTCCTTTTTTTTTCTCCTCACATTTTATTCGACTTCCTGCTTCAAAAAGTTGGTAAGTGCAAAGTTGGAGAAGAAGAAGAAGAGCGGCAGACTGCTGTGCTCTCCCTCTTCTTTCTTTCCTCACCCCTGCAGATAAATCTTGTCATTGCATCACTTTCCCCGACTCCTTTGCTCGCAGCTCATCAGATCCTAATTTCCCGGGTTACCTTTGTGTCTCGTGTTCCAGCTTGCCTCAGTGTTGACACTCCCGCTCCTTTTGTTACCAATTTCCCCTCCTCTCGCCCCCTCATCTGTGTCTCTCTAACCTCCTCCGTGCCATCCTTCCCTCAACACGCATCTCGTCCGGGGCGTCAGACCTCATCCCCCTCCTCCCAACCCAACCCCCTTCGTCTGCAGTTCTCTGTCCAAACTCATCTTCTAACACTAAGTGGCACGGGCCTCAGATGGGGCCGAGGCTCGAATTGCGCGAGCTAAAAAGGTTCAGCGGCGGGGCAGAGCCGGCGCTGCCAAGGACCTCTGGCACGCCGCGAGTCCCGACAGAAGGGAAGGAAGTGCACGAGCGAGGCTGGATGAAAGCGGACGCATCCTCTGAGTCAGGCTATCGCACTGTCTCAGGGTCTCGGAGGATGACGGCGGTGTCATGACTCCAACGGTTACACAAAACAGGATGACACACGGAGAAAGACAGAAATGTCTTGTCTCCCCAACAAAAAACAAGAAATAGTTTAATACCAGCGTCATAAATGATGTTTTATGATAACAAACGCACACTCACAGCCCTCAAAGCGCTGCAGTTAATCATCTCAACCTTTCTGATTAATAGATTAGTCACTTTTCAGTTTCCAAGTTCAACTTTCAACTATATCAATTGAGAGAAGCAGCAAATTCTCAAACCAGATCGAGTAATTCGACAGTTTAAGACCTTGAAAAGGTTCAAACTGTTTTTGTGAATTTCTCAGAAGCCGAGAGTTTTATTTTGGATTCTGTCTGAGTTTCCAGAGATATCAAAATACATCAGGCTGAATTAGAAAATTAGAAAAATGTGAATGAAATACACACAAAACACCAAGACATGTAGAATATTCCCATATTTCCATCTGATTGGAGCGAGCGAGTGTTGTTTTATTCAGCTCCGACATCATCTGGCTTCAATCTACAGCTGGAGCAAGTTGATACGGAATATGAATACGAGTATGAGCCATAATGTGAATAAGAGGATTTTAACAACCTTAAAGACACATGAGGTGAAAGAGGAGGGAGGGACTTTATTGGTGAGAGGTCAAACATTTATGAGATTTATTTGAGATGAATTTAAACTGATCATTATTTGATTAGGAGACATGGTTTAGCTTAAGCTCCAGCGTCAGGGAAAGAAAGAGCGTCCAGGGCAGAGAAATATATTACTACTTCCTTACTTACCTTTGGTGCTTTAAGATCTCAAAGCAGAAGAAGATGTGCAGCTCAGCACAGACGTATAGTACAGCAGACAGTTTACAGGAGGAAGAAGGAGATATTTTATTGTTTTTCTGATGAAGTCTCAGAGATAAAACAACAGCTTGACCACAGTCTGGTTCAAACAAGGTTAAAAAACAAAACAAATCTGTGATGCAGCCTGACACCAGGTCTATAAAACTTCCAGCCAGTAGCACAGGAGGAGGAGGAGGAGGAGGAGGATGGAGGAGGAGGATGGAGGAGGAGGAGGAGGAGGAGGAGGTTTCCACTGATGTTGCATTGACTTCTCAAAACGCTGACAAGGCCGAACGTGGAGTTTGTCACCTAACCTCGGCTGGCGGGATGTTGGAGATCAAAGATTTGTTTAGGTTTCCCCTGAATCTGTCTAAGAGCAACAAAGGCTCTTTTTTCTGTTGTTGTTGTTGTACCCTTCACATACAGTATGTCAAATCTTTTTTTCATTTCAAAAAGAAAAAAAAAAACCCAGTTCAAACTGCTTTTGTTGTCGACACGTCTTTTGTTGTTCAAACTGGGGAGGGGGGGGCGGGTGTTGCTGATTGGCACTATCCATTCTGCAGAACCCGCACAAGACAATGGTGCATTCAGGAGCCAACGTAGACGAGTCAGTAAATGTTATTCCCTTTGAATCGTGTTCGGCCGCCCCCTCCGCACCAACCCCGCCCCTCGCCCCTCGCTCCTCGCTCCTCTGCCCCCACCTCAATCTCTCTCTCTTTACTGCTCTCATCATCTACATAGCCCTTCTGCAATGATTGTCTTGGTCACATTGAGAAACATATTCAACCCCTCTCTGAATCAAAGAACCTGGGAGCTGAGATTTTTTTTTTTTTTTACGGCGCTCTAAGGCAGCAGGAAGAATCAGCACATTCTCCTCAGCAGCACATGCATCATATCACACCCCACAGAGCCACAGAGAGAGATTTAGAGATTTGAATCTGAAGACAAATTTAATTCACACTATCTTTATGAGATTTGATTTCATGCTCGGCAGGTTTGTGTGCACCACAGACGATAACGCTGCTGTAATCATGCAAGTCCAATTTTCCCCCGAGAATACAACCCTGTATTTCACATACTGTAGTACCGCATGTTTCAATCCATAAGACATAAAAGGAAGCATAAAATGTGCGATTGCTTTAAGCTTCATGCTTTTATCATGCGGGGCAACTGTTGCGCCGAAGGACACCACGCGAGTCACCTTGGACGGTTGCGATGATGATGTTCTGCTGAGCGTCTGATCAATGGTGTTTACTCAACACTGTGCAAAAAAAGAATTCACACATTTCTGCAGCTCACAACCAAATGTTATTCAGTTGATTACTTGGAAAGAAACACCTCCAAGCTCCCAAGAGGGGAGGTGGTGGTGTTGGTGCTCTCAGATTCTGACCTTGTGGATCATTTGAAAATCACATGCAAATCTCAAGTAATGAGAGTACAGGAGTAAATAAAAGATGTGGGTGTGAGGAAACAAACAGGAAACTAGATGAGCAAAGATGTAGTAGAGAAAAGCCACAACCATAAAGAGATAGTTCAACATTTTGGCAAATTGGCCCATTGCAGTAATCCCTATAGTTTTAGGAGTAGGTTTGTTACCTTTAATTGTCGGTGCAAGCTATTTTTAGAACGGCGGAGCAGAGCCGTGAGCTGCTCAGAGCTACGCTAGGGAGGCTAATGGGATTTCTTGGTTTCCCTCATCAAACTCATCAAATACACAATCCAACAACTCCACAACGCTCTGGTGGACAAGTTGTGACCTGCACATTCACCACGCTATGAGATAATAACACAACGTTACCAGACAGAGTTGTTTTAGAGTTAAATTCATGCAAAACCGCTGATGCACGTTGCCTTCAGGGACAGTTTTTTGGCAAGCAGTCTCTGATCAGGATCTATTCATGTTCCGGTCAGGTCAACATGAACACAGCTGGAGTTTTTGACTGTTTTCATGAAGAAACATGTTCAAATGTCTCTGATCTACCTACAGTATAAAAACACAACTTGACCCAAAGTCTGATGACTTCAGACTTTGACTCGACCCCATGAAGAACAGTTCTGGCAATGCAACTCAAACACTATGTTCTATAGATGCAGAATTGCATTGCATTATATATGTTTTTATATGTTATGAATATAGCACAGACGTAGTCAACGGTGGTCAATGGAATAATGATAAAGCAACCATGCAAGTGGTAGGCAAGATAAAAACAGAACAAGACAAAAAAAAAGAACCAACTACAAATAGGACAAACTTAAGAACAAAACCCAAGACAAAGACTAAAGACAAGAAAGTAACTTACATAGAATAGTAAATATATGTGAATAATAACAACATCAAATAAAAAAGTGCTAAAGCATCCAGTAAAAAAAAAGAATTGGCAAAAGTTTGCTTGTACCAAAATATGACGATTGCACCGAAAACCAGTGTTCCTTTGAGATCCACAGGTAGGAGAGGAGAGGACTGTGTTATTTTCAGCACTAGGAGTTGCAAAAGTCAGACGTTTTAAAATCTAACACCTGGGGCCTTTTAGTTTAGGAGGTGATGAAAGAAAGACAGGTAGTTGTTCCACCTTCCAGAGCCACAGCTGTCAGTAACTGTTGAAAGCCACAGCGCTCTCCTCCATCATGTCCTTGGTTTGGTTTTACTCACAGTTACTCACAGCTCTTCGTACTGCATGTTTGTGTGTGTAGTATGTATGTGTGTGTGTGTGTGTGCTGTGTGATGCATGCTTGTGTCTCCAGCCTTGACGTTCCCACACATAACACGCTGGGAGGAGAGGGAAGCGGCGTCTCAGGGGACATCTTGTTGAATTCGCACCGTTCGACAGACGAGGACAGAAAAGAGCCGGTTTAAGTCCTCACACTCCTCCTTACACCCACTAATTGTGGCGAGGCAAATCCAACCTACCAGGATCTGGATAAAGACCTGTCAAAGTCTACGTGCTCCATGGCCACAAGATACCAGAGTGGAGGCTGAGCTTTTTTCTTTTTTTTTTTAAAGATGTGAGTTTTCCTTGCTGCCTATCAATCAGCAAGGGGAGATTTAAAAAGCAACCTTTGAGTCCTGTATCTAGATTTTGTCTTTTATATATTTAATAATAATAATCATAATAGGAATAATAATGCTTGCTTTGTACGGGGGTCTCGCAGCAGTGGCACAGACTCGTTTTAGTTTAATTGGTGTGTGTCCAGGGTGAAGGAAATGGCAACATTCACATCTAGACTACCCATTAAAACAACAAAAGAAGTCTCTCTTTGACAGCAGGTCTCTTTGAAACCACATGAAAAGAATCCATCTCACACATTAATAGTGTTCACTATCCTCTCTCTCACACACACACCCGTCGGGTTGTGTGTCTGTTTGCGCTCGTGTGCACCACTCTATATACTGGGTTACAATTAGGAACATAATCAGGCTGTAATTATATTCACATTGCCAGTAGTGGGAATTTAAATGTAGCTTCTGCCTGTATGTGAAAACCCAGGCAGTCAGATGATCTGTTGATGACTTGCATTAGGATAATCCATCAATTAACATTACAACAACATGAGTTAGATTTGATGAACTTTGTTTTAAGAATGAAGCCTAATGTGTATAATAATTATCACAGAGAATATTTGATTGTTTGACAAATTTAATAATCGTAAGACTCCTGTAATTAGATTCTGAAAATAGCAAAATGTGCATAATATAAAGCAAATAAAAAGCATTACATTGCATTGCATGATACTATTTAATTTCCAATGAGTCTTATCAGTTTAAATTAAACTTTAAAGCAAAAGATAATCAAGATACTGTAGCACAGCAGCAACATGAGACAAGCAGGTGGAGCCACCTTATTGTAGATACAGACAAATATCCTCTTCTATGACAAGCTGCACCAATGATATGAATGGTATACACTTCCTGTTCCTAATTTGTCCATCTGAAATTGGACATTTTAGTGTCAAAATGTTCAGAAGAGATGTGGCTTGTGAAAAATGACTCCAATATTTACCTCAGTGACTATGAGGGCGCAAGAATCGACCATAATCTGAGCTCAGGTTTACTTCTCCCATTGGAATCAATAGACCCAAGACCTGCTGCTGGTATCCCAAAGGGACGGTGGCACAGATACAGGACTTGTCGTGGGGAGAGTCTTGTTTCTAAACCGTCTTTGCTTCAGGTGCAGCTCCTCCAGAACTCTGTTTGACTCTCTTCTTCTATTTTCCCACAGTTTCTAGTTAATCAAGCATCACACAGTCCAGGCTGTAACACTTTACTGATGCATTGTTCTGGGTTCCCCCTTTCACTTCTCTCTGATTGTCAATGTATAATTCGCTCTCTGGGTGTAATTATGAGTAATGACTGCACTGAATTGAGTTTTGTCAGTTCCACATTTTGTGTTGTGTCACATGGCGTGGCTCACCGGGGACAGCCAGAATATTATCATCACCACCACCGTTGATAATTTCACCTGTGCTTTTCCTGCTAAAACAAGTCAAAATGTCTGCTGTGAAAAGAAGCCATTAATCAAAATTACACTTGAATATTAAAAGCAACAGGAAGCACTGGGCCACTGTGGGTTTTCTCTCATTCCCTGTCCACTCTGAGGTGAAAAGCATGTAGGGAAACGTCTCTCTCCAGGCTCTGAGCTGTCCTTGTCAGCAGTTTCTTTGTTGACAGTCACAGGCCTCGTCCACCCAAAACTTTTTTTATTTCTTGTTTGTTTTGAAAAAGTTTTCCATCGCTTTGTTTCATTTCAAGAAATATCTGTGTCCACACGGAACTGAAAACGACTCAAAACGCTGTAAATACTCCAGGCCTGTGTGGCGCTGTAACGCTGCCACACATTAACACCAAAAACAGAGAAAAAGACGGAAAGCTTGTATTCAAACTCCAAACATAATAAGTGGATTAAATGTTGACTGGGAGTCGTGTCGTTATATGACAAATGGTGATGATTTAACAACGGCGAGATTCAGCCTCAGTGTATGAGGGACGGACAGTAGTCGGTGTAACGGAGGGTCCGGGTGCACTCACTCACCCATAAAGGACGTGCAAACCCAACTGCCAAGTGGTCATTGCCCCCCCTCGTGGCCCAATTGTTGAAAAAACGCGTGCTAAAGTGCCCCCTGGGAGTCAAAACGCGTGTTAAAGTGCCCTCTTGGGAGCCAAAACGTGTGCTAAAGTGCCCAAAATGTGTGCTTAAGTGCCCTCATGGGGGCCAAAACGCATGTTAAAGTGCCCTCATGGGGGCCAAAACGCATGTTAAAGTGCCCTCATGGGGGCCAAAACGCATGTTAAAGTGCCCTCATGGGGGCCAAAACGCGTGTTAAAGTGCCCTCTAGGAGCCAAAATGTGTGCTTAAGTGTCCTCTTCAGTGGCGAGAACGCGCTATATGTTCCCTTTTTTTTCCTTTTCGCCCTTGCCCTTCAAAAAGTCTGTGCACGCCACTGGTCTCAGATTACATGTAGAGCGGTGGGGGGTACATGAAACATGAAAACACTTTTTAAGATTTTCCCTCTCTGGGACCGGTTTCCAAAAAAATACAATTTTCACCCCCTGAAAACATTGTTTTCATCTGGACCAGACGCTGTAACTATAAAAAAAAAAAAAAAAAAACTTGTGCAGATTCACTGAAACCTGTATCGGTGTGGACGGGCTCACAGTGACCACATGTTAGTTGGAGGACGTGAAACCCTGTGGTGAACAATCGTGAAGCAAAAGCACAAAATCTCAACTTCTCTCCCCCCCTCTCCTCTGCAGCAGGTCTCATCACTCTGCTGTCACATATGTCCACTTATGCCGAGACCTATAGCAGGTCCAGGATCATCAGTCTTTGTGCTGGGGGGGGCTGCAGCAGTGGGGGGGTATTGGCAGACATTATGGGTAAAATATTGGAACATGGTGGCACTACATTCTCGGGTTAATCTCTGTCCTCAGCCTGAGCTCGCCAAAAGTTTTCCCCTCACTGTCTGATGGTGTTGCTTGCTGCATGACAAACCGACTTCCCTGCAGGCAGACAAGGTCATGTGGGACGGTTGCCAGTGGAGATTTCAAATCCTACCCCATCACCCTCACCCACCTCCCCCCATCCCATCACCACCACCACCACCCCAACATGTGTTTATCCGTTTCACCTCCACTTTGAAAAGGCTCAGTCATGTAGAGAGAGAGAGAGAGAGGAGTGTGTGTTTGTCTTTGTGCATACACCCACTTGCTGAGAGGCTGCATGATCGAATCAGTGTTGGCCTCTTTTCCTTTTCCTTTTTTTTCTTTTTGGAACAGTTCACCTGTCCACACGCTAATTAAAGGTTTCCTCTTTCAGGGCTTAGAAGTGGCAGCGTCATTTACACCCAGTTCTCTTCAGGTTCCAGGTGCACAGCAGGGCGTTGGCAGTCTGCTATACTGATATCTCTACTGCTGTCAGCAGCATCTACACAAACACACATACACATACACAAACACACACACACATACACACATACACACATACACACGTAGGCACTGGTTAATTAGCTGCAGGTGTGTCTCATTGGCCAGCTGGGCCGCTCTTGGCTCGCCTGCATCTTGACCAACGCTCTGTCTCTGCAGCACTGACACCGAGCGTTAGAGCACACTCCGTCTGACTGCCTTCAACGATCAACGGCGAGTCACTGAGCAGCGTTACCGTGGCTGCAGCCGGTCAAGGTGAAGAAGACTGGATTAAACACACACACACACACACACACACACACAGGCCTCGCTCTCTGCTGTGTGGGATCCCTCAGCGTTTTGTGTTTGTGTTTTGTTCCCACAACGAACCTTCCCTCTTGTTGGGATGGGAGGATGAAGTCAAAAACACAGTTGATGTTATTTTGAATTTTCTTTATTTGACGAACATCAAAAAACACTGTCCGCAGTACAGTGGGAGAATCTGCCCAATCTGTTGCCTGTCCCCATAAAAGTACAGTCTTCAATTCTCTAGCTCCAACAGTCCCCCGATTCTCTAACCCTAGTGTGATTTCCTCCCATATTTAAACCTTCATGCAAAATAGGCTGCCTCGAACCTCATCAATACCCAATAACCTTACAGAAAGTACATGTGAGGGATGAAATAACCCATGTTCCATTCCTATCTTATCTTATCTACACTGCAAAAACTCAAAATCTTACCAAGAATATTTGTCTTATTTCAAAGGTCTTATGTTATGTCTCATGTTAAAAACATGGGATGAACGAAATTTGAAGCCCTGGTCCCGTGCCATCCCACTTTCTAGTCAAAATGTAATTTCTAGTCAAAACAAATCTCATTATACTTAAAATAAGACTCATCACATTAAAAAGTAGCTTGTTTTTTAACTTCTTTCAAGCATATTTTCACTTTAAATAAGTAGAAAAATCTGATAGTGGGGCATGTTTTTCTTTCTTATTACAAGCACAAAAAACTTGCTTTCACTGGCAGATTTTTCTACTTATTTTAAGTAAAAATGTTTTTGAAACAAGTGAAAATTATATAATTTCTCATTTTTAAATGGAAAGAGATTAGTTTTGACTAGAAATGAGACATTTTGACAAGAAATAAGACAAATATTCTTGGAAAGATTTTGAGTTTTTGCAATGTACTGTTTAGATTACAGTCCCAGAACCATACCTTAAAAGGAGATGACATACATCTTGTATGGCAAGCTATAAAATATGAACTCCTCAATGGAGATAACACTCGTACTGTTTAGATTACATGCAGACACATTCCAGTACTGTGACCCACAAAATCAGCATAGGATTTTATAAGATACATAAGATACATCTAAGAGGATAGCAGAAAATATACTTCAGTTTCTCCGTCAATGAGTTGTGAACGTAGAAGAACACTATATGAATTACAGCTCTGAAAATGTGTGATGTGTGCTGGAGGCTGTAGGTTGATCAGAGTTAATCACATGCTTTGTGATTCCTGTGTAGCATTAGCAGAGTCGGTGATAGCTCATTCTTCCCTTCATATTTCCCTCCTTCCTCCGACAACAGAATCAATTCTGCGCTCATTTCCCTTTTTTTAAAAACACATTAAGCTACATTGTCGTCGAAAATTATATTCCCCCATCTGTGCGTGAACTCGGTGGCAAACGTAAAATCGACTATCGCAATGGAGCTTAATGGATACTGATTGCTGAGACCAATTTACCTTCCGCTCGTCTATTGCTACGGACAGGAGGAGCGAGCAATCAGAAATAGAGGAGAGAGGAAAGAGAAAGGGAGAGAAAGGAACAGAAATTCATATTGATTGTGGTAATTCATCCTGCGTGTACCCCTGTGTGGCTCAGCCTGCTAGAAATATTTACACAAATCTTTTGAACCCAATATTAAAAACAATAACTTTGTCATTTATTTCCCCCCAACATGGCATATGTGACATTTTCTTTCTTTTTTTTTCTTTCTTTCTTCGTTTTCCCGTTGAGCGTCTGATCAAGACTTTTTGGCAGCGCCCACATACAGACCCTAATGGATCTGGAAGGCCCAATTTATAGTGAAGTATGGGTCTTGTCAGCTGGTACTTAGCGTAGAATATGGCAGTGGGATGCAGATTATCCCAGAGCAGTGGTGGGCTGGTTGTCTGGCTGCTTTGCACCCACCCTCCAGTCACAGGTCATTAATAACCGGGCGAGGCCAGTCTCCTCTCCTTTCTGCTGCTTTAAAGTTTGTTTCTCGTGACTTTAACTTGTGTTTTTTTTGTCCATTTATTTGTTTTTAAGTAATGAAACACAGCCCGTTAGCCTTCATGCGTCAACCAGTGTTGACTCAGCCAACATGTCCACCTAACTCTATAAAAAGCAGCACAGAGACAAACGCGCTGTCCTGACCTATGAGGGCAGATTTTAAACATATGTAATGTAATGTCACATTTCGAAAAGCAAGTGTGTGGGCTCTCGTACTTTCTGGTGCTGTCACAGACAAGACAAGGTGATGGCACATCACCATAGTGACCTGCGTGCGTTTCCATGTGAGTCAGCAGAGGACGACACAGGAACAGGAAACACATGTTTGAATCTATTTAATGTCCAAACAAATGACAAATCACAGGCTTCAGGATGATTTTATCCATGTGAGTGTACAATAACTCATAATAACTCATGTGTTAAAATTCCATTTTTTTTCTCTGTCAATAATTAATGTTTAGTGCAACAAACTGTTTCACTTTGAGGCATTACATAAAACTACTATAGCTACTAGTTCATGAATTTTTAATCTAAGCAGCAGAATTGTGTAAAATAATAACACAACATGATGACATCACAGCATGAGTCCACAGAGTGTGTTAAATCAACAATATTGAAATGATATTTTCATTTAAAGAGAAACTATGCAAGATTTTTACCCTAATGAAGCAGCCTCTGATTAATTGTGACGGTTAAATAACTTGTTCCAGGGAGAATGGAGGCTCTCTGCCTTCCACCGAGCGTCTCTTGACTAAAACTCAACCTTGCGAGATCAGTGCCTTTGCAGGTCTTGTCTCGTGAGAAACATGGACTGCTTTATTTAATCCATAATCGCTTTTTAACGTTACGCACCTCAGTAGATGTCGCTCCATGGATTGCGTTTACTTCTTTTAAATGCATATGGCCAGGCAGGGGAGGGAGGAAGGTTAGTGGAGAGTTTTTACAACAGTGAAAATATGCACTCCTAAACTGTAGGGGGAGCTCCGGAGTGAAAAAAGCAAACAAAGCAGAGAAAAAGTGAAAAAAAAGAGACTTGCATAGTTTGCCTTTAACATCACGACAAACTGAGGAAAGCATTGTTTCTCTCTTGATACAGTAGCTGCTGTGAATGTCATTGTGACTCATTTGGTTCAGATAGACAGGTGTGTGTGTCCATGCACGTGACGCGTATATGTGTGTGTGTGTGTGTAAAAAGTAGAAGCACACACAACTTTGGCGATTTAAGCAACTGTCTCATCTAATCCCGGTCCTCCCTAATAGCGGCCCCAGTGAGTTAAATGATTATGACAACTTGCCACGAATGCAGGTGGAAAATGTGCTAATGGCCGGCAGACCTCTGCGGTGGATCAGTTGGATGAGGTAGTAGAGAAAAATGACTTTAAATTGCCCTGTCCAAATGGCTTTTTAATGCTCCTTTTTCTAAAGCTTGAACAGTTTACATCTGAGGAGAGTGTCACTGGGAGGACAAAGCAAGTGATGGCAGTTTCACTTTAAGTACAGGAAGAGAGCAGCAGCACAGCAGCCAGTGTCCAATGATTTATTTAGTCTCTCTCTCTCTCTCTCTTTCTCTTTCCATTACATATGCAAACTATATTTTATTACTTCTCGCAGCCTATTGATCCATATTTCCTCTCTAAATCTAATGATTCGCCAACAGCATAAATTATTACTTAACGTTCCACAAAGAAATATCTATATTGACTAAACCCGGTTGCATCTGAATAAAGGCACATTAAACATGTAGCATATGTAAATACTAGTTATCACACATTAAGTTATACCATAAATTATACATGCTTGCAATCTAGCTGTCACTTGTTTTATGTCTCTTATTAATTTCCTATTCAGAAACTGGTGCAGGAACTATAGCTGGGAGTTTCCAGGGGAGGGGCACTTTTATTTCTCAATATTGATGTGAGACAGACCTGTAATTACATTGGTTAAGTTTTATAGCTTTTTTCAAGACCGTGGTTAAAAGAAAATAGTCACTCAGTGGCCTTTTAACATCACAATACAGTCCAACAACAGAGATCAGATATCGGCGGAAAACTCATTCCCAAAACTTTTCAGTACTTTCTGGCCAACCCTGGTGAAAATAACTTCTTTGGAAGAAGTAAGAGGAGTCGATGATCACCCATCTGTACTTGTCACAGCTCCTTCCTTCTTGTTTCTTAACATCACTCATAGCCTGCATCCTCCCCTCGTTTCTGCAGCTTCATTTTCTCCCTCTTTCTCCTCACACTACATATATTTCCACCCCTGGGTCTCTCCGATGTCTGGGTGCATCAGGATATGCTGCCTTTTTTTTTTTTTTTTTTGCTCCTCCCAGATGTGGCTCTGGTCCAGGGCCTTCAGTCATTAAACCTCCAGGAACACGAGAACTGATCAGGGATCAGTGCTCGGGTCGTGTGGTCATATTAAACTGCAGTGCACGAAAAAAAGGGGAATAAACCAGCAGCATTACAGCTGGTGATATAAATATAACTCCAGCTATCCCCAGATTACCTCTCGTTGGCCAGCTTCCCTTTTCCTTGACTGTCAAAATAAAAGCTCATGGTTGAGGGGAAACGCACATTATGATGCCATTAGAAAGTAATAGAAGGAGGACGAGTTGGTTCAGGACACAGTATCTGGTGACTTTGCACATGAAAGTCTAAAGGCCCCCACAGAGTTGGGCGGATCGTACGCAGAATGGACTCTGCAGAGGTTGGCATGGACTTAAAGCAGACGTCCGCAAGGGCATGTACACGCAAAGCTACATTCTTATGCCCACGCATATTCCACGTCGTACACACTCCGGTACCAGATAAATGTTGACGTGCCCGGTCGATAACTAGCTGCAACACTAACTGGTTCTCGCCACCAGTTGCACTGAGAACCTTTAAAGGAGACATATTCTGCCCCCTTTCTACAAATTAAAATAGTTCCCAGGTGTCTTAAAGACATGTATGTGAGATGCTGTGGTCAAAATAACCCAAGGATCAAACATCACAGCTCTTTTACACAGCCTTGTTCAGAACAGCTGGTTTCAGTGCCTGTCCCTTTAAATACAAATGAACCACTTGCCCCGCCCCTTCTACCGGTCCCAGGTAGGGGTGGTATTATGCAAATTCAAAACTTACTGGAAGACAACTGAGGGAACAGCTCGTAAAACCACATGGATTTCAACCTAGGGAGCCTGCACATTACAGATTTTTTTGTCATTTCTCACATTTTGGGGCTGGAAGGCAAGACAAACACCCAAATATATGTTAAAGACCCTTCAAAAAGTGATATTTCCATAATATGTCACCTTTAATGTGACAGCTACTCTCTCTGCAGCACTGAGCCATGATCCGACCAGGTCGTCAAACTTCCCACTGTTCATCCTGAAGTATTGAAAGTGTTTCTTCCTTCATCAATACTTCACATGTCCCTCACTAGCATGATCAACTCCGTTTCCTTGTCCCTTGTTGCATTCAGTGGCCTCAAACCATCTCCTCTGCTTCTTATAGCGTCTCATAGCCATGAGGCAGGAAGTGTAAACAGCGCGGAAAGATTGTGGGGAAACATAGGACTCTGTAGGAGCCTGAAGCAGAAAAAAATGAGCTGTTGTGTGGAAAAATGCCAAAGTCTTTGACAGGAAGAATAAAAATATATCAGTCAAAGCAGATTAAATTTTAAACCAAGAGGTCAGCAGCAAGTACAAGGAGAAACATGTGATCAAGGAGCCGCATGCAGCGCTGACGGCGAGATTTATTTGTCTCTGTGAGCTGCCGTTTAGTTTAACTTCATTATTGACTCAAACTTACTTAATTTTCTGTTTGGAAGTGGGAGTTGTGCTCTCCCTGAACTAATCAGCAGTCACCGACGTATCCACCCCTATCCGTGGCTTTTTTTAGTAGCTTGGCAGACTGGCTGCAGTACCAGTTGCTAGGAGCAAATTAACGCAGACTTTGTCGTGTCAATCAAAAAGGAAATGTGTGGATTTTTTTTTTTTTTTTTTAAGTCGTGATCGGTCCAGATCTCGTCAGGAGGAGGACATGAGCTTGTTTCTAAGTTTAGGGACACAGCTAGAGAAGCAAAAATAAAAATAAAAACACCCAAATTGGGAATTTATAGAGCGAGAAAAAGTACTCTGTAGACCTTCTACTCTTCACATGAGCTGCCTGTCAAGCAAGATGAATCAGCTTACCTTAAAATGTCCGAGTTAAGAGAAGTGGAAGTGGTTATTTATCTGGCATTTCATCTTTTTTTTTCTGGGTAATGAAATGGAGGGAGGATAGACAGAGTGAGGGAGGAGGAGTGACAGCCTCGAACTGTATGTGACTTAAGTACATGACATGTGCCCTGCCCTGCTGAATCATGGGTTGCCCTCTGTCTGTCTCTCTCCTCCTCTTTCTTTTATCTCTGTGTCAGTCCTCTGTCGTGCCCTTCAGGCGCTGCTTACTAAAACTCTCCTTATCACTTACCACAACTACCCAAACTCTCTTTTGATATCTCCTGCCCCCATCTCCCCCTCTCTCTCTCTCTCTCTTCCACCTCCCTCGCTCCTGACTCCTTCTTCATTTCATTGCTTTTGGGAACAGTTTACTCTTCCCTGCCTCCTCCTCTCTTACTCATTCATCCTTGCAAAGCCTGTCGGCGAGCCACCCTCCTCTCTGTCTCTCGCCGTCCTCCTGGTCTCCAGAAACCCCAGAGGCGTCAGTGATTCACTCACTGACCTTGCGCTGCTATACAGACATGAGACCTGACTGCCTTGATTTCTTCTTTTTCTCCTTCTTCACACTCCTGCAGCACCTTTCAAGGACATAAATCATAATCTAATGTCTTGGTGCTGCACATACAGGCCTTAAATGTAAAAGTCGTTATCATAGATGTTTTGTTGCTGTGATGAATCAGTGGGAAAAAGCACATGAAAGGTTGATGTCCGTACATTGATATTATTAGCTTGTAAATTCAGTTTTCACTGTTTCAAAGTTAGATTAGTTACTTTGATTTCTCTGAGATGTTAAAAAATTTGTGATGTGTAATAATGTTGAATTACTGAGTAATTAGGGAGCTGCAATTTACTGACTAATGGATATGAAATATCATTTCAAAATACAACGAATCTCTCTGACAGATCTTTTTTCATTACCCTGGAAGCCGATGAAATGAGAGCAAAAATTTAAATTTCCCCCACGAAGGCCCTTTTGATAAGGAGCATAAACTTAGAGCTCCTGACAACTCTGAGGTTTGTCTCTGAAGTTATTTCATGACAAAACTGAAAGAGGGTGCAAGGGTAGTTCAGGTTCTCTGTCTTTTTTTTCTTTTTTTTTTTAAATAATGATTAGTTTGAACTTGAAGCAGCAGAGAATCAGAGCGTTTCAGCTCTAAATTTAGCAGCGGCTTCTTCATTAACGTCACTCATTGCCTGCCCTGCCCTGTGAACTCTGGGTAACCGTGTATACAGAGTGAATGGTGCTAAAGTCAGGATCGAGTAAAAAAGATGTCAAATTCCTTTTTTTCCCGTGACTTTCAATAGTCACATTAAAAAAAATGACATATTAAAGGGAGACTATGCAAGATTTTTACTTTAATCAAACAGCTTCAGAATAATTGTGATGGTTAAATGACTTGGAGGCTGTCTGCCTTCCACGTAGCGTCTCCTGACTGAAAACCAACCTTGACAGATCGGCACTTCCGACCCGGTGTCCCAGATCTTGTGTTGGCAGGACCACGACACAAACACGGCCAGTTATCTGCAATCTTCTGTTTATGATGGATAGGAATACACAAATATACAGATTGTAAAAAGTATATGATATGCTGCCTTCTCACCAGCTTTAAAAAAAATAACAAATGCACATGGCCGGGTTGAGGGGGAACAAAACATCAAAAAAGCGACCGAACACAACACTCCCACATTACATTATACACTTTACCTGACAGACTCTTTAGCGACCCCAGTCAAGCTCGTTTTTAAAGCTTTAGAGAAAAAAACGTTCTTTCCTTTACTCCTCTACAGCGATAACAAGGGCTGTTACTCCTTCCACCTACACTTTTCACCTGCAGCTGAAAGCAACAAGCTTGCACCTGTTTTAAGCATTTTTTTTTCTTTCTTTTCTTTTTCTTTTCAAAGCTATTCTGGGAAGACATCATGAAAAAGCACACACTACTAAAGCAGAAGTAGAGAAAGGGGGTACGTTGAGGGGGGAAATAGGTATAGCCTGCATCAAAAAAGACAAATGGCATCAGTTCAGCGAGTAACTCCAGGAACACAGCGAGCATCACAAATTGATGATAGCTAATATAAAGAGGGTACAAGCTGTTAGAGACCGGGAAGGGTAAAAAAAAATAATGTCTGTGTAGGTTTTAACCCTGAAGATGTGATTGACAGCTCCTTGTAGGCGTTCCCATGGTGACTCAGAGGTTGTCACAGACTATTTATCACTTTATTCATCCCCATGTTGAACAGCACAGATGACAAACTGATTGGACCAATAATAATAATAATAATAATAATAATACTGAATGTTAAAAACTTCCTTGTCTGACATTTAAATTTTCTTATAACTTTTTGCTTTGGCTTTCGTAAACAGTCGTATTTATGAATATGAAAACACATCAGGACCACTTAACTTCAAGGCTTAGAAATCAAATAAAAAGACAGACAAGCCCATCACTAATGTAAAATGTGTCCTTGTAGAAGCACCGAGAGAATCTTTCAATTAACTTAAGAGTGAAAATGATTTCAAGTCCGAACAAATGTAGCCTACAGTACTTCCTCTCATGTGTTTGGATCTCTCCGTCTCATTTTGCTTTAATGCTGTTTGGCGAGCAGGAAATAATGTGAGGGCGGTTACTGTCAAATGGAGACTGCTCTTTCTTCAGCTAAACACAAAAGACTGAATATTAGTGAATTACTGCGTGTGTGCATTTGCGGTTGTCTAATGGGCCGCACACCCACCTGGCTCCCGGTGATCGAACAAACCCTTAATGTGAGGATGTGGGTAGTTAAGACCGTAATAAAGAGATGAATTGTAATTAAAAAATTGAAACAATCATTATCTTTAACCTTTAGAATTTTTTTTACCGTATAAAAGAAAGTGCGCTTGTTGAAATGTTAAATTTTTCAGGCGTCGGCTTAAAATAAACTTCACTTTAATCAAATAAGTGTGAGCTCAAGGGTGCGTGAGAAGCATGTGGATGATAATTTGGGCGAGCGTGATGGTAAAAAGGGTGTGAAGAAGTGTGTGGTTAACACTGGATCTGTGAATGTGAAGCTGCCATTTTCCTGGACTGTGTTTATCTCCGTCTTTAATAGTCGACAAATGAAGTGAGGCTCAATGAGGAAGAGAGGAGGACAGAGAATAAAATGAGACATTTCAGACCTAAAAGAGGTTAGATGGATACAGGGAAAGCAATTAGGGAAAATAGTTTAATTGAAATAAATTCATTCATTCTGTTCAGACAAAAACTGAATAGATAAATATTTTCCCTCTTAAATCTGTTTTAGTCCATAAACCAGTGTTAGCAGTGGAAAGTTTTCACAGGGCTAGCTTGTTAGCATGCTAACTTCTTCAATAGAAAACAGGTGGTAGAAATCATGGATGTATTAGATCCATGGTAGAAACAGAACCAAACTAGAGTTGCAGGTGGCTGCACACACGGAGAGGACCGCCCCTTTATGCCGTCTCTCTCCTCATTGGATAAAGGTTGTAGAATACAAGGAAAGTTTTCTCCTCGGCTTACAGCAGAGCAGAGTGACTGACAGACCCGTGTTTCGGACCAAACTCTCTATATAAGTGATTGCTGTCGGAAGATATAACTATTTAAGACTTCTATTAACACAAACATTCCGCTTACTTCCACCTTGATGTTAAGTGCAACAATCCCTCTCTCCAGCACCTCTTTCCAGAAATACTTAACAGAACTTAAACAGCACTGTAAACCAAACCAATCAACTAAAAGATATGAAAAGTTGATTAATGGAGCATCAAAGCTTTTTTTTTCTCTTCCTTCTCTCTCTCTCTCTGTAATTTCCACCATGCTGCATTATGCTAATGACTGCTAGTAGTGTAGTGAAGTGTTGTGTTTCCTGTGAGTGGGAAAGGAAGCCACAAGTGCTGCTGATGCTCAATCCTCTCCAGGCCTTTTTGTTTGGATCGCACTGATTTATGGATGCAGAGCAGAAGACAGCTCGACTCTCTCTCAGGTCAGAAGATACAGATACCTTGTTGCTATAGCAACCGCTGCAGGCAAAAACAAACAAATAAATAAATAAATACATTTTAAAAAATCAAGAGGAATACAAAGGAGTGAGAACAAATGATGAAATGATGAAACAGGTCAGTCAAAGCTGGCGGCATTCAATTCAAATTCAACAATGACTTTGTCTGGTATTCAGCAAATAGATTGTTTGGGGTGGGTGGGGGATTTTTTTCTTCTTTTTAAACACTGAAATATCTCTGCTCTGCACAAACAGCCATTAGTCTGTCAGACTGGAGCACGTTACAGGATGCTCCTCTCTGCTTACGTGTGACCCCGAGAGCAATTTAAAAAACAACTAAACCACTTCCAGGCTGATTCCTATTATTTTCTTCTCTGCTAACAACAATGTGGTATTTTTCCACAAGTAGAAATAACCTAAAATGTGTAGAAATAACATTTATAAATGCATGATAGAGGGTAGATTTAGGTATATTATCTCCAGGGTCCACGCCCTGAGGCGGTAGTTACTGCAGCTAGGATGAGATAAATATGTTTAAAGGAGCATTATCGCAAATACAGCAGTAATAGCATAAAATAAGCTGAAATATGCAAAAGATGGGTCGGGGGGAGCCATAACTAAATTTACAAAAAAAATCGCCAACAGTATAGTGTCCGTGGGGCAAATGCAGCATTTGTCTTTGTTATGATCCAAGCCGGCCCGGCGCTTGCTGCGTTAAAATGCACTCGGAACTCGCAAATCCGACCTCCGAACCGGACAAATATGCAACAGTAAGTAATGTAGCAGTGTTAGGGTGCTCACAGTCACTGAATCGCTGGTAGAACACTTTGTCTCCAAGTCCCTGTGTCTTTCTTCAGCTGTCCTCTCAGCGTTATTAAGGAGGAGGACGTTTCAGTTGTTGTTGTCGTTGTTGTGGTTGTGCGGGACGTAGAGCTGCCGCTTCCACTAGCGAGTTTTCTTTTTCCCGCGATTGCACGTTCATTCAGCCTGGTGAGGAGAAGGAGGGGGGGCGGGGGGGGGGACTAAACGAGGCTGCTCTCTCTCTCTGACAGCTGCCCACTTGTTTATATCTGATAAGCTCCGCCTGGCTCCATCTAGTGGTCGAATTTTGCGATAATACTCCTTTAATATTGTTTTGCGCCTTCGTGCCACATAAAAAGTAGCTTTATTGGGGACGACAGGTTCAATTAAAGTTACTAGCACAGATACAGCTGGCTCTAATACTGATAATATTTGCTGTATATTGTCATTTTACCCCCACTGTATATATAACCAAGCCCTGATCCCAATGAATGCACCTGCAATAAACAACCAAATATTGTGTAACACAGAGCAAGAGCATGAAAGTGGGAAAGTTGGTCCCTTTGTGCTGCAATCACATCGTTGTGTGACTTTACCCGTATTGAGTTCCATCAAGGCTGAACAGTGGACAACGCAGTGCCATCATTTAGTTTTCCCTCCGCTCCCTCAGTGCCCGCCATCTGTCAAAATATCAATTTATTTCCTGCCCTCCAAAAGAGTGCCGAGCGCTAATTGGAAATAGCATGTAGTGTATTCTCTGTTCTGCACACATGGAGAGCGAAGCTATCAGTCAGTCGGAGATGCGAACATGATGCAATCACTCCCTCATGCCCATCTGTGGAATAATTCATTTTTAATCTGACAGAAGAAGTAAAAAAGAGAGATGGAGGAATATTTTTGTGTGTTTGTGTGTTTATGTGCATAGCAGCGAATCTCTATTAAACAAAGGTAACAGTATTTGTGTTTGCACAGGAAAAGCATCCAACAAACATCCTGAAGCAGAAATGCTTTGGATTTAAAACATAAAAAGAAAACACACACACACACACACACACACACACACACACACACAACTTAGGAAATATCTGATCCCTGCTCTGCACCCTCAGCTGTGCCCACATTGAACACAGCACCACTCCTGTCACCTAGCAACCTTGAAAACACAACTTTTGAAGTGGAAAACTCAACACTGAAATTTAAAATCCTATCCTGTTGGCATATTTGACTCCTCTATTACTTTCATTACCTGCGTGCAATGAATCCTGGGATAGGATTGATACATTAAATAGACTTTTAGAGCTGTAACCATGGTGATGAACTCCATGAAAAAAACCACGAAGACTGTTCATTGTTGTCACCACGACCCCGGACACTGGTAGCCCACATTCCCATGCATTAGCTGCAGTACATATGGTCATTTAAAGGGATACTTCACCCAAAATCGACAATTCACCAATTGTCTACTCACCGTCATCCCAAGGAAAGGTTCTGAGAATTTTCAATGTCATCAAAGCGCTTTTGGAGTTCCAACGGATTTTCCTACTGTAATGGCGGCGGATAGAGTTCACTTTTGAATTGTCCAAAACACACACTATGAAACATCCAAATACCTCCATACTGCTCGTCCATACTGACCCAAGTGTCCTGAAGCCGCCACATGAAAAAGTTGATCGGAAAAAAATAATCTCTGTTGTTAGCCTTGTAGTAGCAGTAGCTCCCAGTGGCTGCGTGAGATTTGCTGCAAGATGTTCTTCTGTGTTTACATCATACATCCAATGGTTTACAACGACCAACGAACATCTCGCGCATGAGCACAAACATCAACCGAGCCACTGGGAGCTCTGTTGCACTTTCAAATGTTAAACATTAGGATGTTGATTGCATACGGACACAATCAGAAAATGCTCCAAAGGCTAAACCGTCCCATTTACAAATCGTTGACGCGGCCATCATAGGAGAAGAAGAAGAAAGAAGAAGAAACTTTATTTGTATAGCACCTTTCGCAGGTAAAAACCACAAAGTACTTCACAATGTTAAAACAATGGAAACAAGGCAGAGCAAAACAAAACAAGACAAAAACACACAAGAAAAGTGTAGATACAAATGCACATGGAATTGGGCTGTTGCCTCCGTCGACAGCGTATGGGCTGAGTCCTCCGAAGGATCTAGCCCAGGGGGGTCGAACTTACTTTAGTTCAGGGGCCACATACAGCACGATTTGCTCTCAAGTGAGCTGGACCAGTAAAATAATAACATACTATAATAAACTATATAAAAAAAAACAAGAACTCGTGCAATTTCAACAACATTATGCCTCTTCTGTCTTCTATGTAATTTTCACAATTGCAAATTCATCCCGTGGGCTGGATTGGACCCTCTGGCGGGCCCCTGAATGGGGACACAGCTTACAGTATATTGTTATTTAAGGTGGACTGTCGCCATGTTGGCCCAATGGATACGATATGACTAAAAGAGCATCATCGTCATGAGACTGCTACATGTGATCAATCACACTGAAGCAACATAATTAGCGGAGGAGGCTGGCGTTTTCCAGCCCAGTGATAGGTAAGATGTGAATACCAGCCTCAATCTGTCAATTAAAATTGCATAATCAATTGTGTTGACGACCGTGGTTCAGTCAGATGGCATTAGTGTTTTTGAGACGGAATTCATCAGAAGATGATTAATAACCCTCAAAGGGGTTGCTTATTTAGTGTCTTTTTTTTTCATTTTATTCATAAGCTGCCATCTCTTTCTTTCACTCATTGCCACCTCTTTGGTTTTATCTGAATGATTTTTTATATAATGCAGCAGCCATGGCCTTTGCCTTTACAGGAGAAAACACCCTGTGCTTATCCACATCCATGTTTCAGTGCAGCTTAAAAGAGACTTTCTGTGCGCGTCGAGAAGTGTATTTATTTATAGTCGTCTCCTCAGGGTTAGAGGCTGAATAACACAACCGATCCCAGCCTTGTAACTCAGACAAAGTCCTGAATTAAATGAAATGAAAGCATAAAGGACGAGAGGTGAGGTCTCCTCCTGTGAAGTCTTAGGTTATGTCATCATCACCGCTAATTTCATAATCATACAGTCATGGTCTGGTATGAGTGCAGCCTGTAAATCACCAGGGTGCGTGTGTGTGTGTGTGTGTGTCCCATTGGAGGTCAGCTAATCTGTCACTCCAGAGGTGAACGTAGGCAGGATGTACACACACACATACATGCACACACAGTACATACACACACACACACACACTAATATGCAGCCCAGCCCTATCCCCATGTGTGGGTCCACAGGGAGGGGAAGTAGGGCGACACTCCCACAGACTCCCTGCCACCCACACCTGCCTCCGCTTCAGGCTGCACACACACACACACACACACACACACGCACACACACATTTATACACACTAACTACACACACACTCACACACAGTGGGTAGTATGTACTTTCCTATAAAATGCTACATTGGTTTGCTTATTTTTTCACATGTGAGTTACTGTGTGCTGTGCTTGCTGTGTGTGTGGCTTCATTTCCAAGTAGATTGCATATTAGAAGGATTAGCAGCAGTTTCAAGGGCGTTTCAATGGGCTTTACACACCATTTGTGTCGGCTTCAATTTCCACAAACAGCAGATTTATGCTGTGGTGGAATTGTTTACATGATTGTATTCTCGTTCTCGTTCTCATTTCATTCATAATTAACGTTATGTTGATTGAGAAACCTGAAAAATGTAATCAAGACTTGTGCAACTGAGGTTTTTTTTCAGATCTTCCTGTAAATTAAGATGCACAACCCAACTTTATGTAAAGTTCATGCAGTTAGCTTCATTTGATCTTGCTACAGAAGAGGTTTATGAATTTATGCAGCAGTGACAAATTTAACATTTGTAAACAAGAAAAAAGAAGAAAAAAAATCAGTTTTTCGGTGTCGTACATTCGCAAAATACACTGCAGTACCTGATTGTACTACTAGTGCTTTGTGATGTTTACACTGGGTGAAAACTCCATGCTTCCATGAATGCACCATTCAATTCTCGATGATTTGTGCATCAATTTTAACTCATTTCTCCACCCCCAAAAAATAAATTCAGCCTGACATATTTTGTATCTTTTGTGCATTTTTAGAAAATAGTATCTTCTGAAAGTGAGGCTCGTATTTCTGAAGCTTGTAACGATCTGAATCCGTCCTCTGCTGCTGCTGAATGGGAAAGTGTCGCTCTTAGAAGAAGTATCTGCAGTGTGAATCTAAAATCCGGTTATCAGAAGCAAAAGGCACAAGCTAATCCCCCATATTTCACCCTCAGATCTTTACTGTCTTTTTTTCTTTCTTTCTCTGAGCCAGAAATCTATTTTCCCTCCGTTTTGTACCTCTGTCTTTCTCAGATGGGAAAACAATATCCTTTCTTTTTTGAGCAAATGTGCCTGTTTTGTTTTTTTTTTATTTTTTTTTTTTTTTTATTGGTGATAAAGTGATAGACAAGGTGACGTGAGGGACAAACAACGTTATAAGCACATATAACCACATAGACAAACATACGAACAATTGACATAAGTACAGACAACAACAGGAAAAGACATGCCACGTTGATACATAAATGTAGTGTTAGGTGTATGTGTGTGTGCGTGTGTGTGCGTGGATGAGAGGTTAGTGGAGTGCTATTACTTGTATACAATATGGTATATAATACGATAATAGTGACAGTAATAATAATAAAGAAAAGAAAATAAACAAATAGTGATATTAGGGATAATGAATAGATAATAAGAGAAAGGAGCAATACATGTATATAATAATGAAATAAGACTTTGAAAATAAAGGGACAACAAAAAATAAATAAATAAATAAATAAAAGAAAAGAAAAAGAAAAAGAAAAAAAATATATATATATATATTATAATTTGTAAAAAGAGAGAGAAAAAAAAAAAAAGATGCATGTAATCATTTTCCTTTGTGTAGATTAATTTTCATGATAGTAATAAGTTGCAATGAGAGGTGAGGTCAGGTCGTGCCACCGGAAGGAGGGCAAGCAGGGGCCCGCCCGGCCCGTCCCGGAGCCCAGCCGGGAACCCCAGTAGGAGACCCATAGGGTGAGAGGATCTCCCATCTCTCCTCCCCCTTCCCCTCTTTTCCCCCCATCTTCAAATCTTCAAATGTGCCTGTTTTGGATTCAGACTGGAGGGTCTCCAGTGTTATCTGCTGACCCATCCAGTGGCTCAAAGGCCATCAGTTTCCACTGAGCATATTTAACGTATGACACTCGGTGGGGGCCCCTTCCATCTAAAGTGGTTTACAGTAGCGGCAGTGCATACATCTTGAGTATGGGTGGCCCCAATGGGAGCTGAATATCCTGACAGTGCTGGTGCTGATATATGCTCAACCCACCGAGCTACACAGAAAATGAAATCCCTAACCTTGGCAGCTTTAGTGCGAGGCTCTACTCATTGAGCTCCATGGGAAATTGAGTTTCTAACCCTGGCAGTGGAAGTGCTTATGGCTCGACCCAAAGGGCTGCAAAAAAACTGCAGAGTTTCAAAGGACAGATCACACTTGTCATTTCCCTTTGTCTCTGTAGATGTCAATGAGGTCACCCAAGGCCAGAAATATAGACGTGCAGCTGAGCTGTTTTTAAGAATTCAAAATAAAACTGTTCACCAAATGGAGATAAAAGACAGTTATCTCCTTGAAAAAATAAAGGATCTATCATCAACGTGAATATTTGCACCCACTGAGTCACATGGGCGAAGCGGTACAAAAGCTTTTAATACAGTATGTGGTTTGTGTGTTCAATGATTTTCATCCAAATCCTGAGCTTTTCCCACGTCTAACTAAGTCTTTTATTGCCTTAAACTAAATGAAAATGAAATATAATTTGCAAAAATTATACAGACTTTTGATTCACAAAGAAGCCAAACTTCAGCTTCGTGGGTGAACGTCATGTACTTGACCCGTTCAACTTCCTCCTTACATGGACCTTGTACTCTTTCGGTCGACTTTCTAAAGCCTCTCTTTTTCAATCTACTGTACGACTACTTTCACCTCAGTGCAAATAAGAAAAAAACACTTCAACTATGCAGCGTTTTCTTTTACGTCATAAGGTGTGTTTCCATTAAACCTGGAAATGCGTAAAAAAAAAAAATATCGCAATATTTGCTCTCCCTCTCTCTCCTGTCTGTTTTGAGTCGTCCCATCCCGTGTACCGTTTTCAACCAACCAGGATATTTTAATAAAACTTTGGCATGTGAGGTACAATCATTCAACTCAGTCTGATAAATCAGGCGGTGTCACACAATAACGTGTCCGTGTGAATAGCCAAACTTTATGCAAGCAGCAGCCAATTGCAATTGACCAGAGCACCGGCAGGCGATCATAATGCTTTTGCTGTGCACAGTAAATGTCTTCCTTCTTTTGGTTAATTCTTTTACTCAATGTGAAGATTTGTAAAGTCTGTAGTTTTTACATCTAACTCCCCCCCAGTCACTACACCTGCACCTGCACCTGCTGCTGACCTCACTCAGTGAACTGTATTGTCCTAAACCCACTGCAGTGTGGACTCAGTCAGAGGTGTGTGGTCAAACTGTAGCTACCGGTCACAAGTCGGCAAATATGTGTCCAAAAAAAAAAATCCAAATGTAGATTATTCCGAGAACTCTCGTGCGAAACGTCTCGTCATTTATCTCGCTCATCGTTTCCTTCCCCACCCCGCCATCCCACATCAAAGGGAGAAATCAAGAAGGCAGTGGAGCGAGGTCCCCGGGTCACTGGTAAAGTGAAAAATGATCCGCTTACATCTGTGCTAACATTGCACCGATAAGATTGGGAGCAGATTGGAGGGAAGCTTTACGCATTAAAAAAAAAAAAAAGACCAGCTCACCCACTCAGAGATGTAGGGCAGGGCCACTCCGGAGATAAAGTCACTGTCCGTTGTGGTAAAAGCCGGCGGTGACACCACAGACATCAGCACTTCCTCCAGATTATTTTCCAACACTCAGTGAGTAAGGGGGTGGGTGGTTGTGGGGTGGGGGGGTGTTTCTAGTCCTATACATCCCTGGGAAGCTCCTGTAATCCAAGTGTCGAAGCCACAGCTCCTCTAAGCTGAACTTTAATTCAACCAGCAGCAGCGGTAACTAGATGATGCTGATGATGACACAACGAGGGGGAAAACAACCCTGGGTGTGAAAGTGTAGCAGGAGAAAAATAAAAACAGCAGAGCTTCAATTTTACAATATTAAAAATAAGTTTTACATGAATGTTTCTTTTTTAAAAAGCAGGTATTGTCTGCTTGGCTGATCTCTCCATTGGTGTAAACACACTGCAAAAACTCAAATCTCTTACTAAGTATATACGTTACCAGACAGAGTTGTTTTAGAGGTAAATTTATGCAAAACCGCTGATGCGTGTTGCCTTCAGGGACAGTTTTTCATCAAGCAGTCTCTGCATTTACCTTGAAAACAACTCTGTCTGGTAACGTTCTGTTATTATCTCATAGCGTGGTGAATGTGCAGGTCACAACTTGTCCACCAGAGCGTTTTGGAGTTGTTGGATTGTGTATTTGATGAGTTTGATGAGGAAAACCAAGAAATCCCATGAGCCTCCGTAGCGTAGCTCTGAGCAGCTCACAGCTCTGCTCTGCCGTTCTAAAAACAGCTTGCACCAACGATTAAAGGTAACAAACCTACTGCTATGACTATAGGGATTATGGCAATGAGCCAATTTGCCAAAATGTTGAACTAACCCTGTGTGTGTGTGTGTGTTAAGGGGCACAGGAATTGCATCGTTATCACACACAGGGTCCTCGCAAACACAGCGTAAAGTGTGTGTGTGTGTGTGTGTGTGTGTGTGTGACATTTCCTGCAGCATCACTAGCCTGCGTCCTCTGCCTCCATGAGACAGCGGCTAAAGCACCGATACAGCAGCTGCACATGAAACAACAACAAGTCAGCGATGATCTCGCAACGTACTGTGACACAATGCAAACGCACACTGTTTTTAATGATAACTTTATCTTATCTCTTTCTCTCTCCTTCTCTCCCTCCCATCCCCCCCCCCCCCCCCTCCCCCTCTCCCTGCTGCCCTGAAACAACAGATCACTTGGGCATCGAGTTTATGGGTAAGGAAGCTTTTTTTTCTCTCTCTCTCTCGTCTTGCATCTGCATGAGTCATGACTGTAAACATCGGCGGCTTCACGCTGTGTGACTGTCGAGCCCGACATACAGCGTGCATGCATCCTCCATGACACCCAGCAGCACAAATGGAAAAATGTGGACGTGCGTTTAATCACATGTGGCATCATTATATCATTTGAGATGGGAACAACAGAGCTGTGGTGAATGTATCTCTCTCTCTGCACACTGTTTCTTATGAACATTAGATATCGTCTTTATCTCTTTACACATGTGTATCTTTGCTTCCTGCACCATCATGTTCTTTCTTTCTTTCTTTCTTTCTTTCTTTCTTTCTTTCTTTCTTTCTTTCTTTCTTTCTTTCTTTCTTTCTTTCTTTCTTTCTTTCTTTCACAATTGCTTATGAAGTGTCCCCTCAGAATACCAATGTGCTGCAGTCTCCTTGGAAACAGTGAGAACAGAGAGGCAGGCAGGGTACAGTGAGGGAGTTTTTATGATGTTGGCACTGTTTCCAAATGCTCTCCTCATTAGTGCGTGTGTGTGTGTATATATGTGTGTCTGTGTGTGTATGTGTGTGTATATGTGTGTCTGTGTCTGTGTGTGTGTATATATGTGTGTCTGTGTGTGTGTGTGTGTGTGTGTGTGTGTGTGCGCACATTGCATGGCACATGTTCAAAAGTGTGTTCCCAAAGTCCTTAGTTTCTCCTTATGTGAGTTAGATGAGATTCTTCCAGTGATTGTGTGTGTGTGTGTGTGTGTGTGTGTGTGTTGTTGTTGCGTTTTTCCGTGCACATGCCTGCAAGGCTGTGTGTGTGCGTGTGTGTGTGTGTGTGTGTGTGTGTGTGTGTGTGTGTGCTGGGTTGGATGCCACTCGTTGCCAGAGCTCCTGTCCCTCTCCCTCTGTTTTCTGGCTCTGCTCTGCCAGGCTGTGTCAGGTATCACAGCTGAGGAGCACTAGTTACCGACACGGAGGCTCGTTGTCGACCAGCGCCCCCTCCCTCCCTCCATCACCCCCCCCCCCACACACACACACACACACACACACACACACACACACCCTCTCTCTCTCTCTGTCCCTATAATTTGGTCCCTTTCCACATGGACAGGTTGGAAAAGCAATGGATCATCTAGGAAAATGGCCTGTCCTCCCTCTGTTTTCCCTGGTTTGACATTTCTCCTTCTGCATTCTCAAAGTGAAATTTCACAAGTACAAGCAGTGCCATGCTTCTTCTTCTTCTTCCTCCTCCTCCTCCTCTTCCTCTGCCCCACCACCACCGCCGCTGCTGCTGCTGCTGCTGCTGCTGCATTCGCAGTCAAACGAACAAAAGCTTTCTTCAGGAAACTTGCTGAGACTATACAAACTTGGCAGTGACAGATGATCTTTTCCACACAGCTATCTCGCAGGTTTTTTTTCCCCCTCCATTTATATTCAGCGAGAGGTTTTATGCCTCTGCAACGTTGTTTTCAGGCTGCCACATTTTCTTTGCCTGGCTAATGTCTCTAGTCCTGCCAGTGTCTTCCCCCGGCATTGTGTTAAGCACGACACAGATAGATAAGCGCCTCCCACACTCCCAGCAAGAAGTGGATACTGATTCACTAAGACTCCTCTATTACCCACTGCCGTTATTTATACAATTAGGTAAATATATACTGTACTGAATGGGCCACTTGTGGAAGGAAAACAAAAAAAGAAAATGCAAGAAGACATCATCTTGAAGGCCTGTAATTTAAAGTTCAGTAATGTGAGGTTTGAACATCTTGAGCTGTTGGGGCTTCCTATCTCTGATAATAGCAGCTGATGGCGTGTCATTACAGGGAGGAAACCTTGTCATCCACACACACAGATGCAATTTCAGTCAGAAACACTTGCGTCAGTGAAACAGCCTTTTATAGCGAATGGCTACGCAGCTGGTTTTTAGCTCCTCACTTCAAGTGAGCTAACTGAAGCTGCAGCACTGATTCTCCTTTCAAGAAACACAAACATGAACATCCGATCTTCATCACATCAACAATGTTATACGATTACTTATAAGATCAGAACAGTTTAAGGAGAGGTTAGATAATCTGATTGTAGATTATATTAATCTGTATAATCCGTATAGGGTTTTTGGAGGTGAGGTTCCTAAACAGCTCCACAGTTATCAGGTCAATATGTATAATTTTGGTCTCAATGGATAGTCAAGACCTCAGAGAAGATAACTCCAGTGTCAGCAATATGAACCAAAATAAAAAAAAATACATTTTTATCCTCTTGTTTAGATGGAATGACAATTCTAAGTATAGAGATGCCACTGAAAGCAGCAACTCCTTGACGACAGCTGTACCAGAGTGGATGAGAATAACACAAAGCATACTGTATAGATTTTATAAAGGCTTTAGTGAGGAGAGTACCAGGTGGACTCAACATTTGGCCAAGAATAATTCTGGCTTAATTCAACTTATTTTCAATAGTTTGGGCCTTTGTTATTGAGGATGATAGTAATGTTAATATACCAACCAGATCAAGATGGGTTACAGCCATCATGTTAATCTGAGAAAACAGAGGAAAAGGATAAGCCTTCAGCTTTGACCCCTCACACTTGCCATAGTGCAAAGGAGGGAGGAATATTAGACTTTTAACACATTTAAATACACAAATACATAACTATGACCTCATTCAATTAACAGTTTGAATTTCAAATATTGACAACGTTTGATTCACAATTTAAAAAGCTGAACATTAGAGTCGATTTTAAAAGCAGAAGACTTGGACTGGATGGAATCAGACCTGACAGTTTTACCTAATAGATAACCAGACATGCTGTGTGTGCAAACACTAGTCAGTTCAAACAAAATACTACCCATGATCCTTTGCATAATTACAGAGGCTGGACCACCACTTCCTGCTCCAACAGAGTGAGTTTCTGAGGTTAAAATTAGAAGTGTGTGAAGGTTGATCTCTGTCCACCCAGTACATCACCCACCACCGGGGTTTTTATTAAACACAGAATATATTCAAGAGTTCTCACACCCCGACTTCCTGACTCTGTTTTTATAAATGTTTTATATTGCTTTGGTATCTCCTGTATCTGGTCAATCAGTCTGTCATGTGGGCATCAATATTTCCTTTCTGTCAGAGATCATTGAGCTTGGACCAGAGGATGTTACACCTGGTTGTAAATCGATGTCGGAGCAAAAAAGTGTTGAGGCTTGAGGGGGGGGGGGGGTCGACCAAATGGATTTGAAGTCGTGTTGATTCTCAACTTCTGGTCTGAGGTGTTTCTGTGCTGAAAAAGGAGTCAGTTAGAGCAAAGCTGAATGACGCTGGGTGGTAGTCATAGGTGCCGTAGTGACATTTATGTAATCCAACTGTCTTTTATATGTGGAGGCACCGTGTGGAAAAAGTTTTCTTTTTTTTTCATTTCGACTTTGGCAACTTAGTGAAATGCTTCGTGACTGCAAAATATTAGGCCTGAGGTGAGAGATGGGAGATGGAGGGTTGGAGGCAGCAGTCACTCAGGTGTCTTTGCAGAGATCACTTCTCTTTTTCATTTTCACTTTTCAAACCGCCTCATGGTTTCTGTTTCTTTTTCTTTTTTCTTATTTCTAGTTTTCTAACATTTCCTATGAATGCACTTTGGAATCATGTAGATTTCTTCTGACAAATAATCCGCTGTTAGAAACACAGTTGACAGTCCACTTTCACAGAGAACTTTGCAATTACCACCACTCAAACTTTTGAGTACAGGTTGTTAAAGCAAACCAGGAAAAAAAAAAAGAAAAAGAAGTAAAGTTCCCTTATGCATAAAGCAAAATACAGTATAAATCGACTGTAACACTGTGTAACTTTAATGGCACGGTCAACAAACGCCAATTCGGCCCGGTACAGGAAAAAGAAAAAATGGTAGAAAATGAGGATAATAGCCTTTGATGCTCCCATTATCACAGCAGTTGTGTTATTATAGTAGGAGGGAAGTGGTTGTGCAGCGTGTAGCGGCCACGACAGCAAAGACTTGGCCCGTGTTTTGAGTTTTTCAGCCCAGAGCACAGAGCAGCCAACCACAGCTGCAGTTCAGTTTTACCTCAGATGACCAGAAACCTGGAGGAGAATCAAGGCGTTAAAAGGTTTCGATGTGCGATACGGAGAAGAGCAGCTCCGTGACCGAGCGGCATGCAGGGAGATGGGCTAATACCTGCAAATAACAAGTTATTATGGCCTGAGAAGGAAATGAAGGTGTGGATAACATCTTCTCTATGAGGCAGGAGAGAAAATATGTAAAAAGAAAATTACCAAGCAGAAACAAAAGCTCCAGTCACCCAAATATATTCAGTATGTAAATGGGTGAACAAAGCCATCTGAGTAATAACGGAAAAGACCGTGACCAGCCGAGAGAGCATGCTTACTCTAGCACAGCAGACCTGCATAAATAAAGAGTTTTATTCATTTTTTTATGTTTTTCTCGCCTCCCTCAGCAGCCACAGCTCCACACATGAAGAGTCGGAGGCTCGGGGCTCTGCCAGGCGGTCGCTGGAGAATCCCGTCCCTGTGATCTCGCCGCACTTGTTATGTCATCCCTCGTGTTCATCCCCCTCCTGTCAATCAATCTCAGCTGCTGCTGATGCTGCAGATGGAGCAGAGATATAGTAGTGTAGTTATAGAGCTGCTAGTTCATGAAAAACCTGCATGGTCCAATCCAGGTGTGGAGCAGTTTTCACACAGGAGGAGCTAGCGAGCCTGAGGAAACTCCGGCTTTTAATCATCAGCGTTTCACAATGCAGTCGAATCCAGAACTTATCTCTCTAACGCACTGTTGTGTTAGTGTTTGTGCACTATAAGATAGAAAAGAAGAGCTTGATAAAAATCAATATTGAATGTAAGACAAACTCGATGAGCTACTGAATACTTTGCAGTAATATGATTCACTGAATAAAACCAAATGACACGAAAATAAAGAATCTTAATTTAGTCTCTTCTTTCGATTTCCCCCAAAGGCTCCAGGAAACTAATGAAGATCTGTTGTGAAAGCTTTTATCACATTATGACATCATGATCATGCGTTCTCCTTTACATTAATGCTGCATTTCCCATTTGATAATTACTGGATGACTGATGAGTTTTAGATTCAATCGTCAGTATAACTTCGGGTCATGGCAACGAACATCAGATATGAGAAGCGGATGTGTGTGATTTTTTAAAACATGAAATCTGACTCAGTGGTGGGGGTCGTGGGGGTAGTAGGGTGGTGGGGGGTGGAGGAGGTGGGGGTTATTTTCCAGCAGCAGCAGCAGCAGTGAACTGAGCCTCAGGTTGATGACATCTGATCCGTCTGCAGGCTGCAGATGTGGACAGAACTTGAATCCATATTGATTTAGAAATATGCTTAGCTGTGATTAAGATTCAAACTGACCACAGTGTGTGTGTGTGTGTGTGTGTTTGTGTGTGTCTGTGTGTCTTAGTGTGTGTCTTAGTGTGTGTGTTTGCAAAGCAGTCTGTAAAAACCGACCTTGTTAGTCCTTCACCATCGTTCCATCAAACTCCTGTGATAACGTTGAACCCGTTCCAACATTTAAACGTCTCTGCCCTCGGAATAAAAATCATTGTTAAATTCGTAATTGCACAGATACAAGACAATTTAATCAAAGTATAACTTAATGCCTCCAACAGACCTTGACAGTGTCGGTGCCTGCCAGCTGCCCACTGACTCATCCATATGTCCGAATCATTAAATAAAAAGTCCTTGAGTGACGAACCTGACAAATTAAATACAGAGTCAGATCTCACACGTCCTGATGTTGCCAAGGTGCTGACGTTAATTAATGCACAGGAGATTTTGGGATGATTTTGCAGAGTGTGCAGCCAATATATATATATATATTGTATGATAATATAAACATTATGAGCCTACATGTTTTATGCTGAGGGTTGTTCATGTGTTGCATTATACTCTAACTACCCTGGATACTTACATTGTCCATTCACTTCCACTGAATTGTGGCATTTATTTGTTAACCTGCAGACACAAGCAACCAAACTCCAAAAAATCTGCATGATGCCACTTTAATTAAAGTTTAAGTTGCAAAGTTATAAGAAAAAACTTGGTTGTTTTCTGACATTTAAAAAGTCACAAATTAGCAACAAAAAAAGGAAGGAAGGAAACTTGTCTACACTTTGCAAAGATGGAAAGATGGAAAGGAAATAACAATGTCAGAGAATCTCTGAGTCTTCCTCTGGTAAATTTGCAGCATTCAGCTTTTTTTTTTTTTAAATTCATTGTATATTTGACACATGGATGATTACAGGTCCCTTCCTCTTTTTATCGGGGATATAGAGATACTCAAAGAGATACTCAGTGTGTATCAGCACTTCAGTGACTCACATTTTTATGCGTTTGGTTATTATGTCAAGCAATATAAGTCATAAATAGCTCACTAAAGGCAATAAAGTCCGAAAAGGCTTTAGTCTTTATTTATAAGGCTGCTTGAAGGGCATTTCGCCACTTACTCCATCACACTGATTTCTCTTTCTGTCCACCTCACCTGTATGGAAACATGGCTGCTGTAAACACACTCTGAGTGTACAGGATCACAAAAAGTACAAAAAGGTCACTGCAACACTTTTATATCGCTGCCGCTACAGCACCTTTATAGAGAAATATGATTCATATTTTACTCTAATGCTGCTGTAAATAAGCGCCCGGCGGCCGGGGATGGGGGGTTAGCAGTGGAAGTAAATGGAAGACGCGACCTCGCGGCCCCACAGATGGAACATGAACACGTTTTCCCTCTCTGCAGCCGAATGATTTATTCACATGAAGCGGGTGTGTTTGTGTGTGTGTGTGTGTGTGTGCAAACAGGAGGTGTGTCCACAGGAGGGGGTGGGAGGGTCGGAGCGAGGCTGCAGCACAGACTTGACCTTGGTAAAAATACATCTGAGGGACCACAGACTGAGCAGGAAGCACGTCTATACTAAACTTTATGAACTTATATCTCTGTGCACTTAGTGAAGGACAAGTGTTCATTTGCTTATTCATGTAATTGTCCAATTATTGGTGTTGATTCAAGTGTTTCTGAAGCTGCTGGTGAACTGTGATGGTGTTGCAAAGTACATTTTGAACATATTACATATGTTTAAGGCTTGTGTAGGTTTGGTGAGGCATAA
The DNA here is from genome assembly GCF_905171665.1 of Trachurus trachurus. Lineage (NCBI taxonomy): Eukaryota > Metazoa > Chordata > Actinopteri > Carangiformes > Carangidae > Trachurus > Trachurus trachurus. The sequence continues at coordinate 6,726,602 of NC_139906.1, forward strand.
ATAGTTTGTGTTTTTGTTGCCGTCTGCATCACAGAGGCCGTGGAGCTGCTGAATCAACTGATGTCGTCGTTTTTTTTTTCTCGGGCCGACAGTCTGCTCTGATACACTGATCGGTATCAGCACCGATACCGGAGCTTATAAAACAAACATGGTGTCAGCAGGACGTGAGCGAATGGAGAGTTTTTTCCACTGTTACCCATCATGTTAAAATATTAACAACAACAACACAGTGTTTCTGTATAAAGTTTCTAATAAAGCTCCCAGAGCCTGAAGGGTGAAGAGTTTTTACAGATTGAATTGAGTTTGTTTGAGTTGTTATGGAGATCACACATGATACCTGAGAGGTGCTGTCAAAATATCTGGGGAAAATATAATAAATAGACCTAAAGTTAAGGTTTTATTCTGTTAAATTAATGTCTCTGAACAGCTGTATGTTGTTCCAGATGTGTGAGGAATTAACCCTGCTGGGTCTGGGTTATCTGGGCCTGAGAGACTGAAACTCTGGGGGCATGAGCTTTTAAAGACTTACCAAGAAGAAGATCTATACAATAAGTTGCATTGTGGGTAATGACCATGACAAAATGAAGGACACTGTGGCCTTCTCTGGTTTTCCTTTTTTTTTTTTTTTTTACCTTAGTTAAATTCAGATTTGTTTTTAACGAGTAATCAGTTCCTTAATGACGTATGAAGATATTAAAGGAGACATATTATGCCTTTCTTTCCTCATGATTAAAATAGTTCCCAGGTGTCTTAAAGACATGTCTATGATGTCCTTCGGTCATAATACCCCAAGGATCAAACATCACAGCTCTTTTCATCCTCTCAAAACAGCCCTGTTCAGAACGGCTGGTTTCAGTGCCTGTCCCTTTAAATGCAAATCAGCCACTTCTCGCCCCGCCCCCTCTACTGGTCCCAGGTAGGGGTGGTATTATGCAAATTTATTTGTCAATTCTCACATTTGGGGGCCGGAAGGCAAGACAACACCAAATATACGTTAAAAACCCTTAAAAAAACAGATATTTCCATAATATGTCCCCTTTAAATTAATCAAGGAACATGTAAACGACTATTTCATGAATAAAAGCAGGTGATTGTTGGATATGCCAGTACAAAGAGGAAGCAGGTAGAGATCCAGCGCCATCATCAGTTTCTGTATCAGAATCTGTAACTGCATCTCTACGACGTCACACCTCCTTATCTGATTCTTCCTCATCCTCCCTTTCATTTTATATCCACCCACCCTCTCTCTCTCTCCCTTTCCCTTCTTCCCCTCCTGTTCTGTCTATCCATCTCTGTGCCTCCTCCCCTGCAGTCGACTTCATGCATGTATGTGTGCATGTACGTATGTGTGTGTGTGCTCTCGTAGGACAACCCCCAGCTCCCTCTAATGATATAATTATAGCCAACGAGCCGAAGTGATGAGTCAGGCTGATTAACGGCATCAAAAACAACGCTGCCCCTCCCACCCCCCACCCAAAACATAACTTAGACACAGACGGAGGGAGAGAAGAAGAAGAAGAGGTGCTAACAATGCACTAATAGACTCTGTGACATCTGTTGTTTCAGGGATTGTGTATGTATGTAATGTACTACATGTATGACGGGTTATGTAATATCTGTGTGGGCGTCATTAGTATGAAGCAGTGAGATTCCCCCAGCAGGCCTGAAGATCTCGATGCGGTGGTGAAGCAGTCGCACTCTGCTGCTGTCAGGATGCCCTTGAGCAAGACGCAGCGGCTGCAGTTGTGTTGCTTTGTATCTGAGGAGTTGTTGTTGTTGTTGTTGTGCAGTGATTTTCAGGGCAGTGCTGCTTAACAACCCTTCGTTTTTCTTTTTTGTTGCTCTAATCTGCCTATTCAGACTGGGTGTAGAAAGGCCAACACCTTGTGTCATCTCCGTGTGTTTTTGCCAAGGTCTGAATAAAACTTTGATTGATCGCCTATTAATGCATCTGAAGGCAACTATGATTTACTTGTAGCAAACAAGACAGCTTCCATTTTTCTCCACTAATGACGTCCGTCCGCGCCATAACTCTTCTTGTCTCCATGTATTCAAGCTCCATTACATGTGGCATCCATTTCAAAAGGCGGTCGGTGTTTAGCGGACCATTACTCGACGCGGTAGAGCCGATAAAACTGAGCCTGAGTCTGTGTGGTAACTAAGAACGGTGTCGGCGTGTGTGAGGACTGTAAATGGCCGATTGTTGTATTGTAAACGCATTATGAGTTGTTCTTTTATTCCGGTTTTATTTGGTTTATCTATCACAACAGTAATTACATTTATACAAGAAAGAATCTGCGAGGCAGATAGAGCAGAGGAAACCCCTGAGAGCCGTTTTCGCAAAACCGCAACTGGTTGTTTGATAATTTAAAATGGCTGTTTGGGTGCTGTAAACAACGATGTTAGAAATTAAAAGCGGGCAAGTACAAATCTCAAAACCATGTTTAATTCTGTGTTATGGAGAGATCAGTGTATAGTATTAATTTAGTATTAACTCTGTCTGTGTGGGATCTCTCTCTCTCACACACTCTCTCTCTGGCTCTGACACACACACACACACACACACACACACACACACATACGCTGGTATGTGATCTATGACTTTATTTCCCAGGAGCATGATGTTCAAATATTAATGTGACTCCCCCCCCCTTCTGTTTTGTTTCCCTCCACAGAGAGCAAAGAGGTGTACAAGAGACAGGTGCTGTCAATCACGTCCATCGCCATGGCGATCAGCCTCCTGGGAACCCTGTGCATGGCCCTCTACTGCCGCAACAAGTGAGACGACAACCACACAAACATATAGTATATGTTTAAATACTGAATAACTAACAATAAAGGACAGCTAGTTTCAGTTTCATTCAACAGTAACTGGTCATCAGTCGATCAATCAATCAGTCGATCGATTAAGAGTATAAACATACAACAAAATGTTCAAAGTCACATAAGGCTACACTTTGCTTGTGTTTTCTTCACATCTATATATTTATAAGAAGATAGATTTGAGGTTAAAAGTAGCAAAAACACCAAAAACTGCTAACAATGACCATTGTGACATCACAAGGTTAAAGAAATCCTGACAGCTTGTTGTTATGAAGCTCAGTTTCTGCAGGCTACAGGCTGTGTTCATCTCTCTGTGGACTCTGATGCTTCCACCGTATTAATGTAGATGTGACTTATAACTTCATATAGTATTGGACTTTTACAGTAAACAAATCCCTCATGCACATAAACAGATAATTTGTTTAAACGGTTGGTTTGTTTACACCATCAGTTTGACCTCATAACCAATAACAATGATGGATTAAACTGTGAAAAAAAAGAAGACCTAGGTTTTATGAAACTGGAATTATCCTCTGGTGTATTTACTGCTACTGTAATACTAATGACTTAAAGAAAAAGCCATGAAGTGACTATAAGTTATAAAAAAGCATTTGGTTCATACACAACACAACTGTGTCTGTTTTACCCTTGAAAGGTGTTTTGTTGGTTACGGTTCAGCCTCAGGTTAAAGTGTTGGGAAACGCAAATCAATACAGAAACAAAATTCAACACAACACCAGCATAATACACACACACACACACACACACATAGGTGCAAAGTTCAAGGACTGTAATTTGGGTGTTTCATCCATTTTTCCAGCCGTGCTCCGATGTGACATCACGTTGGGACATTTTTTTTTTCCACCATGAATATATTGACAGGTAAATTAGCTGCAGTGACATGTAATTTCATCCCAGGCCACCATTTCTCACTTCCCCTTCTGAACTGCAGAGTTTCTAACTTATACTTTTTGATGATAATAATACTAATAATAATATTTATGGTGAAACTGCCACGGGTCCTAAAGTAAGCAAAAAAAAAAGCTGTAGTGTTTATGAGACGGGGCCATGTCGGGTTAATTTGGTGACGGCCGGTGGAACATGTTGAGGCATCAAACATGTTGAAAGGAATCCCAGACTGGGTATTTGCAGCAATTTGTAAATCTCATTTTGTGCGCACACATATTCATAGCCCATTATAACCCAAAGGTCACATCATGTGGCTCCTGCTCTCTCTCTCTCTCCTTTCTGTCCTTCTCCCTCTATATCTGCATATTTTTCTAGTAATTCTGTGTGTGCATATTAATTTGCAAATACGGACAGTCCACAATCCAGCCCCAGGATCTATGCAGTCAGAGATCCTGTATTCTCAGCAGGATGGCTCACACATCCGGTGTGCGTAGCGGCGAGTCTGTCATTCACAGTATATGGACCGTGCAGTGGGCTGTGATAGATGGCACTGTAATTCCATAGGCTTCCCTCTGTAATATAATGATGTGAGTGAGTGAGCAGCCTGACAACAAGATAATCGGATCAAGGCATGATGGACAGGCGCTTTCAATGAATCCATAATTGAGTCGGTGGGACCGGCGCGTTCAATGGAGAAGCTGCATACAGATCGGGAAAGAAGAAGTGTTCATGCAAATCTGAGTGACCTGAATGAAGATGAAGTCAAAGGGGTTTTTTTTTGTTTTTTTTCCCCCACACTGAGACAAACACACACACAGTCAGATAGAAATGTAGCAGAAAGACACACAAATGATTCATCATCTCCTACTTGTGGAGCAATGTGTTTAGAAAGCGTCGCATTTTCTCCTTCTCTTCTCTCCTCATTGATAATTAGGTTAAAGTGACGACTCAATATGAATTCATTCTTACAATTCTCTACTACATATAAATGAAACTCAAAGATCTGATCTGGTTTTCCTTAAAATTAAAAATGTATGGCCCAGATCCTCATTTCATATTTCAGTCGCTGCTACACCTTCTGCCTCCGTGACCTGATCCCAGATCAGCAGAACGGTGAGAGCAGGAACCCTGAGCTCAGATATTGGCCTCACTTTGATAATGTGGAGAAAAGACACGACACTGAACTTCAACAGACTATTGAGTGAACTCCAACTTCCAACAATTTATAACATTCTTCCTCTCTGCATTCATTTAATATATCGAGTGATATTTTAGTATTTACAAATAAACTTTACGCGACATAGGGAAGGGTACATTTCACATTTAAAATCAGTACAGTTTGGTACTTTTTGTGTGTATTTCTGGTAATTTAAATTATTTTGTTTAAAAAGAAAATGTCAAAACTTCAGAATTTTGAATATTTATTGTTATGGTTCAGTGCAGCCAGCATAATTCATTCAAACCTTTATTTATTCTCGAAATAGACATTGAGGTTTTGCCCTCATTTGCAACGTCATCGACACCAACAGTCACCAACAGTATTAAAATCAAATGCACATATAAAAAGCGCATATGCATAATTACTGTAGGACAAATCACAAATATTATACTATTACACTATAGCAGGATCTCAGGCTGGTTACATGTTGTTCTGTGCAAGGAGGTGAAATGAAAGCTTGGCTCTGTCCACACTCATCCATCCACTGGCCCGACCCACACACACCCTTAAAAGAAAGACATACTGCTTCTTCTATTGGGAATGAAGCTTGGAGGTAAATTATGATATACAAATTGGATATAATTACATGCATTCATTCCTAATCATAAGAACAAGGGGCGTCCCCGTAGCATCTCTCTGTCTGCCCCTATCTCTATCAAACACAGACATAAAACATCCCCCCAAAACAATTTAAAGGCCCTGTAGAATGATAAGTAGTGTAATTAACTCTAATTAAATGGGGGGGTATTAAATGAGTAGGCGCAGCCTGACCTGTGGCATTGAGCTGTAGGTGTGTGTGTAAGTGAGCTGCAGCCACAGGACGCTGTTCAATCCAGTCAGATCTTATCTGGATGAAGCTTCGACGCCGGCGTCCACGTCTTTGTTAACTGAACTAAATAAGCCGGGACAATTGGATTCTGGGTAACGGAGCAAAGCTTTCTGTGAGGTTCAAACAGTGGGTGATGCAACAGGATAGACGCCACTTCTCTCTGCAAGATGTTAAAGGGATAGTTCAACATTTTTGCAAATTGGCCCATTGCCATAATCGCTATAGTCTTAGGAGTAGGTTCGTTACCTTTAATTGTCAGTGCAAACTATGTGAATGTGCAGGTCACAACTTGTCCACCAGAGCGTTTTGGAGTTGTTGGATTGTGTATTTGATGAGTTTGATGAGGGAAACCAAGAAATCCCATGAGCCTGTGTAGCGTAGCTCTGATCAGCTCACGGCTCTGCTCCGCCGTTCTAAAAATAGCTTGCACCGACAATTAAAGGTAACGAATCCACTGGTATGACCAATGTTGAACTATCCCTTTAAGATGAGTTTTTCTCCTGCATTTGCTTCCATGCTAAAGAGCAAACACACACTTTTGCATGTTTAAGTGTCAAATAAAGAAGCATGCTGTGCCGAGGTATTAGACGAGATAATGGATCTTTCATATTAAGTAAACACTTTTTCTTTTTTTTTTCCAAAAGTGGTGGGTACCAAGTGTCACAGCCCTCCTCTAAGAAAGTATAATTTAAGTGCTACAGAGGTGGAAAGGCTCGGCGCCGACTGTGAGGCTGTTTGTAAACACTTCATTACATCGCCGTGACTCAGCAGAGTCTGGCAGACAGGAGCTGTAAAGGCTTCGTCGTCTTCTGCGTCTGGTAATGAGCGTTCCTCCGGAGCTGCTGCAGCATCAAGTCGTGATGAAGCCGCAGCTTTAGCACTTCTTCTTCTTTTTTTTTTTCTTATCCAAGTCGGTGTAAAACACATGCAGGAGGCTGGGTAATAATGAAGTGCACCCAATGTACACTGGTGTGAAGAAAAAAACACAAAGCACAAGAGCTCTTTTCAGAAGAATCAGATTACAATTATTCTCCACAAGGTCTAATTATTCCACTTCCTCTAACATGATTATCTCCAGACCTCTTGTCATGAGTCATGCAAGATTAGGGTCAAACTAATTAGTTTGCCAGTCATTGACTTCAGTCCTTCAGTGTCTTGTGGAGTAAATAATTCTGAGTCAACCGTTCTCACAAAGGCACATTTGAGAAATGAAGAGTCTCGACTCCAAAACGTCTTAACGGAAATGATTAAGTGGAGTCAAGGTGGATCACAGAAACTGGAGGTTGGATTGTTCCCAAGACTTTTTTTTTTTTTTATTGCTGCTCAGGGAGTCGGGGGGGGGGGGGGGGGGGGGGGGGGGCTCCTCACTTTCTTCTTCTTCTTTTGTCCTCACGGGGCTACAAAGACTGGGAGAACGCGATTCTCCTCGGCTACACTATATTAGGTCCGTGGTCTAAGAGGAGGCTGAGAGACTGACATGTCATCAAGGACATGACTCAGCGTGGATTTAAGAAGTGGGCTGATGGTTAAAGAGGCAGAGAGGTCAGAAAGTTTGTGACCAGAGCCAGACAGACAGACAGTTGGACTTGTTTGTCTTCACAGTGTTTCTGTCTGTCCTCTACAGTCTGGCCTGGTTTTGTGACTTTTTATGTACTGATGAGAACAACAGAGGTGTGACTGTGCGAGTCCTCTGAAGACGTTCGGTTGTTATCTGGAGCAAAGTCATTAGCAACAGAACTTTTTTTATTTTCTTTTTTTTGGGCTGTGCTGTGCTGCTTTATTTCTATAGTATCAGTGGAGATAGACAGGACTCAGGTGAGACTGTAGCCCAGTTTACTGTGGTAAGAACTTAGCCTTAGCACACGATTTGCACTTCACCAGCAGTAAGATCTGAAATGGAGCCGCTGTGGACTGGACTTGTTCCAGCATCGAATACTCTGACGACTCCGTTCACTTTCTGTGTAACATCCCAACTCCTTGAACAAACATTATTCTATCTGAGAGTGGTCCTAACTATTTTTCTTCATGCATTTATTTGAAGTAATGTTCTGATTTGTCTGATTAAATTGAAATCCAAGTTGATAACGAAAGAAAAACACTGCATCACAGTCTTCATTTTTCTAACATGTCATAATGATGTTTTGATTCATTCGGAGAAAAAATTATACATAAGTTGCAGGTTGAAATTGCTATCTTGAAGATGTCGATTTGCAGTAAATGAAGGAAGTGAAAATAAGTTTTAAAATTAGGTAAATTAGAGTCTGAAGAAGCGAGGATGCAACTGAGGAAGGTGAAATAAAAGGAAAATGTAATACATCTTGGTTTATTTGATAATCACTGACATTACAAACCTGCAGACCAACCGAGGATTACCCTGTGATGGAGCTGATGGTTGTCGATCGTCTCCAACTGTGCAACGTCTTCTTTTTCTTTCTGTGCAGGAGGCGCAGAGAGAAGCTCCAGGCTCATCTGAAGGAGAGCCGCAGTCTGAAAAACTACTCTGCAAACTCCCATAATGCCCTGGAGGCCAAGATGAGGGCCACTAACAACAACCTGCAGATGCATGAGGTAAGCACTCCTCTTAACTTTCCTTTAAAGTCTTAGATGTTCACACATGTTCATGCAGCCTGTTTGTGACTGTATTTATGACCAGAGAGAACAACTTGGATGACATTAGTTTGACTTCCTCGTGGTTTTAATACCAACAAGTCTCAAAAGGATTGGATTTAATATTTGTGATTTTTTTTTTTTTTTTAAGATTTATTACTTGCACCAGTTCCACCAAGAAAAACAAACCACAGATTTAAAACATTATGAGGAGGGTTGCTAAAGCCAACAAACATCCAAAATTAGATGTCTGCGAGCAGCGTCCCCGGGGAGATTATCACAAATCACAGACATAAACAGTGCACACAACTTTCCCACTTCAGAGTATTTGCATCTATCATTGAATTCATCAACCCCCTGTAGTTTTTTTTTTTTTTTTTTTTTTTTAAAGCTGCATATGAATCAGTGTGGAGGTTATTCCTGTCTCCACCTGGCCTCTTGCGACAGATGGCTGACAGGTCCTGTGAGCGAGGAATCGCTCAGTGGTTTGGGAGCAGTGTCATTCATCATCTACTCGGCGCTCTTTGTCATCACATCTCGCCCAGATGTGCGTCTCAGAGTAGCTGGCTCGGAAAACATTACGTTAATTTGAATGTCAGTCAAATCCACATCTGCCATTACCTCAGCATAATGTGCGTGTGTGTGTGTGTGTGTGTGTGTGTGTGTGTGTGTGTGTGTGTGTGTGTGTGTGTGTGTGTGTAGGTGTGCACATGACTATTATGCAGAAATGAGCTTTAACCACTTTTACATGCTTGTTATATAAGTTTCCCATCTAAACCGACACACAGGCTTGACAAGAAGCTTTATTGAATGAATTGTGTGTTTCCTCCCAGGGCATGGTGTGAATTTACAATGAAGCAAAGCGAGTGTATCATACTGTACACACACCATGGGACCGTCCATCCATCATAAACATATGTATTTACACACAACACAGATCGAGTCCTGTATGTGAGGCCCTGGGTGCATGAATTGGAGATAATTGCAATTCAAACATGAACCAGCTGACCGTCAGTCCTTGGCCCGATTTGTCCCTATTGTGCTGCTCATTAGCATAAGAGCAAACACAAGCTTGTTTCCAAACATTATGCAGAGCCAGTGTGTGACATTCTTAAAGAGTCACAGCGAGAAGGTCAAGGTGGATGTTTGTGGACATTTAAATAAGTGTTTTACTGTGCAGGAGGTATCCATCTTCTCATGCTCTCTCTCTCTCTCTGAGCAAATGAGCAGCTTCTCCAAAATGTCAAACTATTCCACCGCCAGATCAGACACATACTAACAAATATTTTGTAAAATGTCCCTTATTTTACACTTTTTCTGTTTTTTATTTAAGGTGCTAAACAGTAAGAAGATATCTTTGTGGTGTTAAGAACCAAAAACTACCTCAGTGTAGTTTTACATCCCCATTTCAGGCTTTCTTCAACAGCTCTGGTAATAGCAACGTAGCCAGCCAATCAGAGGAGAGTATAGGCTCTAAGACTCTCTTTTGAATGGTCAAATAAAAATAGAGCAGATTTCAGAATAAAACACTCAGAGAAACCAAATCCTGCAAGTGTTGGATGGATGGTGTGTGTGACTGCTTTGTTCTGACATCACAATGTCACAGGAAGTCGTGACAACTCATTTAAGGTTTCTGAATCAAGGCTGTGTGCATTTCTCTGTGGACGGACGTTTTGATACTTTCACAGTATTAATATAGAAACCGAGAGCTGATATGATTTAAAAATAAAAAAAAACATGGACATCTTTATTTATGTTATATGGGACCTTTAATTTTTGTTTCCTCGGAATAGTGTCAAAACTTTCACGGTCTTATTTATGAATCAAACACACCTCCAATGTGCCCCAGCCTCCAGCTCTGTAGAAAAAGCCCTTCAGCGTCTCAGTTTACAGAAGTTCAGTGAACCTCACACACACACCTCCAACATGATAATGATGGCTGCTGCTCGTGTCATATTGATGTCTCACTTGGATCAACAGGTCATGGACGTAAAAAAAAAAAAGAAAAAAAAAAAACATGTGAGAGGAGCGGCACTCCACAGGCCCTGTCAACTTTAATATCAGGTTTATAGACTTTAAAGCACTGGGGCATTCTCGCCTCAGGATCTCCACTTGAGTTTCAGTTCGCATATACGAGGGGGGGCTCAGAGATCTCATATCAACTTTGGAGACAGAGCTAACCATGGCTTGAAAGTAATCTAAAATATGTGGAGTTTGTGAAGATGGCGTGTCAGGCGTGTCTCCTCGTATCACCCTCAAGCTAAGTGCTCTGCTAAAGACAAACAACCAGACGTACGTCGTGCACAAGCTCCGCATGGACTTAGATCTTACAGTGTGAGCTTTAAAATTAGTGAATCTTTAATCAAAGGGAGTAAGACTTAGTCAGAATAGTGAGGTAATTACTTCTCTTTCATAACCGCTCCTATACTGGAAGTTAATGGGAGGAAGATTTCAACCTTTGAACTCTTTAAATGGGTCACTGCACTTTATCACATTCACTTCTTCTGCTTCTTTTTGATGCATTAGGAGAAATTAGACTTTAGGTTTTAAGATATTTTTTTCTGGGTCTTTGATTTGGTTCAATTCACATTAGTTTTAAATTTGATAAAGTAAAAAGAGAAAGAAAGGAAAAGAGAAAGAAAAGAGACACGAGCAGGAGGATTTAAACTAATGAATAACATGTCAGCTCAAAGGTGGACTACAGACCCTGATGAACCTCCTCCACTCACACACCTGGACTCTGTAAATTGTCATGTGTCAAGTCTAAGTTCACACACACTTTAAAAGTTTAAAAGTTAAAAGTTTCTGCCATGGCGAGGTTTAACATCTGCTAATTTGCACTCAGGAAAACTGTGAGCATGCACTCATGGAGGTTAGGTCATGCAGCTCCTATTTTAAACCCAGCAAAATACAAAATGTTCAAATGTATTAAGCTGTGGTTATTTTTTTAATTAAGTTACAGGCAGCGTTTTTTATTTGTCACATTATCAATTAAGAAGAAAAAAGAAGATTTTCTACAATCTTGGACCTTGTTTGACTCACAGTTTACAGATGTTTAGTATTGGTTAATGTGAAGTAGAAGAACATACACAAATGTAACATATGTGCATGTATTAGATTGTGCATATAGAATAAAAACTTGTATGTGAAAATGATATATGAAGCCTATTTTAAATAGGAACAATCCCATATATTACTATGTATGTTTATGTACATACATAAATTAAATATTTATGGTTTTAACATGTTGTACCATAGAAAACTTTTGATATAGATTTTAGTGTGGGTAATTCATTCTGTTATAAACATGTACATATTACATTTCTGTATGGAAGTGAATGGAAAATTGTATTCTGAGAGAGAGAGCAGGATCCTCACAACATGCCGCTTTCACACAAAATGATGATGTCAGTTACCCAAAATTCAACTCAGCGTGAAATCAACTCCACGCTCTGTGTAATGGATGTGGGTTTGACCAACCAGGGAGGGGTCCGGTTACACAGAGATCCATCCATGCCTCCCACTTTAACACAGAACATAAAGTGTGTAACCTGCAGACAGGAGTCAGGAGCTTTCTGATCTATGAGCCGTCACTGATCAAAGTTTACAGTCAGTCTGTGCTGTATTTGCAACTCAGTGCTGAAATCCTGAAAGATGCTCCACTGTTCTTTTATCAGTGTTCCTATTGTTGCTTCAGATTCATTTTATTTCGCGATAATTGTAAATTACATAGAAATGTTGGGCTTTTTGTGAGTCCAGCTGATTTTCAGTCAAATTTGGATTTTATAATTTGAGGTTACCTTCTACTTTCACAGCCAGACTGAGCATCCATGTTGACATCTGTAGCCTAGAACTATTAAATAAGATAAGGTAAGGTAAAGTAAGATAAGATAAGATAAGATAAGATAAGATAAGGTAGGGTAAAGTAAGATAAGATAAGATAAGATAAGATAAGATAAGATAAGATAAGATAAGATTACAGTATTGCAGGAGCCGACCAGAGTCAACGTTCAGGTAATAAATATAAAGCAATAGAAAACAACATTTGTAATAAAAAATATCTGTATTCCAGCAGTGTGTAGTGGCAATGTATACAAAAAATATGAATCATGTACAGTTAACATATCCAGTTATCTGAATTCAAAGCCATTGAATCCAATATTTCATAACTCTATGATGCATTTTAATGTTAAACTCAGAGATTAGTGTCACTGCTACTCTGCAGGAAGACTCAGCCTCTGTTACAGCACACTGACCGACTGTAGACCCATTGATTATAGCTCGTTAAGCAATAACTTACAGCTTTAATTTAAGAAAATCTACTCAATTCACTTCATTGGTAAAAAGCAGATCAGGTCACATGTTTCCCTCACACACTGACTCCACAGTTCAATTAGCATCATATTGTGACTCTGCACATCTCTGCCAGATGACTGGTGACACGTTAACCAGCTGGGAACACAGTAATGATGTTGTAGTCATGGCTACAGTAGCGGCCTGTCCGTGTGACAGGACATGAAGCTTGACATGTTTAAGGAGCCCTTTCTATACTTTACTTTTATTCTGATACGTTGCTGATGGATGATCATCTCCTCTGTCTGGAGCTGCAGACGACAACAGACTTCAATAGAAAAATCACATCATAACGTAACGTTCTCCTTTGGCCTCCTTATTTCGCTAATTGCTCGTTTAGCGCTGGCTCATGAATTACTGATCAGTGTTTACTGACTCCACAGTAATGCTTTGTTTAGACAAACACAGCTAATCTTTAGTGTTAAAATGTGGCTTTTAAATCTTGTTTTATTTATTTCATTTCTCCCAGAGCCCTCGGGGAAGGTACAACATGCAAATCAATTGTATTTGGGTTTTGTGTTGTTTTGTTTTGCTTTGCTTTTTTGTTTTTTTGTGTGTGTGTTTTTTTTGCCTATGCACCCATTGATTTCTGTCTGCAGGCAATCAATTACTGAAATTTTCTCAACACACACACATACACAACAACAAACACAAGGTCAGTGGCGTTTAGGGGAGCATGCACTCACACAAATGTGTCACACACACACACACACAGCAGGCTGTTCTGCTGAATTTCTCTAAAGTCTTTGTCATTATAATTAAATCCCTATTTAATTCCACCTTATCTCACTGCACTTAGGAGTTTTACTTCCCCCTTGTATTTCAGCGTGTGCTTGCAGTGTATGTGTGTATGTGAACGCCTCGTGTAACCTCGTGGGTCATGACAAAAGCAGCGAGTTTCCAGTTTTGATGGTCCGTTATAGAAAATGAGCACTTCTGATTAGCACGTCCGGGCCGTTTCCTGGAAGTGTTTGATTATTACAGTGAAGCACAGAGAGGCTCTGAGTGAGAGGGAGAGAGAGAAAGCGTCTCCGTCAATCAATCAGCTTTTTACCTCCCCATCATGAATTCTGCAGGTGCTGCACAGAGCCTGCCTGTCAAAGCTGCATAATTAATTATCCTCTCTCCTCTCTCTCTCTTTCTCCTGCACCTTCTCCTACAGTTAGCTTTCAGACTTCCGTGTGTTTATAACGCTGCAATCGCTCTTATTGATGCCAACATCTCTGTACAAATCATAAAAATCATCTCCCGAACCCCTCCGGACGCTCTGTCAGAGTTAAAAAACATCAGCGCCAGAGGCAGACGGTGTACGCTACAGCAGCCTCTATCCCAGAGATTAAAACATCCATTACAGCTCACACACACACACATACGCACATACATTTCCATTAATACACAACATTACATGCACCCTTTGCACCACAAATGTCCAGACGTGGTGTGAAGTCGGCGTCAAAGCTGATGATTACTTCTGCCCAGGCTAAAGAGCCGATCGAGTTTCTCCTCTGCCTCCAGCTGTGCAGGAAGACATAACGTGTTTTTATTATTGATGAAGTCTATACACAGTCGGGGGAGCTGTATATATCCACTCAGTTTCCGGTTTTCTTCTTTCCTTAAAGGGATAGTTCAACATTTTAGCAAATTGGACCATTGCCATAATAGTCATAGCAGTAAGTTTGTTACCTTTATTTGTTGGTGCAAGCTGTTTTTACAGTAGCTGCTCAGAGCTACACTACGGAGGCTAATGGGATTTCTTGGTTTCCCTCATCAAACTCATCAAATACACAATCCAACAACTCCAAAACACTCTGGTGGACAAGTTGTGACCTGTACATTCACCATACTATGAGATGATAACAGAACATTACGAGACGGAGTTGTTTTCTAGGTAAATGCAGAGACTGCTTGCTGAAAAACTGTCCTTGAACACACATCAGCTGTTTTGCATGAATTTCCCTCTGAAACAACTTTGTCTGGTAACGTTCTGTTATTATCTCATAGTGTGGTGAATGTGCAGGTCACAACTTGTCCACCAGAGCGTTTTGGAGTTGTTGGAGGATTGTGTATTTGATGACTTTGATGAGGGAAACCACGAAATCCCATTAGCCTCCGTAGCGTAGCTCTGAGCAGCTCACGGCTCTGCTCCGCCGTTCTAAAAATAGCTTGCACCGACAACTAAAGGTAATGAACCTACTGCTATGATGGCAATCATGGGCCAATTTGCCAAAATGTTGAACTATCCCTTTAAGAAAACCTAGATCCATCTATAAAGTGGACTGTGAAGGCAAAGAGATGGTGAGTCAGTGAACTCACCATCACTCTCTTCCTCTCATTAATTAATGAACAGCGCATCGGAGCCTTTACAGATCCTCCGGTGTCTGAGTACGTGTAGCTCTGCTTTCTTAGGTCACTAACGTAACATCCCCACAGTTAAAACTTAATATTTTCTGTTTTATCACCACCAGCTGAGAAATTAACAACTGCTCACAGGAAGCTTCTGTATCAATTAGCAGCCAGGATGTGTCAGAGAGTCAGAGCACAAGAGAGCGGGGGAAAAAGATGAGAGACGAGAGTGATGCAACAGGATGGTGTTGGATTTTTTTTTACTAAACGCATCATCAGATATATTGGATTTACATTAAATTAATACTGTATATTCACACTGCTTTTATCTCTCAGCGCTGTGTAAGATAGGAGATAGGAGTGATGTAGTGTTGGATAAAAGATGTCGGACTCACAGGAAATGGAAGTTTCCTCCTCAGATCAGATACAGCAGCATCAGGACCATCTGCGTTTGCCTGTCCATCTTCTTCATCCTGACTCTCCCCTGTGGTCTGGAGCTTTGTGTTGTAGAGAGACATGACTTTTCCTCCCCAAGGGTGTCAGGGCTCAGGCTTGACATCAGAAAGGTGTTTCAGGTGGTTCGGATGCTTCCTGCTTCCTGGGCTCCTCCCACTGGAGGCGTGTCCAACTGGTGGGAGGTATCTCGCTTCATCCAGAACATGCTGGAGAGATTTGGCCTGGGAAAAGTTCAGGAGCCAATAGGTAGATTACTTTAGGCGTGCTCACTCCAAAGGTCTCCAGTGACACTCCAAAAAGATCAAACTGTGTAGAGAAACGACAGCACTCTTAGTAAGTGATTGCACTTTCTTTTGATATAAGGTGCACAGCAGCAGTACAGATAAGCGGACGCATTAACAGTCGTCCTTTGCACTGATATGTGGGTGTGTCACCCTTTTAAACAGAACCAGCTGGTCCAAATCAGTCATCACGGTATAAAACCCATTCATAGAAATCGTTCAAACAGTGATATATAAATCATAAATATCCCAACTATATCAGAGAATAGAAGCTCTTACGCACAGTACCAAGACAATAGGCTATAAGCTTGAATATAATAAATAGAATGCCATAAATAGAAAAACGGGAAAAAAGACAATTGTGGCATCACATCAAATCTCAAGATACAGGCCAAACTACATCACAGAGGAACCAAAAAAAAACTTGGACAAAATGCCCAACTATTTTAATTAGACCCAGATCTGGATAAAATTATATCAGCAATCGCTTCACATCAAGACCAGAAGCCTCCCATCTCTATCAAACTAGAGAATAAAACAACACAATCCCCCCAGTAAGTGTTGTTGTAGTAAACTCATGTGTGACAGAAGTTCAGGAGCCCTCAGGAGGAGAAACATCCAGATCACTTTGACCTGCTGACACCACAACCAGAAGATGATTTCAAGCTCTACGTACCTTTATGATTCATTATAGGTAGTTATTTATCTTTTAAGGAGGTTATTTATTACTTACTGATTAGTCTTTTCCAGGCAGGTTACTACAGTAGAAGCTTTTTTGATAAATTACCTTAATTTATCAGCGTCAATCATGGTGTTCCATCATTTCTAGTCTTTAAAAGAGCTTTTCTGCCTTTAAAACCAAATGTCTGCCCTTTTACCGTTGTAAAAACCTGCCAGAGTTATAAGTGTGACTCCATCTAATGTTTATTCAATGCCAATTTGACCTAGATAACTAATAATTACCTGTCATATTAGTTAAAGCATTGAACAATTTCAGTCATCTGATGTTTCTTAATATTTTATGACAGTCACTGCAAATTGCCAGTGGTTTTTTTTGTTTTTTTTTGTGGGGGGATAATGTGACTATGTCAGAGAGATTGTTTCAGATGTGGAGCAGCACCTCCATGAGCCCAATATGGATCATTTAAAAAAAACGCCTCCAGCAACAATCGGCAAACACCTCGCCCCGCCATGGCCCATCTTAAATTAATGTAAAACAAATGAGTTGTGACAGGATGAGAAGGAGGGAACATGAGACACGAGACACTCAGACATGCAAGTTTAAAAACCAAAGATGTCAAAGTTTAAGATTTGATCATTCAGAGAAGTAACAAACTAACAAACCTAATGAACTCTTTTCTTATCGTCTGTATCTCTTATTATATTCCTCAGTAAGAGTTCAAGCTGTGAAGGGAGGGTTTGCGTGTCTGGGATGGTTTATAATGACCGCCGACTTGTGTCTAAATTAGGTCTAACACATGCACAGACCTTCATCTAAGTTAAAAACCATCTATTTGACTTAATAACACTGTCACTGTTGATCTCTGTGTCGTTCCTGTTCATATTAAAAACATCTTTCAAACACGAGCGGTGCCGCAGATCAAGCAGACGGAGTCAGACACAGAGAACTCTAATGCCTCTAATAAAAAAGTCTGCTCTGTTCTGGAGTTGGAGGTAAATAAAGACTCAACTACTGTGGATCCCAGACAGTGGGTGAGAGAGACAAAATATGAAATATAAGGCTGTGCTTTGGGCTTAGTCTTTGCCCCTGTGGTCCTGGTTTGAGTCTGGACTGTGGCCTTTTCTCATCTTTTCTCTCTCTCTCTGTTTTCCCACCTTTCTCCCTCACGACTGTTTCAAGGCAAAAGTCTGAAAAAATAACTTTAAGATAAGAAAGATAGTTTGTCTCCTCTAACTTTTCCTCTAAGAGTTTATAATTAAAACAAATGAAATAGGAACAGCTGTAATATTTGGGTGACTTGACTCTAGTTGTGTTTGATAGGTTCAATATCGATGCTATGAAAGTATCAAAGCCTCAGAAACAGAGCCTTTAAACCCGCCGTCAGGACTTCCTGTAATAATAATAATAATAATAATAATAATAATAATAATTCATTGGATTTTTATAGCGCTTAAAGCCGCTTACAAAAAGGCAAGAGGAGGGTAATGACAGACGAGGGGGAGAGACAGAAGACAGCACAAGCAGACAAGTTGGGGGTGAAAAGTGTGGTTAGAAAGCAGAGGGGGCTGTGACGTGCTTCTGTGACGTTGTGATGTCACAAAAAAGCAGCCAGTGAGACTTGGGGCCTCAGGGAACTGCAGAGTCAAAGACTTCACAGAGTGACATCACAGAGTGTCATGGCGGCGCCTACGCCCTCAGGAGTTGGAGAGACCACGAGAAGAAGTCGTATCCGTTTGCTAGTACCATGAGAAGCTGCTGGAGAAAAAGCTGTCACGGTAGTTTTAGTCCCTCGTTGGGCTCCAGTTCTCCTCTGCAGCCGAAAATACATGACACGACATGAGATGAGATGAGATGACATGACATGTGTGATCTGTTCTGGGAGTTAATGTTGGATTATTATTTCTTTTTTCTCACTCATTGACTTTTTTTTGTTTCCAACCTGAGAAAAGACTGCTGCATGAAACCGATTTTTTTATTTTTTTTATTTTGGAGTGGTGTTGAGAAACTAGTTTGTTGTTTTTGATATGAATATATTTGTTTAAGACCTGAAGCCGTTTGTGTTGAGCTTTAGGTTGTGTTACTGCTTTGATTTACTTTTTTCACGAGTGTACATCCTTTGTGGTGGTTTTTCTTTAAACTTAAGATGAAGAACAAAGCACACCGTAATTGTAGAGGTACAGGCGATGGATAAAGTTGAGAAAAGAAAAAGAAGAGCGTCGCACACTCAGCTCCAGTTGCAGAGAGTTTTGGCCGTTGTCAAATAAAACTCTCTGCAACTGGAGCTGAGTGTGCGGCGCTCTTCTTTTTCTTTTCTTTAAACTTAACATTTTGTGTAACTGACCGACTGACTTTTTGTCATTTGATTGAAAAATCTGAATAAAACTAAGAAGGTCTGGACAAAATATAAAATATTAATGGAAATTGGAGAGACTCTGCTGAACTGAGCAACTTTCAAAAATGAAGAATGATTCAAACTTCTCCTGAACATTGTGCAGGTGTGAACAGCAGCTCCCGGAGATCTTATTAGTGTCATAGCAGGTTCACTTATTAACTTCACCGTCCTCACCCACACCAGAACTTGTGACTCTGGCTCGGGGACACTGGGTTCATCTGTACATGATCACATCATCTTCTTTTGTGACCAATCAGGTGCTTCAAAAGGCTTCACTCTCTCTTTCTCTCTCTTCCTGCCATCGCATCATGATTTCATAAGTAATGGAAAATCAGCCTCCAAATGTCTGAATGGTCACATAACCATAGCAGCATGTGTGACGCTAATGAGGCTGGTGTCCCGCAGAGGGTCCTCAAAAGGGATTACATCAGTGACAGCCTTGTTAGTCAGACATCAAGAGCTGGAACTTTGTTTAAAGAACAGTCATGAAAGTCCTTCAGAGCAAGAAATGGCATAAAAATAGGCCTCTTCTTACCTGACGTCTAGAAGTTAGAGTCTAGACGATGCTCAGATAACGCTGAGGAGGGGAAACTGTCACTGTCACCGCCACAGATAGATGCGAACCCCTGATAAGGTCTGTGTAGTATGGTACGAAATCAAACCGGCTCCGCGGCGCTCCTCACATCTCGAAGGCTATTAAAGTTTTGAAACCGCTTCTTTTTTTTCTTCGTGTGTTCCTATGCGTTTCATTTGAGGAGCTCGCAGCAGATCCGAGTGAATCTGCGTCTTTTCAAGCTGCACCGCCGTGAACTGAAACAAAAACAAAAACAAAAAAAAATCAAAGAGCAGCTTTGTTTCATTGCATATGTTGTTGGCTCCTTCAGAGACGTGAGACTGAGCATGAAAAGGGTTAAGGGAGCAGAACCTGGGACCTGCTCACCACCGATGACGTGCTGCTGGTTTAGATATCCTGTCATGGAGGCTGCACAGAGAGACAGAGAGAGAAAGGAGCTGGGATCAGTGTGAATGAAGGAGAGATTCAAAATGGATAGAAAGCAATAAGAACAAAGACGTACAGCAGCAGCTATAGGAAGAATACAAGAAGTGTAAATCAACAAGATAGACAAAAGGAAGACACGAGGATACAGAAACGTTCATGTCCCAGGAAATATTTTACATTACAGTATAATATTCAAAAACATTTGCACATGTTTGCAGGATTAGACACCATTGTTTGTCATACTCTATATTTTATCCTCAGTAACAGGATGTATTAATAACTCATTTCATGGTATTTCTCGGTTTGTTTCACGCAAGTACAACTTAAAGAAAAGATTTGACACTGAGCAGGGTTGATAAGCAAATAATGTGCATGTCTATATACAGTACAGTACTGTTGTGAAGAAATAATGTAAATGATTTAATTCAGTGAGGCTGATTGTGATGTTAAAGATGTGACACGGTCGTCGTTTCCATGGAATTAAAGTAGACGATGTTAATGACTGTTTTGCTCTTGGCTGCTGGAATAACGTGGCCTTGTTAGCAAAGATTCAAATGATATAACTATCACTCTGCTGCAAGAGCACGTGTCTTTTGATGCCATTTAAAACCAGAGCTACAGTCGTCAAGCTCCATGTGACTCCATACGAAGCTGCTTGGTGAAGTTTACATGTTTTTTCTAAATTATCTGCAGTTGTGCAGAGAGATGCTTCAATTTAAATGCAAATACACTGTGTCTGGTTGTCACCTTTTTAACATGTTAACACACGTCCACAGAGCAGCCAATCGAACCATTGTGACTTTACCATATTTTGAAGCAACTGGTTGTCAAATTGCCACTTACCCAGAAGCATCTGTGCTCACCCTCCCAGTCAGAGGTCAGAGGATGTTGTTATGATGCTATATAAAGCATTTTGAGACAAACGCTGTGTCTCAATTCGAATATCTTCATACTTAACTATTTTGAGTGTATAAGTGTGTTCACACTGACAAGTATGTCAAAATGCAGCGCACTGTAAAGTACCCAGATGGACACTTCACACCCTCAGTGTTCGCCATCGTGGCTACATAGCACTATATAAATCAACATACCGGTAGGCCAGTGTCTTCCGCAAATAAGAGGAGCCGAAGATAATCGCATTAAACAGGGGGTGTACACAAGCAAAGTACAAGTAAGAGGTTCATTATCGGTAATTAAAATTACAAACAAAACAAGCCGTTGACGGGCGACAATAGCGGTCCAAAAAAGAAGAAGATGTTCGCAACAATTACAATCGGACGGCAGTATTCGATTTGAGACAACATTAAAGGGACTATGAGGAGTTTCGGCAAGCGAAGTGTTTTCACACTAGACTTCCCATGAGCCTGACGAAAGCGAAAGCATTTGCCAAAAATGTTTTCATTGATCAAGAATGAAAGTCGGAGGTTGGAAGACGATCAGATACCGTTGTAGTTCCGACCATAAACAGCGATCCAGCGGTGTTATTCCCATGACCCGCTGAGCAACCAAAACTAGGAAATGCTGGGTGAGCCGTCCACTAAATAAT
Source organism: Trachurus trachurus (assembly GCF_905171665.1). Classification (NCBI taxonomy): domain Eukaryota; kingdom Metazoa; phylum Chordata; class Actinopteri; order Carangiformes; family Carangidae; genus Trachurus; species Trachurus trachurus. The sequence continues at coordinate 6,748,042 of NC_139906.1, forward strand.
AATATAAAAATAACTATAAAGACAAAACTATATATTTATCGAAAAATGGACCCATTAAGAAGTGGGTAACGTAGATTCATCCACATTAATATGAGACTCTTTTATAACCAAATACAAACTCCTCGGGGTCTCTTTAACTGTTGACATTTGCGCACTACAGAAGTAAGTACGAGCACATAGTATAGTAGCCTACATGACAGTGTATTCATTGAGGTACTGGAATTGAGACAGAGCTAAACTGTTTGTAAAAATGGATGATACAAATAAACTTGCCTTGCCTTAATCACAACAGTTCATCTCAGTTCTCGAAAAAAAAAAAAAGAAATAGAGCATTGACGTTGAGGAAGGTTTCAGAGGAACTAGACAGAAAAAGAAGTGACGCGAGTCCATTTAGTGTCTGACAATCAGTTTCCAGAATCAAAGCCGCAGACACACCCCCGAGGCCCCCGAGGCGCCCAGCGTGAGCCAAAGAGCTGGGGGAGGGTTTAACCGGAGAGATCTGAGAAATCTCAGCGTAGCCCCGCTTCAGAGAGAGGAGAGAAGTTTCAACACATGATGTAAAAAAAAATACACTTCTGTCTTTATCTGAAGGGTTGATGACGTCCATGAGAAGACGGAGCAGTTCTCTGTGGACTTTTGGTCCTTTCACAGTGTTAATATAGAAACAAGATCTGCTTTATAATCACTCACAGTCTTTGTTGTTGTTGTTGTTGTTTATGGTTTGTTTGTTTTTTTCCACAGTACTGTAAACGCCCCTCCCAGCCTCGCCAGGGAAACGTCTGTGAGTCCAGCTTCGCACACTGCAACATCAGCACCACGCCGTCCAACAGCAGCTCCAGAGGCACAGCCAAGCATCACAGGTACCACGCTCAGCCTACACACACACACACACACACAGTTTTATTGCACTTTATACCAACAATAAGCAACTTTGGTGTCCCTTCCTGTTCACAGCGGGGTGGGATGGTGGGGCTGGGATGGGGGGGCAACATGCAGCGAAGAGAGAAATTGAATTATCCACATTAGAGTGGAGCCGCAGCTAATGGCTGATTTACGGGAGAATGATAGTAATTATAATTAAAGCTATAAACATGTTAATAAGCATATCTATAACAGTCATGAAGGCAGACAAGATGGGACAGAGATAAAATGCACACACGCACACGTGCAGGGATTTATGAGCCAGCGCAGACATGTAAATCCCCTTTTTCTTTTCCCTTTTCCCTCCACCACTGCTGCTGCTGCTCCATGGTGGTGGTGGTGGTTGTGGTGGTGGTGCGTTCAGGTCGGCTGGGCTTTGGCATGTTCATCAGCAGCAACACACTTCAGTGCACAGACACACACACACACACATACGAGTGCGTACTTCTGCCAAGGTTGGTTTTTCTGTCACAGTTCACACGAACAAACACACAGAGCAGAGCAGAAACAAAGAAGCTGAGCTGCTGCATGAGTCAACTCTGTTCCTGACAAAGTCAAAACTTTGTCCACACTGAAACGACAGATTCAGAAACTTAGACAGACGGAGGGATTCGGGGTTTAGGACATGACGATGAGCTTCTGTCTCGTTTTGGACCGTGTGTTGACATCTATGATACGCAATGTCTTAAAGGAAGGGCGATCCAGAATTAAAACCCTTTTATTTGACTTAGTGGGCCCCTGCACTTCACTGCTTTCACAATTACATTTATAATTTGTGGTTAATTAAATGATTATCTATTTGCTAAAGATAAATATAAGAATTTATTTGCAAATTCCTGATTGTTATCATATTATTGTTTAATGTATTGTTTTTATATTCCACTGATTTTTATTCAAACATCTCATCATGAAACACAACGACATGCACACAGTACTTACAACATTTTGCTTTTATTCTCTTTATTGCCTTTATTTAACTAAATAATGAACTCCTTGAGATCCAGGATCTCTGGGATGGATCTCTCCAGGGTGACCAGGACAAGATGATCAACAATATTAAGAACAAACTATAATACACAGGAAGCAAAACAGTAATATGAGTGTATGGGGACGGTGTTAGCCTGAATGAACGCAGACAAACCTGCCTGTTGCAGCTTTTGTTTACATGCAACATGGCGGCCAACAAGAGAAGCTGTCGTTCTATTATGGTCTTGCTTCAGGGTTGAGAAACTGTGATATTGTTTTTCACTAAAAAGCAAACAAAGTCAGCATTACATCATGTTTTATGTTGCTCTGCATACAGTACAGAACGTCATCTGGATCGTTGCTCTGATTGGTTTGAGGTCTGTCGCGCCTCTTGGAGGTCGAGGTGAACACATCTTCCCCAGACCCAATGAGATTTGAGAGAGAAATAAAACATGAAATGAAAACTTTCCTTTTAAACTTTCGTTGACCCTGGAACAAAGTAGGAAACTGCTCACATCACATAGACGCTCCTTCAGCCTAGCGCTCTCTCCCTCCCTCTTTCTCTCTCTCTCTTGCTGCCGTTCACTTCCAGTCTTTCACAGCTGACATCCTCTCAGCCCCCCCCCTCGGCTGGCTGCTCTCCTCCTGAGCTGCTCCACCTGAGCAGTCGGGGGTTAATCGCCTTTTTTTCAGGGGGAATCCAGGCAGCAGCTGAGAGGACGTGGCTTTTTTTTTATTTATTTTTTTTTTTTATTCCCAGACAAACCAGAAACACGATCAGACATCCTCCAAACCACAAAGTTCACCTCTGTGACCTTTCTGGACAAACTCCTGCACGACTTCCTCCCCGTCCTCTCTGTTTCATCCTCTCTTTCTCTTTCTCTCTGCGAGTTGATCACAAAACGACTTGGCTCTAAGTCTGTTGCCGTTACCACAAATGGGTGATCAGGGTTTTATTTGTTTGCAGTCTCACATCAGCTCACGCAGACACTCGAGCGCTATTGTCCAGGCACCACGGTCCAAAATAGCCAGAAAGAAACAGGCCAAGGCTAATTCTGTTTTTTTATTTTCTCTTCTGAAACATCCCATTTAAAAGGCCTTATATAAAACTCTGCCAACACTATTAAGTGTCTGACTATAAGTAGAGCTTCCAGTTGTTATGGCTAAGAAGCCCATTTTTAGAGGCAAATCTGTCCTTCAGAACAGCAGAGTTAAAAATGAATGAGGGCTCAGAGCCAGAACTCTGTAAATGGGGTTTTTGGGCAAAAATTAAACCTGAAAGATGTAAAAAGCAACGTGAGGCTACTTGAGTTAAAGTAACTCAGAGTGTACTTTCACATTTCCTGGCTCAGTGGAGACGCTGTGTGTAAGCAAAAAGGAAACATTCACATAAACACCAGTGTTTTTAACAACCCTAAAGGCGGGGGCCCTTACACACCAAGGACGTGACGAATAAAAGACACGAAAAACCATTTATACTGGCAGCGATGTGAATATGCGACCAAACAATTATAAACCAAACTTTCTCTCTGTGTCGGGTGATTCTTTGCCTCCACGTCGTACCTTAAAACTGTACAACACACACCTACTTATTGATTAGTACCCCTCACGTACAGTATTTGTTTACATTAGCCAAACATCCTGTGCATGGCCGTAGCCAGCTATGAGGTCACCGACTTTACTGCTGATATGTCCTCTAACATCAGAAAAATGCCACAGGAACATGTGAAAAGCACGAAAAACACGATTTTCCTTGGAGGGGGTCTTTAATGGAGGGGGAACAATGCCTGATGTTCTCAGCTGTAAACGGTCGGCTAAATATAATCATAGAAGGCTGAAAACCACAGGACATTTCTGTTCTGATAGTCAGCGGTGTAAAGCTTAAGCATGTGGGAGCCTCCTTTCATATGTAATGGGTCTATAATAAAAAGTCTACTTCATATAATTGTGTGTCATTTTGATGTGATTATGTACAGCCTATAAAATAACTACTAGCTAGAGGGGTCCAAAGTGATGCATAGGTTTTTGTCAAATAATGTGAACATTTTCCGCCTCTGCAACACATTTCAACTGCAACGTAATTTCGTTGTCTTTGCAATGTTTGCGTCCCTTGTCAAATTAGACAGGGTGGTGCGAGACACAGGTGATCGGGTTGATGCATTAAGTCGTAAGCGTTAATGCGATCTGCCATTGTTGCCACGGTGTTATGTAGGGTAGCTACGTACCTCCTTACCTTTCCACACAAGATGATTGGAAAATCACAAAATGATGTTGCATTTTCGCTGCATAACATTCACTGTCTGTGTGAAAGGACTCATGATGAAAACCAGAGTTGGGAAAGAAAATATTGATGTGTGATGAAAAATCCATCCCCGGTGTGTCAGGGCTTTAATACAGCTAAGTTACGTGACGACCACAAACGAGGAGTTATTAAAGACACTCTCCAGACATCAGGAGCTCAGGAAGCAGCAGGTGTGTACTTATTGTTTGATATCATCGAGGATCAGAGGGAGCCGCGCTCTCCTGGATTAAATTTTGAAACCAGCTATTAAATGAGAAAATCTCATCAGCATCAAACAGCCAATCAGCATGCAGCATCAAATAATGAAGGTGACATGCCGGTTATTTACACAAACATATTCAATATGCAAAGACATTTAAAAAGCAAACTACAATTTTCCACTCTGGGACCATCGGCTGATTAAGTCTCAAGTCCAGTTTCTTTAATACATATTCAGTTTGATAAAAACCAATTAACTCAGGGCCATTTATTGATACAGACATCACTTCAGACATTATGCTTATTACAGGTCCAAAACTCTGGACCGGCTCCAAAAACTTGACCCGTGGAAGTGGATAAATTAAAGAGACTTAATGGTGAAGCAGCCAGAGGACAGACTTGATGTTCCACCGACTGACGGGCAGAAAAAAAATCAGTGTAGTCTCGTCTTCTTCCTCAGATGATGAAGATACGACATTATGATGTGTAATTAGAGCCGATGGGCGACTTGGCTGATCCCCTAAAGTTTGTGTGTCAGTGTGTGTGTGTGTGTAACCCACAGAAACACAACAGGAGTTTAATTTGGACATTGTCCAACTCCAGTCCATTACTGGGTCTTAATGAATTCTTATGTGTAATAATAGAGACCTGTGAGGTTCCTGCTGCTGCTTGTGTCTACACATCCAACAGCATCTTCTATCACACACTGTTAGATATTTAACACTTAACTCTTTTTTCACCTCTTTCTTTTCTTTTCTTTTTTTCCCTCTCTCTTTCTTTCTCTCTCCATAGAAGCGGGTCCTTGTCCCACAGCCCAGATCAGAGAACAAGGGCCTCTCATTGGTCGGCTCCACGCAGAACTCCGCCCATTCCCAGAGGAAGGTTGAATCCGATTGGAGGATCCAAGTATTCTGGCCCCGCCTACCAACACCTTCAGGAAGTGGACTCCACGGAGAAGGAGGCAGAAGTGCAGAGACGGTGAGGGCCTGGATTATTATTATTTAACTTCTGAAATCAATATTAGTATTTTATTTATATTATTTCAAACCTAATATATTTGTTAACAGAATATAAACTATTTAGAGAAGTTTGCAAGATGTTGTTGTTATCATTTAATTAAAAAAAAAAAAACTCTGTAATTACACAGTTGCAACTCAACTCAACTCAGTTTAGGTCTTTTCCATTACAACTGAGTACTTCATGGTTCCTCCTCAACGTGGGCGGGGTCGTTATAGCGCGGCTGCTACAGTACGGTCGCTTCGTTTTAGTATCAGCTCGGCTCGGCCAGTACCAGATACCAGAAACCATCCCTAGTGGAAAAGCCAGCTGAGTGGCTCTGGTGGAAAAGAGCCATAATCAGTCATATCAGGCCTTTGAATGTGTCTATATTATATATATAAATCTTACTGTGTGTTGCAGCAGAGCTCTGCCGCTCAGCCTGTTGAAAGGCTTTTACCGTCAGAGAGACAAAGGCTGTTTTAAGTGTAATTGCGGCTCAAAGATCTTCAGTATTTGAAGGTTTTATCCTCACCTCCCTCTCTGTCTCTCTTTGTCCCGGCTTTACTTCTTTTTCTTCTTCTCCTTCTCCTGCTGTATCCTCAGTGTGCTGAGTCATTTCAATGAAAGCTACTAACTGAAAAAAATACAGGACTGTCACAGACAAAGCTGTGGATTTCATTTCAAGAGTGGATATTTCAAAGCCAATGCTGTGATTTTTATTTTTAAGACGAAAAAAAAAGGGACCAAATTTCTTTTTCTTTTTTTTTTTTCTTCTTTTTGAACCTCCCCCTCATCCGTTTTTGTTTTTCCATTCTGCTGAGCAAAGATAAAAACAAGGTCACGTTATGTTGTGGTCGGTCTGCAGTGCAGTGGCACAAGCTCAAAGCAAGAGGCTTCGCCTGGTGGAACGACAGAAGCTGCACATCCTGCATCTTTCACTCTCCTTCTTTTGGTTGCTCCAACATCACGTCGTTCATCCAGATTCAGGTTTTTTTTTCTTCTTTTTTTTTAAAAATGCAACAGCTCTGGAGGTTCGACCAACAATTAAACCCTGGCTTTTAAAATGTAACACGGTGGGGTTACGAAACTGCGTGTGCAGCAGCCAGGGGAAATGCAAATGATCAGTGGAAATGATTAGCAAGAAATGTATTCAGCGTGAGAGGCTGGCGCTGTGCTTTGACCTATTTCTTTTTTTTTTTTTTTTTTTTTTTTTTTTGGTGGGTCATGAGTCAGTGCTTTACCCACCTGGACTGGCAAGCCTCACTTCAGGCGCTCTGCTCAGGTCCCAGCGGTTCCAGCTCAGGATAAAGCTCCACATGACCTAAATGCATACTAATAGAAACAGGAAGAGGAGATAGACACCGGCTGACAAAAAAATCACACTCCCACACACACACACACACACACTCACATGCAGCAGCAGCAGATTCAGGGGGAAACACGAGGTCACCACCTCTGTAGTTCGTCGCTCCGAGTGCTTAAGTTTGAAATATTATTTAAGAACTGGATTTCATGCTTTTCATTTTTGCACAAATGTCATTATTGAGGGGGGAAAACTTAAAGGGATAGTTCAACATTTTGGCAAATTGACCCATTGCCATAATCCCTATAGTCATAGCAGTAGGTTTGTTACCTTTAATTGTCTGTGCAAGCTGTTTTAGAACGGTGGAGCAGAGCCGCGAGCTGCTCAGAGCTACGCTACGGAGGCTCATGGGATTTCTTGGTTTCCTTCATCAAACTCATCAAATACACAAGAGTTGTTTTCGCGGTAAATCCATGCAAAACGACTGATGCGCGTTGCCTTCAGGGACAGTTTTTCAGCAAGCAGTCTTTGCATTTACCTCTAAAACAACTCTGTCTGGTAACGTTCTGTTATTATCAAGACTTAATCAGCATGCACATTCTCCTTTGGGTGGTGCTGGGAGCAGATCCCCCGTTCTGTTATTATCTCATAGCGTGGTGAATGTGCAGGTCACAACTCGCGTTTTGGAGTTGTCGGATTGTGTATTTGATTAGTTTGATGAGAGAAACCAAGAAATCCCATTAGCCTCCGTAGCGTAGCTCTGAGCAGCTCACAGCTCTGCTCCACCATTCTAAAAATAGCTTGCACCGACAATTAAAGGTAACGAACCTACTGCTAAAACTATAGGGATTATGGCAATGGGCCAATTTGCCAAAATGTTGAACTATCCCTTTAAGCTGCACAACTGTTCCTCTGTTTGGCTCAGGGGTCGTCTGCATGGCGCCGGCACAAGCATCTTCTTCTGGGGTGGTCCGTGTTGTTCTGGGCGACTCGAGTGCCTCTGTGGTCAGTTTAAGTGTCGTATGGTTCCTCAAAGCCTCGGCCAAAATGTCACTGAGGCGTCCTGCTGGTCGGCCCAAATGTCTTCTGGTCAAGAGTCCTTTTTTCATCTTGTCCCCACAAGCTGCTCCGTCTCAGCAGCTTCTTTTATCCATTTGTTTATTTTTTATTTTTTTTATTGTTTAGTTTGTTTGTTTTTTTTGTCCCGTGCCCTGACAGCATCTGTTCACACCACCACCCACACGCATGCAGCAACATCAGACATAGTTTGGGATGAAGAAGGTCACACACGCTTATTCATCCACACTGACTGTACACTCATTCAGATCATACACTCACTCCGACTGAGTCACTGACCCACACACACACACACACAGACACACACACACATGCTCAGTCACTTACTCGCTCATTCACCGTCTAATCTGAGTTTTTCCCACATAGCAGCAGATGGACGGACAGACGACGGCGGCGGCTGCAGCGGCATCCCCTCTCTCATCCTGTACTCTGTGGTTGCCATGGAGACATTTGACCACTGTGGTTGCACAGAGAGAGAGAGAAAGATGCTGTCACAGAAATATATTTATATATAGAGAGAGAGACGAGAAGTCTGTATGTGTTCAGACGCAGACGGACGGCGTTCAGAAATAAAGTTAAGAAAAAATAAAAATACAGGAGCTGAGAAGTAAAAGGAAGTGATGGAGGATGGTGCAGATAGTGTGTGACAGTTAGAGAAACGCTTTAAAAGAAAGAAAGGTTGCACGGCTCTTAGAGGAGCCTAGTGTTATCTCAACAAAATGGCTGACAGGGAGACAGGATGTCCTGTGTTGTTACGACTATTTTAAGATAAAGCTGTCTCCAAAAACGGCTGACAGAGAGACTGCACACATTTTGGGTATTTTTGTCCACTGTGTGCAGCGTTTTCTTTTTCTCTTCTTTTTTTTTTGGTTGAAATGTACCAGTTTCTCCCTCCTCCCTGTTTCAAGTTTGTTTTTTGGCAGCGTATTATATGATATGCACAGCCTCTACAGCTTCTGCATGTGTCTACCTGTCTGTGCACACACACCTGCATGCACATTATATATTGACTTTAGCAGCAAACATAAAGAAAATGATCAGTAGGGGAATTAACTGAATGGAAATGACTGGTAACACTTGTAAATGTAATGAGCTCCGGTAAAAGATAAAAGCCTGGTCACTTATCTCACCTCACTTCCACACACAATCTCTGTGTAACTCCCCTCTGGCTGTTGCTCCGGGGGTCTATATTTGAACTCTGCTTCATAGATTTTCTTTTTTTTTTCTTTCTTTTTTGGCAATCTGATTGTGTTTCAACACATCAAAAGAGAGATTTGTCTGTGAATGTTATCTTGGGAATTAGCACCCCTCGCATCATCCTCTCTTATCGCTCCCCGGGATCCTCTCTGTGGGCCACAGCCAGCCAGAGCTCCACTCTGGTGTTTATACCGAGAGGTTTTTCATGTCTCAGAAAAAAAAGGAAGAAAAAAAAAACTACTGCAGCGATAAAATGAGGATGTGATTTCCTTTGAGTCCCGGAAAGGCACCTTCTCCACCCATCCTCTATTTCTGCTCACCTTGATGGAGAACGTTAAAGTATGTGTGATGATGAGGGTATCACAGGGGGAGAGGGACTCCAAAATGAAATTTGACATGGCAGGAAAGAAAGAAGAAAAAAAAAAGCTTTAGCCCTTGCAGAGGATTATGAATTATTACACAAAGATAATGAGGCAGCTGGATTTAGACGGCGATAACACCGACCGAAGGCATGGTCAGTGTTAGAAAGACGAGAGATTAAGTCTGGGCTCAAGAAAGTTGGGTCAGGACCTGGATGCACAACAGAGACTTGGTGAAATGTTGCTGAACAGGAACCAAATGCAGAGAGCACACTTCAAACGTTTTATATATACTGTATATAGCCAGGAAAGGGCAAAGAGGCTTGACATCGGCGTCTCCAAGTCTCAAGTTAGATCCTCCCACGGCTGCAAAATTTTTAGGGGAACACTTCAGAAAGTGCAGCAGCAGTGGCGACACAAGAGGAGACGCTGGTGAAAAGCATGAGCTAAAGTTATGCATGAGAAGAGAAACCACATGTTTCATCCATATCATGTAAATATTCAGCTTTAACTGAGGAGAAGAATTAAAACTGGACAATGGAGAGTCAGGGTGTAAAGTCAGGGTTGTGCACTGACTGGTAGTTTTTCTTAACTTTGCTTTTGGTCATGATGAGATTTGCCAAACATGCACTGAGCTTTCTAATTAGTTTTTTTTTTATTATTATTCCGTGGGTTTGTTATGTGTGCAGTGTTAAGTAAAACTTCAGCCTGGTGAAGTGTCGCTGCAGGGAGCGGTGCAGCGGGGTAGCTGGAGAAACTGATTACTCGCAGCAGTGTCTCAGCCTCAGAAACAATTACATCTAAAGTCAAACTGAACTAAAACTGGCACTCAAATTAAGAGCTGTAAGTCTGAATGTGACATTTTCTGCAGCTGAACAGTAAAAGTCAGATCTGCTCCCACTGTGAGGAGAGAAAACAAACTGTTCCTGTCATTTATGATCAGAGTTTAAAAACAGAATCTGATTACTGGTGAGATATGTGATATAGATTATTTTACCTGTGATGCCAGGTCACTATGAGCAATTTAATAAAGTCAAATTCCCATTAAAGTTCCTTTAATTCACATATTTTATTAGTTCTGTTGTCAGACAATGGATCAAGTTTGAATTAGCGACTGGAACACAGACCATTAAAGAGGAACTATGCGAGTCTGGTCGCCTTTCCTCTGTTTTGCTAACCCTCCACCTGGTCATGTGCGTTTGTTTTTAACAACACACTCGTAACAAGTTGCAAGTCACATAGTTAATTATCAAAATTACTGTAATAAAATGTAACATATATAACAATCACAACTTGCTCCCGCACTCACATAAGCTCTGTTCAATGGGTCAACGTTTCTGTCTATTGACCTTCATCAGGACCAACATTTTACATTTGTTGTGTCTCTTCCTTTTAACACATCAGCACACTTATGCAATTAGTTGATTACAGGTGTGTGTAGTTATCAGAGGACGTGACATCATCACAAAAAAGGAGAGGAACTCATGGCATAAAGCATTCAATTAAATAACAATACATTCTGGACCGCAATAGAAAATGTGTAGCAATCTAGAAAAGAAGAGAAAAAAGGATCAAATAACCTATAAGTATTATTTATTTTACATCTTATCTATAAGAAAAATATAAGGGGGGTAAATGTAGCATAGGCACAGGAAAAACCTGCTTAGTTCCTCTTTAAGATAAGATAAGATATGTCTTTATTCATCCCAGAATATAGAGAACAAATAAAGTTAAAAAGTAAAAAAATAAAAATCTGTCCAGAATACAGTCCAGGGTTGAGCATACAACATGTTTGATCTGTTTAATCTGACACCACACGTCCAAGTAAGTTCAGGTTGACTCATGTTCATAGGTGCTAGCTAACGTTAGCTGGGGGAAAGTTTTAGTTTAGTCATTTAGGATTTGTAACTTCAACTTCAGCCATCTCCTCCTCTCTTTTGCAGTTACTTTATTTGTTTGTTTGTCTGCAGATCAGTTCAAACAACGCAGGACGTAGTCAACCAATATCACACAACTATATCACTCAGTCAGTCAGTCATTCAGTCAGTCGGTCATTGAGCTGATTGTGGGAGAACTAACAAACCAGCAGCTGCGAGGGACACTTGAGTAGCAGTGAGTTAATACAGTAACTTGACTAAAAGAGCGGGTGGGACGTTGACCTGGGTCAGATTTGTAGTAGCGTAAAGAGGAAAAACACCTGAGGAGTGAGTGAGGAGGCACAGATCCTCTCATATCCTGAATCAGTGCTGTTACACAATCACAGACTCAGAGAGGGTTTTCAAACAAACGGTCTTGACCTAAAAGTAAAATGAAAGAAAAGCAAATCACGGGTGTTCAAAAGAAACAAGCACACGCGATTGGCCATTGGCTCAGTCGTCCTCGGACGGCCTTCGAATGAATCAATGATACAAAAAAGTGAACTCTCAGTTACCTCCCTTTATTCTGATAAAGGAGCTCAGGTTTTTGGAGATTTTTCTTTTTTAGTTTTTTTTTATTAAGTGTGTGCACAGACTCAGATATAAAGAGATGAAAGAAAGATGTCAGACTCATCCTCCTCCCTCTCTGCATCCTCGGTGCGTCTGTGCGATGGCAAAAGGGCGTGAGGGAGCCGGGAGCTGTCCCTCTGAGTGTATTCTGTCGGGGTTTCGGCGTGGGAGTTTGAAAAGGCGATGGAGTTGAAATCATATACTCAAAGACACGATGACTTGGAGAAGTTTCCCTCCACCAGTTGAGTAACCTTTGACCCCTGTCTTCTCTTTCTCTCTCTGTCTCTCTCTGTCTCTTCTGTCCCATCTTCTCTCTCTAGCTGGCAAATGCAGGGAGAAAACCAGTGCGACAACCCAAGACGAGACGCCCTTCTACATATGCAAACTCCCGTTTCCATGGAGACGACATCCCCGACGCCTTGGAGCGGTCACGTGGAGGTGCGTCCAGGCCCGTGCCCCGGCAGCGACCCCCACCACAACCCCTCCTCCTCCTCCACCCGGAGCCTGCGGAGGCCCGGCCGCCGCCACAGCCACTCCCCGCCTCCTCCGTTCCGCTCCTGCTCCATCCCCATCATCCCCTCCGTCCAGTGTCACCACGACAACGAGGCGTCCTGTATGCAAACCAGCGTCACCCCGGTGGCGACAGCGATCTCCGTCACCCGCGGAGCCACGCCCTGCAGGAGTGAAAGGAGAGGAGAGAATCCGTCATCCTTCTCCTCCTCCTTCTCCTCCTCCTCCTGCACCACCGCCGTCGGCCACCAGGGGGACGAGGTGGCGCTGCTGCTGGAGGAGGCGCAGGAGCAGCTCCGGGCGCTGGCGTTGGCTCACAGGAAGCAGGAAGAGGGCGGAGTCAGCAGCGTTGGCGCCGGGTCGACGGCTACGCTGGTGGCGGCCAGAGAAACTGTTTGCTTCCTGAACCCTAGCGGAGGAAGCGCTGGCGTGCTGAGCTGTAACGGACCGACGCAGACCCAGCTCCTCAGCCCCAGCCTATCACACAGAGACCTGGGCCAAACCGGCCAATGAGAGGACACGATTTTCAGGACGCTCGCTCGCTCGATCGATCGCTCACTTTTCGGTTTGGTTTGTGTTTTTTTGAAAGACTGTGGTGTTCTGCATCTGCGGAACGCGAATGGAAATGCCGAATTGACATATGAAAAAAAAAAATAATAATGTAATATCATGGAAATTCTGACAATGTGCTGATGATATGCATTCTGTATGGACGCTGACACTTGTGGCGTGGCCGCCTTTACACCGACTGACAGTACGGAAAAAGAGAAAAAAAAATATTTACATGCATTTATTTACAAAAACAAGAAAAACACTTCTACTTAGACAAAAAGAAACCAAATAGTCTGTCAAATCCATGGTGTTTTTAATTGTAAAAAGAATATATAAATATATATATAAATATATATGGATATAAATATATGGAATTCAAAAAGTGACCAAGTACAAAGTCGAAGAACACAGGAATGATGTAACTATTTTTCTTTCTTTTTTTTTTTCTTTTCCCTGTTTTTGTATTAACTCGTCATTATTTCGGTTTTTCCGGCTCAAAAATCCAACAAAAAAAACTTCAGAGACGTTCCCAACTCCACCGCCGCCGCCGCCGCTGCCGGTTCTGCCAGTTTGTGCAGAATCCAATATGGCGGACAGGGGAAGGAGCTGCCGCGCCGACTTGGTCTTCTTCTTCTTCTCCTCGCCCTCTCTCCTCCGCCAAGAATCACAGGACTGGTAACCAAGGCAGCACAAAACAGAAACTCAACTCGATGACTCTTGTGTGTGTATGTGTGTGTGTGCCGGGGTGCGGCAAGGGGAGAGAGGAGAGGGAAGAAGACGAGAAGAAGAAGAAGAGGAGGAGGAAACAGGAAGTGACTTAAATCTGCATCTGTTTGCAGCAGATGGATAAAGACTCTCCATCGGACAGTGTTTCAAACCAGTCGAGATTTATTTTTTTCTTTGTTATAAATGATATTTTCACACACATACACACACACACACAAACACACACACACACTCACCTGTGCATTATTTTTCAGTTGGGTGTATGGATCAGATGAATGGACAGAGGGAACAGGACGACGGACAGATGGAGACGGAGGGCTAACTGTACACGAGGCACCACAGGAGCTAATCAGACATTTTATTTTAGTTTTTATTTGGTTTTTCAATTTATTTTTTGTTATTGATGAACAATGCTGCTTTCGGGGGCTGATTGATGGGAGGTGTGGGTATTGAAACAAGAAATAAATGTCTCTATGTTGTATCCTATGAATTGGAAGCTTTTGAATCTCTGTATGACGTGAACAGATGTTCACAAATGTTTCTGGTGACAACGAGTAAAAAACAAACAAAACTAAAAACAAACGGTTTCAGTTCTGGTAAAGATTTTTCTTTTTTTTTCTTTTTCCAAAAAAAAATGAGACTTGTTTTGGTTGATTGCTTGGACGACACACACACTCTGACACCCTATCAGCACCCTGTCCGACAACATGCATGCTGGGTAACATCGGTGCGGTTCACACAGATACACTGTAACTTCTCCTGTTGGTCCTTTCACACACAACCTGGTCTGCAACGGCTGCAGAGGAACCTGGGATCAGTTTCCATAACGATCTTTATTTTAAAAGCAGTTTTTTTTTTTTTACAGTGCAGCCAAGAAATATAGTTTAATTCCCACTCATCTGAAACTCCATTTATAGAGCAAGAGTCTCAGCATCTCCATGGTAATGTCGTTAAAACCGTTGTTTCAGTGAGTCAGGTTTTAATTTCAGTAGTAAACAACATCTCCAACTGTTCGGTCCGGCGTCGTGTTTAGAAGAGCAGCTGCTTCTCTCCGCAACATACTGGATGTGTGTGTGCGGTGTGTGTGTGTGTGTGTGTGTGTGCATGGCGCCTGTGCCATGGGACTATTTTTCGCATGTAACATGTGCAGCTCCTTGCGTGAATAGAAGGGGAAAACACGTGTTGACATCGTGCCAACAACGCAACATGACAGAAGGCTGCGTTCAGAGCCGCCTGCTAACCAAGATGATGTATCCCAGAATGCATCTGGTAATTTTTAAAGCACTGAAATTTTTCTGTTAATATTTTTTCAGGCAAGAATTTAACCATGTATGTAGAACTTTTTGTCCATTTTAAAGCAGCAACAAATAAAGAGATTCTTACCCAGTCATCGTATTTTGAGGAACCAGTGCATCATGGGTAGCCTGCCTAACACCACACTGCATCTCAATAAGATTTGAGATTTTCTATTCTATGGGTCTGGGGAAGGCGTATTCACCTCTGACTTTGCAGCGTGAACAATGGACGTACATCAAAATGTCTCTGTACGCAATTGGACAAACCTCAAATGTCTGCAGAGCAGCAGAAAACATATCAATGAATGTGTTGTGTTGTAGTTTTGCAGGAGCGATGGCGTCTAAAGACTCCTGCTGGATCGAACGATGGCTGCTCTTCGGTGGCCGCCATGTTGCATGTAAACAAAAGCTGCTAGACGTCACTTCTCTGTTCTGTCGTCACCGCGTTATGCCCGCCTTTGTGATTCGTTCCCCAATTTTCAGGGGCTTTGAAGTCGGCATCAGACGTTGAAATGAAATCGCTGGCTTCATCGGTTCAGTATCCGGTCTGCTCACAGCAAACCAGAAATTGTTGCTAATCTACTCCACATCACATACGAAACAACGCGAACGCACAACACACTCATATTAACATCACACTTGGTATGAGTAGTACATTAGTAGGCAGTTCTGAACATGGCCTGATTTCACTAAAAATTCAGCTTGAATGTGAAAATGACACAGACGTGAAAATACAAATCTAACTCTATTTAGAAAGAAGAAGAAGCAGCAGCCGCTACGCACACACACACACACACAGACACACACGACGCTGGCAGATAATGAAAATGGCAGAAATGAAGAGAGAGGCTTCTTGATTTTACCGGTTTGATTTGATTGTGGTGGTTTTTGTCTAAAATTCGGCAGCGACAGAGAGGAAGTAGTTTTTCAGGTGGAAAAACACTGGAGAGATTTTTCAAATTTTCATTGAAAATTCAACTTTTTTTCTTTTTTTTTCCTTTACGGGGGATTTGATTTGGGGAAAAACTTGAAAAACTTAAAAAGCAAAGTTTAAAGCTTGGACTTTCTACTTTAAAATTTCCACAAAGAGCAACTGTTAGTGTTGAACAGGAGCTTTTCATCTGCAGCTGAGTGACTGAGAGGAAACAGGTGAGGGGCTTTCAGCGTCCACACATCTGCTCTCAGACAGACGAGAGCGAGTCGTGGACACTTTGTGGTTTTGATTAGACTTCGTGAATGTCCAACGTCCAAACCACCGCTCTCAGCCACCATGCTTCTATCCTGTGTGGCTCTTTCTCTCGTGTGTGTGTGTGTGTGTGTGTGCTGTTTCAATAACGCGACGCTCTGGATAACTTCACAGCAGAATCTGAGAACTCACTCACTCCGATCTTTTACTTATCGAATCTCACACAAAGGCCGTTCCTTGGGAACATTCACCACTCACCTCTGCCATCGTTTTTTTTTTTTAAATACAAGCGCCTGAATGGCAAGGCTGAATCCTTTTGAACACACTCCCACACAACTCAGCTCTTTCTTTCTGTCTGTCAGTCTGTCTTTCTTTCTTGAAGGCTTAGTTTCTCATACTGCCATTTAAAAAAATAAATAAATAAATGAAAAAAAAACTCCCCCCAAAAGGCTTTTTTTTTTCTATATCAAATTGTTGAGCCTCAACAGTTTTGGTTATTTGATACTGATGTCCATGATGAAATCCATAATGTACCAAACCAGTACAAGCACTGGTGCTGCTACTTATGGAGGTTGATGTGTGTCTGTGCACAAACACGGTGCAAAAAAAAAAAAAAAAGATCAATGTGAATTTCTTTGTTTGACCAACTGTAATCAGTGTATGAGCTTTTACAAGATAAAAGTCTGCAAGCATTGTGTGGATTTTTTTTCTTATACAAGAATCTCCATCAACTCTCTCACTCACAACATTTTAAATAAAATATATATAATCTGACAGAGGAGGATGAGTTTGGAGGAACGTGCACATATACAGTAACTCACAGCACCGGTGCCAGGCAGGCAGACGCTTCTCTTTTTTAATTGACAGTCCTGCACCTTGAGAAAACTGCAATTACTTTCGACATGCAGGTACTTCAGCACAATGTACATCACAGCATGGGCAATTATACAACAGAGGAAAGAGAGATAGAGACACATTTTCACTCTTAAATGTTTGTTTTTTTTTTTTTTTACATGTGCCAGTAATTGAACATTGTGCATGGGGTTAACTTCACGTCCTGCTGGTTTACTACGATCAGAGGCAGCTCAGGACCTGAAATGAGGGCGGCTGTGAATTTGATTAAGAAAAAAAAAGAAAAAACCTCTTTGGTCCTCCTCCTTGAGATTCACTTTCTTCTGACTTTATTCATTACAGTCAGAGTTTTACAGTGTGTAAATGTGTGCAAATGGAGGTTATGTTGCAGTTACTCTTTTTTTTATTCTTAGGTAATTGGGAAACACATCAGTGCTTATTTTGGTCATTAAAGTACAGTTCTGTTTTAAATAACCAGCGCAGTCGTTTAACTGGAGCAGCTACCAGATAATTAGTCATGTGATGTGACTTGAATGTGGAAAACGTGTTTTCATTGCTTTGTAACATTGTCTGAAAAGCCTTCTCATGCAAGTCCAGCAAGTTCATAAGTCACACATATACCTACATGAATTTTTTAATTCAAAAATTCAAATTGCATGAAGCAGCTTAATGGAAATGCAGCGTCTGTCGACAGGCAGAATCCTTTTTGACTGGATTTACTTTGTTCAAAAAATATTTCTATTAATTTATCAAAGTTATTATCAAAAGTAAGAAAAGTCAGAATATACAGAAAATCTGAGTGAAAGTTTATGAATAATTAATTTTAATTACACTTTCAGTTTTGCCTTTTCTGGCTCATTTACTCTGGTGGTCACTGTCGTCGTACTGCAGCAGACAGAGAACACACATTTTTAGGGGGACGAAATAAAAACAAGAAAAACCTCAAGCCTTAAATTTGTAAACATAGACTGTCAAAGATGAACCCAGCCTCTACGATGTCACCTACAAGCTGCCATCTTGGCAGCGCCTGACTCCGCCCCCCTAACTCCCAGTGGAGTGAAAAACAGCTGCATCACGGTTCATGGCAAAAACATGCTGACTCATCCATCATTTAAAGAAGCCACGCCCTCAAAGTATGCAGAACTTAAAGTTTTGATTTTGAAACAGGTGAGTGATACAAAAAATAACCTTTTAAACGTGGTTATTTCTGGTATTGGACATTTTCACTTCAGTTCCTCTAGTGGTCACTAGAGGAACTGCAGCTTTTAGCTCTTTCAGCCCTGCAGGTTTGCAGCTTTTATATATCCAGATCCAATCGTGCACATGTCACAACCAGCTGTGTGTGTGTGTTTGTGTGTTTGTTTGTGTTTGCAACACAGTTCCCACATCTGACTGCTTGCACTGTCACTTCATCTCTCTCTCTCTCTTCCAAAACAAAGCACAGATTTATGGCCTGCGCTGCAGTTTAGCTGTGGTCAGTCAGGTGGTAAAAAGTACGGCGGTTAAGACCGGTCGTGTGTGAGTGTAAGTGTGTGTGTGTGTGCGTGAGGGTGTGAGTGTGTATGTGTGTGACTGATGGCAGGGAATAGAGGTTAGACCATCAGGCCAGAGAGATAACAGCTACAGCTTGATCCTCCAAAAGCTCTGCACTGCCAGACCAGGCAACCCCACCACACCTCATCTGAGCCGCGCGCAGGTTCGGCATCGCTGAGCTCAGATACCATGGACATGTTGTGTGTGTGTGTTTGTGTGTATGTGTGTGTGAGTTAACATCTCTTTCTTAACCGATCCCATCACACACAAACCCCCCTGCAGCCTGGATGTCTACACATCTAGATAACAAACACACACACACAAATTTGATGCTTTGCTTTCAAAGACGCTTTGAACTGGATCAAGTCAGAGGCAGGTGGAGAGCCAGAGACTGAGAGAGGATGAAACGCTGCACCCACGGAGGTAATTTCTCCTATTTCCATTTGAAAAGCACAAGTGTGGAATGTGAAAGCTAATCCGTGGTGGAGATAGGTGCTGGGCCTTTGGACGCGTAATTCATGCACAAAACTGTGTGTTTGTGTTTTTTGTGTCGACTTGATCTTGTCCTCTAGAGTCCATCTTCTCAGCCTCCTCACATGCACAGACATTATCTTTTTATTTTATTTTTTTACTCCTTTCAGCAACATATCAACTGAAAAGCTTTCAATTCGAAGCGGAAGTGTTGCAGGACATCAACAAAACAACATCAAAACATTTTCTGGAGAAAGAAAGAAAGAAAAGGTGCAGACTCCAAACGTGCACAGAACTCTTTGAGATTAACTCGTCATTCAACATGGACTATTCTCCCTTTTTTTTTTTGCCTTTATAATTTGCAGGCTAAATTTGCTGGTGTCAGGATCACCCAGGAGCAAATCCATTTGCATCTGCAGAGCTACTAATCTTCACACGGTTTCAGGAATACAGCAGCCCATAATGAGTGGCTGCAGGGCAGACAGAAACATGCTTGCGTAATGTTTAAATGGGAGCATGTGTGTGGCACTGTAATTATGACATCTCAATGTGCCAAGTGTGTGTGTGTGTATGTGTGTGTGTGTGTCGAGTGGGTCAGTGTGTTTGGTGAGTGTGAATTCCAGTGGATGAGGTTTTCTTCACCATTTTTACATTTAGACTTTTTGCACTAGAGGTTTGCACATGTAGCTACGATCCTGCTGGGTTAATAAAGGAGCTGCAAAACATTTTATTATGCCGGAAACCTCCTGTAATTTAAGTTTGTCCAACTTTTTCTCCAGTAACACACACACACATCACACAGTTTGTTGTGTGATTCTGTTTCCTGACTCCTCTCTCTAAACACACGCACACAGTGACTAAGAAATTGTTTCAAATCTATTTCCTCATTCAAGAACTCAAAATGACCCCATCTCGCTGATGCCTCATTGGTTCCCATTTATCTGAGACGATGGTAGAAACACACACACACACACACACACACACACACACACACACACAGCAACAACCAGTAAAGAGTTTAGTTTTCTACAGGTGAACCTGGAGACACACCAGATGATTTTAGGCGTGGCCTGATTGATGCAAACGCTTATCTGTCTCAATACGATTATTTTTCCTCCTCCCAGTGGAGTTGGATCAGCTGCATCTGAATAAAACATCCATATTAGCCAATAAGAGCGAGCTTACGTACGTCCTTATGTCAAGACTACTGTTTCCAAACTGTCGGACAATAAACTGTAGAAACTTGGCGTCATTCTTCTTTTCTTGTTCCTTAAAAATCTGAATTGACAAAGACAGAGTACGTTGGCCCTGAGAGCTCAAAACAATAGTTCAGGAGGTTTTGACACGTGTCGGTTACCTGGAGAGTGAACTGGGAAAACAACTTACACACAGACAGTACAGTACAAAAGTATTTTCTTTGTGTCGAATATTTTACGTTTTCAGCACTTTTCCTGTGGAGCTACATTTTTCAACCACTGAATCGTGACGGTGTGTTCAAGGACACAAAGTTTTTGTGTTTAGTGTGAGAGTGCATGTTTACCCACAGTATTCTCATATTGGTACACACTGTACTGTACATTCATGTGGACACCGAAAGCAGTTCTGCAACGACTAACGCTTTGAGAAGTGTTTTTTTAAATATAAAGTGAATGATTTTTATGAGTGATGGGTGTTTCCAGATGGAAGTTGCTCCTGTTGCTTAAAATCTGATGGAATCGACAACTTTAACTCAACAGGATTCAAATGAGAAGAAACCGAACTAAGCAAAAACTAGAAGTTAAAACTTTCTTAGGGTCAGCAAAATCTAGACAGTTTTTTTTTCCTGTTATCAGTATTTTGACTGAATTAATCAGGGCTATTTACATATAAAGTGAGATTCAAATCATCACATTTCCTGCAGAAGGCCCAACACAGTTTACCAAGGTTGTGCTGAACCAGGCTAATTGTGGTTTGTGAGCCGAATAAGCAAAAGTCGGATTCCTCTGCTTTAAGCTTCGTCCCTCTCTTATTATATATGTAAAGTATTAATTTAGATGAGTTGAGCTGCTGCTGGAGCTGCTGTTTCTTATGCTCGTATTTCCTGTGTCTCCGCAAGGTAACAAAATAAATAGAGCTTAGCAAAAGTTTAATCAGGAGGATCTCTTTATGATTGCTCCTGTATTTCTTCATTCATTATGCCTTTCATGCAACAACCCCCTTATTGGCTTCTGTCCAATCGTTTATTCTCCGGCTCCCCTCTATTAACTTTTATATTTCAGATCCAAAGAGGAAACTCCCTTCTGGTTCACGACATCCAATCAGGTGGTGCCAAAAGTTGTCGTCTCTAAACCAAATGAGAGCAAATGACTAATCAACCTCGGCTTTATGAGTCTAGTTTGCTGCAGATGTAACAAACCAATGATGAACTGTCAAACAAAAAAAATACCTGTCACAATATCAGATTTTCACTACACAATTAAGTTAAATTCTTAAGTTTAGAATAAGTTTTTTTTTTTTTTTTTTTACTACACATTTCTATGTAATAAATATTCCATGTGTTTAAAAAAATACATATAGGCCATACACTTTTAGAAAAATGATTACATCTGAAGGGGCAAATAACCACATATTGTGACTCCACCTTATTTGCAGTGGAAAAAAATGATAATTTGAAAAATATAAAATTCTTCTAACACTCTTGAAAAATGGTCCAGGTAGAGTTTCCTATAATCATTTAAACTTTAGCAGTGATGACTTTATCACTCCATCCATTGGATTTACCACTCTTGTCCATGCAGAGTCATGAGGTGGTCATCATCAGTCTACCTACTCATATACTGACAGACCTTTTCAGTTCAGTTCAATTCAATTCAATTAAAAAAATTAAAATTAAAATAGAAAAATTATCCCCAGGAGACAGTTTAAGGTACACAGGCAGCACCATCAAATATCAAAGAAAAGTGTACATTTTAAAAGTTTATAATTTATTATGATACAGTGGAACGACTGAAAGAATACGTTGATAAAATGCAAAAAGCGGCGTCTAAGTTGACAGAGTCTGGGAGTAAAGTGCGTATAAGGAGGGGGGCAAGTCTTGCTTTTCCTTCTCTCCTGAGTGAATTATGCAGAAACTACAGCAGCACACACTGTACCAGGTCACGTAAGCTAAAATGCTTTAAAAAAAAAAAAAAAAAAACATGCATAAATACAATTCTGCAGAACGTCCCAACATTTGGTGTTTTGTTGATATTTTTGTGAGTATAAAATAACTTTATTGTGATTTTACATTTTAATCCTGATGGTTTCAGTGTATGATGTATAATTACACAGCGTCGGTGCAGCTTCCTCTCCCGAGGAGCCGTAAACACAAGACAAAGACTGGAGAAGAAAAGTTTTTGCTCAGTTGTTTTGTTCACACTGCGAGTGTGAAAATCAGCCCTGAGGGAGAACACACACACACATACACATACACGTACACACACAGTGACTGCAGAGGATGATGGAGTTCCTGAAACAACAGAAATTGACCTAACAGCAAGGTGTGATCTCAACCATTTGAGACCAGTGTCTGTGGTAACAAATCACTGTTCAGGACATTAAGTCGAATTCCATGGTCTGTGGTGTAAAATGCTCCCCTGAGACTGAAAGTATTCGAGAAGCAGCAACAAGAAGAAGGAGGAGGAGGAGGAGAAAAGAAAAAAAAAGTGTGTGAGCTTAAAGGAGGGCAGCCCCAGCGCAGTGCACTGCTCCACAACCTGACTCACATTTCTCAACTTGTGCTTATCATTATTAATAAAATAAAGCCGGCAGGAAAAACTTGAGATAAATAAGGGAGTTTGAAGATTGTGTGATTGCTGGGGGGGAAATCCAATCTTTTTTCTTAATTTTCCTTTTCATTCATTTATTTATTTATTTTCTAAACAGAGATTCATGAACAACATGTTCAAAAATGAGAGGAATCAAGAAGCTAAGCAGCGATTAATGATTGATTACGGACTTTGACCATCTGTTCTAAGGAGCTGTTTTTTTGGTGTTTAATTGGAATAACATCCAGAGGGCAGAAGGAGGCTTTTCACAGGAGATACACTTTCTTTTTTTCAGAGCAGAAGCTTCAGAAACAGTAAAGTATGACAGAAACGTCTCAATTGGCAGGAGGGAGTATACAGTAGATGATATTCTCCACCTTAATAACTCAAAAAGGTTTTTATTTTTATAGACAAGCAGAATAAATAAATACAGTCTGTCAGAATCTAGATTTTCTCCCATAATCAGAGCTGAAAAGCTGCAATGATTTCTAAAACTGGTCAATCTACTGCAAACACAAACATTTTTATTTTTTTCATGTTTTTTCCCCCCCGAAGCCAATTAAAGTCTGCAGAGCCTGTAAACAAGCAGAAAGTCCAGCATCGCTCAAAAAGTTCCACTTTCCACTGAAGTGAATAAAAAGGAAATTCTCCGAGCTTCCTGTCGCTCAGTTTCACAGGAGGCCGCTGGCTGTGGCCACACACACACTGGACACACTGCTGGACATTTCTGCCTTTTACTCTCTTGTGACCAAAACCTAATTAGAGTTTCAGAGTTAACAATCTGTGCCTGACAAACGTCGTCTGAACCATCACAGTGTTGTAGCTCACGACAACACTGAGCCACTGGTGACAACATCAGGAGACAGGAAGTTAATACCTACAGGATCATGTAGGTGTTATGCTAGACCCCTTTTCTAGCATAAAATACGATCATTTACTCACCCAGATAACTTTGGTGTCATTACAAGTCGTTCCAACGAAATTAGATCCAGCCGAGAGCCGCGTATATCCGTATAATGCGAGAACATAGGGCACGCAATGCAGCCTTATCTGCCACGAAACTCGCAAGCAGTCTCTGCATTTGCCTCGAAAACAACTCTGTCTGGTAACATTCTGTTATTATCTCATAGCGTGGTGAATGTGCAGGTCACAACTTGTCCACCAGAGCGTTTTGGAGTTGTTGGATTGTGTATTTGATGAGTTTGATGAGGGAAACCAAGAAATCCCATTAGCCTCCATAGCGTAGCTCTGAGCAGCTCACGGCTCTGCTCCACCGTTCTAAAAATAGCTTGCACCGAACAAATAAAGGTAACGAGCCTACTGCTATGATGACTATAGGGATTATGGCATTGTGCCAATTTGCCCAAATGTTGAACTATCCCTTTAAGTTAGTCTTTCGTTATACTGTCATCACACATTTCTCTTTGCTCCTTAGCGACCACTAGATGTCACCTAGCAGATCACTTTGAGACGATCTTTTCACATATTAATTAATTTTAACTGAGGGTTTAAAAAACAACCTTTATATTTTACAGATTTTAGGTTAAGTTGTGATTAAGTTAAGTTGTGTTCGACTGAACTAACTCCTTTAAATCCTGGTGCATTTTGACGGACTCACCAGTGAAACACCAGTGAACATTGAACGCAGCCTCTTCCTGTCAACGTCTCTTCAACTCTTGATGACACACGGACTTTTTCATTTCTCCGGCTGTGATTGTGAAGCCCTTATTTGTTTGCTTTCAGTTCACGCTGCGCTATTCATTTTCTTATCTTAGCTACGGCGAATATTGCTTCATATTACTCAGGCACAGGTAATGAATACTCTCTCTCAGGCAATTTTCCCCTCCGTGCACACTACAGTAGTACATCCCTGGGTTATAACTGATGTCTTTTGTGTGTTTCTGAATTGCTAAAATAAAAAAAAAGTACAAACTCAACCTCAGAGTGAAAAAGCACAAAGAAGAAAACTTCATTTGTCCTTCAGCAGGTTTCTACTGACCGACCGTGAAGGACCTTGGATCGTGCTGCTTCTGCTTCCAGTCGTGACACCGTTTAACAGAGCAACAAAAGAGTTGTTTTTGTTCTTTAGTCTGTAAAGAACAAAAATCAAACTACAGAAGAAGAATCGGGGATCAGACTTATTTATATTTAGCTGCAGTGGTTGAGAGAAGCAGAATAATTCAATGACATTTAAGAGATGCTGTAAAGGTCCAGTCTGTCTATGCAGATATTCAACTTATTTAGTGGTGGTCCTCCCCACACCGATGATCACCCTTGCAACCGCCTTAAATGTTTAGTCAATTCTTAAATTAAAGGGATAGTTCACCCAAAATTCAAATTTCACTCATTATCTACTCACCCTCATGTTGACTAAGGGCTGGGAGAAGTTTCAGAGTCCTCCGTGGCTTCTCTGAGTTACAGGGGGTCTCGGCGTAGCAGTGCATGTCCATATAACGGTTGCCACAAAAAGACACACCAAAAAACATCCAAATACCTCCATGCTGCTCGTATATAATGTCCGTCTTGTATTGAAGCCCCAAAATGCGAAATTGTCCCGAAAAAAATTTAATAAGTCTATATTTCAAGCTTGTTTTGTAGCGAAAGCTTCTCGAAGCTCCTCTTCCCCGTTCGTCCAATTTGGACGAACGGGGAAGAGGAGCTTCCGCTACAAACAAGCTTGAAAAATAGACTTATTTAAAGCAGAAGTAAGTGATATATTTGTGTTAAAGCAGAAGTGAGTGATATATTTGTGTTAATATAAGTCTTAAATAGTTATATCTTCCGACAGCAATCACTTACATAGAGTGTTTGGACTGAAACACGGGTCTGTCAGTCACTCTGCTCTGCTCTGAGCCGAGGAGAAAACATTTATCGTATCCTACAGTTTTTATCCAATGAGGAGAGAGAACGGCATGCAGGGCTGTGTGTGCAGCCAAGGAACGCCGTGAATGTGGTGACGTAGCGACGAGGACTGTTATGGTGCGTTCAAGGAAACTCGTATTTTTCCGACCGTGAAGTGGTACCAGTTCGATCTGGTACGAGTTCACCGGTCGGAAGTTACGAGTGGCCGTTATAGTGACTTTCACCGGTAAAACAGGTCGGAAAGTCGGTTGCCTGGAACGCTACAAAGTCGTAAGTTGTGACTTGAAGCTGTAATTTACGATTTCAAAAGCCTGCCTGGAACGCAGCATTAGCGAAAACGACCGGACCACTTACTTCTGCTTTAATTTTTTTCGGGACAATTTCGCATTTCGGGGCTTCAATACAAGACGGACATTATATACGAGCAGCATGGAGGTATTTGGATGTTTTTTGGTGTGTCTTTTTATTACAAAGACAGTTGGTATCCATTTGCAACCGTTATATGGACATGCACTGCTATGCCGAGACCCCCTGTAACTCAGAGAAGCCATGGAGGACTCTGAAACTTCTCCCAGCCCTTAGTCCACATGAGGGTGAGTAGATAATGAGTTAAATAGAGAATAATGAGAAATTTCAATTTTGGGTGAACTATCCCTTTAAGGTTTATTTATAGCCTGATGACATTTACTGACATTCAAAGCAAATTAATTGAAAATAAGCAAAACATGCAAAAAGGGATGTTTGACATTACTTCTATGATATCTGGAAGGATTTCAGGATCATAAACTTCATAAAATCTATCGTTAATAAAACGTGCAGACCTACAAACATACATTTTAAAGAAGGACAACCTTCACAGAGATGATGCAAACAAGCCGACGGGCTCTGAGGTGCACGCAAACCCACAAAATCCTGCAGCAACACATCGTCTGCATGATAATAAGAAGAACCCGCAGCAGTGAACAAACCTCAGAGTGAGTGTGGATCCACTGTACTAAAACATTAACGTTGTAATGAGGCTACTGTTGGCTCACAAATGTACAGTACAGAGGAGCTAGTGGGCAGATACAGCACATGCACGTGTTCGATCACGCTTCGCCACCGTCGCCGCCACCTGCACGGTGTTAAACAGTGGCTGTTTTTAGATGGTGTCAACTCACCGACTCTGTGAGGTGATGATGGAATCCAATTATCCACATACATGTAGGAGGTGGTAAAAATGAAAACATGCAAACAGTTAAACAGGCGGTAAAACCCTAAAATAAAGTATTTCCTCCTCCTCTTCCTCTTATTCTCCTAAACAATCACACCGTGCCAGGTGGAGTTTTATTTTTGGTCGTGGAGGAACACAGGACAGTGGGCTCCCAATGAATTACAGTAATTATCCTCTTCTTTCAAAACCTTCAATTGATTTTATGCTGTTAGTTTTTCTATGAAAACACTGGGTTGAACTTTGATTCCTCGCTTGATTCACAACTCTCAGATCTACAGCTCCTGAAATCCCACAATGCCGTGCAAAGCTTTTAGAACAGGAGCAAACCCACTGAGCATTTCCTGCACTTAAGAGTCGTCTGAGCAGGACAAAACCCTGACCTCACGTTGCCTACCAAGTCTGGAACAAAGCAAATGGCAAAGAAGCACAAGAAAGAGTGAATACCATTGTTACCATATTCAAAATACTCCTGTACTCCACACTCTGTGCATTTGATTGATCTTTTAAAGACTGACATTGTACAATTTATATTTCAATTTATAAGTATTTCACAGTGCAGGAGGAATGGAAATTCAACCTTGCAGGTTCACATATTCCTCGTGTAGTGGGCTTGATCCTGAGAACAAAAGAAAAGCTAGCACTTGAAGTACCTGCAGACTTTATGTAGTCCATGAGAAAGAAGGCAAAAGGGACTTCATGAAAAGACACTCATCCCAAAAAACAAAACAAAAAAAAAGGCCAGGCAGTGTATAGCCTATTAGCCATGTTCACAGCGTCGCCATCTTTGCTAACCGTCATCACCCGGGGTGGGAAGACTCACCGCCATCACATAGCTTGTTAGCATCTAAGTTTAAAAGGGTTAATTCTTCATCCAGTACGGCATGAACACGCATCATTCGTTTCTTCATAAAAATTCAAAATAGGTCACGTGCTTTAATATTTTGTTGGTATGAAATTCAAGAATTGGTTAAAATTGAAAATGTGATATTTTGGAAGATTCCTTACTCAAAGAGCCGTGGATTTCAGATTCTAGTTTTGGTGCTTTCACTTTAAATCTAATGTAATCATAATTAAACAACAACAGTGCAGGAATGTTGAACTGAAGAACAGCGTCTATCACAACCCGTCATGATGTCAGTGTTACAATAATTTCATATTCATATTCATATTTCACTTGTGTTATTCTTGCTCCTGTGTCTCATTGTCTTCCCCTCCCACTGTATTTAGTCCGTTTGCTCCCTCTCTCCTGTTTCTTTGTCCTCACATTGTGTTTGTGATAATATTCACATGATGTGAGATGCGAAACATCTGTAGCCGGAGGGATTGTGTTATAGCGTTCTCTTTTTGTCGTTCAAAGCAACACAAAGCAACAATTTCTTCAAACGGTGACCGTCTTTTGGTGATTTAACGCATCAAACGCGTCCTGGTGGTTTCACAGGGAAACACTGGAGTCATACGATGTGTTTCTAAAAACAACTTTTTGATCACGTTAAACACACGTACATGAAACTGAATCATTGAAGAGATCCTGGCTTTGACTGCTGGAGCGAGATTACACAGTAAGCATAAGACATTTGTTTGTGTTTCCATGGTTAAGGCTCTTCAACTTGCTGCTGCACAGCTGGAGTGACTCATTTATTAGTAGCTTTCCTCTCCTGGGGGGGGTGTGGTGGAGGTGGGGTGGTGGCTCTGACTGCAGGCCCGATGCAGGGCTGTGGTCCATCATTCTGGTTGTCTGAGCTCAGAGCGGCCTCTCGGCTCACTTACTATAAGTGCTACTGATGTGGCAGGAACACAGCACAGAGGGAACAGTTGTAGGAACATGGGAGTGTTGATTAAAACGAGCTACGGGCTCTGCTGCAGGAACAAACACCATCTGCATGTGTTTCCTGCTCCTTGTGGTTTGAGCCACAGTTGAAGCTGCAGATCGTCCCTGTTGTGTCGATGCATTCGCCCGTATTTCACTCATTTAATTCCACATGAATCCACTTTTACAGTTCATGTAATTAATACACACCGGTCAGTCACAGTCATTCTCGCTGAGTTTATCTCTCGAAATTATGCATCTCATACATATTTCCTTCATTTGCATATGGATGATTCATGTTTATTTCATGGCTGTGACGATGAACAAGACATCACTGTCAATAATACATGAAGCATAAGTCTATTTAGCTCATTTCTGTCTTTTTAATCGTCCCTGTGTTTAAAATTCAGACGTTTCAGCCTCCCAAACCTCCCCCGCCTGCAAAAAAAAAGAAAAAAAACCTATTTGAAGTTGCAACTTGCAAAGAAGCGATTCATTTTAGTCATTAAATCAAATGTGCATTATCTCGCCGAGCACAAACAAACATTAATCATCGGGCATAATCTCGACAGGTAATCTCCTCTCCCCTCTCGAACTTGCCTGTGAAAGAGATAAATAAATATATTTACAGCGTCAGGAGAGAGGAGGCATCCTTTGCAAAATGATGTCATTAGCGCTGAACGATAGCTCCCACTACTGCTGTTTCTGTTGGAAAAAAACAAGTCGCCACGTTCAATAGGCTGTAGCTCATGATCAAAATCAATAATAATATTCTTGGGTGAGTGAGTCTAATGGTCGGAGGATCCCATCATCACCCCGGCTAGACGCCTTCCGGCAGCCGGCAGCTCCTGTGTGCTAAACCGCAAAGAGAAAATCACTTAATCAACTTTCCTGAGGGTTTGCTGACGCACACACATGCAACACAACAAACAACAAAACAACACACGAGCTACATGTGAGGGTTTTTTGTTCGCGCTCATCCAAACAACCTGCCCGTCATTTTTTATATCATTACAGGTGTGGAGAAGAGATCAGCAGCAGCAGCAGCAGCAGCTCCGTATCACTGAGTCTCTCTCTCATTTGAAATAATCCCTGGTGATGACAGTTTAGACTTTTCCACCTTGTGCTCATTGAAAACTGAAGGGAAGAACTGAAGCGTCTCTCCTGGATTTCCTCCTCTCTGAATCTCGGCTAATGAGAGCAGCACTTATGTAAAGGGGAACTATGCAAGTGTTGCTAACCCTCCTCTTGGCCATGTGCATTTGTTTTCAATGGAACCAGTGAGAAATCAATCCATGAAGCGGTGGATAATGTTATTTATCATATACGATGTTACCATGTGTATATTTGTCTAGTCTTATCTGTCATAAACAAGAGATTACAGGTAACAGGGCCTGTTTGTGTCGCGGTGCCACAGAGACGAGAGCTGGGACACTCTGATCTTACAAGGTTGTTCCACGCTTTATTACAAAAAACTTAGAGGCCCGGACAGGCTGGTCGCTCTGACATGATATGTGTTTGTGTGTGTGTAAATCATCCACCCTGAAATACAACTCTTGTTATTTAATTAATAAGAGTAAATACCTCGTGCTGTGGTCTGAATTTTAATGAATTCTCAAGGCACTTGTTCCATTAGCTGTTTTAATGCATCATCATTTCATGATTGTTAACACAGAGAGCTGATAAAATATTAAATACTTAACATACATATTTGACTTTCTTGTTAGCAATTCAGTCTCTGTCCACACAATGTCATTTATTTGGTTAAATAAATTCCTAATAGACCTTTTTTTTAAAAGAAAGAAAGAAAGAAAGAAAGAAAGAAAGAAAGAAAGAAAGAAAGAAAGAAAGAAAGAAAGAAAGAAAATGCATCCGCCACAGTTAGTAGTTTTTAATCCATTTCTTGTATTTTCAAATTGTGAACAGATCACTTCAGTAATCACATCATAGACTGAGCCAAATATTAAAACACCACTACAGGCTCTGTATTTGACATTTAAAGTCTTACAGTGTCATGGTTTTCCTTAGTGGACAATTCATGTTTTGACTTTTTGGGGCGGCAGTGGCTCAGGTGGTAGAGTGGGTCGTCCAAGGATCAGAGGGTTGGCGGTTCGAATCCCGCTCTGTCCCGGTTGCTGCCGTAGTGTCCTTGGGCAAGACACCTTACCCACCTTGCTCCTGATGGGTCGTGGTTCGCGCCTTGCATGGCAGCTTCCGCCGTCAGTGTGTGAATGTGTGTGTGAATGGGTGAATGTGATGTACTGTAAAGCGCTTTGGGTATCGTTACAGGTATAGTAAAGCGCTATATAAATACAGGCCATTTACCATTTACCATTTTTGAATAAGGTCATTGTCATTACGGTTTATATTTTGTGTGCCTTTTGTTTTTACTTCCTGTTTGTTTCTTTCCATTGTTTCACCTGCAACCCATTGCCTTCAACTAATTTGTCTTTGTCCATCTTTTTCGTCAAAACCTGGTAGGCATTCGTGGGAAGGACTGTTTAGAGAGGGTCAGAAAAGTGCTGTGATGCTTCATCCTTGGGGGGTTTTGACCAAAAGCATGTTACGGACTTTCCTTTTAGTCACCCAGGAACTGTTTTAGTTTGTATTAAAGGGGCATAATATGTCCCCTTTAAAGTCACAATGTGTTAAGGCCCCCAGTCGGGCGTACTGTGCGCGAACTGTGAGCAGCACGGACATCTGCGGAGTCAAGTACGCTCGAGTATGTGGGGGCCTTTAATGTCTAGTGCTTTTGAATCATCAATCAGTAGTTCTCAGTTTAAATCCATGCATGTAATCTCTCTCCTCATTGCTTATAATCTCTCTCTCTCTCCGTCACTATCCAGAGGCAGAAAATGATCAACGATAACAATGAATGGAAGCCGCAAAACCTAAACAGCTACTTAGTGTTTTCACTTTATATAGAACATACAACGTACACAGCATGAAACGTTCACTCAGTCACGTCCACTCGCACTGTATCACACACATCTTCCACTGTTTACCAGCCCGTGACTAATATACACATGTAGGCAGTCACACAGATGAGTCACGCTCTGTGAAAACTCCTGCCAAAACCAAGCTCCTCTCCATTTCTAAAAGTATTGTGTCAACCACCAGAAGATGAGATGTGGATGCTGAAGCTGATCAGTGTCATCAGCCGGATGATTGAGGAGTCGGTTCATGTGATGCTGCTCAGTTTGTTTTTGCCGGAGGTGAAGAAGCAGGATGAGCAAAGCACCAGCAGGAGGTACGGAGTTAGACGGAGATCTGGGTTTTGCGTGTGACGTGGAGCGGTGTTGAAATGATCAAATCCAAGTTTAATGTCTGTAATGAGTCCAAGATTCCTGAAGTTGTTTACCTGCTCTGCTGTCTTTGCCATGGGTGGAGGTGGGGTGGGTCGAAGTCCAACGTGGAGGTGTGTGTGTTTGATGTGCTAATGACAGCTTCTTTTTTGTTTTGTCCACGTTCAGCTGGAGGCAGTTGTTAGCGAACGGTCGTGTGAAGTGAGGAATGGAGCGTTGGAAAGCTTTAACAGAGCTGTTGTCGTCAAGCACTCGATGTATGGCAGCGTGATCAGAGTACGTGAAGTACGTGGCGACGGGTGAAGGACTGGAGCCGTTTATAGAGACGGTGTGTGAAGGAAGCATGACTGATGCTGGAAACTGAGAAATGAATCCTTCACACTTCACCTTGTTTATTCATGTAGGTGCAATATGTTACAAATTCTATAGTCCCTCCAATAATTTGGCCCTTTTCAAGCTAACAATCCTGGCAATGGTGCAAATACTGCGACTTCAGATACTAGTGGCTAATACCTTACTTTTCGCACATTCATGAGTCCCACTTTGCCAAAAGATAAAGATTGGACATAGTTTGGAAAGGCCTACACAGATATTTAAGATATCTATAGTCCAAGAAACCTTCTTGAGATGACTTAAAGGGTAATTGCCGTTTGCTACAATCTGGACCTTATTTCTAGCATTAAAATATGATCATTTACTCACCCAGATTACTTTGGTGTCATTACAAGTTGTTTTAGATTAAATTAGATCTAGCCGAGAGCCGCGTAGCCTATCCATATAATGCGAGTCTACAGGGCAGCAGAATGCAGCCTCTAAATAAACATTATCTGCTGCGAAACTTGTTCATTTCACCAATATTTTTGTTATGATAGTAGTGCTATTCCCCTCTGAGTCCGGGGTTAGCTGTTATCAACATTTGGGGTCTGTAGGTTGACCTACTGACCACTGACCTGGATGATATCATCTCTGAGCGCCACATCTTGTGTAGCAACAAGGCGTGTTTCCAACTTGTCAGAACAAAATGAGCAGCTGGACGAAGTTCAGCTTTCCTCTCCGCAACCTGGACTTACTAAAACTCTGGCTAGTTGCGCTAAAAATGGACAGAATGCCGAAGCGGAATGATTATTATCAGAATGAGACCCCAGATGTTGATAACAGCTAACCCCGGACTCAGAGGGGAATAGCACTAGCGTATCATAACAAAATATTGGTGAAATTAACGAGTTTCGGGGCAGATAATGTTTATTTAGAGGCTGCATTCTGCTGCCCTGTAGACTCGAATGATAGGGATATAAGCGGCTCTCTGGTGTCATTACAAGTCATTCCGACGAAATTAGATCTGAGTTATCTGGGTGAGTAAATGATCGTATTTTATGCTAGAAATAAGGTCCAGATTGTAAAAAAAACGGCATTTCCCCTTCCCCCTGTCGAGTCGATGATCAGGATTGAAACCATTTCTAAAGCTCTGAGCGTTCCCAGGAGCACAGTGACCTCAATAATTGTGGAAATGAAAAAGGTTTTAGAGCCAACCCTCAATCAGGTGGGAAACCAAAAACCCAACAAGCTTCAGAAGTTTCCTGCAGATATGGGAGAACATACCAGAAGAAAAATCATTTAACCAAATCATCGTAGATGATGGCCATCTCTAAATGTCGGCTCTGTGACAGACTGGGAACCTGGATGTGGATACTTCAGATTTCAGCTCTTGATTGTTGATGCTTTTGCAAAACTTCCACATTAGGGATCATTGAGCCTCATTTTTAATCCATCAGTGTGAAACCACTCTGTTCTGTATTGCTGAATTTTCTGAAAACCTGTTGAATTACCCCCTCCGGCTTTCACTGTTCTTACACAGGAACTCGCTAAACATAACAAAGCCACATTAAGATGGAAAAAGACGACAAAACAAAGCTCAGACTGTATCAGACTGTTCTTGTATGCAGGTGTTGGGATGTGGAAAAAAGACGTCATGTTGTTTCCCAGACAGAACAGCGTCTCACTTATATAATATGTTTTTAATATAATGTGTGCAGTTTTCAAAATGGGGACTCTGGTGCATCTTGTGTTCTTCAAAGCTAAAAGACTTAAAGCGCAGTGGAGACGTGGTGAAATTAAACCTGGTCCCCTGACAGACATGAACCATATCGAATGCATTCACACACACAAACACAGACGCATTATATTCTGTCTCTGTCTCGGTGCAGCAGCCTCTGTCAGAGCATCTCCCCTCCATTTTAAAACCCCAGAGAGGAACTCGTGTCCTGCCCTCAAATCATAGAAGGCAAAGTCTGTCGGGCTTCAGAAGCTTGGCGTCCCTCCTCTTCTCCTTTCTAGCTTTCCTTTCTGTCATCGCCTCCTCATTAATTTCAGTGGGAACATTGCATTAGAATAGCCCAACTTCCTTCCAGCAACAACAACAACAAAAAAACACAGTGGCTCAAGTTTTTCCAATGACATAGAGTAACACAAATATGTTTGCACTATTTTGGCTACCTCACAAACATCAAGAGGCAGGAGTGAATTATCGCCACCTTGATTATCTTATAAAGATCTTGCCCCTTGAGGCAGTTTGAACTGCAGTGTCTTAACATCTCCTGAACCTTCAGCTTGGCCTCGCTGCTCCCAATTTCATCTTCTCACCACTATCTGTATCTGTACCATCACAACACAGCAGTGAAGTTCAGTGTTATTTTTGGTTTGAGTATCTTTGCAAAGCCTCTATCTGCACTGACTCATCAATCTTCTATTTCTTCACATTTTTGGTTGTTTTCTCCAACAGTGTAATCAAACAACTTTAGTGACAATACAATGCTAAATCTTGAGGCTAGAGTGTTTTATCATTGAACAGCATGACATCGATGAAGAGCTTGTTCTCAGTTTTATGGCTGATGATATGAATTCACGACTCACTGGCTCCAGTGTGACTGTATATGTGTGTGAAGGTTATTGATAATGTCTGTGTCAGTGCACTGTGCTCTGGGACATTGATTAAGCTGACAACCTGGATGAGCAACACCTGACTTAGTGTTCACATGGGATGACGAAGGTGTCGACTGAGTCATTTCACTCTGATGACGAGTTCATGTTCAAAAATCAGTTTTGAAATGAACAAATATGGGGGGGAAATGAACAATTTTACTGTTTTATATATTATATATTATTTTATTGTTAAATTTATATTTTCGAATTAAGCTGATCTGATCAGCACTACTTATTGTTTCATATTTGTTTATATTTCTCTTCCTGTTATTGAAAAAACTACCGTACTTTCCGGACTATAGAGCGAACCTGAATGTAAGCCGCACCAGCTAAATTTTAAAAGCAAATAAATGTTGTACATATATAGGCCGCACTTGAATATAAGCCACAGGGTTTCATGTTGTAACATGAGATATTTACACAGAAAGACAGTAGGGAACTATGCAAGTCCGCTCGCTTTTCCACTGTTTTGGTTACACTCCTCTCGCCTATGTGCATTTGTTTACAACGAAGCCGGCGAAAAATCAATAAATGGAGCAGTGGATAACATTACATAACGATGTTACAGCATGTGTGTTTGTGTAGTCTTACCGTCATAAACAAAAGATTATGGGTTACGGAGCATGTTTGTGTGCAGTGTGCAGAGACGAGAGCTGGGACACCGGGGCGGGCGAAAAAAGTAGCGGTTTATAGTCCGGAAAGTACGGTAGCCTACTAGTAAACCAGATTAGGATTCAGATTTTGTAGCATTCTCATCAGTCTCGGCTATAAATGGTTCGTATAGTTGGCTAGCTGCCAACAATAGCATCAACAGCTGTTTACTTCCCAGTTTAACAGAGAGCTTCGGACATTCCAAAGAGTTGTAGGTTCATCATAGGCTACAGGGAAACCTGGACAACAATCAGAAAGTGACCAGCTAGACCAACCGGGCTACGGCTATGCTAACAGTGAACAACAAGTTTATTATCACCACTGGAGACTCTTGGTGAGTAAAGAAATTAAGTTTGTGACTAGGCTTGTAAACCTCAGAGGTTTTTGAAACAAAAAAAAACATGTTAGCACTGCTAGCATTAACCATTTAGCTCAGTTTTTGAGTTTACAGGCTCAAGTGACTAGCATGGCTGCACGCTATTGTTTTGTTTAATCTCATCAGTGTTTTTTTCTTAAAAAGTCTTAAAAATACGGTTGCACATTTTGTCCTTGATGTCACTTCGCATATAAGATACTGATCACATACAGTAGATTAAGGCACAAATATGACAATGATAGCAGAAGTTGTAAGAAGAAAATGCCTCCATTAGACAAACATAATCAGGATTAATGGATTATTTAAATTTCCTAATCTATCAGAGGTTCTTCCACTGAAGTTTCTCATCTTAACTGAGTCCGTCCTCCTTTGGGACATCTCCTTTGTCGGTGGAGCTGCATCCTGATTTATTGTGATGTGTTTGTTTTTTGAGAAAATGGGAGATTTACAAAGTTTTCTCTCCTCTTCCTCTGTGGCGTTTTAAATTGACTGTCCACTCCGTTTTGTGTTTTTTTTCTTTCCTTTCCCTTTCAATAATAAACCCAAACCCAAGGTTGTACTTGCACACAGGTGATAGTCGTTCATTTTTATTCAGTCTTTCGGTTTAAAGTTGTTATTGCTGCAGCTTTGACATCGCCTCCATTGTGCTTCTTCTTTTACGGCTCCACACGAAGCCTCTCACTCTCCTCATGTGCTCTGGCGGTGACATTGCAGGAGTCCCCTGGGATCTTAGTGGATTAGCATCATGACCTCTTGTGTGTCTTTGATTCCTCTTTTCCTCCGCTCGCCTTTCCATCCTCCTCACAGTTCATCGATCTCTTTCCATGCTCTCGTCCCCCTCCCCTTCCATCGCCTCCTCTCCACATCTTCCCTTTCTCACCCCTGCACTCTCCATATTCCCTGACGTCCTATGTTCGGAAATTTCCCTTGCCTCTTCTTCTTCTTCTTCTTCATCTTCTTCTTCTCATATGGCGTTGCTCGGGGACTATAGTGGAGCTTCTCGGCAGCTTATAAAATCACATAAAACACCA
Organism: Trachurus trachurus; assembly: GCF_905171665.1. Taxonomy (NCBI): domain Eukaryota; kingdom Metazoa; phylum Chordata; class Actinopteri; order Carangiformes; family Carangidae; genus Trachurus; species Trachurus trachurus. The sequence goes on from NC_139906.1 coordinate 6,784,984, forward strand.
TTTCGTGTAAAAAGGGAAGACACGGTTTGCATTGCTGAAGCCGCCACAGGGAGGATTTAAAAAAGGAAGGAGCGCTGGGCTAATAACAGTCAGAAGACATTTCGTTTGGGGCCTGGATGTTCAAAAGAAAGCAGGGGAATCCTCAATCATTGCAAGAAACTTGGGGGTTGATGGGGCATATAGGGGGAAAAAATCAATGTTTGTTATTACAGGGCCGGTTGAAGAGATGCAGTTTTGACCAAAAGGCAAAACATAACCCTCGAATAAAAAAACCTTTATGTGTAGCAGAGTCATGTACTGTAGGTGCACTCTGTGGAAAGGAGAATGAGAAAACTCTGCTGCAGGCCAAGTTCTGAGAGAAAACAAAAAGTTTTCATGACAGATACACCGATTGCACAGAGTCGATATCACTTACAGAGCCACCCTCCAATCATCACCCCATTCTCTCACTTTCTTCACTTTCTCGGGTTTTCTATTTATTTTTTTGTCTTTCTGTCTGTGTGTTTTTCTCATTCACTCTCACAACACAAACGCACACATGCAACAAAAAGCTGCTGTGACCAGTCTAACCTTCCGCAAGGACAACAAGTCTGTGGGTAAAACAAACAACCGCTCTGGTAAAGAGGAAAATCAAACACAATCACAACAAATCAGGGGTGAACAAAAACATCAGTTTGACTTCAACAAGATACTAAATGTTGAAAAGCATCTGTATGTTCTAATGAATAAAAATCTTAATGCAATCGAACACGGTGAATGTACAAACATGTATTTCACAGGAGCTGATGTAGTATAAGATTAGACATTGTCATATCTTCAGGAGGTGAAGACATTGAGTCATAACTGAAATAATAAAACACCAAAATGTAAAGAACAAAAACAAAACACTTGTTGAAAAGTAGCCACCATAATATTTTTAATTCTAAAACTTTTCCCCAGAGTTAAAGGACCACTGTGTGATTTAGTGACACCTAGTGGTGAAGCTGCAGATTGCACCTGCAGTGACAGAAATGCTTGTTATTTAAGGGGATGAAAATTAAACAATTCCTACTTTAAAGTGATCCTGCACTCATTAAAACATAACAGACCTTTAGTTTATTATTTTAAACATGAGATAACGAGGTAAATAAGTGTGACATAAGACATTTATCCACAAGCAGCAGCTCCTTTACTGACTTCTCTGTTTTCAAACCACAACAACAGACGTCAGCGCTGACAGTGACCACACACATGCCGACACATTTGCTTGGATCAGCTCAGCACAGCACAGCTCGGTGGCGCCGTCCTGCAAAGACTTTGTTTTTTTTGTTTTTTTTCTATCTGTCTTTGCATTTGTGTCGTATCATTAAGAGGTTCAAACGGAGGCAGGAGACGCTGGGAGAGGCCGAGACCGCGGCGACGACAGCTTTGCGATGCCAACAGCTCCTGTGGCGTAAACATGCCACGGAGCCGCTCCGTCAACGCGGCAGACAGGCGACGGGAGATGTCTGCTTTAAAGAAGATGACTGCCACTGCCCAGGAGGCCTCATCAGACGACTAGCGAGATCCTCGTGAGTCAGCAGTGTGACATCATGTTGACATCACAGCGTGACAGGTTTAAACTGTGTTTCATGAGATCACTAACATCTGAAATCTCAGCAGGATGAATGCAACAACTATCTCAAATTTTGAGCTGCTTTGCACATCCAAATGTATTTAATAGCACCACCAAATTAGATAAAGATTTAATTTAGATGCAATGGTAATTAAATTAAGGTTAATACACATGTACAGCAGAGCACCATGAACAAAAACAACCCAAAAATGAGTTTTATAGCACATTATCTGTAGGGTGATGATGTACGACGCGCTTCATAAACAGGGCCATATCAGTGCAGCATCCTCCGGCTGCAGCATTTACCACTTCCCGTTGCAGAATAATAAAGTCTTTATATTACAAATTGATTTTTCCTCCTTAATATTCTAAAGAACAATAAAATGTATCATCACAATGTCTTGCTGCTATAATTGGATTTTTTTTTTCTCGCTCACAACACCTCAAATGTGGAGGAAGTGAAGGCTTGAATTATAATTATTTCTGAATAAACTGGTGGATCAGTCAGACTTATGCCAACTGTACATCATTACAGGCTTCGTCTGTAAGAAACCACACATTCTCCCAACACATCAACTTTATATATGAGTGAGAAACATTCGATTACGCTGCCTGACAAAACACACACATGGACGAACTCTCTTCCACACTTGTGTGAAGGAGCCCTCTGAGCACGAAAGCTGAATTCGCCGATAATGTTTGATGATGAAATGAATCATGCAATTTTCATTTTGGCCCTCCTCAGAAGACGGGATGCTTTCAGCAGGTGCCCGTGTGTTTTGGACCACATTCTGTCGTCTTTGAAGCATTAATGAACTGTAGGATGGAGTCAGCCAGTAACTTAGATGTTTGAAGTTGCCAGCCCCTGAAACGACCCCCTCAAACGCTACTTTAGTGATCCAGTAACCAGTTTCTAAAAAACGTGGCCAATGAGAGCTAGTGAACCCCCATCCTCTGGTGATGTGCAGCTTCTTTTTTTTTAAATGTCTACATAGATAGATGGATATTTATTTCTCACCATAGGGAAATTTGATTCCAGTGTAATCACAAGCTGTTTCATTGCAACATCACAGAGCCACCAATCAACAGAGTCGGCATTACACACCAAAGGCATCATGCACATGCATGTTGAAGGTTGGCCAGACCTACTCTATACATAATTAGTTTAGAAACATACAGTAGAGGCTTGTGGAATAAATTAAAATAATTGTTTGAATTGCAAAGTTTCTTATATATTGTAATTCAAAGCACGTTGTAAATTTAATAGAAAGCATATAGGCTTTGTAATGATGAATTTCTGCCAATCACAAACCAACACACTCATTCTCATTTCACCGTTCGTCTTTTATTAAAGCCACTCCCAATAAAGTGTTTCTACAATACCTAACAAACATAATTACTGCCTGCATTGTGCACACAAGAGGAGAAGGATCGTTGTTTTGATTAAGAGTTTATGAAGTAAACATAATGCAAGTCACTTCTTCAATATTAAACCAAGAATAAGAGGTTGTTGAAAACAGCCAATTTCCAAACTCCTGCTGCCACGAGCTTAATGTTGCAGGAGTGGATATTTAGTTCGACACTGTCAGAGAACATTTCGTGGATTTGTTGTTGAGCCTCTCCATTTTTACAACTCTCCAGATTATGCACCTAAAAGAAAACATGTTTGCTGTTGCAAATTAGTCGTGCTTATTAACTGGATTTCCAGGCAACAGTGGCTCCGTGGCACCGTGCACACAACTCTGTGCAAATCGGCCTTTGTTTCCTCGCAGCTAAACTCCGCTAGATGAAAGCCGCCGAAGACAATTTGCACGTGTTTTGTGAAGCATTACATCACGGCGTTAAGGAGCCCGTTTCTCACGCGCCCATTTCATCCAGCTGTGAAGCGGCAGGTGGTATTCACCGTTCCATCCCAGCTCCAGTCCCGTCGATGCTTTCTGTACATACTAATGATGTTTGCAGTGGACTTTCACCATCCCTCCACCTGTATCCATGCCACCTTGTTATCTGCTGCAGAAGTAAGCCACAACGGTTGAGGTATATTTTTAAATCTATTGAGATACTTTGTTTTTCTTTTTTGTCCTTTTATCTTTGTCTTTTTTTAAATCTGTGCCAGCAAAGACGATTCAGAACAATTTCATCCTGCAGTTACAGCTCCACCTGCGTTTCAGAAAAATATGGAGAATATGAAAGATCTCAGTGGAGCACAAGTTTTTTTCTTAGGACGGCATATTTAAACAAACATACGCAGGGATCTCATTCAAAACAATGACAAAAGGTGGGTTAGTTGTGAAGTTGCATGGGATCATGGGTGTTTCTGCCTTCACCATCACTGCTGTTTGGATTTCCTTCCTTGTCAATCATTCAGGAAGTTTTTACTGGGAGCCTCAGAAGTGTCTCGTCTCCAAAACAAGTGGTTTAATTCAGTGAAAACATTGAATAAAACAGTTTTACCTTGAACCTCTTCTCTGAGGTTCTGCCAGTCAAGCTGCAGATAATATTTATTTCTCTGGTAACTAACTTCCCCTCAAGATGTCCAAATTATCTGCTTCTCCAAAACAAAATGATTTGGTGATTATTATTATTATTATCTGGCCAAAACTAAAATTAGCTAAAATGAATCAGTTTCACTGAGGATTGCTGTAAACAATTTGCTCATCTTGTTTCTTGGATAACTCCAGATCCAGGAGGAGTTTACAGAGACTGTTTGAGCAAATGTCGGCAGCAGTCATGCATCCGCCAGTTTGTTTCTCTAATAATTTAAAATCCAAAGTGCAAAAACATCTATTGCACAAATGTCTGACTTGACATGATGTGACCAAAAACATTTGAAAATTGCTGGAAAGATTTGGGACAATTTCCAAACTTCAAAACATAGACATGGTCATTTTTAGCCATTTCACTGTGTAAAATTTGCATGGTGTCTTTAATATTACATGTAATAAAACTGTTGAAAAGCCGTGGAAATGATGGAGCTCTATTTACAATTTCAAAGCAACAAACACTTTGTCTTCTCAGAACATGCATCCACAGAAGTTGAGCAGCTGGTCCTCTGGAGCTCGCGCTGCCCTGGAGGTGTCACCTGTCACAGCTGCAGCAGCACTCAAACACACGTTTTCTCTTTCAGCTTTTTATAAACTGTATCAATGACTTCAAACAGGAGAAATTGCATTTTGAGAAATATAATAGTAACCGAACACACTTTCGCCATGGAAAAAGAGGAGAGCTCTGAATGGAGTGACACGCCAAGGAGGAAACACTTGCTCTTGTTGCCCGGAAACCAAAAAATATCACATTGTTAACCAGCTCTTTACAATCACACACCCACACACACACATGACTGTGGATCCTCACCACCTCATTCTGTGCACTTGTGTCACCTTCAGCTCCTCCACTACAGTGAACTGCAGCTCAGATATACAGCTGTAGTCGCTCCTTCTTAAATATCACAAAAAGGCAGCTCACTCTTAAAAATAATTGCACTTCACTTCACTGACTTCCTTCCTTTTAAGCGTCTCTCACCTCACTTCAGTACTTACTTGCGGTTTCTATTTGTGTGGCATTCACTCATCGGCCCACCTCACCTCACCCCGGTAACTTCCTGTCATTTTCATTAGCGAGAGTGGTTGCCAGGTATTCGTTAATCTATTAGCACTTCACTTAGGGAACCTCGTGACATTTTGGACACCAGGAGGCCAGCCTGTTCACCACAGCAGGACTAACTCGAAAACCAAGAAGAAGGGATTTAATGCAGTGATGAACTCGCCAACTTTACACAATATCTTCCAAATCTCTTCCTGTCGTCACCATCGCCCTCCATTGAGCAAATTATCAGTCAATCAGTCACTTTAAAGGAGACATATTATGCCCCTTTTCCACAAATTAAAATAGTTCCCAGGTGTCTTAAAGACATGTCTGTGACATGGTTTGGTCAAAATACCCCAAGGATCAAACATCACAGCTCTTTTCATCCTCTCAAAACAGCCCTGTTCAGAACGGCTGGTTTCAGTGCCTGTCCCTTTAAATGCAAATGAACCACTGTTTGCCCCGCCCACCAGTGCCAGGTAGGGGTGGGGTTATGCAAATACGAAAACTAGTTACATCACTGGAAGACAACTGAGGGAACAGCTCGTAAAAACCACATGGATTTTAACCTAGGGAGCCTGCACATTACAGATTTTTCCCGGAAGGCAAGACAACACTCAAATATATGTTACAGCCTTCAAAAAGTGATATTTCCATAATATGTCCCCTTTAATTACCACACAACCGATCATTATATAATAATTGCTTCAAAGGGATAGTTCAACATTTTGGCAAATTGGCCCATTGCCATAATCCCTATAGTCATACCAGTAGGTTCATTACCTTTAATTGTCAGTGCAAGCTATTTAAGAAGCCGCGAGCTGCTCAGATTTACGCTACGGACGCTATTGGTTTCCTACATCAAACTCATCAAATACACAATCCAACAACTCCAAAACGTTCTTGTAGAGAAGTTGTGACCTGCACATTCACCACGTTATGAGATAATAACGGAACGTTACGAGACAGAGTTGTTTTCAAGGCAAATTTATGCAAAACCGCTGATGCGCGCTTCCGTCGGGGGCAATTTTTCAGCAAGCAGTTTCTGCATTTACCTCTAAAACAACTCTGTCTCATAACGTTCTGTTATTATCTCATACCGTGGTGAATGTGCAGGTCACAACTTGTCCACCAGAGCGTTTTGGAGTTGTTGGATTGTGTATTTTATGAGTTTGATGAGGGAAACCAAGAAATCCCATGAGCCTCCGTAGCGTAGCTCTGGCAGCTCGCGGCTCTGCTCTGCCGTTCTAAAAATAGCTTGCACCGACAATTAAAGGTAACGAACCAACTCCTGTGTGTCTATATGGATTATGGCAATGGGCCAATTTGTCAAAAATGTTGAACTATCCCTTTCAACTCCCATGGTGCCCGTCCCCATGCGACCCCCTGCTCAGGACAGAGTTTGGCCCCACAGCCTCTAATTCCGGTCACTCTTTCACTCCAGCAGGTTCTCACAGACTCTTCTTCCTTATCAAAGCCGACATGTGAGCTGCCGGCCGATGAGTCCCACATCAAAGTCACAGCCCACCAGCGACTGCACTGTACACCTCCTCTGGCTCAGCAGACCTGACTCTGAGGAGGACGAGGTTTTCTGAGGTCCGTGTGGCAGACGTTTCCCGAAGCCTTCGCCGCACTGCAGCCACCAAAGCCCCGGCGCTCGCACCGTCGATATTCAATAAACATTTTATTCACATTTCCATCGATGCTGTGGTCCCTTTTCATGAATAAAATTAGGTTGTGATTGAAGGCATCAATATGAGGTAATAATCCACTGCCTCCTTTTTAATTTCACTTCACTAAAATCCCAAAACCTCTCACCCCCTTTGTGCTGGATCCGATTCATAAATCTTCTTCACCGCTGACGTATGGACGTGTTATAGCAAAGAAAAACCAAAGGTGGGATTAACGACATCAGCTCTCTAAACTGTTACTGCAATGCAACATGTATCTCAGTGTTACAGGCTTATTCTGCATTAGTTTGTCCTCTGCCCACAGGTAAACTTGCTTGTTTAAGACCATTCGGAGGTCCTTATTATATCAGATGATATTGTGACAATGCTTCTCTCTGCACAGGGTGCATGGTCTCACCTCAGGCTTTGCTGTACTGCAGCCACGGAGCAGGTGCAGCCTTATTTTGTCGTATACAGTAATAGTACATAAACAGAAACAGAGCACCTTCCCAGACACAACTGTGACATTTCATTTGCTGTGCTGCTTTGAACCAGCAGATGTCTGAGAAGGAGGAGGAGGAGGAGGTGGTGGTTACAAACAGCCACAGATTCGGTGAATGAGCAGGAGAAATGAGAGTTTTTGTCTTTTTCCCAAAAGGCCCAAAAAGCTCATAAGTCAGTCCAGTGTGTCAGGAGGTTCCCTTCTTTTACCGCAGGCGCAACTGTCGATGTTGACAAATGGTTTTGATTTCTCAGCCTCCCTAAAATCTATTACTGAGAGCAGGGGGAAAAAGCCTCAGTTCTGGGCTTTAACAGTGAGTGTGTACACCATCACCAGAGCTGTGACACAGTGGAGGGACAACCAGCTTCTCCATCATCATCAGCTTTCTGTTTACACAAAACCACTACATGTAGAAAATGCAGTGTAAACAATAAAGCAGAGGCTCCCTCAGGTTCCTGTGGTTTCTAGTGAGTAAAACCTGACCTGGGTCCAGACCAGGGTTATTATAGTGAAGACTGAAACTAAAAGTGATCAAATAATTAAAGAGACACGAGGAGTTTGTATTTGGTTATAAAAAAAAAGTGTCATATAAATGTGAATGAATCTAGATTACCCACACTTGTTAATGCGTCAATTTTCGATAAATGTATCGTTTTGTCTTTATAGTTATTTTGTTATTATTATTTAGTGGTCGGCTCGCCCAGGATTTCCTAGTTTCGGTTTCGTGGACGCTACCCAGAGGGTCATGGGAATAACACAGCTGAATCGCTGTTTATGGTCGGAACTACGACGGTATCTGATCGTCTTCGAACCTCCGACTTTCATTCTTGATCAGTGAAAACATTCTTGGCTTTCGCTTTAGTCCGTCTTGCGCCGGTCCAAGAATTTCACCTCATGGGAAATGTAGTGTAAAAACACTTCGCTTTCCAAAACTCCTTGTTGTCCCTTTAATGTTATGAAATAAAAATAAAGACAATAAATAAAAAAAAACTAAATAAAAACCACTATGTCGATGCACAATAAAATAAACTTCATTTTCGTTGATTTTTCATTTTCTCCCTCAATCGCTTCTTGAGATAATGAGCTGCTTCCACAGGGGGCAGCATAGCGGATATCGACTGCTGCATACCGCAAGAAGAAGATGCATTTTATGATTTGCTAAAAATGGCTAAAGTTGCAGGAAGAAAACACCACAGCCCAACACAGGACTCAGCTTCTACAAATCGAGGCTTTCCTCCTCCTAATATGTGAAAAACTAAAACCACATAAAAATGAAAACTAGTCAATTCTTCAAAATAAAAACTAAACTGAAAAGCTAAACACAACTCAAAACTAGCCTTGGTCCAGACTGATCAGTTTGGTCCATGTCTTCGTCTAGCTAATGACTGTGTGGATCTGAGCAGCTCTGGTGGTGTGATGTGATGTGCCACATGTATCACAGGAGCTAAATGTGTTTTTGACTGTAAACTGTGAAGTGCAGGGGAAACGACGAGTATCGCGGCACTCTTGAACCACAGCTGCTAATTAACTGATGGAGCATCACGCTGGTGCCTATAGTGCAGACTGTCAGTGCTGCAGCTCTCGGCTCAACCATGTCTGGGATCAGGTCTAATTGTCGACTTCACACCGGGTCCGTGGTTTCTGTTTTTGTTTTTGTTGTTTGCCTGGGTCCACGCTGGGTTTGATTAGACTCTTTTATTTTGTGAGTTGGGTTCAAAACCCAGAGACCTTTACATGACAGCGATGCGAACTGCAGATGCGTGTAAACAGCCCAACACGGCAGCACATGAACCTTCATCAGAGAGTTTTTTAGGCACCAGGGTGCAAAGAACTGAGCTGTGCACAAGCTGAATGATAACACAACACAGTGCTGTTAGTGCAACAGAGCAGTTTCATTAGGACTGTCTGAATTCTCCCCCCGTGCATCAAAAACACTGAAGGAACCCAGATTAGATTTTTGTGCCTTTTAACCTAATTGGGATGTTTGGTGCGTCGGTAATAGAAGAGACGAGCAGCACTGGGGAAAAAACACAGACTCCTGCTGTGATTAACAAAGCCTCCATGTGTGAATCCATTTCTCCAGTGTTCCCATCCGACTGAAATAACTGGAGCCACGATTCATTACACCAGGCGATGTTTCCAATCGCACAGGATTCACACTCGGTTTGTTTTTTGTTGGATCACAGAAATTGACCTCGGGATCGGTAGATTCTTTTCTTCTCTGTTCTGCTGACCTCTTCTTTTCCTCTCAACTGTTTTTTTCTTTTTATTGTTTTGTGTTTCTCCGGGTGTTGCTACATTTTTATACATGTACTTGCAGTGTATGAGTGCTGTAGTTCTCTATTTGGTCTGAGGCAAAGCAGCTGTATTTGTAGAGTCCAGTGCACACACAGCGCAGAGCGACTCAACATATTTTACTTGTAACAAAACCTCAGACAAAAAATAAAAAAATATAAGAGAAGTGAAGAAAGGATGTCCCTGGTCGACATAAGGTGCGTTTCCACTGCAGGAACTTCAGGAACCTCCCCAACAGGACCATTTACAGGAACCTTTACTGTACGGGGCCGAACTGAGTCCCTGTCTGGGGGTAGGTACTCAGATTGGCCCTTGAGATTTACTCTGTGCTGATTGGTCAGACTCAAAGCAGGATGTGACGCTAAGAGAAAGCCCTGAAATAAGCGGCATTTTTAAAACTCAACGTTACTAAAAATGCGAGACGGCCGAAAAAAAGAGAGAGTAACTCAGCAAAAGACGAGAGTGGCAGAAGACCTGGTAAAAAAAAAAAGAAAAAAAAGTGTGATAAATACGCGATCGTGACGGCAATTAAAAACCCCATCTTTTTTTTTTTTTAGAAAGCGTCTATCGCTGGAAAAAAACAACAACAATAAGAGCAGTAACTGTCGCACGTAGTAACATTTTGTAGCTAGGCGACACCTGGTGGCCACTGCAAGTAAGTGCATTAACTCTGAATATAAACAGAGACGTTATAATATGAGGAGACAGACCACTCTGCCCGTTTTGAATGGGGAAAGCTGCGACGCCAAAGATGGCGCATGTCCCGCCCCTTTTCACCAGCAGCCAATCACCTGCATTGCCAGAGCTGAACTAGGCCAATCATGTTGTTGCACCAGCGCATGCGCACAAGTAGATTTACGACAGACAAACCTATCTGGTGGCAACAACAACGAAAACGAAATGAACGAAAGAGCTACCTCGGGGCTATGTATACAGAATTCACCACATTCACATCAATAAGCGTTTTACAATGAACCGATCAGTCCACATTTTCTTTAATTAAATTTTTGAATGTATAGTTTTGTTCGTTTCATTTTTTAACCTAAACATACTGGGCCCCCTCCCCTGGGGCGTTAGCCTCCTGCCCGTGATAGCAGCAGCAGCAGCAGCAGCAGCAGCAGTCCACTCCAAAAAAAAACACACAGTCCGGGTGAAGCACTGGAGCCGTGGACCGATAGACACCGTCACCATAAAGAGAGCCCTTATTGTTTTATTGTACCGAGTACGAGAGGCTTGTTGTGAGCTGAGAAGCGGCTGTTAGCGGCGGAAGCTAACCGAAGCTAGCGGCGAATGCTAACGCTACCGCTAGTCGAAGTTAGCATCGAGCTAGCTCAGCACAACAAACGCCCCTCATACTTGTTACCGGTCGAGGCTTTAGTTGTTAGTGATGGTCGGTAATCAGTCCGTGGCTCCAGCGGTTCACTCGGACTGTATTTATTTATTTTTAACTGACTGCTGCTGCTGCTGCTGCTGCTGAGACGACATGCTAGCACTAATACATCCATGCTAGCATTCGATAGCATCCGAGACAGCTAACGTTAGTGGGGATCGGGGGAGCGGGTGGGAGGGGGGAGCAGACACAGTCACCACACACAGAACTAGGAGCCCATAGGTGATGATTAAGACAGATTTCATGTAAGTCTAGCGTTTATTTTTGGGCAAAAATCTCCAGACTCAAGCCGATATGTCTCCAGGTAGAGCGGGGCAGACCGGTCACGGTGTAGGTATGCTCGGGCTGCTGCTAGATCACGGATTTAGCCGTTACAGCCGTACAGTAATGGCGGTGTCGTAAATCCACGCGCATGCGCAGTTGAGTACTCCCTGTGGAAAAATAGCGATTTAAACGTCATTCTGCGGTAAAGTTTATGTTTTTTTGGTTTTTATTTGTATCTTATTTCACTGGCTAGCACGTCTGTATGTTTTTTCCGCCCTGCTATCACGTTAAAGGGTGGATTTGACCACCCCTCCATTCATTTAGATAGGGGTCTGGTCTTCTTGGGCTTTTCGAAGCGTCGCCAATATGGCCGCCGAGTGGCCTGACTTGCCTAGAAGGACTTTGATATAAAGCAGCAAAATCCATGATAAAGGAGGAGGATGTGGTGGATGCATGAGTCAATAAAACACACACAGGAGAGCTGTGTTCGATTTCCATGTGGAAGTAGTTTGTTAACCATGTTGTTTTTTATTGTAACCACGACAACAAAGATTATCAGAGTAGATTTTGAGGCTACAATATTTTACTAAACATAACCAAACCAAGACTCTTTATTATCATAACAATGACAACAAAGTTTGACTAAGTAGATATATTAAGCCATAATCTTTATCTAAACCTTACTTAACCAGGACTCCATTGTAGCCATGACAGCAGTTTGCCTTCGTATGGGTCGTATCACAGGAAAAGAAGTGACAAATCTGTTCCAGGTGTATTTTAAAGTGAAACAACAATCAGCAAAAAATCCCAAAGATCCTGAACTGATTTAACTCTGAACATTTCCCTCATGTTCAAACACATATCCCCCCCCCCCCAAAAAAAAAAATGTGATGAAAAAAAAGTTTCATTTGCCATTTGAAAAGGGCAAATCCGTATCCAAGACAAAGGAAGTAGAAGAAAGAAAGAACAAACACACCTCACCAATTGTGTTATGGAGCAGCACCACCGCTGCTGAGGGCCTTTAAATCTTTTGTCCCCAACCATTTCCACCTTAAATGGCACACATGGATAATCAATATCTGAGTCGCGTCTCGACTTAAATCCTTCTTTAACTTCTCTCTCCACCTTTGGCTCCTCAAAATGCCAAGAAGCTACACAGCCGTGCAATTATATTGTCTGTTTAGACATTCCCTGCTGCCGGCCTATTGCTCTTAATTCCAACAGGAGATTGTTCCAAGGAAGATTTAATTAGTTAATTACTATTCATCCAGTCGTTCAATGTGTTTTTAAGTATATTTTCTTAAATCGGTGGACTGGAAACTGTGCATCGGATTGTTTTGTTGCATCATTTCCACACGTGTACGTCCACCCTGACCACACACACACACACACACTCTCTAACACACGTGACCTTTGCTTGAATGCAATAGAGTCGACAAATCAAACGCAGTCTTTCAGAGTTTGGCATATTGACAGCTTCCCAGCAGGTAGAAAATTCCACTCAATAAACCATCTCGGCCCAGAAACAGAAATCCATTTGGCTCAGGCCTCGCCAACCTTTCGACCCGTCAGCCGAAGGCGATGACAAAAAGCCGGGGCGGAAGGAAAACGTGCCAAGGAGGCTTAAAAATACAACTTGCATCTGACATAACTCGAAAAGCAAAAGATGGAAAGATAATTAGAGAGTAAAATCCAATTATTCATCTTAATAGCATTCTGCGGATGCTAAGTATCGTTAATATAAAATGAAATGTGCATATTTCAATGTTTGTGCACCAACTTATTTCTGTTCCCTTAATGTTTTTCCTTTTTTGTTGTTTTTACATTTGGCTCAATAAAGTATGTTCTTAAAATAGCCGCTCCCTCTGCTGGGTGTGTGCATCCCGTATGGATTGGACTCCAGTCTCCAGGTTTGAGAGGGGGGAGGAGGGGGGGCCACAGGGCACAAAGGTGACAGAGAGGAGGACGCCTGCCACAGGAACATATGGGCCAACCAGGTCGTGACGAGATGGGATGTGACAGCCAATGAGATCCCTGGAGATCCACCTGAGCTGGGGGGCCGTGCTTTAGCTGCGGAGGCATCTGTGGGCAGCAGGAAAGTCCTGAGAGTCAGAGGATGCTGATGCTGATGCTGCACACACACACATCCACATGCTCAGGATTTGACTTAGAGGAAGATTTACACTTTAGATGTAAATAATTGTAATAAAGTCTTGCAAATCCTGAATATGCACCTTTTTTTTACCTATTCTGAGTTGAACCAGGAGCTTATTGATGATATTTAAAAAGGATCATTATAAATGGGAAACTCCTTCATCGTGAGAGTCTTATTAAATTATTAATGGCTCTAAAAAACAGTTGCATTTATTAAAATTCATACTACTTTCCACATGCTTTTAACCAAATAAAAAAAATAAAATACATGTTTTTCAAAAACCCCAATGAGCTGCACTTGTGTACTTCAACATGGAAATAGAAACTCTCATCTTACCTCAAGACCAGAGAGGCCTAAACATCCATTACACACAGGATGATAATGCTTTGTCTCCTTTTTATATTAGTTATATTTAGTTTAATGACAGCACTTCATGATGCGTTCTCCAGTCTCCAGGAACTTAATACAAGTTTATTTATGTGTGTAGCTCACTTGTGTGTGTATCTTAATTGAGTTAGAGGAGATTAAAGCAGAAGTAAGCGATCCGGTCGTTTTGGCTAACTTCTTGTCAGCCGATGGAGTTAGCAGTCCCCACCCTCGTCCCTACGTCACCACATTCATCCCTTGGCTGCACACACAGAGAGGACCGCCCCTTTATGCCGTTCTCTCTCCTCATTGGATAAAGGTTGTAGGATACAAGGAAAGTTTTCTCCTCAGCTTACAGCAGAGCAGAGTGACTGACAGACCCGTGTTTCAGACCAAACACTCTATATAAGTGATTGCCGTCGGAAGATAGAACTATTTAAGACTTATATTAATGTAACCCAGGCCGTGCGAGCTCACGCCACTCCACACCCGGACTCTGCGTTGTGTTTGGTGTAGGTGTTGGGGGGGTGCGGAAGGAGGGACGAGTCGGACACACGGATCGTTTTCTTGATTTATGGCTCGGATCACGCCGCCGTTTATTTCTCTCATTCACAGCTCTGTTCAACCTTACGGCAGAGAAACAAACAACTGTCATAAGTATAAAAAAAAAGAAAGAAGAGAAGGATTCACCTACGGCTAGCATTCTACCACAAAACATACGGATAAAACATAAGTACTTTACATTTACACAGAGCACCGTTTATGCAGCTTACCTTACGGCAGAGAAACAAACAACTGACCAAAATGGCTCTTGTGCGGGCGAATCCCTGCAACAAAACGGTGGCCTGTAAGGCCAAAAGGCCACAATCGCTAAGCCGCTGAGGGCCAAAAACAACACAACATCTATGGTCGCGAAAAGGCAACTACCCTACATTAACACAAACATTCTGCTTACTTCTGCTTTAAGGAAGTTGTGCACTTTGTGGGTTTTGGTTTTTGTCATCTTTAGTAATGTGAAAAATATAAATAAAGGTTAAATGCATGAAAAGGTGGTGCATCAGTGGCTCACCTGGCAGAGTGTGTATCATATGGACCTGGTCCCACCTCCAGCAGCCAAGAATTCAAGTCCAACCTGCTGCCCTTTGCTGCTTGCCCCCCTCTTTCTTTCCTGTTTATACCTCACTGCTCCATTAGAATAAATGCAAAGAGTGACTCTGCAACATATTCTGCCTGAGATTTTAGCACTGAGACCATCGTCCCCGAAGATGCAGGAAACCAGATCCATTCTGGTGCGTTAACTTCAAAATGTTGTTTTAAATCTTGTTGATGCTTGAGTTGTTTTTTTTGCTGGAAAGACAAAGGTCAGCTCCAAAACATGCTGCCAGTTTTCTGGATCAAAAAGCTTCTTCTTCTTCTACTAGTGGATGCATTGGGATGTGGATGATGACATCAGGGTTTTTTTTGAGGGGGAGGTCTGCAGGAGATCGCTGATTGATCGGAGATGAAGTGAATCAGTCAGATCGGTGGCAGAGGAGTTTGTGTCACAGGTTGTGTTGTGCAGATGTGAAATCTCCTCTTGTCTCGTCGTAGATTGATTCCCTTTTTGAAGGATAATGAAACCTTCCACAGTGCTGTTTGTATTGATCCTGTGTGGTTTGATGTTAAACAGAAAACAAAATGTGAATGCTGATAATATGATGCGTTGTCTGGTACTGTCTCTAATTAGCAAAAATCCAAATGAATGTATTGATTTTTTTCCCCCCCTGTAAAACATATTTTTCTGTTTTCATGGTCTGTAAGACAAAACTGTGGATGATATAAACATGTATATTGGAAATAAAATCCCTGAAGACAAAGGCAGCGTTGATGTTTTAACAACCGAGGAGCAGGTTATGGAGAGGATAGAGAACACAGGGAGTTAGGGAGGTAAAGAAAAACAAGACGTTTCGGCTATTCATAAAACGGCTCCTGTGCATTTTGAGAGAAAAGAGATTTAATAAGTAAAAGAGATCGAGTGTGTCCTTTTTGAAATACATTTCTGTTACAGATCACACACTGTTATTCAGAGAGATTTCTTCTTGAGGCTTGTTTTGTGAGGCCTTCGCGAGCACTCACCTCCACCGGTGGAGAATTTGATCAAAGAAGTAGCTCTCCAGAGAAAATCCTGTTTGTCTGCTGGTTGTAAATCAATATTAATAGTCTATATTCTCATCTCATAGACAAATAAGACTTGGAGCTTTAAGTGCTCTGTGGTCTCGAAGTCCTGATTCATCCATGTTCATCATTTTGTTGTCTGGCCAAAAACTGCTTCAAACACAGTTGACTTAAAAATCAGAAAACATCACAGTCTGAGTATGATGTCACAGTGAAGTTGACCTTTGACCATTTTTATGTAAAGTATCGAAAGTGTATTTAAATCATCATAATTAGCATAAGATGTTGTTTTGGGAGGTTGCACTGTTTATCCCAGAGTCGTTGAGATGTTTTGCATTCACAAAAACACGAGGTCACCATGACCTTTGACCCTTGACCACGAAAACCGCATGATTCATGCTCATGTTTGTGCATAAATCTGAAAAGAGTCCCTTGACTCCGTTTTTAAATATCACATTCAAGAGGTTGATTTGTGAGGTCACTGTGATCTTTGACCTTTAACCTTTGGCCTTCAGCAGCCAAAAATGAAACTTCATCAAGTTAAACTTCTGAATATTGAAGAGAAGTTACTGAAAACTTGCATGATGAAAAACTATCTCAGACCCGATGCTTTCGAAATGAAGATGAAATTCTGTAAACTGGGTACAAGAGTGGTTTCTGCAGATCGATCAACAAACTCTGCTGATCAGTGTAAAACAGCTCGTTCTGCAGCGCAGCGTTCACTGTCACAGAGAAAAAAAGCAGGAGCTCAACTCAAGGACACATCGATATACAAATACAAAATAAAAACTAAAACTAATTTGTTCCACAACAACCTCTGCACAGCAACCCTCCGTTAACTTACAAAAGTCTCCTCGTTATCTAACTTATTATATGAAAACGAACCGGTGTCGTGTCCTGAACCCCTTCGCCTGTTCATCAAGTTACAGAATAAACATTAACTGGGGGACAAGTGCAGTGTTAGTGTCACTTTCCAGGCTCCATAGCTAATTAGCTGTTCAGCTGCAGCACATTAAACAGCAAATAAACATATTCTCAAAGATGTTTAGATGCTTGTGTGGTCTTTAAATTGGATTTATTCTGCCTCCAAAATGCATGTGAAACGACGGAGGAACACAACGTTGAATAGGAGCCGTTTTCTGTAACTTCCCAAAACCAATCATTCGACTCAACAGCCTGAGCTTATAGAGCAAGTTCACCTGTAGTCTCTAGCTTTGTCAGAATATCACACCTGTCGGCCTGTTTCTACATCACACGGTCATACCGTCTCTGAGCAGCGATCGATATCTTTAATGACGGCCGCTAACAGCTCATCAGACCTCTCTCTGGAAGCTTCAGAAAGTTCAAAAACCCAGAGTTACTAAGAGACGTCCGAACCTGCCGGCGGGAGCGGCTGAACTTTAGCCCTCTCTCTGCCCCCTCTGGCTCAGGATGAATCCCGTACTGTACGGTTAGCACTGAAAGATTCATCAGGAGCTTCACGGCATCATCTCACCCTGCTGTAGCCTCCCAGCGCGGTCGAGTATGAGTGCATGTTCATGTGGCATTACAAGAGCAAGGATCTTAGGAAAAGGCAGATCTGCACTCGCAGATCTGTTTGATATGCAATGAAGAGACCTATTACCCCCGTACAGTATATATCTCAGATCATTAGTCATCACTTTCGTCTGTTTCGTATTCATTCAGCTCTGTGGAAGTGAAGCAGCCTGGAGACCGTGGGAAGACTGTTAGTGCCGAGGGAGGGAGGGAGGGAGGGAGGAGGGATCTGCTCTCTTTTTTATTTCATTCTCTTCATATATTTTAACAAGGACGAGTGTGTGGGCACGTGGGTGTGTGTGTGTGTGTGTGCGTGCTCGAAGTGCTGGAAGAAAGATGTCGTTGTGATCGTGACTTCCAACAACTGAGATCTGAGCTTCTGTGTGTGACGCCTGAATGTCGCTGGAGATAAAAGTGAGCACAGAGTGAATACGTGTGGATTTTATTGTCTGTTTTCTTTCTTTAGTTCGACATTCAGTGAGTGGGTGAAGGTACAATAACACAGATCATCCTTAAAATACACTACAGGAGCAATTTCTTTAAACTCAAACACCAAAGTTTCCGTAAAGAAATTAAATAGGCCTACATCACATATAGAGTACAGCATGTCTCTATAGAGTGATGTTGCCTGCACCTTTGTTGTTATCATACACATATAAAAATAGTGTTTCTTATATGTAAATGACATATTAACACATATACAAAATCTATATACTGTATGTTTCTCTTTTGAAATTCTACATTGATACATTTACACATCACTCTACTTTTAGATAGACAAACCCAGATGAGTGTGTGCTTAAGTGTTTTGCTTAAGATCAGTTTGTTTATTTTGGAGTCAGACATCCACTCCACAGCGTGCACAACTTAATTGCCATTACCAGTAGGTGCTAGTAAACTGACCTTTTGAGTGATTGGATGATTATTTTGTGACACGCACGTTCTTCCAAAGGTTCAAGACGCTGATGATGATGTCAGAGATGAGTTCAAAAGCTGCATCGGCTGCATTAGTAAGTTTCAGCTCTGCAAATTGATTTTTTTTTTCTCCTGCACGGACACGAATGGAAACAAAAGGCTGCGTTACGTAGAATCAATTTGCAGCGATGTAAACTGTATGTGGCTTATACTTAATGGGCTAAAAGCAACCAAACTAGTTCTTTTGAAGTTTAATTAGGATTACATTTAGATTATGGTAGGGATTAGGGTTTGACACTGAGAAGGGAGGGTGAAGATTAGGGTTAGTCGCCGAGGGGATTCGTGTAATCAATGATTGTCCCAACTAGTATAATAAGACACGCAGGTATAAATATACAACAGTGAATATTGATCGTGATCGTCAGGAGTCAGAGTCCTGCTGGTTTTCCCTCCGGTGATCTAATCAGGGATTATTTCACACCTGGGATGTCAGGTGAGACTGAGGGCCAAAGTGAACAGAATGGATCTTTATTACGTGGATCTTTATATGCACAAGTACAACAAGGTTAGGTTGTAGGGGAGAAAAAAAAGGGACAATAACAAATAGGTTTAGGAATGAGCAATAAATAAGGTAAAACGGCCGCAAGATAAAAAGGCAATAAGATAAAGTGGCAATAAATTAGCAGTAAAGTGATGAACAATATTAGCAGTGTCCGGTAGTAAACAGGGCGGATACAGATACAGACGGTCGGCAGATGTGTGTGTTGTTCCGTGTTAACTGATGCTAAAACCTTCTGACAGCATCTCGCAGCCCGATCTGTTGTTGTTGCTGTTATTGTCGTCATCATAGTACATGCTCACTGGTATGACTCGAAATGGATAAGATAGATTTGTTTTTAAACATAAAACTTTAATAAAATAGAAATCAAACTGGTGAAACATTTTCATTATGTTCACAAAACTATCTGACATCTGGAGCTGAGACAACATCTGGACTATTTGTGCTTTGAAGTTTGGAGAAGAAAGCAAATTTTGCCACTTCTAATTAATTTAAGTGACACGCGTGGGGATTAAGTGTTTTTATGTTGAAGTTAAGATACCATGCACTCATTATTAAGACTAATTAATGGCATCTTATTATTTTTTTTATTTTTTAATGTGCAACAGGCTTTTTTTGTGGAGATGTGCATAGAAATAGGTTACTGTTCGATCTATGTCACATCTTCTCTGGGGGACACGAGCAACAACAACAAAAAAACATAATTAAAAACAGTTACTATATGTGTAGTCTTTTCGCAGTGGTGTGTGTGTACGTACACTTAGTACCCGTGAGTGTTTGTCCCAGATAGCCTCCGCCATGTTGACTGCCTCTCCTCCGAGGTCCATGCATCTTTCTGACAGCAGGACTGTGTCTGTGTGTCAGAGAGACGTCCTGCCTCCCTGCCTCAGCTCCCACAGGGCAATGAAGCTTTAGGAGCCTGGGTAACTGAATCTGCTTCACTCTGCAAAACACACACACACACACATACACACAATTGCCAGGCTTACAGGGCAATGATGTAACTGGCTTTTCCTAAATTTTAACTCTATAAAAGAGATAAGGTTTCCAGTTCAGACTGGAGTCATTGCAGGCTGCTCCTCCCAAATGTCCCAAATTCTGCCAAATAATGAAGAACAGTTTTGTCCTCATGAAACAGATCCTTTTTGGGGACTCAGCAGCATATTTAAGAAATATATTATGTGTGTTTCAGTACTAAATGTTTGATGTTCAAAGGGCAAACTTTTTACATTTAATCAGCCACCAAACGAGGACTAAGTCTGAGGAGCCACTAAGAGATTCAAGGGAGTCCTCAGCAAATTTGTATCAATAGACTATGAGGAAAAATGTTATTAGGCCTAATAAAAAAATGCAATTATATTGAAATGTATTTCATATCATGTTAAAATCTTATTGGCCAAGTTCATCTTTGTATTGCCTCCTGTTAAAACATCATTCATATCAAGATGTTCTGAAATAGTCTGCTTGCTAACATCTAAAATGGACACACTATGGAAAAGACATGTAATTAGATAGAAATAAGAGAAGTTGTCAAGATGCTACAGCGAGATGTTATTGGAAAGTGAAGGGATGGACTTTAGGTATGCTAACTTCAGTGGAAGGATTGTACTTAAGTTAGAATGCTACCCAGTTATTGGCAAGTAAAGTAAATGATAAAATATTTTAATTACTAATTTTCTCTTGATCAAAAACCAGTGCAAATGTCAATGTCAAAACTCACAAATAGCTAATTTTAAAGCTCAACTTAACAGATTTTGTATTAATCACCATGTAGCAGCACATTATGTAATGAAGCCGCATTATGTAATAATTTAATAATTTTCACCTCATGATGTAATAATGCCACATTCTGTAAAATTCTTGAAAGCATTATGTAGCCTGATAAACTTTGATGCATTTTGTAATAACATGTTACATAATGCACCAAATTATTACATTTTCTTCATTAAAAAAAGTGCAACACCCGCATTTTGTAATATTTCGGTGAAATTATCAATCAATCAATCAATCAGACTTTATTTATAGAGCACTTTTCATACAAAAGATATGTAGCACAAAGTGCTTTACACGATAAAAGCAGACAAAACAAAGCAGAGATAAAAACCCAAAGTAACGCAGATACACTCGCGCACACACACACACACACACACACACACACACACACACACACACACACACACACACACACACACACACACACACACACACTTTATAAAGCTTTAAAAGAAGGCAACTGAAGCGCTATCTTACTCTACAATTTGCCGTGAGGAAACACTAGGGACTGGATAAAACAAAATAATTAAATGAAATGATAAAAAATAACTAAAATTATACCGTAAATATGCTAAGACTAAAAAGATTAAAAGTAAAAATGAATACAGAATAAAATAAAATAAAATAATAAAAAAAAAAAAAAAAAAAAAAAAAAAAAAAACATTTAATAAACAGTAAAAATCGATAAATGCAATAAAATGATAGGAAGACTAATAAAATAGTAAAACCTATAAGTAAAATCTAATCAAAAGCCAAGCTAAAAAGATGTGTTTTAACTTTGCTCTTAAAAATGTCCACATTTGCAGCTGCTCTCAGGTCTTCAGGAAGGCTGTTCCACAGTCGTGGGCCGTAATGACAAAACGCTGCTTCACCATGAGTTTTGGTTCTGACTTTAGGTATTAATAAAAGGCCTCTATCTGAAGACCTGAGAGTTCTGGATGGCTTATAAGTTAAAAGCAAATCTGACAGATAGGAAGGACTAAGACCATTAAGAGCTTTAAAAACCAGTAAAAGAATCTTAAAATCGATCCTGAAGCACACAGGTAACCAATGCAGGGACTTTAAAATCGGTGTAATGTGAGCTCTCTTTCTGGTCTTCGTTAGCAGTCGTGCAGCTGAGTTTTGGAGTAGTTGTAACGGTTCAATATTCTTTTTAGGAAGACCGGAAAGAAGAGCATTGCAATAATCAATCCTACAGGTAATAAAAGCATGGATTAGTGTCTCTGTGTTGGCTCGGGAGAGAAATGGACGCACTTTAGCAATATTTTTAAGATGGTAAAAACCGTTCTTAGTGGTTTGTCTGATGTGGCGTTCAAAGGTTAAGTTTGAGTCGAAGACCACACCTAGGTTCTTAACATTCTCTGATGGGTTAAGAGACAGTGCTTCCAGTTTAAAATTCAGTTTTTCTCTCAGTGCTTCAGGACCGATAACCAGTACCTCCGTTTTGTCCTGGTTGAGCTGTAAAAAATTTTCTGCCATCCATGACTTAATGTCTAAAATGCACTTAAAAAGGGCATCAATTGGCCCTGTATCATCAGGAGACACGGCAATGTAAAGCTGCGTATCATCCGCATAACTGTGGAAATCAATGCCGTGTCTCCTGATGACATCGCCAAGTGGCAGCATGTAAAGGTTAAAAAGGAGCGGACCCAAAATTGATCCTTGGGGGACACCGCAATTCAATTTATAGCTCCTAGATGAATATTCATCTACATCTTATCATCTTACATGAAATTATGTAACAACTCAACAAAGTTTATTACAAATTGCGCTCATCAGTATTTTCATGATACTTTAGCTACTATTCCCAACAACAACCTCCAAGCTAACAATGTTGAAAATCGCTATTTTTAATGAAGAGCTGAAGGTAATATCTTTGCTGTTTCTGAGGTGTTTCCTTTATGGGGGATCAGTCACTTTAATGACATCATTTTGGCTCTGTGGCTGCATCCTGGGCTCAGCAACACCCAAAACCAACTGCGATTAGACAAACCAGAGCAAATCTTCTCTTATAGTACATCTATCCTCAGTTTTTCAAGTGTGAACATAGGCAGACTCTGCACTCATGTCTATTCCGATCCATTAAAAAAAGGAATTGCCTCCAATTAAACACAGATTGGCCATCTGAGCATCATCTGTCCATCAAACTGATGAAAGCAGCACATAAATCAGCAGCCAGTTCAGTCTTTACTATAGTTTTCCAGAATCATCTGTCATTCACAGCAAAAATTCAAGCCTCAGCCACCAGTTCACACCACAACCCCTTCCTCCTTCCAGTGCAAACATCAACTGTTAAAAGTTGGGGATAATTTAACAAAAATACAAGAACATGAACTGTACATTCGTTTTTGGCTTTTTTTTTCCACAAATGTTGATTTCTGTTGTGCAAATGAAGTAATCTGTTCCCTGGTCTCAGAGGTTTTACACACACAAAGCCACATTGTTCTCCCGTTATTTTGACAGTCAACGTGGGCGGAAGAAAAAGGTTCCTCATATTGGATCTGACTGACACGTTTGATCAAAGAGCATCACCACTTTTCTTTTATTCTTTATCATCCGGCGTTGAGCTTCCTGGTTTTTCTTGTCTGAATACATTTTGAAAACATGAATCTTGATTGCCTTTCTTTGCGACTATTGTTCCCAAATAGATCAGACGCGTAAT
The DNA here is from genome assembly GCF_905171665.1 of Trachurus trachurus. Lineage (NCBI taxonomy): Eukaryota > Metazoa > Chordata > Actinopteri > Carangiformes > Carangidae > Trachurus > Trachurus trachurus. Next base: position 6,808,404 of record NC_139906.1, read on the forward strand.
GCTTTTGTTTCTGCATTTTCCCTCCCAGTCATTTGTGTCCCCACTACAATGCCTTGACGCCCCTTAGAGGAGATCCCACAGTTTTGAAATGGTAATAGAGATTTTTGAATATGACTGTAGAGTCTACACCAAGGAGCCAAACCATTACGAAGGTGTCCTGTGGCGTCGGGCTCTGGGACATTAGTGGTGGATCCTTTAAGTCCATGTAAGCTGTGAGGAGGAGCTGCTGCAGATCAGACATGTTGTTTCAGCACTTCTGACAGACGCCTGATTAGACTGAGCTCTGAGGACTTTGGAGTCTCGAACACTTTGACATGTTTCCTAAAACTTTTGCCGAACAATGTATGGTAATGCTGAAACAGGCCACTGCTGTTGGAGAAAACCATCACCATGAAAGAGTATACATGGTGTTTTAATAAGGTGCCACTAGACAAATTAAACATCTGGACCCAGAGCATAAAACTCCTACCAACCTCAAATACTGTAGTTCCTCCAATGGCCACTAGAGTGAGTCAAGGCCAATCTGAACTTCAAAACTGCTCCAGAAACCTACATCACAGAGGTTGCGTCCATCTTTACTTACAGTCTATGGTTATGATACATTCCTCTATAATCCCCATTAACTGTAGTGTCAGTAGGTATCAGCTGACCGGGGTCATCCAATCATGAGTTTGATCAGTTTGGACATGGGGGTAGAATCACTCCTGAACGTTTCATCCAGCACTTTAAATGGATACTTCAACATTTGGGCAAATTCACCATTACCATAATCCCTAGTCTTGGCAGTAGGTTAATTACCTTTAATTATTGGTGCATGTTGTTTTTAGAACCGCAGGGCAGAGATGTGAGCTGCACAATGGAGGTGAATGGTACAGGTCCCCTGTCCCTCATCAAACTCATCAAATACACAATCCAACAACTCCAAAACGCTCTGGTGGACAAGTTGTGACCTGCACATTCACCACGCTATGAAATAATCATGTAACATTTACGAGACGGAGTTGTTTCAGAGGCAAATGCAGCCGGAACTACATTCAAGACACAGCTGCTGGGTATTATACATGATTATGATTAAAGGTAGTTGAACCTACAGCTATGACTATTATATAATTTAATAATAGAATTTGCCAAAATGTTGAACTACCCCTTTAACAATAAGAACCATACACCATGCATTTCATACCACACTGTTTGTAAATAGCTCCATGAGATAAATAATGTTACAGTCAGTTGACTTGTGCCAGTGCTGTATACGACCCAGCAGAGGTCATCAGTAGTCAGTGGTGTCTCCCACTAATGCTCCTTGATTGTCATTGACCTACTTCCACTGTAATGAGAGTAGAATAGACAGTCTCTCCCCAGTCAGATCACTGGTGTTTATTTCTTGATCTGACAATGATGTCAAAGCTTTAGTACGAGAGGCTCAATACCTGGAAGCTGCAGACCAACAGTCCATCTACTGGACTGTAAACACAAAACAATGTATTACCATTTAAATGCCACAAACTTTGTATGCCATCTCCTATTTATCATATTTGAGAAAGTTTTCAGAAACTTCAGGGACAAAAACTATTGCACAAAAAAGAAAATGCATGATTTTTGCTTCGTCTTCTTTTTTTTTAAAGTCTGAACCTGCTCACAGAGTTTCTAGTTTCAAGGTGAGACGGTGACTGCGTGTCAGAGGAGCAAATGTGAGCTTCACATACAAAAACGTCTCTGCAGCCCTCAACTATCTGCATGACAGGCGCTCACTTATATTCTATCATTTGGCTCTTCAGAGTGGAAACAGTGGCCTAAATAAATAGTGGAGATGTGTGAAACGGGTAATTTTCTACCCATCATCGAGACACTGCCCGACTAATCTACAATAAAGAATAAAAAAAATGGCCTCATTTACTCTGAGTGGAGCTGCAGGACGTGAACCAGATACCACAGAGATAATGTCACTGAAACACAGTGGGTTGTATTGTATGTATAGTATTTAACTTTTTGTTGTTTTGTGGTTGATATCCACATCATGAAGGTTTTTGCATTTGATTAATTTAAAGGGAAGTGTTTTTCCAGAAATGTTGAACTATTCCTTTAACATTATGGGCCCTAGTTTCTTGGCGCAGCGCAGGTAGCGCAAGGTAGCGCAGCCGGTCTAATGCAAGTTTCGACCAGCGCAGCCTAGCGCAAAGTCAGATTGGAAGATTGGCAGATCGCGCTGCGCTGAGATGAGGCCGCGCAGCAGGGGGAGGCGTCACAGATTCAGCTTGGTGCAGTGGAAGTTTTGTGCGAAAATGTCCCGCCGAGGTTGCGCTGAAAGCTCGCCACCTCCAACCAGGTCTAGTCTCAGCGCAGCGCGGAGCGCAGCAGGTGCAGTGGAAGTCTGGCTGACTGACCTGCAGTGCACACACGTCACCAAGACCTCACAGGCAGATTTACACAGTTCCAGACACATTTCAATGCAATAAATATCCACAATAACCACTATTTAATGCAACTAACGGAATCAACACGTGGATTTATATCTATATAGATTGTCCCGTCACATCTGACGTCAGATCAAAGCAGAGATCAAAGGCTGTCGGCACGTAATGGAAACTCCACCTGAATTAACACAGCAGGGACGAACTGGCACTGAAAAGCAGCTGTGGATGTCCCAAGCAGGACTGAGGGTGGATGACTGCATGTCGCTGCCGTGTTGAGATACGCACTGTAACCTTGTGATGATCGCTTTATTTATTTATTTACCGCATCACGCAGCCGTATTGAAAAACAAAACACAAATCATCATCTCTCTTAGTCCACCACAACAGCCTCGCTATCAGATAGTCAGTATATAGCCTATACTCAGCATCTCTATCACAGAAAAAAAAAGAGACGGACAGAGAGAGAGAGAGAGAGAGAGAGAGAGAGAGAGAGAGAGAGGAGGACAGAGAGAGAGAGAGAGAGCGCGTCCTTTACGCTGATTTCATCCCGCATGTTTGTTTATGTTGTGATTAGTGTACACCTCTCATCTGTCTTACACAGGGAATAATAAATTGAAATGAATAAATGTGAGTTTCTTCATTAGTTTATTAGTTGTTGTTTCTTAGGCTACACTGAGCACCGGTTCTCAGTGTATCAGATCAAACCTGGTTAAGGATGTTAGTAAACTCATTATTCGGCCACTCTGAGCTCGGACCTCCGGGGAAACAGCTGTTTCCTCCGGGGAGAGGTTCGGCCTCTGGCGTCGCTGTCTCCTCCGTCCATGTCAAAGTATAAAATGACAAACTTGCAGCGCGCATCGCCCGCCGCGCAGTTAAAGGTGAGGAGAGGAGCTCCTTTGATTGGTGAAGATCCGAATCGGCTGTGTTAATCCCACTTCTCCTCCTCCTGTCTCCCTCCCGCCCTCTCTCCTCCCCCTTTGCCGTTTGCGCCGGTGGGAGGGACGAGGGGCGGGCTTGCGCTGGTCTAAGTCGGACTGCGCTGTCCAGCAAACTTGCGAAATGGACCTGGACACGCCTAGTTGGCGTGGCGAAGCTGCGCTGAACTTAGACTTCACCTGGTCTAAGAAACTAGGGCCCCATATGTACATAATGTATAACAGACAGGACATCGGAACAAATTTTCACTTGTCTGGCCAATATAAGTTTGCAAGTTTATGTCAAAATACTGTTTGATATTATTTACACAAGGACGACTTTTACAGAACAAAAAAAAGAAAAGAATGATTGAAATCTATTTATACAATCTTTAGAAAGAATGCAGAGCCAATGTATAACCCTATAGAAATGTTTTTTTATTACACTTGCATGTGAATTCAGTGAATATCATGAACACACTGATCACAACAAGAAGTTATATAAATTATATAAATATTTTTACATATACAGATTTTATATGATAATGGGATATTTTATATCTCTGTAGTAGCTATAGAATTATACAGAGGCCGTTTACATTTCTACCCAAGATGCATTGCTGCAAGTTCTAGCAATACTGCACATTTTACACATATTTTGATTTTGTCTTGCTACTGAAACCATTCGACTATTGATTGCAGATTAATTGTATATTTACATTGAATCAGAGCCAGTGGCGGCCTTAGACATCTGGGGGCCCGTTTCAATATTTCATATGAGGCCCTACCCTGTTAAACATAAAATTATTTGCCAGCTCTGTTCCCATGTGTCGCTGATGCTTTAAACCCTGAAAGGACGCAGTAAACGCACTATCCATGCATCCCAGGTACGCACAACACATTTAAGTGTTAAAATCACTATCAGGGCAAGAAACCAGAAGAAAAAAAGACATGAACAGGAATTTTAACACAATCAAAAACTACAGGCTTAAACAATATTCTGAATTTAAATTGGCAACAAAAGTAATGAGAGCAAAGTGCTCCGCGTTATTTCAGCACCACGACCACGGACAAGGAAAGGACGAGACATGCGGACAGACAGACGTCTACAGGTGCTGCGGTGCTGGAGCAGCAGACAGACAGCTGTCTCCTCCATTATTAAAATCTGTAAATAAGCTGCGAATAATATCACATTTTAGTTGTGCTCTTGCTGTGTTTAATTTCTCTGTTAAGTTAGGACCTACTCATAGATCGCGTGTTTGGAGGCATTTTAACCCGAGGAAAAAAAGAAAAGAGGAGGAAAGTGATTGACAGACGTCAATCATCAGGTTACGCAACTGGGCGCACGTCAGGAGGAAAGCAGGAAAAACAAAAGGACATTAGAAAAGGAATAATATTGGGAGAAGGAAAACGAGGGTCTATTGATAGTTTGCGGGCCGTTTTCAAAGGTAAGCCTACATTGTTATTGATATTTCCTGCCGGATTATTAATCAGGAGCGATTACCGTCGCGGTGTGGCATGATACGCGCATCATGGTTGTAGAGCGGATCAGGGGTCGAGTGACCGCACGGTGGACAGAGCTGTTTGTGTGTGTGGTGGATGTAGGCCTGTGTGTGTGTATGATAAGGTGAAACCTATGAATTATTGTGCTGTCTTTTACTTGGTGGTTGGCAGCTGGGGGCCCCCCTGGTGGCTGGGGCCCGTTTCAATTGAAACGGTTGAAACATAGGTAAGGCCGCCTATGATCAGAGCATACATGTACAGTATCTGTGAGTTTCTGTTATTCAGAACCTGCCATTCGAACCAGACTGATATCTTTGTGGCATTTTTGTTTGTGCCTCCCGTTTTTTTGTCTCGTCCTCCCCCCTGTGTCCGGCCCTCAGTGGCGTCCCAGCAGGAAAAGGAGCGCTTTTCATTTCATGAGCAGCAATTGTATCTGTCTCATCCTTTAAATTGTTTCCTGTCCTACTTCCTCCTCATGTCCTCTCTGTATATGAAATGTCCTTTTCTCTCTCTCTCTCACTCTCTTCCTTATTTTTTTCCTTGTATCTCAACTTGCTGTTAAAAGTTTCTGTGTTGCTGCCCTCGCACAGTGGGGAGGAAGGAGGGGGAGGGTCAGCGCTGGAGAAGTCCCAGTGGGAGGACGAAAACTTTCAGATCTCGGGACCATAATATCATGTTTTTTAAAAAAAAAACATAATAGCCGTGCAGCACAGGCGGATGTTTTCCCATTAGGACACTGCGGCCTCAGCGATGCTGGATCCTGACAGTGTGAGATGTCGGCGTGTTGCGATGTTGAGACAAACTCCACGGCTGGAAACTCGGTATCAGGCATGACCGCCAGTCAGAGCTCCACTACAGCCATATCTGACACAGTATTATCTCTATGAACCAAAAATCATTAGTGTTCACTGAACTGTGGGGGGAAAAGAAGAAGAGGAAGAAAAAAAAAACAACAACTCTGAGCCGGTGTTTAGAAGTTCACCTCATCAGAGTTAATTTAGCTGCCCCCAGAGGCATATCAGCTATTTCAGGGAACAAACAACTGTCTAATCAGCACTTGTCAACACCAAATAATCAGTCGCTCAAGAATCCAAACTTATCACCAGAGGATTCGCTTGTGTAGTTGTTGACTCGACGCAGGACCACAGGAGCCAAAACTTCTGTATCTGCAAACAGACTTTCTTCAAAACAAGTAATTACACACTGATGCAGCTGAAAGTAAATGTATTTAACCGTGCTGCTAGGAAACATCACAGGGGCACACACACACACTCTCAATATGTCGTAATGGAGATTTGTTTAGTCTGTAATTACCCTTTTTTTCTTTATCTCAAATTACCGTGAGTGTTTTGTTCTTCACGTTTTCAAAAGGTTTTTTTTTTTCTGAATTCGTGCCTGAGGTCTTAGACGAGGACAAGTCCCCATGAAAGTAGATGTCTGAGTGGATAACGTACAGTGAAGTGAGAGAAGAAAAGAAAAAAAAAACCCTGAAAGCACTGGGTTGATTTTAGATATTCATGTGTGCAGATTAATGCACGAGGCTTCACGGTTTTAGGGGAGAGAAGAAGAAAAAACTCTCGCTATTAATACACCTAGTGTAGTGTTTTAATTCTCATTTGATTTCTCTGACTTCAGCTTATTTTATCTCAGTTCAACCTGAGGTTTGGGTGTCACTGTCCAACTTCACCAGTAGGGGGGGCACAGGTCAGAAATATAATAAAATAGATAAAGACACAGATAATGAAAAAGATAAAGATTAGTAGTTAAGATATGACAGATAATATCTCTTTACTACATAAATGAGGAATAAATATGAGAAATATGTTAAGAAATATTAGTTTTAAGATGCACCGCACTGTCTTACTTGTATGAATGAATAAACAAAATTATGACTATTGGATGTAACATATCACAAGTCAAAATAACAACACCACAGAAGACAATATAATGAGGGACGCCCCGGTGTTTAGTGGTCTCAACTGAAAACCACATAATCACACGTCTTTAGTTTCATATCATCCCCAGTGTGCTGCTTGTAATTTGTACAAATCAAATTAAGTCTAAATGATGAAAAAAGACTTATTAAACTGATGAATTAGTTGTGACAACTCTTTTCAGTTCTCAAATATAATCAAATATACTTAGCAATTCCATTAGTAATCTACAGCAATAAGTACATGCAATATTTACATAATATATTAAAGTGCATTCAGTCAGATACAAATAGGATAATTACTCAACATTGTTTCAGATTGAATAAAAAACAGTTTAATATATTCAGGTGCAACTGAGGAATTTAGAGGTTCACATGATTTCCACAATTACTAAGTCCACAACATCCTCTTTTGTCACTGTGTTGCTGTATTCGTTTTGGGGTTTTTTTTATCCATGATGTCATCTCTTAATTCCAACAAGTCAAGTTTTGCATTTAACAATTTTATTGAGATAAATCTTTAAAAACATTAAACCACTATCAGTGCAATGTTCTCACAGGGTCGAAGGTGAATGATGTTGTTTTTTAACCTGTAAGCTGGAGCTCATTCGATTATGTATAACAATTTATAATATTTGATAAGATTATTCTCTTAAATATTGATCTGTGTAATTACCACTAATTCAGGCTGTGTCATGAATAATATGACGGTGAAGTACAGGTGCCTCTGAAAGTGAAGTGTACTTGTTAAGTTAAGTATGGGCTACTTGAAGGTATTTCTATGATTATTACCAACATAACATCTGAATCGTTTCTTTAATTCTCCCCCTTTGCATCAATAAATTATATCTACTCTATATTTACAAACTATTAACCTTGTGGATTCAACTACCGTTGCTCTAAATCTCACAAATATATTAATCCGCTTTTCTTTTTTTAAATTCACATCAGCTCTGCCGGAGAGTCTTTTAAAGGCTTCAACTTTCTGTGTTTCAGATGTGCAATTATCATCATTTCTCTGAAACCAAAATGACAATACATCATGTCATTATAGTGTGACAATACTCACACAAGTCGCCTGATAGATAATTAGCCACATGCATCGTGCACAGTTTATTTATGTTAAATACGAGGTACGTCAGAGAGAGCAATTACTCCAATTACTCTGTCTACCAGCAGTCTTTTGTAATATTCAATACCATCACCCTCATTGTCTCCACATCCTCTTTACCTTGTTTCCTCCCTGTGTTGCGTTTTTCTTTCCTCTTTTGAAAACTCTGAGCCTCCAGAAAAGCAAACTGAAAAAGAACAAAGTCTTTGTTCTTTCACTATCATTCCTCATTTATTCTGACACAATTATTCTTTTGTCGCGCTCGTCCTTGATCTCTTGTTTTCTCCTCCAGGCGTCTTATCGCCTCCTTTCACCTCATACACCCCTTAATTACAAACAACCCCCAATTTAGTTCAACCAAATGAAACCGTAATCATTGCAGATACATTTCTCTTCAAGGACAAAAAGGTTGAGTATTGTTTAATATCAGTTAAATGCACCACCTTACAGTGTCTTTACAGTGGATTACCGAATCAATTTTTCTTTCTTCAGTCTTGTTTTGTGTTTGGGGAGTAATCACTTCATCCAAAATAATCAAAACTCATTGAAGTTCTCAGCGGGAGATGTGATTCAAAATCTTTCCAAGCCCCAGAAATAGACCTGTCACCACATGAAAGCGTCTGCCCTGGAAGATAGTTTCACAGGCTCACAGAGGAGGTTTTTCAAGGTAACACTGCAATGTATATATGTGGCGGAAAACACAGTTCTTTGCATTTCTAATAACTTATTATATGAAATAAAATTATAATATAAAACAGCTGCGGGGGCTCCTCTGGGGTTTGGTGTTTGAGTGCTGAAAAGTATTGATTGATTGAGGCTCATCTTTACAATTTAAACATTGACAGTCTGAACCTTGACAGCACTGTTACCTCTCATTATCAGTGGCAGATAGAAAGAAATGATTTTTCAGCCTTGGTGGCTCTAAACCAAGAATTCACATTTTAAAAAGTTCCACTGGAGTTATGTTTTTAATGAATATATATCCAGATATTCCTTCACCAGTTAAAGCAGAAGTAAGCGGAATGTTTGTGTTAATATAAGTCTTAAATAGTTATATCTTCCGACAGCAATCACTTACATAGAGTGTTTGGTCCGAAACACGGGTCTGTCAGTCACTCTGCTCTGCTGTAAGCCGAGGAGAAAACTTTCCTTGTATCCTACAACCTTTATCCAATGAGGAGAGAGAACAGCATAAAGGGGCGGTCCTCTCTGTGTGTGCAGCCAAGGGATGCGCGTGAATGTGGTGACGTAGGGACGAGGACCAATAGATCCATGACGAGGGCGGGGGCTGCTAACTCCATCGGCTGACAAGAAGCCAAAACGACCGGATCGCTTACTTCTGCTTTAACTCTGCTTTGGTCTCCAACAAGCTGCCACTTAGAAGGAAGTAGCAAAAACTGCAGTTCCTCATTTGGCCACTTGAGGGTAGCTGACGACGACGACTGTGCGAGGTGTGGATATCTATCGAAATCACATGTTCAAATTACATTCTGCTTAATTTAAGGCGTGGCTGCTTTAATAGACAGGTGCATGCTGGTTTGTAGCAAGCGTGCACCACACACTTTCTACATTTTAGGATTAGCTGCAAGTTCGGAGCAGAGCTGTAGTTCCTCAAATGGCCACTAGAGACTGGCTAACGTTAACTGTACGACGACAACTCACCTGTTTACGTTTTATTAAGGCTTGAATTTGTGATTGGGTGCATGTTTGTCCATGTTTGTATTATAGCAAGGATGAGTGATGCTGTGCAATAGAATAAAGTGGGTTTCAAACTAGAAAACACCAAATTATGAAATGAGTCCTGCTGAGTGAGAAGATGCTAAAATGCTCTACAAAGCTACAAGAGGCTAATAACTCTGCAGGGTTACTGACCTGTTTCATGTGCATATGATAATTAGATATAATCTAATATGAAATATCAATTATAGAAACTTAAAGAAGATCGGTCAAGCAAGATGGAGCCTTTTTCTTGTTGTGTTCAGGATGGATGTCGGCGGGAGGAGGCATCACACATAGTATGTGACTGAAGAGTTAACTGCTGCAAAAGAAGAAGAGCCACACGGCCGGAGGGGAAGTGTCACCTTTAAAACTCTGTGGGTGCAGCGAGTTTCCATTTTGTAGAAAAAACAACAAACACTGAGCTGCCTCCACATTTTCAGATGAACCATGAAAACATAACCGATGGGAGAAAAAAAAAGTGCCATGGTAACAATGATGTCCTCAGTTAGGTAGGTGGAAGCATTTGTTTCTTATTGATGGTGACAAGATGACTATTATTAGAATTCATATAATACATTATAAGCATCACATTTTTATTGCATCACGATTTTTCTCTGCACTCGTCTGCTCAGAAACACAATAAACTATGCGTCACTTCCCTCCTTTGGCCACTAGGTGGAGGTGTTTTTGATTTTTTTTTTCTTTTTTACTGCAGCTTCCCTCTGTTGTTTGAACATGTCCTCCCTGCTCCTCCCTGCTGTCTCTTTTACAATGAAGTGCATCCCCTGCTGATGTTGTACAAAAAAAAAAAAGGAAAAAACTGTTTCCCTTTTGAAATGACACTCGGTCGTATCTGAAGGCAGCACAGTGTCCTTTTCCATTACAAAGCCGGACAATAAGGAGCTGGTCCTGTGAGGACAGGTCTCTGGAGTGGACACGCTGCCTTCCTGTAGAGCTGACAGATGATTTCACTTCAACATTCCCACCGTGTCGCTGCCACTGACTTTGATGCCTCTGTTTACATCCATGCAAGAGAAGAGAGAATCAAAAAAACTGACTGAACGTAAACATTTAATAGTTCTAGACACAAAATAGCACAACAGCAGGAGTTTCTGCTTTTGTTATCATGCATCTCATAGATTTCTTCCCTGACATATAAAAATGACATTTAATCTGACATTCAATCACTAACCCTGTAGCCTCGACCTAACATGAGCTAAATTCAAACATGAACCAACAATCCTTCTTCCTATAAATGGCTACTGACCTAAAACAACTCCAACTCCTACATGTTCCTCCTTGTGCAGGTGTCACACCCCTGAAAACCTACACACTACAGTGGATGCTTCTCAGCACTCACACACCAGCCACATTGAGTGTATTTATTCTATCTAATCAACATTTGACTTCAGCTAACAGAGAAACAGAGAGGAGAGGAAAAACAGGACGATCATGCTGAGACACCAAATGCAGAGGGAGAAGGTTTAAAAAAAAAAAAAAAAAAAAATCTGTGAGAATCTCTGCAGAGACATAATGTAGATGTAGTGCATTACTGACACCTAGTGGTGAAGGGTCTGAACTGCAACAACAGAGAGATAGCGAGAGAGGGAGAGAGAGATCCTAGCCTGAAGTGATGAATCACACAAACAGCAACATTTGGACATATTATTCTACAAATAAACACAAACAAAAGATTTCCTAAAATATTCATACACACAATATATGTGAATGTTTTCAAATATGATCAAGAGGATGAGCTAAAGAGGATTTGTTTATCCTCAGTGTGGACACAGAAAAGGCCTCTGATTGGTCCTGTTGGGGTTCAACCAAGGCAGTCGTGTCCACTTCATGTTTGCACTGAAGCCTCATTCGAAGATTAAAGAAAAATAAAAAAAACAATCACATGATGATGTGACCCTAATCCTCTTCCATACTCTCAATATCCTGCTCCCAGAGGATTTCGGTCATTTTTCGGTTTCGGAAAACTGTCCATACTGTTTTAATGATGGTATAAAAAATCAGTTCTTCTGCTGCTATAAGGACAAACACACACAGTTACAAACAAACATAGTTTTTTAATTCTTCCGACTGAACTTAAAGAGACTGTGCAGAGGTCAGGACGTCTGTTCTAGAGCGTCGTCTGTTGGAGCATCTGATGCCGACAACAGTTGTGCGTCCAGTGTTATAAAGAGACACAAGGTCCGAGGTCAGGGTAGAACAATTTCATATCCACAATCGCTTTGCTTCATTGTCTTTTAAGGGTCTTACTCTCACAAGATTTTCATCCGTCTGGCTCCACAGTCCGAGTCGAATCTTCTGACAGGGAACAAAGGTTATCGAGCTCCAAATATAAATATAAATGTAAATATAATTAGAGTTCAGGTGGATTTACCCCCCCGGGGGGGGGCATATAACCCCCAGACAGACTGTGATGGAACAAAAGGATGAATTGCAAAGAAAAGTTGTGGAAAGTGTTAAGAAGCTTAAGTTTTAATGTTGAGACAAGATTGTGGTGATTTGTGGGATTAGTGTCTGTGGCTGCTGCCTGGAGAACTGATCAAAGAGGACAACAGCCGGCTGCCCAAGGATTATTAGAAAAGTCACAGCAACTATTGTGATTATTCTGCAGCAGCCGAGGCCGAGTGAAGACGCCTCCTTTCACACAGAGGAATAAAGACAGGAAACTCCTGATCCTTTGTTAACGGCTTACTGACCTTTACAACTGCAAACTTAATAGAAACTAATAAATCGTTAAAGTAGCTAATCAATTAATTCTGTAGTTGCACTCTGATGCTGGAGGATTTTCCCCAACAATGGAGACCCACAAATTGTATTTTTGATTGGCTTGCAGTTTATTGGTAAAGTAAAAGTCATTGATTAATTGATTATGTGTCCTTTACAATGGCCGACTGATCAGAAAGTGGTGCCTAAGTGAGTTAAAGGGGGATCATCAGCTTGTTTGAGAAGTTCTAGAAATGCAATGTTATACATGATGTGTTAGACTTTGTGTTTTGAATATCTGACTTAGATTTAGATATCAAATACCAGTCACTGTGCTCAGAAAATGAGCGACAGGTGTACCAGGATCTAACTGGCAGAACATCACCTTGAAGCTCAAACACAATCCATAAATACCCTTTTTAAATTAATCCAATTGACGTGGTTAATGATAATCTATATTACACCAACCTTGTTAGATGAATTTGATCTTAATATCTTTGATGTGTGAGTTAAATGTGGAGCTAAGGGTGTATTCAACTTCCTGAATATACAGACTTTCTGAGTCCTGAATAATCCTTTCGTATGATACCGGTTTGAAACTGCTGTTAAGTCCTACATCATGAATCCTGGGAATCTTTTCCTGTAAACAGCAGAAAACCAGTGTCTATTGCCTATTACAAGTAATTTTACACCATTGTCAAACATGGAGATCAGTCACCAGACCATGTTTGTCTGACCGGACTATCAAACTCCCTCCTTACTGAACTCTCCTTTATGAATTGTGGGTAAATGATCAGTTTTCAATTGAATATTGAGAAGTTTTCTAACATGTCTAAAGGGGCAGAAAGTGATAGAAACCTTGTTGACTCAATAATATGATGTCATGTGACATCTATTCATTCATTTTTGTCTCTATTTGTTTATTCACTTTCGGAAAGTTGATTTTCTTGCCTTTATTAGCATCATTTTTGGAAGAAGTTTTGCTGTCGCTTCTTTGTTGTCTGTCATCTCATTTAATTCTTAAAAGTCCTTTATGATATATTATTTATATATGTATATCAGCCTGTGTGTGTTGGTTCCAGCTCATGTGACAGTTTCTAACCTGCTCATGAATCATTTCTTTTCCATCCTGAGCCCTCACACTGAGAATAATTGCAGTACATATGGAGTTTAGATGAGAACATCAGCTTTATCAGCACGTCCATCAGAAGAAGAAGGCTGACTCTGATTGCCGTGTTAATTCAGCCCACATGGGGCCACTTCAGAGTTTAGTTTACTTCACTTTTCTACCAGCCTGATGTTTCAGCATCAACTTTTATTCTCTCCATATGAATAAAGGCGGATCTATTTCTGCAGAAAAACACCCAATAACCCACAAAGCCCAAACAAACAGAGAAATTTAAACCTATTTATCATCAAACAAAGTATCAATTATGCTAAATACATAGTGGCAGCTGAAGTTTGGGTCAATTAGAAGCAGTCATGAGTGAAAGCAGCTCCCCTCAGATCCTATTATGTGCTACATGTGGACGCTGCTGGTTATCGATCACGGACCTATATTGTATCAACTTGTTGGGTTTCAGCTCGGGGGAAATTCCCCACTCCAGGATCAATAAAGTAATTATAATGCTCATGCGGCAATTACAGCCGATGATAACCGTGGTCACTGTGATTATCAAAGCGAGCGTGTGATGGGGTTTCCCTTGGCAGGCAGCAGGGATTAGAGGATTATCATCTCTTGCTCTCTGTCTCTCTCTCAGTGCATGGATTTGTTTTATCTACAAGGTAATCAGGGCTTTACTGCCGTCTGACAGGACTACAACTCCCACCATCACACACACACACATACACACAGCATATATAAGCTCTTACACAGCCTATACTCTGTTATTGACTCTGAGAATTAAAACGGACAAAGAGGGAAACGTGAGAGATAAAGCAGAAAAATCTGGATTTCCACAGGAAGAGTTTTGTACAAATCGTGCTCTTATCACTACAGAATGGAAAAAACAAAACAAAACAAAAACAAAACAATATGAATGAGGTTTTTGGTCCCTGACCTTCTTTGCACTTGGTATTAACAAGAGCTCTGGGCATTTGGATTTCATTCAGGCCAGTGGAGGAAGATATAAAAACCCAGGCTTATATATCGAACACATTTCAGAGATGGATAAAGATACAAAAACACCTCAGGGCAAAGTCAAAATTACATTTGGCTACAGTGAAATAAATGATATTGGTAAAAAAAAGAAAGAAAGAAAAAAAGAGCAGGAGCAGAGCTGCAACAACACTTCATGTCTATAACCAGGTTTACCACGAAACATGATGGAAGATAAGAAAGATTCATACATTAGCATTTTCTATGTAGTTTGAATTTGCAGCAGCAGAGCTACAACATGTTACATGACTGATCTCAGGTCAGATATAACTGAAGGTTTCTATGTGCTGTGCAGCAACAACACACACAAACACACACGTGTGACTCATAAATAGTGTCATGTTTGTGTCATTTAACGGCTAATGCTTCAAGGAGGCTGTTATTTTTCATGTGTGTGTGTGATAACATCTCTCCATAAACGTGTCCATAAAGCAGAATTACCAGGTGAGTGCTCTACTATTACATGTTTTACTGCCAGGAAAAAACCTACATGTGACTTGACCTTTACAGCTCAGACGTTCCCATGGAAACCAATCACAGCTGATCATTTCTCTGCTTTTTCTCCCCAGCGACATAAAAAAAATGTCAGAAACACTAAATCTAAGAGAAACGACATCAGATGAGGGGTCGTAAGAAGAAAAGAAGAAGCTGAGAGTTGTAAAGGTGACGACAGGTTCACCCTCCGTTATCTCAACATAGCCTAATTATCTTAACATTGCTTCTTCTTTTTTTTTTAAACTCGTATTTCACATGAATCATATACAGTATAATCCTGTACTGTTTCCCTGCACCTTTGCTTTTTTGAATTACAATTTGCTCAAAATCCAACTACATTCTCTTCTCTTTTATTGTAAATCTGTGCCTTTCATCATAATTTATAATAAAAAAAATTTAAAAAATTACTTTACTATGCACTATAAAATGTAATACAGCTGCCTTGCATTGCATTATACTGTGCATTGTATGTACCATTATATACACTACTCACAAAAAGGTAGGGATGTTTGGCATTTGGATTAAATTTCAGAATGCACCTAAAATGCAACCTTTAACCTTTAATCTTCTCTAAACTTTTGAATGCACATGTCCAATTGTTCAATGTTTCAGTCCTTATTAAATAAAATGCTGTTCTCTAACAAGGTGATTAACCACAAAAATCACAAGCACCGTCTGAATTAGTGGTTCAGTTGTCATTGAACCAGTAAATGTTCTGGTTCAATGACAATTTATAGTCCTCTTCTCTCTCCCTCTCCTCTCCACCATGTTCACATGATGTTGACATCATGAGACCAAGACAACACTTTGATCAAATTGATCAAATTATTGGGACATTGAGATTTTAGTTGTGCTATAGCCACCACTAATGTTAGCTTTTGTTCGAGATAAAGAAATGACCATTGCATCCTTCTACTTAAAAGTCCTGTTTTCATGATAAAATATCACTGTAGCATGAACTTTTTATAGGGATATTCTTGTCAAAAATCCTTAACTTTTTGTGAATAGTGTACGGTATATGTATATATGTTTTAAAAAACATAAACCACCATCAGTATTTCTTGATTTTGAAGTTTGTTTATTGCTTTTGACATAAAGGCAATGTAAAAGGATCATATTCACCAAAGACACATTTTTTTTCAATTGAAAAGGCAAAGTTTCTTCTTTCAATGTAAAAATATAAAAATGTTTATACACCTGAAGGCAAAGTGAAACAAAGCAAAGCTGAGTTTAATCAAAAACACCAGCATCTAGAAAGAGTAATGCATCATAATTGTAGCAGTTAATCAAGCATACACACACACACACACACACACACACACACACACACACACACACACACACACACACACACACACACACACACACACACACAAACACTTTAATGTCGTAATAGTGTTTTTTTAGATTGTGTGACATGGTTTGGTCGTGTTTCTGTTGGAAAAGATCTGATTCAGGCTGAGTTTTTGGTAAATTAGTGCTTTAGTAGAAACACTGACATTCTTTCAGTCACTAACACAAACACACACACCCCACACTCCTTTAACCCCTTCACCACTGCTGAACCTCTTTGTCAGACACAAACTTCCCATGAGGCTCGGTGGCTGCGGGCGGCAGCAGGGCGAGGTAGGCCGGGGTGACGGCGCCCTCGTCTGGTGACTTGGGGGCTTTGGATCCGGCCATGTCGGTGCGCACCCACCCAGGGCAGCAGGCGTTCAGCAGGATCTGAGAAAATTATCAAAATAATAGTAATAATATTAATGATTATAATGATAATACACACAACAACAAATGAAAATACATATTAAAAAAACATATAAAGTCCCATTTGACATCATTTTTATAACTTTTTATCAGAGTTTACCCCGTCATTCGGTCGCTCCTTGGACAAACGACGAGCATGGATCATGGACAGAGTCTGAAAACACACACACACACACGGTCAATGCACTGCAAAAACTCAAATATCTTACCAAGTATATTTGTCTTATTTCTAGTCAAAATGTAATTTCTAGTCAAAACAAATCTCATTATACTTAAAGGTACATTGTGTAAGAATTACTCCCATCCAGCAGTGCGGCTGTAGATCGCAAGCAACTCAGTCATATTTTTCATGCTGCATTCACGTGAAATCGGGCTTAAGGCAGACGGACAACAGCCGCTGCACGTAACGGCATACACAAGTGCCTATTTAAATGATGTCGTATTGTTTACCTGACCCACGTTTTACCGGCTTTCTCTGGACTTCTGTGACTAAAATGACATCTGGTTTGTTACCGACGGCTGTTTTTCCGACTGCACCTGAATGCAGCATTCACGTGCAGTCCTCACAGTCCTCACAGCACCGCAGTGACTTTTCACAGACGCCACCTCAACCTGAGCCGACAGCTCCGGTGTGTCCGGTGAGTTTCCGTGGTTTCCCTCCGTCACGCTGCCACTGAACGTAAAAACATGGCGACACGACATGGCAGCTACCACCAAGCTTGCCCGCTCAATGTAGATATGAATGATATGAACGGCAAATTCAGAGCTTACACAGCAACACTTCAGTTTGTTGATGGGGGGGATTACTGATGAATGAAAAACGTACTTTTGAATGAAATAATCGATTTTCGTGAATAGATAACAGGAGAACTTACACAATGTACCTTTAAAATAAGACTCATCACATAAAAAGTAGCTTGTTTTTAGACAGTTTTTACTTCTTTCAATCATATTTTCACTTGAAATAAGTAGAAAAATCTGATGTGGAGTCAGCAACCAGCTGACTCTCTGCAGACATGGCTGCCTCATCATCACATCGTACCGTCAGTCCTGTCTTGGACACGCCGTACGCCGTCTCAGGCCAGCCGGCCGCCTTGTGCTCGCTTGTCTTGGTCTTGTCGACGAACTGCTGCATCAGTCCCACCAGCTCGTCCTCTGTGATGTCGTCGCTGCGGAAACGCTGCTGCAAGGCCGGGCTGCACTGGTTCAGAGTGCGGGCGCTGACGAAGCTGGAGACGTTCACCACACGACCTGAAGAGAAGGAGCCATGTCAGTGTGGTGAATAACATTTTGACTCACGTTCACTTACATTGAGATTTCTTCCGAATTAAAGTCCCATGGCGAGCGTTACTTCCTGCTTCTGCTGTGGCTCTCTATACAGTAGACTCTAATGGGAGAAGTGCACGTGAACACAGATTATGGTGCACATCGTCACTGGAGTAAATACTGGACTCATTTTTCACAAGCTACATCTCTTCTGAACATTTTGAACTCAGGCAGACAAATCAGGAGAAAATGAACTTTGTTCCTGACCTGTCTCTGTCTCAACAACACACTCTCACGAGACTTGGCACAGAGGTAACGTCAACTAACATTCGCCAACGGCCACAATAACTAATTTTCATAATGCTAAATATACAGTAACTGTTTGCTGTGTAAATAATTAATGTTATCATAAGAAAATATAACTAGCTCACTTTTTGAGAAGTTTTCTATCATGTCTAAAGGGGCAGAAAGTGATAGAAGCCTTGTTGACTCAATCACATGATGTCATGTGACATCTATTCATTAATTTTTGTGTCTTTATTTGTTTATTCACCTTTGGAAAGTTTATTTTCTTGCCTTATTAGCATTTTTTGGGGGGGTGGGGGAGAGGTTTTGCTGTGAATCTACCCCCTGTTATCTCATTTAATTCCTTTATGATATATTATATATGTATGCATCAGCCCACTTAGGAGACAGGAAGTGTATTTCATATCATTGTAATGAGCCATCTTGTCATAGTAGAGCAGTGGTTCTCAAAGTGGGGTCCTAGGGGTCCTTGAGAGGGTTAAAGGAGGTCCCCAACTTTTTATCAAAATTTTACCACATTTTTTTCCAGAAAATTCAGCCTCAGAACAAATACTTGTGTATTTCTGGGGGGTTTTTCTCCAAAATGTTGTCCAATGGAGGGTCCGTGGTCTAATTTGTGTCAGTTTAGGGGTCCTTCCTTGATGTAAAAAATTTTGAGAACCACTGTAGTAGAAGATCTCTGTTATTATTACACATCTGGATTTTTTGTTAACACTCAGTCCAGGTGTGTGTGTCTTTACCTCCCGCTTTGATGAGCGGCAGGAACTGAGTCAACATGTCTCTGGTGGCGAAGAAGTTGGTCTTGAGCGTCACCTCCGCCTGGATGTCGAAAGGAGCCGGGTCTGCACCTAAGGAGAGAGAGAGCGTCGTTGACATGGTGTAAATTGTCACTTCCTTTGGCGCAAATTGAAGCACCCCAGTTCAAACACACTCTCAAATTAACCGTGCTGATTTGGACGCAGCGCTGATTGATTTGCTTTGCATTTAAAGTGGCGTCTGAACGGCGTCGAGTCGAGTGCTGCTTCCTTCAGAGTTTAAACAAACACAGGCATCGGTTTTTTTTTTTAGCCTGTGATTTAGTCTCTGCCTCCTCAGCTTCTCCATTATTCAGGCAAATAATCAAAGTTATTAAGCCGAGCTAAATCCATTTTATTTAGTCTAATGGTTTTGTGACATTTTCATATTGTTGCCACTGAGCATGTTCTTTTAGTTTTATTTAAATTAGAAAATAATGGATTCAATGGGAATAAAAGAGGATGTGATTGAAATAATTTAACTCAGTAATTGGTGAATAATGTGGAAGCAGCAGTGTGTGTTAGAACAATGATAATATTTATTATAATAATAATAACGATCATATGTATAGTTTGTATATAGTTACAGACATGATAAATGTCATTTTAATATAAATTGCACAACACAACTATTAATACTGCTGATACTAATCGCAATTATGGTGGAAATTATACTCCAGCATGTGTTGAATGCTAATCCAGGTATAAAACTGAAAACTGATACCCGAGTTATAATAATCACATATTTTATACCTTTGAATGCGATGCCGGCGTTGTTGACGAGGACGTCCACTCCTCCGTACTTGTTCTTGAAGTAAGCGGCGGCGGTGGTGATGCTGCTCACATCGTTGATGTCCAGCTGGTGAAACATGGGCTTCAGTCCCTCAGAGGACAGAGACTCCACGGCCTCCTGACCCCGCCCGCTGAAAAACAGGAGCACAGACGCCTCATTTTAACTTTATGTTTATTAATTATTATTATTATTATTATTATTATTATATATATTATATAGGTGTGCAACCAGGTGAGACACCTACACGTCTCTGGAGGTGAGGTAAACATCTCCCTGGAACTGCTTGCAGAGCGCTCGGACGATGGCCAGGCCGATGCCCTTGTTACTGCCTGTTACTATGGCAACCTTGGTGGACATGACTGTTTGGAGATTGGAGACATTAATTAGAGTAGTAGAGTAAACAGAGTAGATAGATACACAATGATAACACCAACGAGACAGGAGAAACTTCCAGAGACTTCCACAGTTTTGTCCAAACAAACCCTGACTCGGCAGGAATCAACTATGTAGTGGAGCTGATTGAAAGATAGATTAGATTTGCTGAGTCATGGTGACAGTCTAAATGGGAGAATCTGATTGAAAGAGAGATTAGATTTGCTGAGTCATGGTGACAGTTTCAATAGGAGAATCTGATTTAAAAATAGATTCAATTTGCTGAGTCATGGTGACAGTTTGAGTGAAAAAAAAGTTAGAAAAGAACTGTGAAAAATAGAAATAAGTATTTATAACTGTAAATTTAGCATTGAAAGTAGAAGATTTATATTCAGTTTGTGGATTTAATGAAAAAATTCTGCTTTAAACATTAATATTTGGATCTAGAAGCAGGAAAAGTCCCATGAGTGTAAGTTCAAAATGAAATTTTAGTTGTAACAAATCAAAAATTAAAAATTCAAGAAGGTCCACAGTAAGCAACTTATGCAAACTTCCATACAACGCGTTTATCAATGGATTTATGCAGGATTATTATGTCTCTAGAAGGTAAATGCATTATATATTACAGGTTAGGACATGAGGAAATACGAAGAGCTGCAGGTTTCATCACAAATTTTAGCTTTTGCACGGACCTTTCACCTGCTTTTCATTTGTTAACATGTGTTAACAGTTGCATAACAGTGACTGAGTGGCTGCACCGAACGGTTAAAGCTACAGAGCTGCTTTTATAAAAATCTGAAACTTTTATTTACGTTTTTTATATTTACGTCATTATTATATTTACGAGCAGGATGGAGGTTCCTTACCGAGAGCTGCTGGAGTTGTGGAACTGAGAGACGGAGGAGCTGCTGCTGCTGCTGCTGCGGAGAGGAGTGTCGTTCTGCGGGACAAAGCCGGAAGACGGCGGCTGGAAGCAGGGAGGAGTTCTGCGCAGCCTCACTGCGCAAACCCGGAAACAAAACACACTGACCCACGTGAGTTCGGAACGTAATCATGGAGGAGCCGCAGCGTAGGATCAGAGTTTGACACACAAATCCAATTTATTAAGGTAATTTTTTAGGTAATGTACTAAGATTTTCACTTTATTACACCGATAGTATATACACCGATAAATAAACAATAGATTTCTGCTCCCAGCGCCGTGCATTGTGGGTGTTTTATCCATATTAGCCAGGGGTTTCTTATTGCACCAGTGAAGTTTGATGTTTTAAAGACTTTAACTTTGAATCAGACCTCGGATCAACCGACCGGTGTGTGATATTTGTTGTACCCAGGGCAGGGCTTCACCTGCCCCGCAGAGAATCACAAGAAGAGTCGGTGAATTACTGCTCGAGTGACAACAAACGTTACATGGGTTATTCAATAATAAACCTCAAACGAGGAGCAAACCTAAACTTTTAATTGTACCATTCTGTTCATTTACATAAATACTTATTTGGGAAGCTCCACTTTTATCAATACATGATCGTTTTATATCTATAGGATATTTTAACAGGAATGTTATGATCATCCTTCATGTCCTACTGCTTCAACACACATTTTATGTAGTGTTTATGGCTTCACTACAGCAGTTGATTTTCCATCTCATGCTCATGAGATGATGCATGTATGATGTATGGAGTAATGACATAAATGTGATGTGTGTACCTAATAAACCGCTGAGTACACATGATTGTAAGTAGCAGACACAGAGAAGAATCTTTGCTTTGGTGATATTTGTGGTTTTATCACAGTTTCAGTATCAAATGTTGCAGAGTTGTTTATTGTGAGTTTCTGTGTTTTTTGACAGGTTCAGTCTGGGTCATGATGAGGGGTTGCAGCCGTCGACCGGGACGAGCCGCGAGGAAGAGGAGGCAGAAATGTGAAGGCGCTGTCCAGACAGGTAGGCCTATATAAAAAATGTAACATCTGTATTGTTAGTTGTTTTATTAAAAATGGATTCACACCTGTAGCTCACTGGTTTCCCTGCTGGACTCTTCCATCACCCGTCTGTCTCTGTCTCCGTCTCTTCAGTCTCTCTGTGTCACCAGCTGCCGTATGTGAAGCTGATGAAGTTTCTCCACCAGCGAGGATTCACCTCCACACTGCTGCAGCCGGCCCACTTCACCGGTACCACTCTCTGTTTGTCCTACATACAGTATATAACCTCAGCTAGGGGTGGGCGATATGGCAAAAATATCATATCACGATTTTTTAAAAATGAAGTCACGATTTCGATTTCATCACGATCTTAAATCGAAAAAAGAAAAACAGACCATTTAGGCCAAAGAACCTTTCTGAACAGATTTTAATCTAAATAGTTGCAGTTTTGCCAACATGTGCAAACAATGTAAACATAGTAAAAGGTAAACAACAACACTCTGATAAAGTGGACTCTTGCAAACATAAAAGGTAGCTTTCAATAAACATGAAAGTAAAATATCAATGAAGACATTACTGTTTGTTTTATTCAACACAGTCTTTTTAACAGGATTTTAAGTATATCAAAACACTAAATCACTGATTGAAAAGGGCCAAATAAAGTAACTGTTGTTATCTTTATTATATACATAACATATATAGTTATTTAGTAAACTTTGCAAATGTCCTTTGTTTGCGCTTTGCAGCATAGAACTGCAATTTATAGAATGTGCCCCAGACGATCCTACGATCTCTGCATTTTGGCAGATTGTCTACACACTCTAATCCTTCAAGATCTAATATCGCCATATCGCCCACCCCTAACCTCAGCACACTGGTTTGTGCGTTAGTTTGATAATCAGATGTGTTTTCAGTTTGCAACACCTGCAGAATGTAAACAGAGAATCTGCAGGTCTTAAAAAACAATGAATCCAGTCCCGTCAGATAAAAAAGGCACCGAAGGTCATAGTCTTAAATGATGTTTATCTGGGTCCAGATCTGGATTATGAGACAAAGACCCCCCACTGACCCCCCGTACAGAGGTCTACCGGACTGAAAGAGACGCTGCCCGACCTCATTTGTAGTCACATTGTGTCTCTTTGTTTTTATCACTTTAGGATCATTTTTATTTTAACTAAAATCTTCAAACAAGAAATATTAACAGTTATTTGTCCCAGGACCTGCCGACCCCTCAGGCTCCTCAGCCTGTGCCCACTTATCCATAAACAGCTCCAGGTCATACTAATCGATTGATTATATTACTGGGAATTATTGTTACAAGCAGCCAGTGATGGGAATAACGGCCTTAAAATAAACGGCGTTACTAACGGCGTTATCTTTTTCAGTAACGAGTAATCTAACTAATTACTATTTCCACCGTTACAACGCCGTTACCGTTACCGACAATTAAATGAGGCGCGTTACAAACTACTCAGTGAAGCCGTTGTCCTCCGACTTGGACACAGAAGCTGCTAAACTGTTTTTTTTTTTCCTCCTCTCCTTTGGTGAGGGGAGGGGGGAGGAGGGAGGGACGAGACAACCGCATAAGTGATGATGATTGGTTGAGGCAGAGTAAGGTTTCATGCTAAGCCAATCAGAGGCAGTGTTCAGTTTGTACACAAACCACACACGCACGCAGTTTAGCCTCACACACACAAACTAGCAGAGGGAAGCTGCCGAGATCGGAGGGAAAGTGGAAACAGACACTACTTTAATCTCCCTGAGGTAAAAGACAACAGCTACAGCAGCGTTGTGACCTCAACCATGGTTGGTGAGAGCAGAAATGTTGTTGTTGTAGTGAAAATGGGCGGGCTCGTGAAGACGCGAATTTACACAAAGTCAAAACGAGCGATAAATCGCATTTCTCGCGTATCTCGCGTTTGGTCGCGCGTATAAACTCGAGCGAAAAAAAAGCGTTCCTCGTGTTTGGTGGGAAGCCCCTCGTGGGTCTTCCCACCAAACACGATGAAAAGGACGAAGACGCGAAGGTCCCGTCGCCATAAAAGAATCGGGTGTAGCGTCGCAAAAAAAAAAAAAGTCGCGTCTACCGCGTCTCGCGCCTAATCGCGTCTTTGCGTCACGGCCTTTTACACCGCGGACGTAACGAATAAACGGTGACGGTGTGAACGAACAACATAGAACAGGACCAGACGTGGCGTTGTTTCCTCTTTTCACCTACAGCTCCACTCTCCCTTACTTACACTAACTACTGTTATTGTTGAGGCCAGATAATTGTGGGATTTGTAGTTTTTGACCAATCGTGTGCTCTTTCTTTTTGTGATTTTTCCGGTTCACGTATGTTTGTTTTTTTTTGGGGCAAATGCACACCAGCCTCGCTTTCAATAAAACACACACTCGCATTCCATAATTGCGATCAGTGAAATATATGAAAACAATAAAATACAATTTAAAAATGAGAGAAAAAAAATCCAAATTCTTCGACATATTTAAACTTAAAAAAAAGAAAGAAAAAGTAACGCAATAGTTACTTTCCCTGGTAACTAGTTACTATTATAGTGAAGTAGTGGAGTTACTAACTCAGTTACTTTTTGGGAGAAGTAATTAGTAACTATAACTAATTACTTTTTAAAAGTAACGTTCCCAACACTGCAAGCAGCTAGGAGGTATTGGGAAAAAATGGGGTATAAACAAAAGTACAAATATTATTAGATTTCACTCCAACTGCAAAACTCCTGTTCAGCTTTGTGTGTGTTTGTGTGTGTGTGTGTCCTGCTCCTCCATACAGACACGGGCAGAGGGCTGCAGACACTCAGAGCTATAAAGGTAACACACTAAACACACATATTTACACAATGTATTTGATTACATAGAAGGTAATGTAGGTTACTGGATAATTCATGCTTTTTTTAAAACATATTTTGCACCTGTTTGTGATTTTATAGAAATAAACTTTAGTCAAAAGATAGTTTTTTTAAAGCCTTTTTTGTCCCTGTTTGTTGTTATGCATTAATCATTTTTATCTACTTCTTTTTTCTTTTTCTTTTCTTTTTTTCTAGAGTTTTTTCCTTTTGATTTTTGATTTGAGTTGCATATTTATTTTTGCTCTGTTCATACAAGTCACCAATAAGGAATTGTTATTTCCCAACTCATTTACAGTATAAATAGTGTTTTAGATGTTTGATTAGTTAATTTACTGAGTTATTTAATGATCAATGTTATTTAAGCTTAACTGATTTAGATATTTTTGATGATTTTTGTCCTGTAAGGAGGGGGCACATACTGATAGCTGAGAATATAACGTTCAGATATTGCCCCCACCCCCTCCCTATATTAAATGTGACTCAGACTCTGTTGTTCTGTCCAGCCCGGACAGATCGTCATCTCTCTGCCAGAGTCCTGTCTCCTCACGACCTCGACTGTCCTGAGCAGCGACCTGGGGCCGTACATCAAGAGGTGAACTCAGAGACACAGAAGTGAAATGAAAATATAATTTAACATGCTGCAGGATGAACTGTCAACTGAGTCACTGTCACTGTTTTTTTCCTCGCCACAGCTGGAAGCCCCGCCTCTCTCCTCTTTTGGCGCTCTGCGTCTTCCTGGTGTGCGAGCGGCACCGAGGAGAGGCCTCTGATTGGCTCCCTTACATCGACGTGCTGCCCGCCGCCTACACTTGCCCCGCCTACTTCACAGACGACGTCATGGCCGCTCTGCCCGCCTGCGTGCGGAGGCGGGGCTTAGAGCAGAGGGAGGCGGTGCGAGAGCTCCACTCGTCCAATCAGGATTTCTTCAGGTGAGACCCAGCGCACAGGTTGTTCAGGTTTGTGTGTCGGAGCGTGTTCAGACTAGAACTGATGAGTCAGAGGTTAGATGGTGACTCATCAGTGTTGGATTAGTGATGTCTGATGGTCGTCTGATACGGAGGTGTAAACCTGCTGTTGGAAACTTTAGTTTAGTTTATGAGAAGTGACAGAGACAATCAGAGAGAGAGAGAAGACCCTCGATGACATCATATTACCCTTTTATTTATTTGTTTATATTTCATGCTTTTATTTTATGGATTGCAGCACTTTCTGTTGATTCTAATTTGTTTCTTGTTTTATGTTTTATGTCTTGTTTTGATTGTTCGAATTGTGTTGGTTATTTGACTCTCAACTGCAAAACTAGTTTACCCTTGGCTATCAATAAAGTAACCTGAACCTGAACCACTGCATCTGTATGACACGTACAATATGTGTCAAGGAAGCTTATAGCATATTTCATACCAAGGGGCAACTCATGTGCTTTACATAAAGACAAAACATTTAACAGTAAGAGTTGGAAAAGGGAAAAAAACAACAACATGAAAACATACAATTTTCAAAAATTAAAATACAACCCAAAATGGTAAAAATTTGAAAAATTAAACAAACAATTAAAAGCAAGAAAAAAGTATAAAAGAAGAAATAAGAAAGGAAAAACAGAAGGGAAAAAATATATATACTGTATATATAGTATACAGTATATAATAAAAACTAGTTGGCAGCATGAAATATTGATTTGTATTAAAACAATAAAGAGGATTTACAGTGCAAATCCAAGATTACGATTTAAAGTTCTTTAGAAAAGTAAGGACATACATAAATAAAACATTTCACTCAGCTGTGTCGTTGGATCCAGGTCCCTGCAGCCGCTCCTCAGTGAACCTGTGGAGGAGGTGCTGACGTACGAAGCCCTGAGGTATGTGCACGTACACACACACACACACACACACACACACACACACACACACACACACACACACACACACACACACACACACACACACACACACACACACTTCAACAGTGTGTCCCTGCAGGTGGGCCTGGTGCAGCGTCAACACTCGCTCTGTCTTCATGTCCCACCCGTCCAACGACTTCCTGCCTGGACAGGACGTTTATGCGTTGGCTCCGTTCCTGGACCTGCTGAACCACCAGCCGGACGTGCAGGTAAATCTGTCCAACTGTTGTCGTTGTTGTTTTGTGTTTTATTTTCACAAACATCATCAATATTTCATTCCTCAGGTCAAAGCGAGTTTCAACGACGTGACCAGATGTTATGAGATCAGGAGCGTCTCCGGGACTCTGCGCTACCAGCAGGCCTTCATCAACTACGGTTCCCATGACAACCAGCGCCTGTTGTTGGAATATGGCTTTGTCGCCCCCGGCAACCCCCACAGCGTGGTCTATGTAGACACAGGTAAGGTGAAATATTGTTTGTGTATTTGTCCCTGAGGCAGCAAAAACAGTTTTTTTATTCATTCAATATTTTCTCAATTTAAAATTCACACTGCAAACTTTTTTTAAATGAAATTATGGCTCCAAAAATAGTCTTTAACTTTCTGCCCTGTAAATTCACATTCATATATTATATATGAATGTGAATTTACAGGGCAGAAAGTTAATGACTGTTCATACTAAATGTTATATTATGTTCATACTAAAGTAGGAAAGAGCGATCAAACTGCAAAACCACAATGTGAACCATAATGTTCAGTTTTGCCAAAATAAAAGTTATTTTTAGTGCTGATTTTCTTTTGAAATGCAGACTTTCTGCATCAACATACCAGATCCTTTCGTGTTGTGTTGTTTTTCAACTTTGTGCATCGTTACTTAAGTATAAAATATATTTTTAGATTATTAAAAAAAAACATGAAACACAAGATATGTATCGGGAAATGATTGAATAATATAACTGTTTTTTTTATGTCTCACAGCAACTTTTCTTCTCACAGGTATTTGAGTGTATTAAAATGTTTAGTTGATAGTGTTAATACCTGTTTAATTCAACGTACTCTACCCTGTTGTGTTGTCCGAGCCGAAGCATGTGGTGTTTTATTTCATCATTATCATAAAGTCATTTTCATGTTTTTCAGTTTGACTCTGTTTGTCTCTCTGATCCCTCAGAGCTGCTCTGTGATGTTTTAAGAAGCGACAGGAGTTTGAACCAGAAAATCAAGTTCCTCAAGGAGAATAAACTTCTTCAGTGAGTCTTTGTCTAGTGTTACTGGTCTTTTATATCTGGGTATAAATACCTTTGAAACAAAAAAAAAACAATGATAGAACATGATAATACTGCAGGAAGTGTTGTCAGTGTTGTGTTATAGAGGAAAAAAGAACAACCTCATGTTTTTGAAAACATATTTTGTTTCATGTAAAATGTACAGAAAAAGGCTGTAAACTCAGCCAAGTTCCTGTTTTATCCTTTGTTTAAATATCCCACAGGAGGGATTTGAACTTCTATTTCATTTTCTATTCTTATTGATCTTTATTTAAACTCAAAACTGAATACATTTTAAATAAATCTAAAATGAGACTGTGCTCTTCTTCCTCCCTGTCAGTAATCTCACTGTGTCCAGCGACGGCCCGAGCTGGAGGCTGATGACGGCTCTCAGACTGTTGTCCACGCCACAAACACTGTAGTAAGTCTTCACACACACACACACACACACACACACACACACACACACACACACACACACACACACACACACACACACACACACACACACACACACACAGATGCAGAGTTTGGCAACATGAGAGCTAAGATCCAGATGTGCATGTCTCCACAGTCACCAGTGGAAGGCAGTGTTGCTGGGCCAGGCGGTGTGTGAGGAGAGGGAGCAGTGGAGCGTCCGCACGGCTCAGACTCTCTGTCTGCGGCTGCTGCAAGACACACACACATCCCTGGAGAAGGTGTGTGTACAATACACGCACAAACACACACACACACTCCATTAACTTCCCTCCTGGGCTGTGACACATGACCGGGTTATTTTGTGTGTGTGTTTAGATGTCGGAGCTGCTGCAGCGCTGCGAGCCGTCCGTCAGGGAGCAGCTCGGCGTGGTGAGGTCACTGCGGCAGGAGGAGCAGTGCATCCTGGGAAGCTGTCTGGAGGCCCTGCAAGGCACGACGATGATGAGGCGACAGTCGGACGAACCGTTGTCATGCCAACCTGATGTTGACGCTGTGAGCTGACGTCCGATTGTTGCTCTGGCAACAAGAAGCGAGGTCATTGGCTGAAGCGGTGGCTGGAGAGTCTCCATGTTGTTGTTCTGTGGGTTTGACAGCAGCAGCAGCAGTGGCCAGATGTGCTGTGGCCAGGTTTGATTCCAGATGTGCTGACGGAGCAGCAGCCATGTTATATAATGACACTGAGTCGGACAGTGAAGCTCTCATCATCACCACCATCACTGGAGCCCAGTGAAGCTCACAGATACATAAAGAGGAAATGACTTTTGTTCCCTTCTGAACAGAAACACATGGCATTTTAAACTCAACATTTTGTATTATTTATTTTTTTAATAAATGGCACAGTAATAAAAAAACAAAACAGATTCTCTCTTCATTTCCATTCAAGTTCATTACGCAAGACATTTTAAAGGGATAGTTCAACATTTTGGCAAATTCTCCTCTCACCATAATCCCTATAGTCGTAGCAGTAGGTTCATTACCTTTAATTATTGGTGCATGTTGTTTTGAGATCAGCGGGGCAGAGACGTGAGCTTCTCAGTGAACGGTACAGGTCCCCTGTCCCTCATCAAACTCATCGAATACACAATCTAACAACTCCACAACGCTCTGGTGGACAAGTTGTGACCTGCACATTCACCACGCTATCATGTATAATTAATAATTATACATGATTATTTATTCTCGTAATGTTACATAATTATTAATTATGTAACATTACGACACATGAAGCAAATACGCAAATACTACTTGAAATCACTCCGCCCAGCAGCCGTGTCTGGAATGTAGTTCCGGCTACACATGTGCCTTGACAACAACTCTGTTACATGATTATCTCATAGTGTGTGCAGAATGTGCAGGTCACAACTTGTCCACCAGAGCATTTTGGTGTTGTTGGATTGTGTATTTGATGAGTTTAATGAGGGACAGGGGACCGTTCAACTCCATTCTGTTCTCTGAGCAGCTCACGTCTCTGCCCCGCCGATCTCAAAACAACATGCACTGATAATTAAAGGTAATGAACCTACTGCTATGATGACTATAGGGATTATGGCATTAGGAGAATTTGCCAAAATGTTCTACTATCCCTTTAAAACAGTTGCCTTGTTCCTGCTCAAAGTGACTTTATAAACAAAACAAAACAATTTTTTAGTGAATCACTATAATTGTTGTCTTTTTTAATAAAATCTGTACCGATGTTGTCAAACACAGATTCTCAAAGATACACAGTGACAGAGGCTCTGATGTGGGCTGTCGTCTCATATGAAAACACATAATTAGATGTACAATGAAGACTGAATGTGTGCAGGTGTGTGTGTGTGTGTGTGTCTATTTGTCAGTGTTGACCGACTGACAGAAACACAACAGGTTTTTCTCCCTCCTTGTTTTCACATGTGACTCCACACTTTATCGTTGAACTGGTCCCGTTGAACCATGGTGGTCTGTGTGTAGTTTTTTTTACCCCCATGCCGCAACAGACTGTGATTATTAGTTTGGTCAGAGTTGAATAACAGCCTTTTTCTTCTCGTGGCGCTGGACGGTCTCCATGGTGACGGTGGCTTCGTAGAGAGGGAGCGCCTCCTCGGGCTGAGGTCTGGAGAGGCAGAGTGGATTTGGTCAGGTCGGATCACAGTGACAGGCTGAGCATCTCGAGGTAAAAAGTGAGTTGTAAATCGCTTTTATTGTGCGTGTAGGTCAAATTAAAAACTGACGGCAACTTCTTAAATGACCAGAAATCATGGGATGTGATGTGACATTTTTTTCCTTTCTGCATAATAAGATTGGACTGAAATCTAATTTAATTTACATATTCATCCACTTTCTGAGTCAATCATCATCCTGTTAAATGTCACAGAGAGGAAACTGAACTGGTTTTCACTCTTATGAATCTACAGGAAATCTGACCCACTGAGGCTTTAATGGTGCTGTGGTGGGGTTTGTGTGTGTGTGTGTGTTACCTGAGGACTCCTGCTGACATCTTGTCTACAATGTCCTTCAGAATATCTGTAAAAAACGCCGTTAAGGATTCATAAAGACTTCAGAGGAGATGATGCATGGTGTCTGATCGTGTTGCATATTTGTTTTATATGTTTCAGAGTTCACAGCGTGGGAACAGGATACGCAGGTATCTGCCCTGCTGAGATGATGAAGCCGTCCACACCTCAGGGTTGAGGAACGACACCGAGGCCGATTTTAAATGCAACAACCTGCAATCTGGAGGATCCAACTGTGCAGATACGAAGACAGAGAGATGTGATTAAACCACAGGTAAAGACCGACCAGGTATAAAATTCACTTTAGATTATTTATACACTTCAAAGCAACAAGACGTACAGTCTTAACCTGCCTGTTTCTTTATTAATTCTGGAGTTTTAGCATGAAATCGTCTGAAATGACCTTGAATATAATATTTACAAATTGAAAAATGCAAATCAAAAGCATTTAATTAACCATTTTGTTATTACATAATATATAATAGTACCTGTGAGCTATTGAAAACATGTCTTATGCTACTTATTTTCATAAAAAAACACTAAATCCAAGATTATACACAATAACTAGAGGTTTTGGAAGCAGGTTAGTTTATAAAATAATCACATCTGTTATTATACCTGACACTGACTCACCTGCAGGTCTTGGTGGGATGTGACCCAGTGACCTCCGACCCCCAGCACGCTGATGATGTCATGTTTATGTGGGAGCAGTTTCTTCTCCTCTGGTTCCTCCTCTTCCTGCAGACGAACTGCACACACAGTTCAATGTTAAGACTTTTTAGCAGCTTGAGGGAAAATATCTTATGATGTCTATTTTTTTTTTCTTACAAAATCACATACATGTCACATGAATGTGAGTGAATGAGTGTTTTTACCTCCAGAGTCGATGACGATATCCACGCCCAGCCCTCCTGTCTCCTCCAGAACCAGTGGCAGCAGGTCTGACGAGCCGTTGAAGACCTGAATTACCCTGGCTTCAAAACACAAAGACCACAAACCATGACTCACAATACATTTAAACTGACAACTGATAGTTACAACAACCGCACCAGAGACGCCTCATCCAAACCTGCATTTATGCTGCAGTGTTTGCACTTTTTAAAGTTCTCCACATGGGGGCAGCAGATTTTAGATTGAGACATTTTTCCATACAAACTCAATTTACTGAGAAAAATATACAAATCAGATTTTGGGAGTGTATTATTTAGATTAATTCATAACATAGAAGCTGCAAGAAATATGTAGACAAAAAACAAAAAGTAACACATAAATCATGATTATACTAAGGGATGCACATCCAGATGCAGCTTCTATACCGACAATTACACAGTTATACAACTATTACTGTGAGAAACAGAAACACAGTGATGAAGCCAGTCAGGGAGAGAGACAGAACAGATCTTACCTACTAAAGGATCCTGAACACCTGAGGAAAACACGAAGAGGAAAAGGAAAAGAAAGAAGATGAAAGAGGAATCAAAGAGGATGAAATGGTCAGACGAGAGCAGAAGATTCATCTGAAACTGTGATTGGGTTTGAAGATGTAAAGTTTCACCACAGCGCCGGTCTGCACAGACCTACGCTCGGCCGCAGCTGCTCCAGGAAAGTGTGTTTCTGTGGCGAGTGTGACGTGGTCAGGACCTTCACTCCGTGGTACGAGGCCAGCTGGATGCACATCAGACCGAAGGGCTGAGGAAGGAGAGGAAGTTTCTAATGAATGTTTTTTTTTTTAAACACATTTATTCAGTTGTTTTTTTAAAGAAGGAAACATGCCAGAAAGAAACAAAGGCTTCTTGTTGCTTTTTTACATTCCTGATGTTACCGTGACGTCTGATTCTTTCATGTTGTGTTGTGTGTGTGATACGTACACTGGCTCCGTCCAGGACCAGGAGTGTGTGTCCGGCTGCCATGCGAGCGTGTGTGTGCAGAGCAGTGTAAGCAGAGAGGCCGTCACGCAGCGCTGCAGCAACACACACCGAGCTGAGCTTCTCTGGCTTCTGCACTGGAGAACAGAAACACACACATACATTTACTGAATCTGATTGGATTCAGACTGAATAGGATCTCATTATATTTTAATGACCAATATTTCTAGCTTTGACAGAGCTGCTGGAAATAATATGTGTGTGTGTGTGTTGGTACCTAAATAGTGCTCATCTACGTCAATGACATCACAGAGTCCAGAGCAGGGAGAGTCCAGGGGAAGGATACCTTGGAGAGAGTATTGAAATATATGAAAAAAACATAAATATGAAAATAACAAACCTTATTGTATGTAATTTTAATGATCATAATTTTATAATAAGAAAATAAACTTCAATGGACATGAGAGCCATAAATTACAAAATCTAGATTTGGAAATGTTTTTAAAACATTGTTATAAATAATAACAGTGATTAATCACCACCATGTTCATGTAGTTTTTCTCTCTATGTCACAAACCAGGTGAGATTAATAAATGTTTTTTTTTTTTTTTTTTACCTACGACCTCGTCCTCAGGCTGGAAGAAGGAGACATTTGGACCCACTACAGAAGAAAAACACACAATGACACAGGACAGTTAATTACATTATACATTAACCCTAATCCAAAAATGAACTATCATGTAATGCAAATGTAAATGTGTGTGTGCTTATGTATGTGTGTGTTTATGACCTTGCTGGACGACCCCGGCCACTTCTCTGCCAACAGGAATTAAATCTCTCTGGATCCCGATGTCAGCGAGTAACTGGAGCACAGGACAGACGAGCAGAGACGAGTCAGCAGCAGCAGCAGCGTCACTCACTACAGTATTTAACCTGCTGATTTAACTTCAACACAAGTCAAGTCACAAATTCAGGCAGATAATAATTACTATTAAGGTCTGTATTTACATAGCCAGAATCTCAATGTATGGTTGGACACATGTAATAACTGTTCAATAAAGAGTAAGAACATTTTAGGATTATTGTACTTTTCAGATCAATCAAAAAGATAAATCACCAGAATAATATCTGTAATAATGAGTTTATTAATAATATTTTAATGTCTCTTATCTTTTGTTTGCACATGCTACAAAGTATAATATATCCTTTTTTTTTAATCATCATCTTGTGCACAGACAGTACATCTATGAGAAGTAAAATAACAATCATTGGACCATCTTGTATATGAAGTGACCGACTTTATACAAGCAACAGAAGTAGAAACAAAAGAGACTTGACTCCAATACCTTGAAGTCCAGCGGGCTGAGTCCACACGCCTTCACCTGAACTCTGACCTCATGGCTGCCTAACACCTCGGGGAGACTCTGGAGAGAAACACAATGACATAAACACAGGTACAGATACACACAAATAGATATTATGGAAGCTTTAATACACAATCTAACACCACAGAGCTTTCATTTCTCGCTCCAAACCTATTACACGCCATAGTTTTTGCAACAGATCGTGTAAATCAGACTGATTGCTTTTTAATTTGATCCAAGTGTATGAAAAACAGCAGAACATCTTATCAATGCATGTACAAATTTAAGAGTCACTGTTTATAGCAGTGATGCAGTGTCTGCAGGTGCAGCCGTGGTTTCACTGTAAATAAAAACACACACTCACCGTTTCCTGAATAACGAACTTGGGCTTAGCAGCATCACCGCCTGCAGCTCTGCAGTACAAACCCTTCATCCTGTCACACAGATGATCTGATGATAATTAAATCTGATTATCAATAACTATTCATCTAGTTTCTCTTGCTATTTTTGGCTGCTACACTAACTAGCCTGAAATCAGCTGACCCTTTTCTTCTTCTTCTTCCTTATTATTGATAAATTACTACAACACTGCCTACTATTGGATGTTATGGATTATGACATTTTAAAAGTACCATGCAACTTTCTACAATCCTCAACACCATCAATATATAAAAAACAACAAAAAATATATGTTAATTTACGTTTCTGTTAATACATATGGTTCATACTGAGAGAATCAATTTACCTATGCAACTATCTATCAAGTAATCAATCGAATATTTGTTTATATGCCATGTTTACTGTTTTGGAAGAAACCTCCAAACACAAAAACTATAAAAACTAGGACACATCCTGTAGCTTTCTTGTTTAATACATATTTTATCATTTTGGACGTGTTTTATTTACAAACTGTTTTGTTTTTCTCTAGTAAAATGCAGGCAGCAGGAGCTTTACTAATCCCTTTACTTCACAGCGTCCCTGTGATCCAAGCAAAGCCAACGGTCCGTCAAAACCTCGCGAGATTCCACATCGGCTCCTCCTTCTTATCAACGACAACGACGACGACATCTCGCGATACTTCAGCAGCGTTAC
The DNA here is from genome assembly GCF_905171665.1 of Trachurus trachurus. Lineage (NCBI taxonomy): Eukaryota > Metazoa > Chordata > Actinopteri > Carangiformes > Carangidae > Trachurus > Trachurus trachurus. Next base: position 6,843,895 of record NC_139906.1, read on the forward strand.
CCCCCATTTTCCAGCTGTCCCTCACTCACTCACAGTCGGTCGGTCGGTCGGGATTTCGGAACCACAGGAGAACCACCGGAAAAGGTTTTTTTTTTTTTGGTGATAAAAACTGGGGGGAAACACCACGTTATATGGCCACATAAACACACGACGAGCTACTTTTATCCAGTATTTCACCATGGAGGCCGAACTATGAGGTAAGAGGAAACAGTGTTGTGTGAAAAAAGACGTTAGCTTCTCACTGGTTAGCCTAGCATGCTAACTAGCTTACGTTGATATTGGCGTTAGCGCGGCTTGTTGGTTTTTTATTTATTTTTTGTTACCGGGTGGAGCTCATTAATGTTCGCTTCCAACTGTCCTGTGAAGCTGTTTTATAGCGGCTGCTTGGTTTCGCTTTGTGTAACCAGACCTGAGATGACCAGAAATTGACAGCCGATAAAAAAAAACCCAGCTCCTATTAACAGCTAGCTAATGTTAAATCACTGCATCTGCACTGACTGTGACCTGTCGTTATTAACACAGACCGGTTTGTGATTTGCCTGTGGTTAACCTTACAGCCTTGTTAGTAGCTGAGACTGAAAAAATGATGAATCAACAAGGTCGCTGACATCCACAGGGCTCCAGGCTAACATTTTTTTTTTTACTAGGAGGAGCACAGTGGCCCCATAACTTAACGTTAATCAAAAAATTTGGGAGTGCAAGCAGGACAATTCAAGGCTGCACAATACATCGACTTGCAAAACAAATATTCACATTTCCTTTTAATTCATGATCCTCACACACATTGCTCTGACAGTTGTAATGACAGATTAGCGATTCTGTGAGTCGCCCCTTTCACGTTTCATCACAAGAAACCCAGCACATTTACTGGTTGCACATGTGCAAGTAAAAGGAAAAATGTACATGCACTGCCTCTAATTTTAGGGGCAAAATGTCCCCATTTAGGGGCAGACTGGAGCCCTGATCAGGCCACTTGCACGGTGGGTGGTGAAGGTGGAGGATCACTGGCGCGAGCTAACGTGAAGCCACTGTGGTGATGATGGTCACACAGCTGTCCACCCCCCACAAAACAAAACACAACAATATGTGTTAAAAAAAAGGCCAGTTGTCCTTGAACGAGGTACTTCATTAGAAGAAGATTGATTGATGGCAGGAAGTGATAGTGAACTGTCACACACACACACACACACACACACACACACACACACACACACACACACACACACACACACACACACACACACCGACCCGTCCCTTTAAGTAAAGTTAGCTCACTCATCCTGCTTGAGGTTGAGATGAACTTTTTTGGGAGGGTTGACATAAGTTACAGCAAGGATTGATAGTCAGGTTTCCATGGTAACGCGGATGCTTGTTTACTTACTTACAGGTAGTTCCTGCAGATGATGATGATGACACTATGCCCCGGTGTGTTAAAGCGCACACTGTCTATTTGTTTGATTGTTTGACTGTCCTGTTGTTAGAAAAAATACTCAGCAGTGCCTTTGGTCCAGCTTGATTTTATGATTTTATGACTATATTGTTTTAAAACGCCAACATTTCCCTCTAAACTTGGAGACTTGTTTGCTTGCATCAGCTGTTTTTCATGAACACCTCCCATAGATTAAAGTCTATGCTATGAAATGTGTGAAAATACCAAAAGCAAATGCACTCAATGCAACTATGATATATTCAGATCATTAGATTACTGTTGTTATTGTTCACACATAAATGTAGAAGCAGGATTTTACTGCTGTAGTTGGTTGAGATGAAGATAATGTACCGTAACTTGTTCTAAGACTGTAATTACTTTTCATTAGTGATGATGAATTTGCTGCTGATTGAGTGAAATTGAGAGTGATTTGTGGAAGTGTACAGTATATATTAGTCCAAACAATTGGAAAATAATAACCAAACATTGTAGTAGCTATTGCTGTCAGTTAAATGTTGGTTGGTAACAAAAGTGCATATTTTTCCTGTGTGAGATATAGTGAATTTGAAGGGTAGTGTGATATAATCCTTTAAAAACAAAGCATTCAAGAGTTCTGTTGGTTTTTGTCAATTTTTATTTTTTTCTATGCACAACCTTGTCCTCATGTTGAAAGTGGTGAAAAGCAAAAAGTTGTATTGTTGCAAATAAACTACTGACATAAAGAGACAGACTTGATGTGAGTGGGCTGCTGTGTGTTGCAGTGTTTCACAACTAACTGTGCTCTTGTAGGCTGAAGGTTTAATTTCAACCATGATGTTGTATTTGCTTGGTCTTCTCTGTTTGTTTAGCCGCCTCAGTGGCTTTTGTACCTAAACAGAGTTACTGACCCCATGTGTGCATCTGTACATGTGGGTAACCTCCACCTGTATGTTGCTTCATGATTGTCCTCCTACTCAACCAGCTTAAAGTGTTAAGTGTGTGTGACACATCCCACATTTTACACTAATTAAGTTCTGTCTATAAATGATGTTTTAAGTGTCGGAGGTTTAACAGAATTTACACAACAAAGTCAGTTCAGTACTTCACCTGTCAGCTGTAAACAAGGTTCAGTCAGGGTTCAGTTCAGCTCCAGGAAGGTGACTTTGTGTTGCTGCCGCTGCTGCTGCTTGAAAACGACCTATGAATCAGGACGACATAATACAGTTTGTTCTTCTAACGTATCCCACCCAGGCAGTGACTGTGTTCAACACACTGTTTATTCCACTCTTCAGAGAGGAGGAGGCCACAATTCATTACTTTATTCACGGGCAACAAAAGTGCTGTGTGTTATTAAACAGGTTTAAACAAGCCACATTGATCAGGCAGCCAAACCAAAGCATAGACTTATAGTAACATAAAAAGGAAAAACCTCTCATGTAAAGTCAGCTATATCATTTTTAAAGAGGATTTAGCAAATTGAATTTAAGGGTCACTGATCCGATGTGACCACTGGGGCCACTCCAGGTTTTTTTTTATTTTTTATTATTTCACATGATTAGGGCCGACTCTTAGTAGTTGATGTGTTCACTGACAGCAGCAGAAATGTAAAGCTGGCGTGTGATTTTTTTTACTCCTTCCCGGCAACAATCAGGTCTGAGCAGCACTATAAAAAAAAAAGCTTTTTGGATAATGACATCATCAGGATGACATTGGCTTTTTGCCTGATTTTTATAGTTTCATTCCTTTTTTTTGGACACTTGCATCATGAATAGACAGTTTTACTCCTGCAGGCGTGTCCAGTCCAGGCTGGAGGAAAAAGAAACCCACACTGTGAATTTCATCTGTCCTGGCATTTTGTACTTGTAGTATCGGAGCTGAAGATGATGACTCCATCATGATGATGATGATGACCCCTAAAAATTTAAGACAGCGCTTATTACTTACAGTTGTGTTTGTTAAGATCCCAGTGCTGGTTTTTTACAGTATGATAGTGCTGCTAACGTTAGGAGCGATGGGAGGAGGAGGGAGGGAGCCTGAGGGAAGGATGGAGTGATGCAGGAGGAGCTCATGGAGAGACTGCAGTGGTAATCCTCCCATGTGTGTGTGTCTGTGTGTGTATGCGGTGTGCGAGTGGGGGGTCCTGTCATCTCTCAGGCCTCACCTCTTGACAGCAGCATGATAATAATGTCAGAGTGTATGGTGGTGGTGGTGGAGAAAGAAAGAAGAAAGAAGCTCAGGGGTCAGTGTCAGAGTGGGTGTGTCTTTAGTGTGGGAGTGAGAAACAGGCACACTATGGAGAGGTGTGTGTGTGTGTGTGTGTTAACTGCAAATGCCCGTGTGTGTGGGAGTATGTAGAGTGTGTGAGATTGCTGATGTGAAGAGGCTGCAGTTATTTAGCACCAGCACCATCATGGTTTAACCATCCACACAAGATACAGTCTGGGGTTGCAGCCGATTATTAATATCAGTTAATAATAATAATGATAATATGTTGATTTTTTTCTTTAAATCATTTGATCTATCATTTGACTGTTTATTATTAGTTTATTATAGATCTCCTTATAAATATACACATACTTGCATCCTGAACCAAGCAAGCCAACTGGGTCATGCCTTAATAAAGCAGCAACAACAACCACAAACAACAACACATCAAACTAAACTTGGAAGAAAAGGAGAGGATATAAAGATACATAAAAATAAACTATAACCTTAGTATTCATTTCCTACCATTCATGTTATTTATTGATTAATTGACCTATATTTTTTGCTCTGTGTCGAACCAGAACAACAGGAGGGATCAGCCTCAGGTGTGTGAGGATTTAGGGTTTTTTTTTAGTCGCTGACACACACTGACTGAGCTGAATTAAAAAGGTCATTTTTTTGGCATATATCTGGCGTTTCTGGACCCCGTGTTGATTTTTTCGGTGTTTTTCCTTATTCAGTAGTCGAGATGATGTCATGTTGTTGAGACATACAAGGACACAGTGGGCTGAAAGCACACAAAAAGAAAAAGAAAAAAGCAAACGCTGCCAGAGCCAATAGTTCGCTTTTTGTTAGACAGATGGAAATCTAACTAAGGAGAAACTAACTGCAACAGAAACACACAACCCTAAACGATCTCTGAGGCATTATAAGAATATTTAGAGTTTGTGTGTGTGTTGTGTAGTTTTTCCCAAATTCATTCATGGAAGTCAGGGAAGAGGAATGTCGGAGGGGTCAGCAGGAAAAGGAGGGGGGAGGGATGAAGAGAGCAGAGAGTCTGAACCCTAATCTGCATCATGTTATGAAGCTGCCTCGACTCTGTGTGTGTCTATGTGTGTCTGTGTATGTGTGTGTGTTTATGCGAGGGGGGCTTAAACAGGCATCTGCCACAAGCCTTGATAACAGACCGACACTCTAGTTACATCCCAATGCTCTAATTATCCAGACTAATCCCACAAATACAATACAATAACATGTACAGACAGAAGCATAAAATCCTCAACGACGCCGACCACAAAGGAAACAAAGAAGGTTTAATGTGTTTTATTTTTGCTTTCATCAATAGTTCATGAGAGGTGATAATCAAACACGGCGTGAATCCTGTCAGTAGTTGTAGTGTTTCCATTAACCCTCCATTAGAAATGCTCAAAACCTAAATATTGCAATAAAAAACAGTAATGGAAACACCTATGTTTCGAAAAATCCTCTCAAATATCGCCAAAACATTGTTACGCTCTCATGTGGTGGATTTTTAGATGTGTCAATATCAAAGTGTATCTCAAAAGTGTAATGGAAGCACTTTTTTTCGCATTCCAGGTCTAATAAGATGATGATGATCCCGTTTTCCTTCACTCTCCACCTTCTGTTTCAAGTTGTCTCATCACGTCGCCTCAGTTGGTAATGGCCACAGTTGCTAAATCACTAAATGTTTAGAACGTCCGTCTTCCTTAAAATTGAGTCTCACGGGTTGTGATTTTATGACACACTTTGTACCGTTTCCACCCAACCGTGTTATTTAAATACAACTTGGGCGTGTGAGGTTCAGTCTGATAAGAACTCAGGCGGCGTCACACAATAAGATGTCTGTCTGTGTGAATAACCAAACAATAGTTCCTTCAGTAACACTTTAATTTAGAGGCCGTAATTTAATTACGTGATAATGTCTAGAAATAGCCAAGAAATAACAATTAATAGCGTAGTAATATCAAGAAATAGCCTAGAAGTAACAGTCAGTTTCATAGTAATGTCATGTATTTCATAAAGGCAACACATGCTTTTCATGTTTTCTACGCAAGCAATCATTATTTCTTGGCTATATTTCTCGACATTACTATGAATGACGCAATTACCGTAACTGTTATTTCTTAAATTAAAGGGTTACCGACCGTTCCTTCTGTGACAGTCGTGAGACTATCCACAAGTTTCCGAACGTCATCTATGGTCAAAACTGGCTTCCGGTTTGCCGGTTTGGTGGAATTTTACGTTTACGTTTCCATGGTTTTCAGGCGTTGTCATAGTTGCGGTAAACGCATGGATCTATTAACGCTGGCTTTTAACACAGATGTCAATTTGTGTGATATCCACTGTTAAAAGCTGCTGCGATGATCCATGCGTTTTACCGATTTTCATTGGGGGAAAAAAAAATTAAAATCCATGCATTTACCGCGGCTACTGAAACCATGGAAACGTAAACATAACATTCCAAAACCGGCAAAACAGGCTACGTTTTTGACGTTCGGAAAAAGGTGGATAGGCTTTACAAGAATTACTGCTAATTCACAAAACACCTTTCAATGGAAACACCTGTAAATAGCAATTGATACAGCTTTTATTTTGTGAAAAACTGTAATGGAAACCCAGCTAGTGACAAATGTTAATACTGAAATCTGTTAAATCAGGTGTCACACTGGGATTTGCAAAGTCAAAATCAATAATATCAACTTTTAAACCTGATAATCTGATTAGATAGTGAAAGTGATTCTCTTTCCAATAACCTGCTGCTGCAGCTTCACCTCAGGATATCAATACTCTGTGCTGCTGCTGCTGCTGCTGCTGCGTTTGATGCTCTCCAGCTACGACCAGCTGTTTGTTATCTCCTGTGAGTTGTGGCTACGCTGATGCGCTTGAACAGAGCCAGCCAGATGATAACAAGTTTGATTCCCACACCCCACCCACCCCCAAACCCCATTACAAGTTTAGTTTCACTTCTACTGTATGTGTTCAAGTGCTTCAGCTTTCTCTGAATAAGTGGCAGCCATGAAAGTGTGTGTGTGTGTGTGTGTGTGTGTGTTTGCGTAGGGTGGGCTTTGTTCCTCTGACCTAGTTAAGCTGGTTACTTTGTCCTCCCACTCTGATGATAATGGGATACACACACACACACACACACAGACTGTGCTGCACTCTTAAAAAGGCCAAGGACAATTTTCAACTGAAGAAATCGTCTCGGTGAACACACACATCCACAGCGACGACGTGTCGGTAATCGTAGCTGGAACGAGACGATCGAACGACTAAAATCCACCCACCTCCATTTATATTGTGAGTCTGAGAAGTGTGTGTGTGTATCTGTACCTCATCAACTGGTGCTACATCATTGCTAGATGTTTAACCACAAAAATGGCATTTGGCCGTAGTTAGGAAGCTGAATGTTTGTTTATTTAACGCTTGGAAGGAAGTCAGCAACCCACACACTCTCTCACGCATCCTCATTAAGTCCTTGTCTTTTGCAAATGTGTGTCAAATCATTATTGTGGGTTTGTGTGCCGGTCACAGAGATGCAGAGGAAGGAGGGAGGGAGGGAGGCCGGTCTGGATCTGATTAACATACCTCTATTAGGACAGAGGTATGTCCCACATGTGGATGTGTTGTTGTTGTGAGGGTGAAGGACACTGCTTTATGTCATATTTTAAAATGTTTATAATCAGAACATTAAAGGGGAACTTTGCAGGATTTTTAAAATCTTAACTCTGCTACATTTGCACCTTAATTTGCCAGCTTCAGAGTACTAGTCCTGGTTAAATCAATGACTTGTAACTTGTTCCAGGGAGAATGGAGGCTCTCTGCCTTCCACCTAGCGTCTCTTGGCTGAAAACCAACTTCGACCCGGTGTCCCAGCTCTCGTCTCTGCGGCACCGCCATGCAAACGCACCCTGTAACCCGTAATCTCATGTTTATGACAGATAAGACTACACATATACACATGGTACAGTAACATGGTATATGATAAATAACGTTATCTACTGCTCTATTGATTGATTTCTTGCCGGCTTTGTTGAAAACAAACGCCCATGGAGGAGAGGAGGGTTAGCAACACTTACATAAGATTGAATATCACATTGTAGCTTCTGTCACTCACAACAGTAAATTCTTTGATTTATAATTAGTTTGTAAACATTGCCTTTTCTTTTTTTGGTGTCTTTTAGTTTGTAACTTTGCAGTTTGTGTTGCCTAAGAAATGCTGACTCTGAAAAGACTCCAGTGGAGCTTTTTCTTTATGGGCCAGTAGTAGAAACCTGGTTGTTGACTGTGGTCAGCTCCCAGAGCGAGAAATGTGTGTAAATGAGCAGAGTGAGTACTGCTCAGGCGGCCTGCCCTGCATAAATAGAGGGTTCGCTGCCCTGTTGACATGCACAAGCACAAGCACAAGCAGCATGGCTGACTGACCGACACACGGTCCAGTTTCCTGTGGTCTGGGTTACTGGTCTGAACGCTGGGTGGGCGGGCGACAGCAGCAGCAGCAGAGTGATGCAGATTTATTCATGTGGACTGAATCAAAATGCATGATTGCAAAGTGTGTTTATTTGCTTTATACTGCATCAAATCAAACTTTCAAGGTGCGTAAAACCCATAATCTTTGTTACTCAGGCTCACTGGGCTGGAGACTAAATGGAAATTCACAACTTCAGCAGCAGCAGCAGAAAGACAGGACAGGACAGCAGAGTGGAAAATTAACTCCAGATTTGTGCTGGAAAGTCTTTTTTTTTCTTCCCCTCTGGCTGAGTTTGTCTACAGTATCAGCAGCAGCACCTTTGGCAGGTGACCAGACATTATTCGGCCCCTTTAACGTTGCTGTTAAGCATCCAGTTGGATTTCCGACCTTGCAAAAAGACAAACGACAACCCCCCCACACCTTCTGCTGCATGCATTTTCTGTGGCTCACCAGTTAAACGCTCTTTAGTTGAAGTGGTGATTTACATTACTGCATTATTGAGCAGATAAATAATTATCAGCGAGGAGGAGGAATTTGGGATGGATGATACAAACCAGATTAACTCTTATGTCTTTTTCTCAATGTGTGTTCCAGGTGTTGTGTAGCTGCAGAAGACTGAGTGAACCATGGCACAGTTCCCCACCGCATTCACAGGTCAGTATCAGTGTGTGTGTGTGTGTGACGGACATGAGCGAGACCTCTCAGGGTTGTCCATCAGGAGTCCTCAGTGTTGTTGTAATATTCATAACGAGTCCATTAGAAGTGAATCCACAGCTTCTCATACATCTATTCAGTCTTGCAGCTACATCAGGAGAGAATAAAGGCCCTGAATGAAATCATATGATAAATAAATATCATCAAAAGGGGTAACAAATCAGTTGTCTCCCAAAATAGGTTCAGCCATAAGTCAAAAAACACCATGCATCCATCCATGTGAAGACGGATGGATCTGGTTACTCTCAGGGAAACAGTCGCCAAAACTGGTATGAAATCGAGCCTGGAGGCAGACTGATAGATCTCCCATCAGGACGAGGACAAACAGATGGAGACAAAGACAAACCGACTCCAAATGCTTTAAAAAAAAAAACACTACCACATGAGACTTCTAACATATTGTGCATTTGTCTCTGGGCTGAACGAGGACTAGACTCTGTTAATCTGTACTACATAATGCAAGAGAGTCAAATGAGGTCGAATTGTAAACGAAATCCGAGAAAATATGGATGACGATAAAACAAAGGCTCCATCGCCAGGAGCTGATTCTTCTGCAACTGGAAGATCCAGGGTTAGGAAAGCAGCAGCACGCCTTCCCACCACAACACAACGCAACGGTTAACAAAGGGAAATGATGTTTCTGTCAGCAGTAATGACTCAGCGTGATTCACTAAACATGTAAATTGCCAGTAAATGGGTACAGGATGGAGCTGTCAGCTGGAACTAAAAGGGAAACCGCGGCGCTGATTAGCTCGATTCCTCGAAGAACTCTGGTCTGAGATTCAATTTATTTATTTGGTTGAGGGGCAAAAAAAAGCAGCATTATCACGATCAGAGCAGAGAGGCAGCAGCACTGGTGATTGTGAAAGTGAAGCAGCTCATCGGATCCCCACATTGATAGAGTCAAGTCATCCTCACTCTTCTTCCTCACCGGTCTCTTAACTGATGCTCTGTCTTCAGTGTTACTTCATAGGAAACCCTCCTAACAGGAACTGAAAGTCATGACTGATGCATTCCTCTAATGCCTCTGTCTCCGCCTGCGTTTGTCTTGGCCCTGAAGTTTGATATCTAATCTGTGTGTCTGTCTGTGTGTGTGTGTGTGTGTGTGTGTGTTTGTTTTGGTGGGTGTGATAGGTCCAGATGTGTTCCTGATCTCGGTGGACGAGAGAGCCAAACATGATCAGCAGTTTCTCGGCCTCTCTCCGACTGCCGGGGGTTACATCACAGGTAACAGCCTCTCTCCTTCTCAGTGTTACACTTTCTGCATCCGCCAATATTACAGTATGTCAGGTTCCAGTCAGTGAACCATAGAGAGATAGATAAATAGATAGATAGACATGACATCAAGATGTACTGCAGAAAGAAATAATGTTTACATTAGGCCACAATAAAAACAAATAGAAATACCGTAATAAAAACTAACCAGGTTAGAAAAAAACAGTTGATAAATATGACATAAATAGGTATATATGTACAAAAAATAAGAAAATAAAAACATTGTGTTGCGTATTGCAGGCTTTATGTTTGTGTAGCCTGCAGTTTGTCAGGGCCTGTTATTCCTCTGAGTGGATTAGAAGGAAGTGCCATAACAACTGTGTGTCCGTGGTGTCTGCAGCTGTGCATGTGCACATCTGTAAGGGGAGTTTAATTGGCTCTCTGGAAGTCCACAGCAAAATCTGCGTCAGGCTCCTTGTGGACTCGATGAACTGTGGATGTGGACAGTCCTCAGCACTCATGGACTTAAAGAGGAACTTTGCAGGATTTTTAGCTTAACTCTGCTACATTTTTACCCTAATGAAACAGCTCCAGAGTCCTAGTGCTGGTTAAATAAATGAGTGGTAACTAGTTCCAGGGAGAATGGAGGCTCTCTGCCTTCCCCCTAGTGTCTTTTGGCTGAAAACCAACCTTGTAAGATCAGAGCCTCCGACCCGGTGTCCCAGCTCTCATCTCTGTGGCCATAACCCGTAATCTCTTGTTTGTAACAGATAAGACTACACAAATATACACATTTCAACATGGTATATGATAAATAACGTTATCCGCCGCTCCATGGATTGATTTCTCGCCGGCCTCGCTGAAAACAAATGCACATGGAGGAGAGGAGGGTTAGCAACACAGAGGAGGGGAGACCGGACTTGCTTAGTTCCCCTTTAATGAGCACATTCCTAGGATATCTGCATGTGCAATAAAGCTAAAGACCTGCTGACATTGCTGTGACCTCACATCCTGTTCCTGTTCCTGTCCGTCTGTCCGTCAGGTGACCAGGCCAGGAACTTCTTCCTCCAGTCAGGACTGCCCCCTCCCATCCTGGCCCAGATCTGGTGAGTCACGTATCCAGAAGGAGCTCTGCGACAACGACGAGCTCACACAGGGCTAATTAACACTCAGACGTCGGGTCGACTCGTCCCTTTCTGTATTATTTAGTAGTTTTATTCCTGGACTCTGGTGAAGTCATCATCTGTTCTCTGTGCTCCGTCAGGGCTCTGGCCGACATGAACAGCGACGGCCGTATGGACATCCATGAGTTCTCTATTGCCATGAAACTCATCAAGCTGAAACTGCAGGGTCACCCTCTGCCCCCCGCGCTGCCTCCCAGTATGAAACAACCCCCGCTGCCTTTACCCCCACAGACCGGCTTTGGTGAGATAATCACACTTTGACTTCTGTTTCTGCATTTAGAATAGAAACTTTATTTGTCTGAAACCAAAGGGGAACAGAAATTTGTCTCAACACCACCTTTACACACACAAGATGTTAAAAGAGACCTAAAAAATACACAAAAGGAAAAAAAAAGTACAAACAAAACACAACTCTGCCCACTTACCTAAAATGAGGGAATACATTAGCTCCATGAAATGCTTCTTTATAAAAGAAAAACAGATATTCTAAAACATATTACACTTGTAGTTGTGATTGAATTAAACATTTTTAGTTTTTATATTTCCTCTGCTGCAGTGCTGCTGATTGTTTTGTGGCACTGCTGCTTACAGATAATACACAGGAAGCACGGCAAACAGTTTAATGTCATAACATAGATGTAATCAGTGTGTGTGTGTGTGGTTTATGTCTCTCAGTCTTGCCGGCCTTGAAGAAAAGGCTCTGGTGCGACTGTACCGCTGAAAGGCTGCTGATGTGTCTGATAAGGATGAGTCACTCTGACTTTTCCAGAGGTCACCTCCTTTTTATTGCACAAGTGCCGATCAGTTGATAAGTTATAACGCGAGCACAGTGTAAAACAACGACGGTTGTCGCTCTGGAACCTTATTTAGTATAAATATCAGATGTCTAATTCATCAGCAGAGAGTTGGTGTCTGTTGTTTTCTCCTAGATAACGTTGCAGTCTGATAATCACATGCTGTGCATCTGTTTATCTCCAGGCATGCCCCCCATGGCTTCCATCTCGGCTTCTCTACCAGGCGTGCCCCCGCTCCCCCTGCCCCCTCTCCCTGTCGGGGTGTCGCCCCCCCTGGTCTCGTCCGCCCCGCCGCCCCTCCCCCAGCCCATTGCCAACGGAGCCCCTCCCACAGGCATGATGCAGCCCATCTCAGGCTTCTCCCACCCAGGTAACACAACAGCAGCAGCAGCAGCGGTGGTGGTGGTGAAATGTTTGTACAGCAACAGCAGTGGGTGGGCAAAGGTCTCAGTTTTAAGCCCCTGTTTACACTGAATGCACACATTCATGTTTACACTGTAGACAGTCAGATGATGGATTATGGGAAAAGTTAAGTTAGGGAGTTTTTGTAGAGACAATAAATCTGTTGAAAGAAGATGAACTGCTTTAAAAAAATGTGCACACCTACAGTATGTCTACAGCCTGAGACTAAAACCTCATCCCCGTCTCTCTCAGCTCCATCTGTCAACAAGTCTTCATCGTTTAATCGCTCCAGTACCAAGTTGCAGAAAGGCTCGTCCTTTGAAGCTGCTAGGTAAGTCACGTTGTTTGTAAAGCACTCTGATTTCACCTCACCTCAGGGCTGGGCGGTAGGACCAAACTTTCATATCACGTTTTTTTTCCTCGTTATTTAACCTTTTTTTTGTTTTTTTCATGCAAGACTGAGCCTTTCCACATTTTCCTCTAATGAGAAAATAATTACTGCAGCAGATCGGCTTTAAAAAGCTCATTCTACTATCATAAGGACTGCATAGTGTCCTGCTGGTCTCTCTCTCTCTTTCAATTCAATTCAAATTCACTTTATTGGCTATAATGTCACAAAGACTATGTTGCCAAAGCATAAAGAATCAATGAAACAATACAAAAATATACCGTCGAGCCCTTCCTCACCCTGTGGTAATTCATGGACGTGTCTCTTCATTACTTCTTCTTTTTTTCTCTTGTCACCTGTCCCAGCAGTCAGCCCCCCCCTGATTGGGCCGTTCCTCAGTCCTCGAGGCTGAAGTACAGACAGCTTTTTAACTCCCATGACAAGATGATGAGTGGACACCTCACTGGTACGTACGCACACACAAAACATAATTTATGATAGTTTTATTTCTCACTTTTGTTCGAGCGTTTAAAATGTGTGCACTTGTTCCAGGTCCCCAGGCTCGCACAATCCTGATGCAGTCCAGTCTTCCTCAGACCCAGCTGGCCACAATATGGTCAGTACATTGAATTACAGCTCGGAAATTCAATCATTTAATCCATATCAAAAGAGAAGACACATTTCAAAGACGTCGGTGCTTCAGTAGGAATTTGATCCATCTTTTTTTTTTTTTTTGGTCCTCTTCATCAGGAGTCTGTCAGATATCGACCAGGACGGAAAGCTAACAGCGGAGGAGTTCATCTTGGCCATGCACCTCATCGATATGGCCATGTCAGGGTTGCCGCTGCCCCCCATATTGCCACCAGATTACATCCCACCCACATTCAGGTGAACACTGCAACCAAGCCCCACATTAACCAACTTAATTTCAGCAGCAGTTGCTAGGTTGATGTTTTATCTCGGGATGTACCGAATCCTGATTTTCAGGGTTCTGCCGAATACCGAATCCTACTCCCATCATCGGCCCATACAGTAAACAAGTTATAAATGCAGTAAACATCACACAGTGTGTTTTTTATCCTGTAAAAAACAATGGGCAATAACTTTCACCACTATTTTGCATTTAAACAGAATTAAAGTTCACACTCAGGCTTTAGTATTTTTTACCAAAAAGCGAAATTATTTCTAGTTACTTATGCCATGTTTATGTTGAAATAACAGCAGTTTTTTGGTTTAAAATTTCCACGATAGTGATGCTAATTTCCATTAGCCTCTCTATGATGTTTTCCATTATATCTTAGCATCAAGCTAACAGAGTTTATATTTCGTTTGTGATAATGACAGTGATGCTGGCTGTGCTGAAAGTGCTCTGAACTTTGTCGTTCAGGGAGGGCAGAATATCGTTCGTAAACCTTCCCATAATCATTGGGACAACATTATTATGATGCTCTAAGGTTCAGCAGAAAACAAACCTCATCAAAAAGCCCAAAATTCAGCCGAATTCGAAACCAAATCCTGGATTTGGTACATCCCTAGTTCTATCTTTTAGTTTAGTTTTTTGTTTGTTTTTTTATAATAAACATTATAGAAATTATAAATGGCAATATGAACATATCAAACAAGTGGGTACTGATGATTAGTATTGTCTGTGTGTTGAAGGCGTGTGCGAAGCGACAGTGTTCAGTCGGACCAGAAGAGCGTCCCGGAGGAGGTGGAGGAGGAGACTGAGAGCAGTCAGAAGCTTCCAGGTTTGTTCCTTTACAAAACTTACTGGACTCCATCTTTGTCGTAGCCGCTTCACATTGTTTTTACATTAACTCCTGTTGTTTGTACGTAGTGACATTTGAGGACAAGAAGAGGGAGAACTTTGAGCGAGGAAACCTGGAGCTGGAGAAGAGACGTCAGGCTCTGCAGGAGCAGCAGAGGAAAGAACAGGAGAGACTGGCTGCTCTGGAGAGAGAGGAGCTGGAGAGAAAGGTAGAAAACGGCTTCTTCTTTTCCACACTGTGCGTTAGCAATTTGAATTTATTGTAGTTTATTGGTTGTAATGAGGCCGTAACGTTTCTACTGCGATAGTAGCCACAGTGCTGTCACTGTACAGGCCATAATCTCCCATGTCTGTTCGTTGATTTGAATTTATTGCAAGTGTTAGAACTGGTAGGAACTGAAAGTGAATTATGGTGACCTATAACTTAATAATAAAGCCGTTCGTTCTGTTTTTTTTTTTTTTTTTTTTCCAGGAACGTGAACGTCTGGAGCAGGAGAGGAGGCGACAACATGAATTAGAAAAGCAGCTGGAGAGACAGAGGGAGATGGAGAGGCAGCGAGAGGAGGAGAGACGCAAGGAGATCGAGAGGAGAGAGGTAAGAAGAGAGAGGAGGAAACCATTCCCACGTATCTGCGTCTTTAATTGAGGAGTCGCGGCCGAGCTGACGTCCAGCTGCTGCAGACGTGTAATTACATCTGTTGCAGAAAACAGAAAACTTGAGAGGCCTGTCTCTGCTCACCACCTCCTCCTCCCCTTTTACATCCCAGCTCATTTACACTCCTGCAGCAGATGCAGCCTGTTTTGTATAACGGAGTGTGATATCAGCATATAATGTGATGTGATGTAATATCTGACCTTCCAGTTCTTTGAAGTCTAATATCCTGTTGTGAAAATAAACAGAACATCTTTATGTGTGTTTGTGTTTCATCTGTCCAGGCTGCGAAGCGTGAATTAGAGCGCCAGCGTCAACTGGAGTGGGAGCGTCAACGTCGGCAGGAGCTTCTGACTCAACGAAACCGAGAGCAGGAGAGTATCGTCCTGCTCAAAGCCAGGAAGAAGACGCTGGAGTTTGAACTGGAGGCTCTGGTAATCACACACCTAATCATCAAACAGGATATAGTCATTGTCATAGTCATTGCAGCTCCTGTATGGGAGGCGTGGCTCTGACTTGGCTCCTCAGCAGTGTAAAAGCAAACTGGTTCTTTGGAGGCACGAGAGTTGAACCAGTTAAGCATGGAACTAGCACCAGGTTATATTTTGTGGAAAAGGGGTAACCCAGTCCCTTTATAAAGCCTTAAAGTTCACAAATTCATAGCCCCTCCCCTCCACGCCAAAACCCTGCCAGTGAGTTGAAATTTTAAAAAAGAAGAAGAAAATTGAAACTGAAAAAAAAACTGACTGTGTAAAAAAAACACATCATAATACAAGAAAATATCCAAATCAAATATTGTATTTTTTAAATACCTGTGTTTAATGTTTCAATGGAACAGCTTTTTCCCCAACACCAAGTTTTATTTTCAATGCCAAAAGTTAATGTCAGTGTTCTGGCTCCATAACAACATACCAAACTGCACAGCGATCATGTCGACACAACAGCTGCTGAAGAGTTGCTGCAAACAGTGTCTAAGCTTTTACTCCAGTGTGAATGTACCTGTGCTCCGAGTCACTCACAGTTACAAAGAGCGACTCCTCAGACTGACAGAGGGCACAGATAAAAACCAAAAGTAATTAGATCGTGGCAACAGAAAGAACAGAATCAGAATCAGCTGACAACAAATTCTTTCTATCACCTAATACTGTCCACATCCAGCTGCAGAAACCTGATTTTCCTTTTCCCATTTCTCCCTCAGAACGATAAGAAGACCCAGCTGGAGGGCAAACTGAAGGATGTTCGCTTTCGTCTGTCGGCTCAGCGGAAAGAGGTGGAGCTGACCAATCAGACCAGAGAGACACGCATCGCTGAGATCACCCTGCTGCAGCAGCAGCTGCAGGTACACGCAGCAAATTAAAGCACACGCAACACGTGTCACAGCCATTTCCAAATCATGACACGAATGTGGGATATTTATTGTTCATGTTGTTGTTTTTGTTGTTTCAGGACTCCCAGCAGTGGCTCGGGAGGCTCATTCCTGACAAACAAAGTCTCAATGACCAGTTGAAGCAGGTTCAACAGAACAGCCTGCACCGTGAGTCCAACGCACTCACACATGCAACACATACTACACTTATTCTTGGCCGTTTTGTTTTTCTTCTTTGCTTTACATAAACTAACTATAGTCATATTTTCATTCACCTATTTTAATGTGCATTTTGAATTTGCGCTTCAAAAACGTCAAAAATGAGCATCAACTCCTGATTACACATCACATATTTTGTGCAAGGAGGAAGAGGTGGAAAATCTGCTGCACTGATGCAGATAAATGCGCTTTAGTGCTATGGAAACGCAATTAAGCGAACAAGTTATGCACGCAAATGATGACGTCTACCTACGTTCCCATTCTTGCAACCGTTTGCCTTCTCTGACGTCAAGCATGCACCATCTTCTTTTTTTTCTGCAGATTGGCAACCGATTCAAGAATTTGCGTTTAACTGTAATGGATGGAAACGCGTACAAATGCACATTTCTTTTTGCCACATTAATAAAAATCATCTTAGGATTTGTAAAAAAGATCAGAGTTTCTTTATTGTCATTGTATACATACCACAGAAAAGTATATATAAGCAATGAAAATATATAGAACACAGTTAAAAAAAGGGCTCAGTTAAAGCGCAAAAGTAAAATAAAATTAGAATAAATTTGCTATACAAATAGGATGGAAACATGATTTATGAGTGCTGTCTGTGACTAATTAATCTGACCTGGTGTCATGCTGTCTTTCTCTCTCTATATATATATGTGTGTGTGTGTTTAGGGGACAGTCTGTCGTCCCTGCAGAAAGCTGTAGAGCAGAAGGAGTCGAGCAGACAGCAGCTCAGAGAGCAGCTGGACGCCGTGGAGAGAGAGACGAGGGCCAAGCTGCTGGAAATAGACGCGTTCAACACCCAGCTAAAGGTAAACACGTTTTTAAAAAAAAGAAAAAAAAAAGAAAGTGACCACAACACTGATACAGGACAGAGGCCACACACCAACTGGACATGCTCTCACTAAATATAACTAAACAGTTCATGAAATAACTCAATAGAATAGATTAGATTACAGATACACGCTGCCATGACACAGCAAATTGAGCTTTGATTGATCCACTTTAAATAAAACAAGGAAAGAGTCACATATTGGACCTTTTTAATTCAAATACATCTTGATTATATATATTTACCTAGCTCACTAACACATTAATGCAATATTGTCCATGTTGAATTGAATCGGTGTTTGTGACTGTAGCTTTAAATCGTGTTGTGTCCCATCTCATCATAACCTCACCCTGAAACCAGTTGAATATAGTCAGTGTTTGTGTTGAAGGTTGTGATATTTATATCTTCACTAACTGGTGTATCTGTGTTTTGTGTCTGTGTTGATGATGTGTGTATCAATGTTTGGTCTTTTGGAGAGAGAGCTATGTGCACTGGTTCACCTGAGTGGTTTCAGGCAGGCAGCTGCTTTATGAAGCTTTCACTCTACTCAACTACTTATTGTTGAGGGAGGAAGATGGAGGGATTGTTTTTTTTTATTCATTAGTGTTGGAGCACAACAGCAGCCTGTTTTTGTTCACTACTCCACCTTTTGTCTCTCTTTACTTTATATTTTTTTCCCCGACAACAAAGAGTTAGGTCAAAGAGAGGAGGATTAGTTCCGTGGCTTGTTCCAGTGGACGAGAAGAGAGGAGAGGAAAGCAGAGCGAGAGACAAATACTAGACACAATAAATTGATTTTTCTAATCGCTAACCTAATGCAGATGGGTCTCAGATTTATTTCCTTCAGTGTGTGTGTGTGTGTGTAGACGATAACGCAACATAACACAGTGATATAGGAAAGTGTGGGGAACAAACAAAGCCAGCAGTGTCGGACTCGGGGCACCATTATTTTTTTCTTTTTCATGTCTCTCAGTGGTGCAAAAACATAAAAACAAGAGGCAAAGACCACTGAGATTTGAACCATGTTTGACTCTACTGCCCTCCGCCTTCCTTTCTACACCACCACCTCCTCCTCTCCCCGCCAAAAAAAAAAAAAAATCTTGTTGTTATCGTCACACTGCTGCTGTACCTCCTCCTCCTCTGTCCTCTGTGCCCTCTGGGACTCTTCAACACTCCTCCGCCTCCTCCTCCTCCTCCTCCTGCTGCTGCTGCTGCTTTAAACTCTGCTTGCACTCACCGCTGTCCTCCTCCTCCTCCTCCTCCTCCTCTGTGTCTTTTCATCCATTCAACCTGTATTTCCTCTCTTGCCACTTCATTTGTTTCCCTTCTTTTATATTCTTTGTTTAATCCTCATAATAAACCCTTCCTTCTATATTTTCTACTCCCTTTTTATTTTATCTCCCTACACTGGCGTTTTGCCTCCCTTGCCCATGCCAGTCTCTGTGTGAGTTCTATGCCAACCACTGTGCCAGGATAGAGGCCCTGCGACGCCAGCTTCAGGACGAGCAGAGAGGGAGACAGGTAGAGCACACTGCCACTGCTGGACTGGGGTGGTACTGCAGCTGGGATGCAATTTTTTTTTTTTTTTTGTAACATGAAATACAACTTAAGAAACAAATTAAGAGACCACTCCAAAAATGTTTCTTAATCAATCAGCTTCTCTACATGTTTGGCAGCTATTTAATTCCAATGTCTATTGAATTTCAACACCTCACTCTACGTAATGAGGCTCTGATTAGGTGATAACCCGAACCTAATCATATTTAATGAATTAAAAACAAACAAAAAAAACACTGATGCAATTTAAAAAATAGAGTTATTCCACCAATCTTAATTTCTGAACTCTTTCTAAATTAAAAAAAATAGTGTTGTGTTGTTTGAAAATGAAACACTGGGACTTTTTTTTGTCATTTTCTGCAAATAAATTCTCTAAATGACAATGTTTTTATTTCAAATTTGGGTGAAATGTTGTCAGTGGTTTATACCTTAAAACAAAAATGTTCATTTTACTCAAACAATTAAAAAATAGTAAAACCAGAGAAACTGATCATTTTGAAGTGGTCTCTTAGTTTTTCTCCAGAGTTGTAATATACCACGTTATCTGATGAGGATCACCAGTCTGTGATCGCAGACCTGGAGCGTAGAATCTGATATCTTTAGTCAGATATACGAGAAATAAAAAAGCTGTACACCCAGACTACTAACCTGTAAGCTTCAAGTACAGGTCTTCAGTCACTTTAGAAGGAATTGCCATCTTTAACACTTTCAAACCAGCACTTTTTTTTTTTTTTTTTTTTTAAATAAACGACTGGTTTGTGCAGATTTTCCTGCTTAACATGTGTTGCACACTGCGCTGCCACCGACAGGCAGCTGGATTAACTGCAGCCAGTTGAAGCTTGACTGTTACTGGTCAAGCTGTGAGTGGTGTGACTACTGACACACAGATGCTACTGACTCTTGTGTGGTGTTTAATGTCTAATCTCACAGGTCAGTGTCGGTAACGCCTCTGTCAAAGAGGCACACAGTACTAAATAACACACTAATCCAAATCCCAAAGCAAATGAATGCATTGTTATTTATATATATTGTCATTGAGATGTTTATTCGTCATATTTTGTTATGTGTCCAAAGCAAAAGTGAGAGTATATCAGCCTCATTACTGATGCAAAAACTGTAGTAAATACATAAATGAGCTCCAAGAGCGTTCAGTTTTCAGATGTTTCCCACTATCTGGTGTAGAGAGGTCTGTTAAAAGACAAGAAATCAGTTGTTGTAATCTGACAACTGGGCTGTAACGCCGACATATTACTCAACAGCGCAGTGAGTCATACGAGCCTCTCCTTCTGTGAGTCAGGGCACTTTAATCTGTGCTGAAGAAAATCACCACACACAGTGCGTCAGAGAGTGAAATATTCACCCAGTCACCCCGAAAAACAGTGAGAAACAAAATTGGAACAGAAAATCTCATTATTGAATACACAGTTACACACTTTAACTTACCCAGCAAATCATGACTGACCTAAACTGTCTGCGAGTGTCAGTTTGTGTGTGTGTGCCTCTGTCTACAGAATGGTTGACGCTCTGTGTGTGTGTGTGTGTGTGTGTGTGTGTGTGTATATACTATATCTATATATATGTGTGTGTGTGTTTCAGTGCCAGGAGCAGGGACAGCTACAGGAGTGTGTGTCAGCCGTCAGGGTGTGTCTGGCTCGGCTAGACGACGTTATACAGGTCCATACAACAACCCAGCCTCCCCCACCTGCCCTCCCTCCCTCTCTCTCTCTCCACCTGACTCTCTCTCTCTCTCTCTCTCCACCCGACTCTCTCTCTCTCTCTGTTTCATCTTCTTTATCTCTACTTCCTTCTCTTTCTTCCTCTTCTCATTCCTCCTCTGTCTTCTCTATCTCCCTCCTCCTGTTTTCCTTGTCCGGCTGGTGATAGCTTACGACTTAGCCTGCTGGTGGCTAATAGTGCTTTTGTAGTTAAAGGGATAGTTCAACATTTTGGCAAATTCGCCTATTGCCATAATCCCTATAGTCATAGCAATAGTTTCATTAACTTTAAAGCAGAAGTGAGTGATCCGGTCGTTTTCGCTAATGCTGCGTTCCAGGCAGGCTTTTGAAACCGTAAATTACAGCTTCAAGTCACAACTTACGACTTTGTAGCGTTCCAGGCAACCCACTCGTGTTTTTCCGACCTGTTTTACCGGTGAAAGTCACTATAACGGCCACTCGTAACTTCCGACCCGTGAACTCGTACCAGATCGAACTAGTACGACTTCACGGTCGGAAAAACACGAGTTACGGGCTGCCTTGAACGCACCATAACAGTCCTCGTCCCTACGTCACCACATTCACGGCGTTCCTTGGCTGCACACACAGCCCTGCATGCCGTTCTCTCTCCTCATTGGATAAAAACTGTAGGATACGATAAATGTTTTCTCCTCGGCTCAGAGCAGAGCAGAGTGACTGACAGACCCGTGTTTCGGTCCAAACACTCTATGTAAGTGATTGCTGTCGGAAGATATAACTATTTAAGACTTATATTAACACAAATATATCACTTACTTCTGCTTTAATTATCGGTGCATGTTGTTTTGAGATCGGAGGGGCAGAGATGTGAGCTGCTCAGTGAACACAATGGAAGTGAACGGTACAGGTCCCCTGTCCCTCATCAAATACACAATCCAACAACTCCAAAACGCTCTGGTGGACAAGTTGTGACCTGCACATTCACCACGCTATGAGATAATCATGTAACGTTACGAGACAGAGTTGTTTTAGAGGCGAATGCAGCCGGATCTACGTTCCAGACACGGCTGCTGGGCGGAGTGATTTCAAAAGCTTAAGTAGTTCAGAGTATTTGCTTCATGTGTCGTAATGTTACATAATTATACGTCATTATTATATAGTGTGGTGAATGTGCAGGTCACAACTTGTCCACCAGAGCGTTTTGGAGTTGTTGGATTGTGTATTTGATGAGTTAGGTGTTCACTGAGCAGCTCACGTCTCTGCCCCGCCGATCTCAAAACAACATGCGCCGATAATTAAAGGTAATGAACCTACTGCTATGACTTTAGGGATTATGGTGAGAGGAGGATCTGACTAAATGTTGAACTATCCCTTTAATGCTAAAATAGCAGCCATGCTAGATAGCAGCCATGCTAGATTAGATTATGTGACTTTACACTAGTGCTGTTGTAGCTGCTAGACTCCCTCAGTAGTCGACTCCACCGTACTCGTACTGTGATGCTGCTCCACCAGAAGATGTTTCAGCCACACAAGCAGAAGCTAGTGCTGTGGGGTGTGTGTGTGTGTGTGTGTGTGTGTGTCTAGTTTGTATGTTTGTGTGTGTGTGTGCAGGAGTGTATGGCAGGCATGGCTCTGTTGTCTGTCTCCACTTCCTGTTTCATTCAGTTGGAGTTCAGTCTCTTTCTCTCTTCTCTCTGATTTGGGTTTTTTTTTTTTTTTTTTTTTTTTTGCTTGTTCATGAACGGTTTTCCTCACGTTGGTTGTTTGGCTGAAACACGACAGCTGCCTTGCGTTGTTATAGTAACAGAGTGTGTTCTAATGGCACAGCTGGTTGTCATGACTACACAGAACTGCCTTCCCAACCCCACCACCACCACCACCACCTCCCCACCTCTCTCCATCACATCCCCTCATCCCCATCACCCATCCATCCCACCTTTTTTTTTAACTTTATGTTTATTTGTTTGTTTGTTGCTGTTTTGTTTGTTTGTTTACTTCTAACTCCTCCCGCAAACATACTGTGCCTTGTGCAAGCTCCGCCCCCCACCACCGTGTCCAAGGAAACTTGTGTTTTATTGGGCCGCCCACAACCTCCAGTAGTGACGAAGCTGCTCCCTCCCACCGACACCTCCTCCCACATTATTGATGGTTTTCTATGTGATTATGATTTAATTAATTTCTACTTAATTATAGATGAAAATACGTCACAGTTTGTTCCCTAATTAGTTGCGAGGATCACACTGAGATCTGAGGGAAAGAAAAAAAAAAGGTAAAATGAAAACAGGATGTGTTCACGCAGGCTTTGAAATTGCTTTTTTTTTTTTCCTCCTTTTTTTAATCTCTGTGTCAGAGCTGCACTGTGCACATCAGACAAAACTAGAGGGAGGAAGTACAGCAGATCCCTCGTCGTCACCCATTGGCCGCCCATTCTTCTTCTTCTTCCCTTGAGAAGTTTGCATACCTCAGTCAGTCACGACCAAAAAAATTCATAAATAAATTAAAAAATGCAGCATCAGCATCTTGAGTTTCTTTGTGACTCTCCTCCTGCTGGATGTTTTGGGGGAAGGTCGTTGTTCAGGCGCCGTTCAGCGTTTTTAGCACCTGAAACCTCTGTGTGTGTGTGTGCGTGTGTGAGAGAGGAGATCAAAAACGTTTCTACTGAGCTGTGTGACCCCGATCAAAGCGATTTATTTATTTATTTATTCCCTCTTTGCTTGCTCAAATCCTTTCAACACAACCAGACTCCCTCCGACCTCAAAGCTGCAGACAGAAATAAATACAAATAACCTTTGGTCACTGTTGTTGCTCTGGTCAGTGCACGACACCGTGACGGGTGTGAAGGGTCTTAAAGCTGCAAAGCACTGGTTTTCGACATCACAAAAAACAAAACAAAACAAAAACAACAACAATCGACCCCTCAAGCAGTTGCCACGGTAACCGGTCGGGGGGGCGTGTCATCGGGGTGGAGCTTGCCTTGATCACCTGACTAATACATACCGTACATACTCGCCGCTACTTGCTGCTGCTGTTGCTGCTGCTATTGTTGTTGTTGTTCTTGTTTGTTGTCAATGGTAACCCGTAGCAACCAGCCCCACTGACCCCCCCCTCCTCCCCTTGCCCCCCCAAACCCCCCCTCCCCCTCCCCCCTATCCCCAACACTTCCTTCTCCTCCTCCTCACCGCTGTTCCTTCCTGTATCCCACGATGCTTTGCAGGAGCTCCGGGAGATCCACAGCCGGCAGCAGCGACAGAAACAGAAGGAGATGGAGGGAGGAGACCCACACACACTGACACACGCGCACCCACACCCACACGCACACGCACACACACACTCTCGCATGCACACTCCGATCGAGAGGAAGTCGGCCGAGCTACATGAGAGCAGGTGAGATTCAAACACACACATGAAAAGTACTGTTTTTAAAAAAGTGTCAGAGGTTCATCGTCTTTCCAAATCGTTGTGTTTCTGTTTCTGTAGGTTATCGTCGGATGAAAGCGTGGCCTGGAGGGATGATGAAGCAGGAAGCTCCGCCCCCCAGGCTCCCAGCCCCGGCACGGTGTCGGCGCCGGACGCCTGGCTGAACAGAGTGACTCAGGAAGAGGAGGAGCGGAAGAGGAGAGGGATGGAGGAGGAAGAAGAGGGCCGGAAGAGAGCGGCGTCGCTGGAGGAGAAGGATGACGAGGGAAGGAGCAAGAAGGACATGCAGGATAAACTCAACAAGCTGTTCAGCCAGGCACCAGATCCCTGGGCTTCAACAGGTGTGTATGCGTGTGTGTGTGTGTGTTCGTGGTGGCGGCATGGGGAAAAAAAAAACACCAAACATTTCTACAGCTCTTTTCACACCTCTGGACTTTCTGAACTTTATTTCATGTGGGCTTAAAAACAAGATTTCACCAGAGCAGAAACACTGATTTTAAATATCCACGTCCTGGAAAACGGTTGATCACATTGAACAGAGCTCCCCACCAAGGATTTATTTTCTAAAGAAGTGCCTGAAGTGAGAAGTGAGAAGTGAGAAAACTAGAGACTTTGAGTTGATGAGTGTTTCCAGTATTGGACGGTGAGCACGAGGGTTTTCTCTGCTGAGTGACAGATAGAGGAGCAGCAGAGAGCCGTAGTGGGCCTAGTTTAAAAACATAATAATGTGATAAATTTGTCGCATGTTAGAGATTATTTCATAGATAAGTTGGAGGTGAAAACTGAACTAAACATGTTGATAAAACAAACAATGTGTGTTGCAAATGTTACATAACAGATGTGGTTGGAATGCCCTTTAGTGGATGTGGGACATAATAAGTAGAGGTCGACCGATTAATCGTTTTGGCCGATTAATCGGCGCCGATAGGACATTTTACAAACTATCGGAATCAGCGGAACTTGAACTAGAAATTCAAATCTGATTTGGGGGGAAGATTGACAGCCCTATTATCGATTAATCTGTCGGTTATGTTAACAATGAATCGATTAGTTGTTTGGTCAATAAAATGTTAAAAAATGTTGAAAATGTCAATCAGTGTTTCTCAAACCACAATATTACGTCCTCAAATCTCCCTCCACAAACCAAAGAGATACTCAGTTTATTGTCATAAAGAAACAAAGAAACCCGAAATATTCACTTTTAAGAAGCTGAAATCAGAGAACAACTACCTAAACTGATTATTTGATTATCAAAATGGTTTACAATTAATTTAATAATCGATTATTGTGCGATAAATCGATTAAAGCAGCACTAAGTAACTTTTCAACCTTCATAAAATATTTTCATAACTTTTGTGATGATACATCGACTTACAACAAGTTGAATGACACCTCTGTCGTGGTCTGAGGGGGTCTGTATCTCTTTCTCTGGCACTAAGCAGCTTTGAGGAGCATGGTAGGAACCCGGCTCTCACTTTACTTTCACTTTTGCGAGTCACAACAAGGAGGGTACAGGCAAAACAGCACTTTAGCAATGGATTATGTTTGTGTTTTCACTTTGAAATGATCCACTGGAAACAGAAACTTAGTTTTGATGTCTTCTGTTAATTTTAATGCAGGATATTTACAGGGCTTCACGCTAGTGTTCATGGGAAATGGAGTCTTCCTTCAGGCAAAACACTACCGCTTTGGTCCACAGGCGCCGCCAAACTCAACCAAAACTGAAAGTTCTTTAGTACTGCTTTAATTGTTGCAGCTCTATGATGTGATAACGAGTCTGTCAGACTGTAGCAGGTTAAAATGAGTGAGAACCCTGATCCGTCCTTCTGCTTGTTATTCCCAGTGGAGAAGACTCCAGGACCGAGTCTGTTCGACCAGAAGGCGCCAGCGGTGCCGGCGGTGCCCAGCGGCTTCGACCAGCACCACCACCACCACCAGACGCCGCCGCCGCCTCCGCCACAGCAACAGCAGCATCATCATCATCATCAGCAGGTGCATCCGCAGCAGCAGCCGCCGGTGAAGGTGGTCTACTACCGCGCGCTGTATCCGTTTGACGCTCGCAGCCACGACGAGATCAGTATCGCCCCTGGAGACGTGATCATGGTAGGTACTGGAGTGTGTAACGTATGTAGTGTTTATACCACCGCGTCCTTCAGCCGGCGACCGCGCTGAGGTCGTGTGACTGTGCTGCTGCCATGGCGACGGTTAAATAAAAGGAAATTCACCTGGAAGGACTCAGAGTAATGTGTGTGGATATATGTGTGTGTGTTTTGTTATTGCCTCTTGTTTGTGTAGCTGTGTCTCTGTCTTAATCTACTGTACGTATGTGTTATTTGTGGAGTGTGTGTGTTATCTATAGTGTGTGTGTACGTGTGTGTGACCGCACGCTGTGTGTGTATTAACTGTTTCCTCTCTCCTCTGCTGTGCAAACTGAAGGTGAAGGGGGAATGGGTAAGTTCTTGCCCCCCTCTGCCCAAGTGTTGTGCCTCCACCAATCATAAGCCAGCTCTCATTTTCTCACGTCGTCTCCATGTTCATTCATTTACCGGTGGATGAATGTGTTTGTTTCTTTTTTTATTATTATTATTATAATTTTGTATTTATTTATATAACAAACTCATTCTAATCTGATCTGTAAATAAATGTTGTCGTGGTTGTTTTTGATGTGCAACATGAATGATTGTTATGTTTGACTGTGAACCAAACAAATATAAAACCTTCACAGTCTGCAAATTAAAAAAAAAAAAAAACAGAAACATATTTTTAATAATGTCTCCATAAATTAACATCCACATGAATAAGATAAAATAAACTGGTCCAGCTACATCACCAGTCAGTCACTCCTCTCACTTGGCAGGTTTTGAGTAGAAACCTGCCAAACTGGCCTGAGAGCAGCCTCACCAGTGTGTTGTGTTGTAACCTCCATTTCAACATCAGTGGAGTAAAGATGAGGCTCGTCCAGATTTACGGTTAAAAAAACAAAACAAACATAAAACAGATCAGTAGTCCAGAACAAACTAGGTTTTTATAAACCCGAGTAAATACAGAAACAGGACGACATGTTATCCTCAAGTTGACAAGAAGAAATGTAAAGAGTTTCTTGAAAACCAAACAGCTCTGGAGCTACAGCACAACATTAACAGTTGAACATATCAAGTTTACCGTAAATTCTCAAATAGACGTCGGTTTGGGCAAATAGATGCCGGTCTCAATTAGAAGCCGGGTCTATTTCTGTTTTCTGCAAGTTCTTGTGAATGTACAAAACCTCTCAAAGCCCGCAATCGCCGTTAATCGGTGTCAATTAAACTTCTTCACTGGATCCGACTAACCCTTACCCTTCTATTCTTACTCTTTTAAACCGTAAAAATAGAACGAGTTTAGATGATTTTCCGCCTTTGCTGAGCATAAGATTTGTTCAAAATGAAATATTAGATGGCTCAGTTCAGTAGGTGAAGCAAATAAAAGCCCGGGCTTCTATTGGAGAATTTACAGTGTGTTATTTCTCCGACTTGATCATCTGCTGATTTGGTCATTTACTTCCTGGAATTGAGCTCAACTGAACTGGAGCTGCGTGACAGGCAAAAAACAACAGGCAGATATTGTGATTTCACTTGTAAACGGTCATTTTTTGCTTTTGATTTTCACTCCAAAGAAATGAAGATAAAATTGATGTGATATCGTTGTTGTTCTGAGAATATGATCCTGTTGGCATAGCAACACAACACTTTTGGTGCTGCGTATAATGCACAACAATCCTGTGACGCATTTTACCTCCAGTGATTTGCATATTACACTTCGTCCAAATTGTGATTTCAATGACACAGTGATCGATTTCGCGGCCCTAACCTGATCACACACACATCTCATCTGTGAATCAGTTCCTCTGTATGTGTGTGTGTGTGTTTTTGGGTTTGTGTGTGTGTTCCTCACTTGTCTCCTCTGCTCCGACAGGTGGACGAGTCCCAGACCGGCGAGCCCGGCTGGCTGGGAGGAGAGCTCAGGGGCCGGACCGGTTGGTTTCCTGCCAATTATGCAGAGCGGATACCTGACAGTGAAGCACCAATCAGCTTGCGCGCCACGGCCTCGGCCACGCCCCCCTCCGCCCAGCAGCAGCAGCAGCAGCAGCCGATGACCACGCCCCCTCCTGCACCGGGGGGAGGACACACCTCCTCCTCGGCGTCCTCCGCCAACAGCAACTGGGCCGACTTCAGCACCACGTGAGTCCTCATGACGATGACGATGCACAAGAAATAAAACTTATTAAAGGATTGTTCTGACATTTTAAAGGGATAGTTCAACATATTGGCAAATTGGCCCATTGCCATAATCCCTGTAGTCTTAGCAGTAGGTTTGTTACCTTTAATTGTTGGTGCAAGCTATTTTTAGAACAGCGGAGCAGAGCCGCGAGCTGCTCAGAGCTACGCTACGGAGGCTCATGGGATTTCTTGGTTTCCCTCATCTAACTCATCAAATACACAAGTTGTGACCTGCACATTCACCACGCTATGAGATAATAACGGAACGTTACAAGACAGAGTTGTTTTAGAGGCAAATTCATGCAAAACCATGTGCCTGATGTGCGTTGCCTTCAAGGACAGGTTTTCAGCAAGCAGTCTCTGTATTTACCTCTAAAACAACTCTGTCTGGTAACGTTGTGTTATTATCTCATAGCGTGGTGAATGTGCAGGTCACAACTTGTCCACCAGAGCGTTGTGGAGTTGTTGGATTGTGTATTTGATTAGTTTGATGAGAGAAACCAAGAAATCACATTAGCCTCCGTAGCATAGCTCTGAGCAGCTCGCGGCTCTGCTCCGCCGTTCTAAAAATAGCTTGCACCGACAATTAAAGGTAACAAACCTACTGCTAAAACTATAGGGATTATGGCAATGGGCCAATTTGCCAAAATGTTGAACTATACCTTTAAGATAATAAAAAAGCAAATAAACTGATTTAATAATAATTAATATGCGTCATGTGGGCGTGTCCTTTCCAGCTGGCCCTCGAATACAGCCAGCCAATCAGACAGCGAGGGCTGGGACGCCTGGCCGACCTCCTCGACCACCAGCCAGAACCCGTCGCTCGGCGTTCCCTCGGCGCAGCTACGGCAACGCTCTGCCTTCACGCCCGCTACCATGACAACAGGCTCCTCTCCTTCGCCTGTGCTGGGCCAGGTAACAAGTCTGATTCTGTGAACTTACTCCTCCTCCTCCTCATCACAGCTTGTTCTGACGTTGTTGCTGTAACTCGTGTTTGTCAGGGCGAGAAGGTGGAGGGTCTCCAGGCTCAGGCCTTGTACCCGTGGAGAGCGAAGAAGGACAACCACCTCAACTTCAACAAAAATGAGGTAAACAAGCTTTCTCATACACAGGTGCAAATCAGTAAATTAGAATATCATGGAAAAGTAGTTCAAGCCAATATTTCCATATTATTAATGCTTGTAATATTTAAATTTATTAGATACTGAATTTTAGGTCTTCGTTAAATGTAAGCAATAATCATTACAATTTAAAAAAATAAATAAATAAATAAAGACAGGAAATGTTTCATTCATTCTCTGTGTAATGGGTCTATATAATGTATTAGTTTCACTTTTTGAATTGAATTACTGACAAATAAACTTTTCCCTGATATTCTAATTTATTGGGATGCACCTGTTTATGGGTCAATGACAAATAAAAAATGTTTTAAATGAATGAAAATAAATAATTGTTTTAAAAACATCAGATTTGTCAAAGTGTACATTTTGTATATGTGGATTTTATGTGATTTAAAATTACATTTGCACCATTTTTAACAAAAGTCAGACTGAATGCCCTTGATAATGTCAAATGGTACAACCACAAAGAATGATAAATATTAAATATTTTATCCACCTACAGTGTACTTATAAAAAAAATTACTTTCTTCTGAAAATTGAAATAGATTTTTTCTTTTTTTTGCTGTATTTGTATATTTAAATTTTGATGCATTCGGCAACTCTGTGCAGGACAACCCTGTGTTTTTTCTAAATAAGGTGACAAATTATGTAAAATTTGTCAAGTAACATAGTGTTGCATTGTAAACGTGATACAGTACACTTGTTCCACATTTGAGTCCAGACTTATTTTCCTGTGTATAGTCAGATTTATTACAGGTACATCACTTTACATTGGGTTGCATCGCGTCGTTGACCCTCGTATATTGGAATTTAATGGGATTAATTGTTGTTGTTGGTGTAGATCATCACCGTGTTGGAGCAGCAGGACATGTGGTGGTTGGGTGAACTGCAGACAGGGCAGAGAGGCTGGTTCCCCAAAAGTTACGTCAAGCTCATCTCGGCCACCATGACGGCCCCAGCTGGTCCCACAGCAGCGCGCAGCAAAAACACTAGGTAGGTTCAGGTCAAACTGGGATTTTAACTCACCTTCACTCCACATGGTTTCCTTTCTCTTAAATCTGAATCCTCCTGACGATATGTTCTGCTGCTTTAGTGTCACCACACTAGTTAGTTTAGGATCCATTTTGTCCTGTTCTCATCTCATTTCTTTGCTACATCTCCTATCATTTAATCCCTTAGTGGGAAGTGTAGTTACATAATCCACAGGCACGACTCCTGCAGCCATGTGGAGACTAAATACCAGTTTTAACTTATTTTAGTTATTTGTTTATTTGTAATGGGACTGTGCATATTCGTAAAACATACAGAAACTTGATATAAATGTGCCAGATTTAGCTCTGGAGCTAATTTCCATCTGTAGTCCCATGGTCCACAAACACAATCACTGACTGGACTGTTTGAAGAGCATCAGTTTAGTTAGACAGTGGATTTAAAAATTAAAAGCCTCATATTTTATTGTAAACTTCAGCTTATTTATATTTTTACCCTCCTCTTTTTTGTTCCAGTGAGTCTGGAGTGTCAGACAGCCCCCCCAATGGGAAACGACCCTCCCCTTCCCCGACGAAACCCTCAGACTCTGGAGAAGGTAACACACACATGCAAAACACGTAGATACGCGTGTATTTTATTTTAAAAGGTCAAGCAGGTGATTATCACTGACTCTGTGTTTGTGCGTCTGTGCAGAGTATGTGGCCATGTACACGTATGAGAGCAGCGAACAAGGAGACCTGAGCTTCCAGCAAGGGGATATCGTCATGGTGACCAGGAAAGAAGGGGATTGGTGGACGGGCATGGTCGGGGGAAAGACCGGAGTGTTCCCGTCCAATTACGTGAAACCTCGAGACTCATCATCAGAGGTGAGAGCTCATTCAGAGAGCGATGACAGGTGTGTGTCTGTGTGTGTTTCAAGGTGATTGTTTCTCTAAACTGTATTTCTGTTTGTTTGTTTTAAGTCGCTGGGACCAGCAGGGAAGACGGGCAGCTTGGGAAAGAAACCAGGTGAGTTTCCTCTTACTCACCTTCCCTCCAGGTTTCAGGTGGATCAGGATCAGGATCCAGACTAACCACATCTTCTTCTTGTCCTTCCCTCCGTCAGAGATCGCTCAGGTGATCGCCCCCTACAGTGCGACGGGAGCAGAGCAGCTGACGTTAGCTCCAGGACAGCTCATCCTCATCAGGAAAAAGAACCCGGGGGGCTGGTGGGAGGGGGAGCTACAGGTAAACAACGACACAGAGATCATATATAAGAGGCAATAAAAAGAAAATCTACATCAACTTCATGACTTGACGCTCTCTTTGTTGCTGCTGTTTCAGGCTCGGGGTAAAAAACGTCAGATCGGCTGGTTCCCGGCAAACTACGTGAAGCTGCTCAGTCCCAGCACCAGCAAGACGACGCCCACCGAGCCCACGCCCCCGAAACTGGCTCCTGCCAGCACAGGTACAAACACATGATCGACCATGATTATACAGCTATTCATAAAGTTTGGGTTGATTCAAATATTTGATCAATTAAGGGCAAAATAATCACATTTTATCAGGGATTTTTTTCAAGTGCTAAACAATGGACAAATATGCTGCTTAATGCAAATGTAACATTATTCAGGGATGCAAACAGCGCGCCGAAAAGCGAAACTCGCTTTTTTCATGACCAATTAGGTGACTTGTGTGAATCATTCAGATCCGAAGAGTTTTTGTTTTGAGGGGGGGGGGGGGCGTCTCAGCGTCTCAGCTGGGGTCAGTAAAATGTTTTTCTAACAGGCTGACAGTGACAATCACGTGAAACTGAGGCGAACTCATTCATGGTTTCTGATCATACTGATAACTGCC
Organism: Trachurus trachurus; assembly: GCF_905171665.1. Lineage (NCBI taxonomy): Eukaryota > Metazoa > Chordata > Actinopteri > Carangiformes > Carangidae > Trachurus > Trachurus trachurus. The sequence goes on from NC_139906.1 coordinate 6,876,405, forward strand.
TACCTCCAATGTTGACGCGCGACGTGCGCGCTCGTTACGTACGTACATTACTGTGTCAGGCAGGTGTCTCCCACGGAGCTCTGCCCCGTTTCAGAGGTGAAGGAGAGACGTCGCCTCCACGATGTAGAATGTGTTCAATTAAAGTGAAACTAACACATTATATAGGCCAGGGGTTCCCAACCTTTTCCAACTCGGGGCCCACTTGAAAATCTAAAAAATGTTCGAGGCCCACCTTCATCCCTACATCGACCAAATGATGCGTTCTCAGAGCTTTTTTTGAATTTTTATTTAATGATAAAGATTCAGGACTGAACTGAAATCAGGGGGCATTTAGGAAGCTCCACAGTCACTACTGTAACACAGCTGATGCTGCCAGTTGGAGGAGCATCCTGACTAAATCCTGAATAACAGAGAAGGCTTCAGTTTGGGAGAGTTCACTTTCATGTTCACTGAGAGTGAGACAGTTCACAAGTCCACAGTTTGGTTTGATTTACATAGTTGTTGTTTTCCTTTTTTTTTTTTAACTCTCCAGAAACACCATTCTGTTCATTTAATTTTAAAGAATATTAATAGTTTATTTTTATAAAAAAACCTTCGCGTCGGTGTCGTGTCTGTAAATTGTGAAATAACTTTTCCTCGATAGAAATATGAGACGTGGTCGACAGGTTTCATTCATCCGTGTTTTGGCAGACAATACAAATAACCAATGATAATGAGATTTCCACCGCGCCGAACCGATCATGTGGCTGGAATAGAGCCAGTCAACAGTAACATGTGCATTTGTTTGGGTTGCTGCAGATGTGCACATCAGCTGACATCGCCGGTAAAAGAGAGAGAGAGAATGAGTGTTGTCTCGGAAAAAAACACTAGTAAAGGAGAAGTTGGACAAGTGACTGAAAAGACGCGTGGTGCGCAATGGAGACACCAGACAGCTGGAGCGGACCGCGGTCACGGTGCGGCCGCTCTGCTGCTCACCTCAGTGTGTGCGACAACTCATTCATGGTTGTCTCTGATTATACTTGTAACAGCCGACCTATTCACCTCCAATGTAGACGCGACGTGCGCGCTCGTTACCCAAAGCGGCGCGTATCCGCGTGCATTCGGTGCGACGGCGCCGCCGTTTTCCCCCCCGTGCATGTCCGTTGCTGTGTCAGGCAGGTGTCTCCCACGGAGCTCTGCCCCGTTTCTACGGTGAAGGAGAGACGTCGCCTCCGCGATGTAGAATGTGTTCAATTAAAGTGAAACTAACACATTATATAGGCCTATATGTCCATTACACACTGAATGGGATGTTAAATCCCATGTCTTTATTTCTTCTGTTTATTTTAATAGTAATAATTGTGAAGACCTAAAATTCAGTATCTCCAAAATTGAAATATTGCAATGGTTTTTATTTTTTTAAAGCATTTTTAATCTAGAAATGTTGGCCTTCTGAAAACTGTCCATCTATATGCACTCAATACTTGGTTGGGGTTGAACTACTGGAAATTGACTTTTCTGTGATATTGTTAATGGTGAGGCCCCCCCCCCCCCCCCCCCCGCCAGACAATTCCTCTCTTTTTTGGTCCTGACCCGTTTGCATCCCTGATTATTATTCAGTAACTAAAAAGGCTAAAAACAATGACAAATATTGTCATAAAGGCATAAAAACATTTGATGGTTCTATCTGATTTTGCTCAGCTGATTCATTTCCAGCTAAAAAAAAACTGTTAATTACGTGTCAAGGGAAAAAAAGCGCCATTAAATCTAATTTGCATTCATGTTTTCAAGTTTTTGATGTAAATGTTTGATTTTGTTCTAAATCAACAATATATGTAAGTTTTCCCAGGGATGGTCAAATGTTTGCAGATGCAGACATGTGATTAAACTGACATAAACCAACAAAATCACTGACCTACACTCTGTATTTTCTAAGAAAGGACCTACTAATTTCCTTTCTTAGGTATAATGCACCATTTCTAAAATAAGAAAGTAGTTTTCTGTTTGAACGTTCGAGGTATAAGAGACTAAATCTGGTGAATTTGATGAAAGCCGACATAAAACATCACGACTAATACACAGGAAATCTGTTGTGACATTTGCATTAGAGCTGATAAAAGCTCTCAAGTCTCTCAGAGTGAAGACATTATGAAATATTTAACAGCTTCCTGGATGCAAAATGTGAAAAAAATAAAGATGAAACTGTTTTTAAACCAGTTTTTAAAGGTTATTTAGTTGTCTGAGAGGTCATCTGTGTGTCATGTGACCTTCACCGTCTCTCTCCATCGTGTGTGTGTGTGTGTGTGAAGCTCTGTGCCAGGTGATCGGCATGTACGACTACGTGGCGCAGAACGACGACGAGCTGGCGTTCCAGAAGGGTCAGGTGATCACGGTGCTCAACAAGGACGACTGTGATTGGTGGAAGGGCGAGCTCAACGGGAGGGAGGGGCTGTTTCCTAGCAACTACGTCAAACTCACCACGGACACTGACCCGAGCACGCAGTGTGAGTGTACACAAACACACACAAACACACACACACACGACCCACGCACACACCATGTACTAAAATGAACATAATCTCAATGTAACACTTACACACTGAAACACACTCTTCTCCTTCACACACACACACACACACACACACACACACACACACACACACACCCCAGAGCCAGGTGTGGAGATGCTGTCCCTCTCTCAGTCTTTGACCCCCCCTCCCCCCTCCTCCCCCCTTTCACCTCGACACTCCTTTGGGCCTCTTTGATAAACCTCCCAGTCATGCACCATCTCTGGGTGGTGTTTGTGTGTGTTTGTATGGCGTGTTTGTGCATGCATATGTGTGTGTGTGTGTATATATTTATATATATTAAAGGGATAGTTCAACATTTTGGTCTTAGGAGTAGGTTCGTTACCTTTATTGTCGATGCAAGCTATTTGTAGAACGGCGGAGCAGAGCCGCGAGCTGCTCAGAGCTACTTTACGGAGGCTAATGGGATTTCTTGGTTTCCCTCATCAAACTCATCAAATACACAATCCAACAACTCCAAAACGCTCTGGTGGACAAGTTGTGACCTGCACATTCACCACGCTATGAGATAATAACAGAACGTTACAAGACAGAGTTGTTTTCGAGGTAAATTCAGAGACTGCTTGCTCAAAAACTGACCCCGACGGGAACGCGCATCAGCAGTTTTGCATGAATTTACCAGCAGGTCACAACTTGTCCACCGGAGCGTTTTGGAGTTGTTGGATTGTGTATTTGATGAGGGAAACCAATAAATCCCATGAGACTCCGTAGCGTAGCTCTGAGCAGCTCGCCGCTCTGCTCCGCCGACGAACCTACAGCTTAAACTATAGGGATTATGGCAATGGACCAATTTGCCAAAATGTTGAACTATCCCTTTAAAATATATATTTAAATATATATATGTGTGCACACATTAGTGTAAAGTTGTTTCCCCCTTTTTTCCTGCATGTGTTCCCTCAGCATGATCCACCATAGACTCAGAGTCTCCAGAGCAGAGCACAGAGACACCGACACAGCTGTGCACAACGGTCGTATTAACAGTGTGTTCATGCACTGTAACTAAAAATAAAAAAGTAGTATCTAATTGTTCCATGAAATTGATCAATTAAAGCATAAAACTAATAATGAATATGTTGTTGTGGCGGTGCGTGGCGCAGTGGGTAGAGCGGCCGTCCCATGTAGAGGCTACAGTCCTCGCCGCAGGCGTCCCCGGTTCGAATCCCGCGTCGGGCAGACCTTTCCTGCGTGTCATTCCCCCTCTCTCTGCCTCCCCATTTCCTGTCTATCTCTACTGTCATCCCTATCAAATAAAGGCAAAAAAGCCGAAAAATATACTTAAAAAAAAAAAAAAAAATATGTTGTTGTATGAGAAAAATGAATATCATTTTCAGTCTAGCTACAAATACTGTAATAGATACATGGATGTACAGATAATTATTCAATTCATGTGGGCCACTGCTTTTAGCTGAGGTGTATAAGTCAAAATTTAATTAATTTGGGCTGTAGCTAAAACATGTTTACATTTTCTGATCAATCTGTTATTAAATTTGACAACTGATTGATTGGAAAAATAATCAAACAGTCTGTCTGCAGATTCCTGTCATGTCTGATACAAAAACCAATCCATAACTAATTACATTACAAAAGAAAGAAGAGCAGAAAAATCATTTTTTGCATGATAATTGATTAAATCAGTTAGTTATCAGGATTGTTACTGATTATTTAGGTGAGATATTGAGATATTTGTGGTAGTTAACTTACTATAAGGTTGAATTTTAATAAACAATCCTGCAGGACACATTAAACTCAGGTCAGTAAATTCACAATAAAGCAACAACACACTTAACTTTTTAAATTTAAGAACAGAACAGCACAGGTTGTGCACAGTCTCAACATTTGTCGCCAAAAAAAACTAAACAAAAAATGCTTAATCTGGATTTTTAATATTACAAAAAACAGAAATCTGCCTAATTAATTGGTTTTAATTGATCACCGTGTCTGATCGATCGCCTGCTCTGGACTCTCCGGCTCTATGCTCGGGTTAGACCACACCTCCACACTCTGTCTTGCTGCACGCTCCACCCACCTAGCACCCGATTGGTTGTTGTTGTTGTTCTTGTTGTTGTTCCTGTTGTTGTTGTTGTTTTGTTTAGTTGTTTTTGTTGATGTTGTTGTTGTCGTCCTCTCTCTAGGATCATATCATTACCCAGAACCCCCCTCTCCTCCTCAAAGCCCTCAAAGAGACCCACTAGGCCACGCGCCCACTAGGCCACTCAACCAATGGGGACAGCACACCAAGAGGTCACATGACCCCGGAAAATGGCGACTCTCCACCAATAGAAGCCAGAGAAAAAGAGAGAGAGAGAGAGAAAGAGAGAGTGAGAGAAAAAGACAGAGAGACAGACTGTAACGTTAGGACTCTCTGTCTTTGCATGGCTCTGACTGGACTTGGCCAAACTCTGTTTATATATGGCTCTGGCTCCAAACAGCACTGTTCAACAGGAGGGAGATCAATAGTCAGGACTCCTTCTATTCCTCCTCCTTCTTCTTCCTCTTCCTCTTCTTCCTCTTTCTTCTTCTTTTTCCTCTTCTCTTTCTATTCTTTCAGTTTAGATAGAGAAGGGAGGAAGGGAGGGAAGGAGGGAAGAGAGGAGGGGGGAGGAGGAGAGTGAAAAGAGGAGGAGTCGAGACTATTGAGCTCCTTTCTGCCAGATTGGACTGATGAACATGTTTTTGACTGGATCACAGTGACTGTATACACACACACACACACACTCATATATATATAAACACACACTCATATATACACAAACACTCATATACACATACACACACGCAGCCCTGTGTTAGCGTGGTAAAGTGGATAGTGGGTCATTTTGTGGCTTCATGGGAGAATCTGTCATTAAAAACAGTAGCTCAGCTCATCCTCCCCTTCCCTCCTCCCTCTCCCCCCTCCTCCTACTACTTTTTTTTTTTTTTAATTATTTTATTTACTTCGCTCCCATTGGTTCAGCAGCTTCATTCACCTGTCAGTCACAGGCGCTGGCTCCGCCCCCTCCCACCCACCCACCCTCACTAACCCCCCTCCCCTCCCCACAGCTTCACAGAAAGACCCACTATCTGCTGCTGCTGCTGCTGCTGCTGCTGGAGGACGAGTCTCAATGTTTAAAGTCTCTCTTCACCTCCTCCATCCCTCAATGCCAAAGACTCCTCCTTTCCTTTCCTTTCCTTTCCTTTCCTTTCCTTTCCTTTCCTTTCCTTTCCTTTCCTTTCCTTTCCTTTCCTTTCCTCGCCCTCCTCCTCTCCTTTCCTTTTATTTCCTTTCCTTCCCTTTCCTCTCCTCCTCCTCTCCCCTCCTTTACTTACCTTTGCTCACCCTCCTCCTTTCCTTTCCTTTCCTCAACCTCCTCCTTTCCTTTCCTGTCCTTTCCTTTCCTCACACTCCTCTTCTCCTTCCCTTTCCTCAACCTCCTCCTTTCCTTTCCTGTCCTTTCCTCACACTCCTCTTCTCCTTCCCTTTCCTCAACATCCTCCTTTCCTTTTCTTTCCTGTCCTGTCCTTTCCTTTCCTCACACTCCTCCTCTCCTTACTTTTCCTTTTCTTTCCCTTCCTCCTCCTCCTCCTTTCCTTTCCTCCTTTTCTCCTCCTCTCCTTCTTCCCTTAAGGAGATGACGGACAGGAGAGAGAGAGAGAAACAATGAGGCAGTATTGAGACGCGTCCCACAGCAGTTAAAGGCCGAGTTTCAATCCACTCTGCTGCTGCTACTGCTGCTCTCTTCTACGCCTCTCGTTTGCATCTTAAGCCCCTCCCCCTTTGTCTTTCAGCACTAAAAGGGGGGAGGAGGAGGGGGAGGCGAGAGGAGGAGGTGTTAGAAGGGAGCGAGCAGCTGGATTGAGACTCGGCCCCTGTTACAGTAGCTCAGGGCTAAAATGGAAAAGCTATGCTGTTAACTGCTGAGCATACGAGCTAACCAAACGTCACACACACACACACACACACACACACACACACACACACACGGTACAGAGTTTGGAGTCTGCACATCTAAAACAGATCCACACACACACACATTTACACACACACAGTTACACACACACATACACACACAGTGATGATGTTTTTATCCGTCGTAGTTTAACAGTCTGATCATGTATTGACGTTAAATGAAACCGTTTTATGTTGCTATTGTTTTTTTTTTTCTTTTCGTTTGTTTACATGTTTGTTGTTTTGTCTGTTGCTATGATGATGATGATGATGATGATGATGATGATTTTGATGATGATGTCACACTGTCGAAGGCCCGACGACAACGATGACATGACGCAGACAGATTTGGTACTAAAAAGAAAAGAAACAACAACTACAACATCAACAACAAAAAAATAACGTAGGGGTGGAAGGATTTGATTCGATCATTCCAGTTTAAACCAGTTTAGGGTGAAATTGGTTTATTTCTTTTTCTTTTTCTTTCCTGCTGAGAGTTAAATGAGGAAATCGACGCCAAACTCATGTCTGTGTGTTTAAAATATGAAGCGAGAGCCGCGAGGTGATGAGACGGAAACGTTTTGCTACAACTAACATAACAAAATATGCTAAAATCTTTTCTTTTTCTTTTTTACTTTTACTTTATGCATTAAACAAAATCCGTCATGTTATTGTTAATTAATTGTTAACAAGCCTCACAGGTTCATGCTAAGCTAAACTAATCAACCTCAGGCTCCAGTTTCATATTTTACACACAGCTTCTTGTCTCATTTAAACTTCTCAGCATTTTTAATTATTATTATGCTTATTATTTGTGGCTTCTTTTCACAAACCAATGATGATTTTAAGTGTTTTTTGTTTTTTTTAACACCCTTGAATTTCCCACACTGTGATGCACACCTTGAACGTGCCGCCAAAAATTTAAAATCTTGGCTTTTCTCCTGCACTGCAAACCTACTGTATCTGAACAGATCAGAATCATTTCACCCCTACTAGATCTTAATAATAATAATAATAATGACGCTGACGTGTTATTTACCTGGACGAACGCTGGACTTCCTGCTCCGTTACTCTCAGCTCACAGATCCCAAAGTTTTCAACCTCAAATTCCTCAATTATTGATGATTTTTATCAATGAAACTCGTATTAACCGAGCTTTACCAAGTCCTTAAACGCATCACGTATTGTATTATATTACATCATATCGTATCAGCATTTTTTTTTACCAAGTCTGTGCTGAGTGACGGAGACAGCTTTGCATTTTAAACCGGTTACCACGGTAACATTACCGTACACCCCTACCCCCCCCCCATCCTGCAACAGCAACAGGAACCACACCTCTCTTTATTCCCATAGCAACAGACGAGTATTACAGCGGTTGCCATATCAGATTTGTGTTGTTTTTGTTTTGTTTTGTTTTGTTTTGTTTATCCAGATGACAGTATTGTGATTTTAATGTTTACCCTCAGAAACACAAACAAACAAAGAAACAAATGAAAACAATTATGGAACTTACGCAACTTTTTATACAACAAGCAATAGAGTTGTAATGATTATTATCATGATATTGATTATTATTATTATTATTAACTTGCTTGGATCCCATTGGCTCCTACATACAGTATGTCAGTATTGGAGGGTGAAGCGCTCTGATTGGTCGACGAGGCGGCAGCCATCTGTTACCTGAGGGGCCCACGACGGCGGGTCGTTCGCTTTTGGGAGCAGTTTTCTTTACTTTTTCCTTTATTGTTTTTTTTTTTTTCTTTCTTTAAAGCAGATTCAGTCGGTAACAGATGGTCGACACTCGTCCCGGTCACAGCGGAGTATTTTAGATTTAGAACAAAGAGCCACCTAAACCAGAGTCATGCTAAAAAAAATAAAAATAAAAAGACGTACAGTACCTCCTCTTCCTGTTACTACATGCTGACGCTAACGCCTGCAGCCGCCGTTTGTCCCCGTCGAGCATTAAGTCTAAAAAAAAAAAAAAAAATCACCCGGGGGCTCAGGTGGAGGCTGCTGCACACACTTTACAGTTATAAACTTTTAACTTTTTGTTTTTAATTTTAACACAAACACACTTTAAAGTCGCATCATGTGCTCCGAGGCCTGGCTCTGGTCTAGTCTGGTTTTGTTTTGTTTTTTTGTTTTTTTTTGTTTTTTAACAAAATAAAAGCTCTGTAATGGTCTATGCTTAATCTGATGAATGGTAAATGGTGGATGCTTCATATGGTTATAAATAGAAACTCTGATGAACGGATGAATGGATTAACAAGCCAAGCCAAATGTAACCAGACTGCACTTGGTGTCAATGAGAGCATGAATGAAAACTGTGAGTGAGTGAATGGAGATTAAAGCATGAATGAGCAATTTTATGGACATGAATGGTCAGATGGATACATAAAGGAATAAAAAGGATACATGGATGGATGAATGGATGTGTGAGTGAGTGAACAAGTGAGTGAATGAATGAATGACATGTACAGAATGTTAGTGTAGCGTTGATAGTAAAAATGTCCTGAGGTTTTATTGGTGGAGATTTTTGATGACGCGGTGAATCTGACTGGTCCTGATGATTAAACGCTCTGAGACAGACTGCAGTCGACTGGCCTCGTTACTCACACACACACACACACACACACAGCTTACTGTAAACACCTACTTTTACATTTACACCCCAAAATTATCTTATTAAGATCATTAATGGTCAATTATTTTATTTAAACCTGCAGTAATCTTATCTGAGCACTTAAGTGATGTAATATTTTGTGACAGTGGTTCCTTTTCAGTGATTTTATGAGGCAATTATAATTATTTATTTGTATAAATGTAGTTCCTCTGCCACCTGGTGGCCAAAAACCACATTGATGCAGTTTTAAAAACAGCAAAATTGGCTGAAAATGACTGATATTTTTGCATCTGGCCTCTGATTCTTATGTTAAATCTGTTAATTTATAATTATTTTTCAGTGAAACTGTATATATTTTGTCCATTTTATGTGTTAAATTAGATTGGAAATGTCAACTATCATTTCAATCTGTATCCATTAGCAGATCCTACTTTTGTGTTTTAATTTTATGCATCAAAAGTTTAAAAAATTCACAAGTATAATCAGAAATCAACTATAGAATAAACCAATCCACTGTTGTAAATACCAATTTTTACAAAACACATCATCATAGTCACACACTGAACACAACACAACAACAACCACAGTCTCTGCTGCAGACACACCTGTGTTACCTGTGTGTGTTGATCTCAGGTATGTATGCTGATGCAGGCGATCACAGGACTTTTCATTTTGGTTATTTTGTTATTTTTTTTTGTTCGAGGATGTTTGATTGACAGGTGTGTGTGTGTCTGTCTCGGTGTGTGTGTTTCAGGGTGTGCCGACCTCCACCTGCTGGACATGCTGAGTCCCATGGAGAGGAAGAGGCAGGGCTACATCCACGAGCTGATCGTCACCGAGGAGAACTACGTCAACGACCTGCAGCTCGTCACAGAGGTGGAGATCCATTAAACAATATACGTTATTTAGATTAGATTAGATTGTATCAGTAAAATATAACCAAGCCAGTACACATCACAATAATTGTATAACGACAGGAAAATGCTCTAAATGTTGTTTTTTTTCACAGTGCTGCAGATTAAACTGAGCAGGAAACAATCAATATTTTTAATTTTGAGACATTGAAATGGTTAAATTGACTGGAAAAGACTGATAGGAAACATTAGACACAGCTTCATATGTAACACTTTAAAGTACCTACGCATTATTAATCATTAGTTAACCAATTCATTTAAAAATGTCCCTATAGTGTGTAATTTATGAACATAGTCATAAATGTTTAACTCTGGATTAATAAGATCATCTTTAATGTGTTTATTGATGGATTCAGGCTTTTACAGATCACTTATTACATCAATTATAAACCACTTACTTAAGGGACATCAGTGGGTCATAAGATCATTTATAATGTGACAATAAATTATTAACAAACTATTTAGATGGACATTTATGTTGCACTTACATAAACAATGATTTAGACATGAACTAATGAACAGTTTGACTTTGACTAATGACTTTGAGTGAGTCTGTTAGTAGACATTTTATAAACATGTAGCAAACTTATTTTCAGTAAAATATCAACTGTAACTAACACACTTTGCTGTTTGTGTTTGTGTGTGTGTAGATTTTCCACAAACCTCTGCTGGAGAGCGAGCTGCTGACGGAGAAGGAGGTGGCCATGATCTTCGTCAACTGGAAGGAGCTCATCATGTGCAACATCAAGCTGCTCAAGTAAAGTTTCACACACACTCCACACAGTTTTTTTTATGCTCGGTCGGTGCAGATATTTGCATCGAAGGCGCGGCCGTGATGTTCATTTGAATATTTTTTATTATTAAAAGATAAAGTCAGACTGAGACAGGCAGCTGAGCTTTGCATTGGAAAGTAAACAGGTTTAAGTTTCATTTGCACAACTGTAGAATCAACTAAATAAATGGAATAAAAAAAATAAAACATGTGCGGGTGAGGTAGAAACCCACTCTGGGCTTATCTTTAAACCTCACCTATAAAAAGTAATTATAACAAAGCAAAACAAAACAAAAAGTTGAATAGCATTACAAACAAAATAATACAAAATAGAATAAAATAAAGGAAACAACAATTAAGTTAAAGATTAAAAACAAAAGAAAAAAGAACAAATTACAAGGCATTACAGGGAGTGCCTTTCATAAAGAGTGAGGTTCTGTTTTCTGAAACAGAGCAGAGCTGTTGTTAACATTTACATAAAAGTCAGTGAGACTCCAGTGTTTATCTGGTGTTAATTTGAAACCAGGGAATCTTTAAAGTACAAATATTTGAGTTTATATCAACAGATATGTACTTTTTTTTCATTCATTAACAAAAGACAATAATGAGTCAACAGAAAATCTAAAGTCTGGAGTCAAAAGCAGCAGAAAGAAGCAGATAATAAAATATATTCTGTGCCCTAGTGTCACAAATCTCATATTAACACATCAAAAATCTGCAGGTTACAGTCCATGAAACAGAACAATAGGGTTAGGTTGGGTTGTATATACTGTAATATAATACAATATAATATATAGTTGCAATTGTTCCAGACTAAACTACATTTCCCATCATCCCTTGTGTTCCCTGACAGGGCTCTGAGAGTGAGGAAGAAGATGTCAGGTGACCGGATGCCGGTGAAGATGATTGGAGACATCCTGACCAATCAGCTGCCTCACATGCAGCCGTACATCAGGTTCAGTTTTTATTTAATATCTCATCTGATACTTACTATGCTATTTTTTTTTTTAAATCAGCTAAAATTGATACAGTTACAGTTATTAATACATGTTGTCTTTCGATCGATCAGGTTCTGTTCGTGTCAGCTGAACGGAGCCACGCTGATTCAGCAGAAAACTGACGACAACCCCGAGATCAAAGACTTCCTCAAGGTGCCAGAACAAACACTCATGTTGTTTTATCTGTTTTTAATTGTTTTTCTGTACGTATCCATGTGTTCGTTGATTATTGATCAGCTCTAGGTTCTATATTGATACTGTGAAAGCATCAGAGCCTCAGTCCACAGAGAAGCTGAGCCTTAAAACCGGCCGTCAGGACTTCCTGTGACTTTGTGATGTCACAACAGAGCAGTCACTCTCTCTCTCTGTCTCTGTGTCTCTCAGCGTTTGGCCATGGACCCCCGGTGTAAGGGGATGCCTCTGTCCAGCTTCCTGCTCAAACCCATGCAGAGAGTCACACGCTACCCGCTCATCATCAAGAACGTATGTCACACACACACACACACAATCTCTATCTCTGTCTCTCTCTCTCTCTCACACACACACACACACACACATGTTTACATCTCTCTGTGGTTTTGACCTCCAGACGTTAGAAAACACTCCAGAGTCCCATCCCGACCACAGCCACCTGAAAGCTGCTCTGGAGAAAGCAGAGGAACTGTGCTCACAGGTAACACACACTGGGAAACACACACGCACACACACATACACACACACACACACACACAAACACACTGGGAAACACACACACACACACACACACACCTGCTGGACAATGACTGAGTGTGTTTTCATGTTTCCAGGTGAACGAGGGCGTGAGGGAGAAGGAAAACTCTGATCGTCTGGAGTGGATCCAGGCTCACGTCCAGTGTGAAGGCCTCTCTGAGGTGACAACACACACTTCATTAAATTATAACACACACACACACACATCTGTAGATTGAATATTAATTATCTGTTTCCTGTTTGATCTGATCTAATAAAACATGATGAATCCAGACAGACAGGAGCATCTTCCTCCTGCAAAGGATGATGTTGTTTTTTTCTTTTTAAGTTTTTTTGACAGTTGTTTATCCAGATGTGTGATGTTTTACACACTAAATCACTGGATCTCTAACTATTATTTGTCATTCCTACTTGATTCCTATTGTTCTACCTTTCATTTCTGGTTTTATTCTTTTTACTACAACCACAACTTCTACAGTTTAAAGGACAATTCCGGGCAAATTCAACTCGGGGCTGTATATACCTAACATTTTAGGTCTAAAAGAAGGAATCTGAAGATTTTCAGTTTGTAAAACTTTGAATTAGATCTAGTTTTACAAACATGTCGGCTTGCTTGAAGTAAACAAACTTCTCGGTGCATGTTTGAGTAGCCATCTGACGCGGCTTTGAGGGATTTGAGGGATTTGAGGGATGTAAAAAGCCTAAGCAGCAGAACTTCAACCCACTCCCATTCATTGCTGCCGTGGCGATGCGGGGACAGACACAACTATACCGCAAAACAGGAGCAATTAAACTGAAAATCTTCAGATTCCTTCTTTTAGACCTAAAATGTTAGGAAAATACAGCCCCGAGTTGAATTTGCCCGGAATTGTCCTTTAATACTATTTTCTTGGCTGTTAAAGCAGAAATAAGCTGAATATTTGTGTTAATATAAGTCTTAAATAGTTATATCTTCCGACAGCAATCACTTACATAGAGTGTTCTGACAAGAAGTTAGCCAAAATTACCGGATCGCTTACTTCTGCTTTAATTGTTTCACGTTCCTTGATGTGAAAAAAGTTCGATAACCTCTGACCTCATGGATTGATCAGTAGAAAAACAACAATCTCTCTCTGTCTCTCTTTTTCTCTCTCTCTCTTTCCTGCAGCAACTGGTCTTCAACTCGGTCACCAACTGTCTCGGTCCCAGGAAGTTCCTCCACAGCGGGAAACTGTTCAAAGCCAAGAGCAGCAAAGAGCTGTACGGCTTCCTGTTCAACGACTTCCTGCTGCTGACACAGGTCAGTCTGAGTCTCTGTGTGTGTCAGTAACTGGGTTTCCATAAGAGCGGATTTTGTGAAAATGCGCAAAAAGCAAATGCAAATTTATGCACGTTTCCATTCGTTATTGTTTTGTGATTATTGGGAGGGGAGGAGTGCGCCGTGAGATTACATCATAAGAGAGCGTGAATGTATCCACGACAACAGTTGACACTCAGCATTTGTCACATCCGGCTTAGTCATGATTTATTCGCAAAACCTGTTTCCATAACAAAAAGTTGTGTTTTCCTTTTATCGATACGCTGACAAATCCACCCGATCCAAGCGTAAAATCTTTTTTGCGAATTTACTGCCCTTTTGCGAATTTCTGGCGTTTCCATTCAAGTATTTATTTGCAATTTTTGAAAATGCGAATAAGAAAAGGTGGATGGAAACGCAACTGGTGTAAGTTATCTACCTGTGTTAGTGTCACTCATCTCCCTCTCCATCTCTCTCACAGGTCACTAAACCTCTGGGTTTCTCCGGCTCCGACAAAGTTTTCTCCTCCAAAACACACCTGCAGTATCGCATGTACAAGACGGTGAGAAACACACATACACACACACACACACACACACACACACACACACTTTTATTTAAAATTTACTGTCATTTATTTTTACACGACTCTTATTAAACAGTTTTCTTTGTGTCTTTCAGCCGATCTTTCTAAATGAAGTGTTAGTGAAGCTGCCGACGGACCCGTCAGGAGACGAACCTCTGTTCCACATCTCACACATAGACAGAGTTTACACACTCAGAGCTGAGAGCATCAATGAGAGGTAACACACACACACACACACACACACACACACACACACACACACACACACAGTTGCATCAAGTACATGTGTGTATCTCTGTTAAACACAGTCTGAAGCTTATTTATTTGTATTGATTACAATAACCTGACTGTTGACACCTCAGCAGATGTTGGCTCAAAATGTTTTAAATGTAAAGGTGACTGATGTACGGGTGTTGTGTGTGTGTTTGTGTGTTATGTGTTTGTGCGCAGGACGGCGTGGGTTCAGAAAATCAAAGCAGCATCCGAACTCTTCATAGAGACGGAGAAGAAGAAGAGAGAGAAGGCGTATCTAGGTGATTTCATTTGACCTTTTCTTGACTTTTTGCTTCAGAAACACTGTGATAAATATTTATTTAGATCATCAATAAAATGGTTGTGTTTTCTCCTGTTGAAACTTTATGATTTAAAGGGATAGTTCAACATTTTTGCAACAAATTGGCCCATTGCCATAATCCCTATAGTTTTAGGAGTAGGTTCGTTACCTTTAATTGTCGGTGCAAGCTATTTTTAGAACAGCGGAGCAGAGCGGCGAGCTGCTCAGAGCTACGCTACGGAGGCTAATGGGATTTCTTGGTTTCCCTCATCAAACTCATCAAATACACAATCCAACAACTCCAAAACGCTCTGGTGGACAAGCTGTGACCTGCACATTCACCACGCTATGAGATAATAACAGAACGTTACCAGACAGAGTTGTTTTAGAGGGAAATTCATGCAAAACCACTGATGCATGTTGCCTTCAGGGACAGTTTTTCAGCAAGCAGTCTCTACATTTGCCTCGAAAACAACTCTGTCTTGTAACGTTCTGTTATTATCTCAAAATGTTGAACTGTTCCTTTAACATGATTTGACTTTTATATTTGTTTGATCCCTTTTATTTTTTGGGGTTTTTGTCGTCGCCTTTTTTATGTGTCCTTTGAAAAAAAAAAGTTTATAAAAAAAAAACTGTATATTTTCAATAACTGTGTCTCATGTGTCTCAGTTCGTTCTCAGAGAGCCACGGGTATCGGCCGACTGATGGTCAACATCGTGGAGGGAATCGAACTCAAACCCTGTCGCTCCCATGGTACAAACACACACACACACATACACACTTTTCAATATGTGTAGTGATTATTTTCCAGTGCGTGAGTTCTTTCTCCTGTGTTAACAAACATTAGGCAAATTCTCCTTTAAAGATCCTCTACGGTGGCCCTGAGGGGTCAGTGCGCAGCAGCTAACAGAGAGCACATGCAAATACACACAAATACAACATGATGCAAATTCAAAAACAGTTTGACCACACATGAGTTCAAAACAGCAGTGTGTTTGTTTATTTGCATGTGTTTTCTTAAGTTACAGAGCATTGTCCTCTCAGGGCCACCGTACACTGTGAGTTTTTACTACAGGAAGTCGTAGATGAAGAGTAAAAGTTGAAATATTGACTTATATTAACAAGTAAAAGTGGCTCTTTTTAAGATAATGTTCATTATAATATTTCATAATGTGTCAGTAACGGTGGTGAAGTTGGTAAAGGTTCAGCTATTACCACAAGACGTCATTCAGTTCAAGTTAAAATTTAAATCCGACCTGTTTAGTCTCTGAAGAAGTGACTGTTTGTTTTTTATGTTGTTAAAACAAAAAGAAATGTCTGTTTGTCTTGTCGTTTCCAGGGAAAAGTAACCCGTACTGTGAGGTGACCATGGGTTCTCAGTGCCATATCACAAAAACATTACAGGTACAAACACACGAACAGCTTCTTATTTCACACTGTCACATCAGAGAATTAGAGAATATATGTTGGTTTATTCATATTTCTCATCCTGTAGTGATTGATCACAGAAAAACTTACCTCAACTAACATTCAGCCATTTTTATTTTCATGTTTTCATTTTCATGGGAGGAATAATTTCTAAAAACTATGATATTTTTTTTATTCTTTATCTCTCCTCTGCATCATCTGCAGGTCTGTAGTTATGATTTTAAATGTGCACCAGTGTTTTTATTGACTTAAAGTTGAGTTTTTATTGTTTAGGAAGGATAAAGATCCACTAGAAACTGAAGGTTATTATTATTGACCCATCTGTTCTGATGCAGATTTGTAATAACTACATGCTATCAAGCATTAGTTCACCATTTATAACTTATTCATTCAACATTTAGTCTGTAATTTATAAACACAAAGTATTTTATGATGTTTATCTATGTTTATGTTTAATAATGTTTAACTTATGCTCAATAAAAGTGTGTGTTTGTTATAAATAGTCACCAGTGTGTCCATTATAATGTATATGTGTATGTGTGTGGTCTCTCTTGTCTCTATAGGACACGTTGAATCCTAAGTGGAACTCCAACTGTCAGTTTTTTATAAAGGACCTGGAGCAGGACGTCCTCTGTGTCACTGTGTTCGAACGAGACCAGTTCTCACCCGACGGTCGGTCACCATCAAACACCGATCTGACCGATAAGTGTATGATGTTGTTGCTGTTGTTTTTTTTTTCTCACACTTTTTGTTTCCTGACACCTCCTCCAGACTTCCTGGGCAGGACCGAGATCCGGTTGGCTGAAATAAAGAAGGACCAGGGCTCGAAAGGACCAATCACGAAGCGGTTGCTGCTCCACGAGGTTCCCACAGGAGAGATTGTCGTCCGGCTGGACCTCCAGCTGTTTGAAGAACCATAAAACCAGGACCGGACCAGCTGGACCGGACTGGACTGGACCGGACTGAACTGGACTAAGAGAACCTGACAGCTTGACCAGACCGGACTAGACTAGACCGGACTGGACTGGTTCAGTGTCTTAATGCGTAGAGGTAGCGTCATCATTTACCTGTTAAATTAGAATAAAAACAATATATATTTATTAAATCAGGAGCAGTGAGGCTGGATCACCCTGTTTTAATCCTGTTTAATTCTTATTATATTATTAATACTGTCAAACACAGTAAATAAGACTAAGGCAAATAATGGAAAAAATCTTTTTTTTTGTTAATTTTCTTATTTTTAATTTTCAATTGGTTAATTTTGTCACCCATTTATTGTCTCTAATACCTTTATTATCATAGTTTACATTGAGACCACATGATGCAGTTTCCTAAAAACAAAAAAAGTTCATTTTCTTATTTTTATTTTGTAATTAGCCAATCTTGCAGCTTCTTTCTTGTCTCTAACACTTGTATTATTATAGTTTACACAGTTACCACATGATGCAGTTTCCTATAAAGAAAGAAATGGTGAATTAAATAACAAACTGACTCGCATGCAGACAGTAAACGACTCACTAACAGGTTAATCCAGGCTCAGAAACAATGAAAGTCAGTGAATTGACAGTGAGTCTTGGTCGTCAGATTTACAAATTATCAGTATCATGTCAGTCTGAATGCAGTCAACAGGGGACAAGGCGACCTGCTCGCACAAAGTAAAAACTTTTGCAGCATTATTGAGTTTATTATCTCAGGATTTAAGAAATTAACATTGTATCTAATGCAACGGTTTTGTCTGCAGCTTCTTAAAGTTTTCATATTCCAGACCACACAAGTCTTAACACAGTTTATCGTACACTTAACGTCTTAAATATTGTAACGCTGGTCTTAAACTGTCCCAGTTCAACAGATCCAAGCTGTGTTGGTAGATTTAGTCCAGTCCGGTTTGGTCCGGTCCAGTTCCAGTTCTGACCCCCTTCAGTATTGAGTCCAGTCCAGTTCTGTTGGAGCTCAGCCGGGTCTTTACTGTTTTCTCTCCCTTTGCTTCATCAGACAGTCTCACAGACACTCCAGTGACAATCCCAGTCCTCCTCATCCTCAGCCCCGACCAACCCACACTCCCTGTGTGTGTCTGTGTGTGTGTGCATGAGTGTGTGTGTGTGTGTATGTGTGTGTGAGGCAGTCTGCTGGTCTGAATGAATGCTACGTGTGTGGTGGAGGTGAACAGGCGAATTAATGGTACGGTTCAGTGTACATTTCTTTTTTTTATTATTATTATATTACGTCGAGTCTTACAACTCAGTCTTCAGATCAGCTCTACAGTGTGTAATGGGGCCTTGACGTTTTGACCTTTGACCTCCACTGAACACTTGCCACATTAAATATTATGTACAGGTTAAATGAGAAATACTAACGATGCTAATAAGCTGAAACTATAGAAAGACTTTACCCCAATATAGTAATGACAAGTGTCCAGTGTACATAAATAATGGGAGACATGGCCGACATGTCCCTTTTACACGTGTCAGTAATGATAATAATATTAATAATAATAATAATGCTGATGATCATATGGCTGGAGCAGGGAACAGCGTGATAGCTATTTTAAATTGAGGTACTGTAAAGAAGAATGTCTTAATTTTTCTCTTATTTTTTGGATGTTGAATGCACACGGGGGTTTCTAGTTTTTAGCCGATTTTTTCCCGTCACACATCCGACCTCTGTCGTTATGTTATGTTGCTGCTGTGCGGAGCCGTCACAGTGGCCGTCACTATGCAGGGAGGGAAAAAATAATAAATTAACACAAACATAGGCTATTGAAACGTATTTTATATATAGGAACAGCGGTTTTAAACCATTTCCACTTCTCTTAACCCTGACAAGGTGTAGAAATCATGTTACTGTGCGTCGATCGGCAGGCACTCCCAGCACTTTTTAAAACAGACACTGTCGCTGATATCAGACTCGACTGACAGCAGCCATTTTGAACAGTCAAAGTAGGAAACGTAAAACCTAGGAGATGAATAAAGAGAAAAGCGGTGTTGTTCTTTTTGTCAACAAATCCAGTGACAGATCAAAACCAACCAGGCCTGTTGGTTCTTACTAAAATCATGAATCTTTAAAAAAAAAAAAAAAGAAATCCAATAATATATTTTGTTTGTTTTTAAAAAAAGGCTCAGTAAATTATTGAGCACTGTAGTTTTTAGCAAATGTAACTCAAACAGGAGGGAACAGTGTATTTATTGGGGACTATTTTCAGCGGCGGATTAATCCACATTTAATCCTGTGTGTTTATGGCAAAAAAAAGAATGACTGTGGATACTTTTAACATGATATGATAACACTCACTTTGGTCTGATCACGAGAGTTGTTGCGGATTAGAAAAATGTACAATATCACCACGTACATATCACTTACCATAGTTAATGTTACTGTAAAACCTGAAAATGGTTTGATAATGTTAATCAAGAGAAAGCACTGAGTTTTTAACAGCGTAGGGATATAGCTAGCTGCTAGCACCCCTCTCTTTTTTGTTTTTTGTTTGTCAAATTAAAAAAAAAACTGATAATAAGCTAATTAGTTTAGTAGCTGTTGTGATTTAATTTTATTTCACTGCAGAAACCGAAGTTTTTCATCTAAAGCTACTCCTGCTAGCTACGTAGTTGAACCCTGTAGACATTAGTTGTTGTCTTCTACTCTCTGAATTCACATAGGCTATTACAGAAAACACCCACAAAGACAAACTCGAAAAAATATTCCTTTAAAAACTGAAGGAATCCAGTTTTAGCAAAAAAAAAAAAAAATGTGAGCACCTGAAGCTACACCTGCTCAGCATGGATTTTTGCTTAGGCTACTTAATCTAAATTAAAAATTAAAAAAATACACCGGCATGTTTACATTACTAAAATGTGAATTAATTCCTCCATGTTTTTAGATCAGATCATTCCTTATTTGTTTAGAAAGACATTTTAAAATGTTTGTACTTCCGGTGCCTTCACATTGGGGTTGTATTAGCTTGTTCACAGTGGTGCCAAAAAAAAAAAAACAGCCTTTCACTCTTTCTAAAAGGACAACGACGATAAGGCATCACTTTCCGATTTTAAATTTAACGGTTTTATTTTATGTGCATATCATTTACATGATTTATTTTTGTTGTAAACACAAACTCAGGAGTTTATTTGAAGGCAGCGTTAATCTTTTCCCAACACTGAGTGTTCAAAATGGCCGCCTCATTCACCAGTTGGACAAATAGGCTATCTTTAAAAAAAATTTAAAAAAAAAAAGACTCCAGTTTGTTCGCTCAGCAGAGTTATTGTATATGTTAGTAAGCTTGGCCAGTTAGTAAAGCTAGTCAGTCGTTTTTCATCATTTATCGCCACGGTTACATACAGTGACTTACTGAATTACCACTGAGACAACCGATAGTTACCTTAGTGACCAGCCACTGTCCAATCAGGAGTCAGCAAGGCTCAGCCAGTTGCAGCATCGTGACTGTGGAGGAAGGTGTGTATGAATGTGTGTTTCTCCAGACTGAAGCTAAAAATGATGATGATGATAATGATGATGATGGTGATGATGATGATGATGATGAATGACGATGAAGAAGAAGTTGTCTTACATCCTCCCCTCGGTTACTGTTCTCCAGTATCCGCCCTCCCCCTCCTCTTCCTCCTCCTCTTCCTCTCCACACTGTACTGAAGCTAATCCAGTTTGACCCCGTTCTTACTGTCTATCTTCCAGGTTGTGTATAATACTACTGCTATCTGAGAGTTAATATATGAGCGCTACGGGGGGCGATAGAGACGGCCTGCTGTTAATTATCACTGTAGAAGATGATGTACGTTGTTGTCTTTCAATGTTCAGAATAAACTCCAGTTGGACCAAGACTTCAGTCGTCGTCTTTGTTGCTTTTTTTATTTTATTTTTAAGCATTTAGTAATAGTTCCTTGAAAAGAAAAAAAACCTGGATACTTTCACCCATTCAAATGTATTCAGGTTAAATTATTTGTCATTAAAATGGAGAGATGTGGTTGAAAACCACCTGGTCACATGGAAAAACATTCAGATTTTCTCGTGCTTTTTATTCAGTTTTGTTTTGCTTTGCTTTACAGATACTGAGTTTGTGTATTTTTTTGCACAATTAAACATCAAAGACATTAAAACAAATAAAAAATCCCAGTTAGCTACATCATGAGAAGCTCCTCCAGCTTGGAAACTTGGAGTAACTTCAGTAATTGTGAGCTTGCAATCCAAGATGGCTGCTCCCTGTGTCAACACTGAATAAAAGCTAAAAAAAAATAAAAATAAAAAAAACTCTTAGTTAATGACCACTTGGTCTTGTTTTCATGTCATTAGATGAATCATATTGATAATATTGTGCATCTTCTACCTGTAGACATGATGGTATTGCTTTCACAGGCAAACTATCACATTGTTATTATTAACAAAACAACTGTAGCTAAAAATGGGGTTTATTTTTTATGACAGCATAAAACATCAAGAAGCCCTGAATGGCTGTCTTCTGTAAGATTATGAAGAGACACATTAAAAAAATAAAGCAGCCACTTATTGACCACAGCCTAATGATTTCATTTTGACCTGAAGCATCTGACAGTTAAGTATTTTAGAGGTCTGTATAGTTTACATTTCTGCCTGTGACAGTTTATTAAATCATGAGCAAGAAAAGGGTAAAATAACTTTTCTTTTTGACCATGTTTCCATCTCTAACCCAGACAGTTTGATGTAGATGTGAAGTTACATGTGAGCAGTGCTGACACAGGCAGTAAAAGGGGGCGTTGTCTTCATTGAAACGAGCTGCGTCAAAACAGAAACAATGTCGCCAAAGAACATCCGGAAGTCAACCAAGTCTGCCTTCAAAATAAAAGAGTGTTCTCCAGAACCAGCCTCTACCAGTACGTTATTTATTTAATAGTTTTATTGCTCTATTTTTTTCTTTCAAAATAACCTCATAACTTGCAATACGTGTGATTAAATCAGTGTAGTGAATTAGTAGATTTTCAGGTTTGCTATCTAAGCTTTTATTTTTATCATCCTGACCGGAAGCACCAATTTCCCTGTGTTGTTTTGATAGTGGCGACTAAAAGGCTTTAAGCAGAGCGCTTTATGTAACTGTAACACCACGAAAACACGCAGGACAGAATGTGAGGCAGCCAGTTAACAAACAAACAAGAAAATAAAGGAACAAGAGACTATTTGCTGTTTGCAGACTTTGAATTATTCGGTGAAACGTTAAAACCAGAGTGAGACTCACATGGTGGTTGAGAGACAGATTCAGGACATTCAGTACTTTGACACAGCGACTGGATCTTCTTCCTCCTGAAGGGATAAATTAGCATTTAAACTGTATTTCTATATATTATTATTTTCTTATTGAGGATATCATGGCTGCTGCACTGTTAAGAAGAGGACCTGGTTTATTTGTCAGAGTAAGTACATTTTCTGTCTGTGGATAAAAGCAGGACTTTAATTTGTTTCCATGAATTGTGGGGGGAAGAAGTACACATATTATGAATTCAAGTGTAACTGCCACTGCAGTTTTAAAGTACTAATGCTCTGAAAAAAGAAAAGTAGAAAAAGACAATTACCTAAATGTACTTTCTCTGCAGTAAAATGTCTCTGATATATTACATTTTATTGATAAGTAGCTGCTCATGTTTGGTAGTTAACTCATATTTTCCTTGCATTTGAAGTTGTTGCTGCATCCAGTTGTTGCATGTTTACACGCCATCAGATTTGTGTCTCCGGCTGTAAAATATCGATGTACATCAGATACAAATATGCCATTTGGTTGCAGAAAAATCTTATGCATCCCATAATTTGACTGTGTGTGACTGTGAATCCCAGTGTTTTCACAGAGAGTTGTGTAGAGTCGTATGGAGGCCGCAGGCGGCTCTGTTCAGCTCCAAGCCGCCAGACAGAAAACCACCAAGAATAACACACATCAGTAAGGAAACCAAACTCTTTTATACAGTAGCTAATACACTTGCAGGATGTTCATATACGACTTGTAAATGATAAGTGTCATTAGCAAGAGCATGATAGGTCAGATGCAGTGTATTTGTTTGTTTTGTACATTTTGTTACTCTGCAGTCAGCCTATGTCAGCCAAATAATGCCTGAAAAATCAAGTTGTGTTATAAAAAGACCTGCTCATTGATTTACTACAGTAAAGCATGATGCATGTGATAGATCTTTTTTTTTTTTTTTTACATGTGAAAGGACAGTTTTGCTGCTTCTGTGTCATAACTTTTGGTCAGTGTCCTGTTCAGTGGCCTCGACCATGATCTAATTCCCAACATGTATTGTCTCTTACTGGCAGAGAAAGCCAAACCCGAGCCTGCTGTGGACATCGCCAAACTCCTGGAGCAACTTTTCTCCCAGAAAAGACCTGGCTCAGCGCCCCCTGCCGCTGGTAAAGGTCAGTATAGGAGGATATACTATATGACAATGCTATGTGGAGGGTGCAGGGTGTCGGAATACGGCTCTGTACATTCCTGCCACAACACTGACAGCAATGTATGTAAAACTATTTATAATCACCAACAGGACTGAAGACAAAACACAGAGTTGAAGGTGACAGCTCAGGCACGAATACTCATTTAGAGACTAATATTTCACCATATTCCTGCTTGAAAAAGCATTGATTATCAAAATAGTGTTATTATGTTTCTAATCGACTAACCATTTCAGCCTTACAGTATGTCTCAATGACTACAGTACATGCTCTTCAGCTATTAGGACAGTAATTTCTACCTCATTTGTTCTGCTAACTTCTTGTTTCTTGTCCTTTATCTTCTTCCTGCAGCTAAACATGCTTCTTCCAAACCTCCCACCACCTCCTCGGTGAAGGCCTCCACCTCACATGTTCCTCATTTGTCAAAGACAGAGCCGGCAGTTTCCGTCTCTTCTGCTGCTTCTAGTGTTTCCAAGAAAACTGCATCTTCTTCTACCACAGCATCACTTTCCCCTCAACCAAAATCAGCAGCTTCCACAGACCCAAAGACTTTGTTTTCTTCTGAAACACATCAACACTTGCCTCATGTTGTTGCTCAGGACATTACATCTAATGGTGTTTCCAATGTGTCTGTTCCATTGACCGCAGCCTCTCCTCCAACCAGCACAATGACCCCATCTTCGGGACCAGAAGCAGCTACGGTCGAAAACCAAACCAAAGAAGAAACTGTGACAGAATCTGCTCCTTCATCAGCTCATATTGTGGAGAAGAATATGGAAAAATCATCTGTTGTAGTTGCTACAGGAGAACCTTCAATAGAAACTACATTAGAATCAACAGTAGAGACCAGTCTTCCCATAGAAGCACTAGAAACTACATTTTCTGTTGCTGAGGGTCCAGTAGAACCTATATTAGAAGTCACAGTAGATTCACCAGCTCAGACAGTATCAACCACAAGCAAAGATTCGGGAGTAGTTGACACTTTATTCGCTACCACAGTAGAAACCTCAGTAGAAACCCCCATAGAGCCATCAGCAGACGCCAGCATCACAAGAATAGATAGTATAGCTGCTGAAGGTACAGTAGAGCCTCCAATAGAATTTGAAGAAAGAGTAGTGGACGTCTTAAATGCTGCCAAAGAAGAAGCTTCACTAGAGACAGTTAAATCACCAGTAGAATCCAGTGCCATCCTTGTAGAAGCACTAGAAACTGGAGCTTCTGCTGAAGGACCAGTAGTAGCATCTGCAGTAGATGCAACAAGTCCCCACACTGCAACAGTAGAACCTGTATTAGAAACTACAGTAGAGCTTTCTACTGTGGAAACACTTGAAACTGGAGCGTCTGTTGCTGAAGCTGCAGCAGAAACAACAATAGAAGCCAAAGATGAAACCAAGCCCTTAGACTCAGATACTGCAACAGTAGAACCTGCATCACAAAGCACAATAGAACCATTAGATGAGGCCAACGCATCGCCGCTACAAAGTCAAGCTACAGTAGAGCCCACAATAGAAACTGAAGCTGCTGACAACCTACCACATGTTGCCTTAGTTCAAAATGCACACGAATCTGAAGTCTTACCTTTGATCACCAAAGTAGAAACTATAGTAGAACTGTCCTCAGGAAGTGTCTCTTTGGAGAAGGAGACGATCGAGTCTGAACAAATGACTTTAGAGTCCGTTACGCTACATTCAGTCAAGACTTTTGTGGAGTCCTTTAAGACTGATGAGCTCCTCCAGGCAACATCTTTTCTTGAAGAAAAAGCAGGAAAACAAGTTGAGGAGTTGATGTTGGTCCAGACGGGAACGGGAGCCGAACTCCAAGCTGTAGCTGAAGATGAGAGTGAAACTTTAACCAAAGCTCTTTCACAATGGGACTCCCTGTCTAAAGATCTACAAGAGTTAGAAGGAGAAGCTGGCTTGTTGGTGACGGAGCTTCTGTGTCACATTCCTACAGCGATTTCCAAACCTCCTCCTACCACAGTAAACCCGAGCTCAGCCTCTGATATAGATAGACCCGTGGCAGTGAGCGGAGACTCTTTACAGAAGGAGGAGGAGGTAAACACTGAAGAAGCCTTGACGCTGGAATCAATAACGTTGGCAGAAGTGAGGGCTGAAGTTGGAGGTCTTGAAACTGAAGTTCTGCAAGAAGCAAGTGACGCACTTGAGAAAGAAGCTGATGAACTAGCAAAAGAGGAGAAGATGGAAGTTAGGATGGAAACGGAGGAGGATGTTGTGTTTGAGGACACACATGAGGCTGAGATTTTAAATCTAGATTCTATCTCTGAAGCAACTGAGGCGATAGAAGCTGAGACCTCAGTTATATTAGAGGCCATGCTTGGATCTGACCAAGGGCTGAGCCAACCTGCTGATACTCTGAAGGTACCACAGAGTGAAATGCTTGATCAGGAAGTGGAGAAAGAGTTTGGGGAGCAGGAAGGAAAAGTCTTGGAGGCCATGTCTCTTGAGTCTGTGACGTTGGCTGAAGTCGAGGCCTCGTTGGGAACTCTGGAGAACGAGTCTCTGAGCGAAACTGCAGCTTATCTGGAGAACGAAGCTGAAATTCTTGCTGTAGAGACGAGAACGGAGATAGAGGAAGTACAACCGTCTGATGACAAGATCGAGGATCTGAATGTTGAGTCTCCAGCTCTGCTTGAAGTTGACGGTCTGTCTGAAGATCTGCAGACTGATGAACTGATGGAGGAGCTGCTCTTTACGGTTCCTGGACCTGCAGCAGGCCTGAGAGAGGCCCAGAGGCCTGGAGCAGCAAAGACTTTGGATGGTAGGTTTAACTCCCAAGGATGTCTTTAACTCCCATGTCCACTGCAAATAGATATCCACTTCGAAATCAAAGAAAAAATACATTCCTAATAAAATGTTAAAGTTTTATTCAGTATCAAAGGAATCCATTGATAGTTGTCACAGCATCTATGGTCACATCATAAACAGGAACTACTGAAGGCATATTTGACAACCCTTAAATGGTGATCATTTGAATGTTGTTTATAATTTGGATAATTTAAAAAAAGCAAACAAATATGTGCTAAAAAAACAACCCTCAAGCTGTGGCCATGACCGAACTCATTGACTGTATAGACAATAGTCAAATGAGAAGATAAATTCCTTTATTTTGTCTTTGTGTTGAGTATCGACCTGGCTTAGCAGCAGTATCTTTAAATTAACATATATCTGATTCATTTTACACAAACAGAAATGTAAAAAAAACTGCAGTTTGATGTTTATTGAGAATTAAAGGATGGATCGCTGCAGCAACATTTACCAAGAAATCATCCAAGCATGTTTTAAAATTTCGTTCTGTGTACGGATTAAACAAGATACAACGTGTCTAACAGCTAGAGATGTTTGTAGGTGGAGAGACAAGCGTGCCATCCAACAAAATGTTTTTAAAAAATGCTTTGAACTCTTTGATAGAGGCTTAAGAAACTAATTAGGGGAGAGGCAAACAGAACATGTTTTAACTCTGAAATCTCAACAAAACTAAAATCAGTGAAGTGTTTGATGCTTTAAAAGTAAAATCAGCTCAGCTCAACCTCCTACTTTCCTGTTTGTGTTTGGTGTTGGTACCACAGCAGCCGTTACAATGGGGTCAGCCACTGTTGATACAGCAGCTACAGAAAACAATGATGTTGCAGCATCTCCTGCTCCAAAGGAGGTGCTGCCGGAGCAGGAGGTGGTGGAGGACGAAGCACAGACTGAGGCTCTGGGGAATGATGAAACTACAGGGACACTCTCAGGTGAGAGACACATCAAATGTTTACCTTTAGATTAAAATCCAGCTGTTTTAGTTGCCTAATTGAAACTATATGATAATGTCCAGAACCATTAAAGGGATGGTTCAACATTTTTGGCAAAGTGGCTCACTGGCCTAGGGTGGCGTTTAGCTCACTTGGTAGAGCTGCCGCCCCATGTTGAGGCTAGTCCTCACTGCGGTTCAAATCCCGCATCGGGCAGCCCTTTCCTGCATGTCATTCCCTCTCTCTGCCTCCCCATTTCCTGCCTCTCTCTCCACTGTACTGTCGAATAAAGGCAATAAAAAGCCCCAAAAATATACGTAAAAAAAAAAAAATTGGCCCACTGGCCCATTGCCATAATCCCTATAGTTTTAGGAGTAGGTTCCTCCGTAGCATAGTTCTCAGCAGCTCGCGGCTCTTCTCCGCCGCTCTAAAAATAGCTTGCACCAACAATTCAAGGTAACAAACCTACTCCTAAAACTATAGGGATTATGGCAATGGGCCAATTTGCCAAAATGTTGAACTATCCCTTTAACTTTCTCTAACCTTGTCCAGAGCCAATGTTTTCCGGGGTAAGGCTTATTGTGTTTTTAACAGGATTGTTTTTTCCATGTGTTTGTGTTCTTCAGACATGGATCCAATCCAGAGACTCTTCTTGGAGAAGATCAGAGAATACAACAATATGCGCAAGTAAGCAGACCAAACCGGGTATTCTATTTTTATTCAATAAGAAACTCCTTTGGAGACCCCAAACAGACAGACTGCTGTTGAACAACCAAAATCAGGGACATATGTCGGTCTGGTGTATTTAAGTCCTGTCCTACTGTTTTGCATTTGGAAGTTCAATTACAACAGTAGCTATGACAAACAATTGGATGACAAACATTTCCTTTTTGACTTACCGCCCTTCCTCTGTCTCCTCTAAGGTTGGGTGGAGGACCAGTGGAGGCCGGGTCAGAGTACGAGAAATACCTGTCAGAGGAGACGGCCAAGCTGCAGAGACAGTATGGAGGAGGAGACCTGAGCAGCTTCCCTCAGTTCACCTTCACCGGTGAGAGTCGAGACATCAATACGGATCAATAATCAACAAGACATTGCAATGCAGCCATAATATCATTTTCATCACTGCATAGTTTGTCCACCAGGGAGCACTGATACGTTTATTTTTCAACTGTAAAATGTACATGCTATAACAATCCCTATATATCTTTATGTATGTATATATTATATACTATGTATGTGTGTGTTTGTGTATACAGCCTTATGTTACTGACTTGATATGAAGGTAATACATTATGGCTGATTACCCAATTCGCTATGGAGATTTTAATGTATTTTTACCTCCTGAACATTATGTTTCTGCTCTGTAGCACTGCAGAGCTAATGGGCATCATCACCACACACATCCATTAAAATGTGTAGGCTACAGTGTCAAACTAGAGTGAAAGAAAAATTCTTATCATCTCACGTTTGTCGTTTTCTCTCCAGAGCCTAAAATGGATGAGGACTCCAAATGACCCGTGAAGCCACATCCTGCTCTTTATGTTCTCCTTTGACTTCCTCCTCCACTGCCTCCTCACTTTCAATTCTACCCCAGAAACAAATCGAGAGAATAAGAGAAGAGGAAACATGGGTATAAAGATTATTTGAATAAAAAGAAAAGAAAAGAAAAGAAAGGGAAAATATATTTTTGGCTGTGTGTTTGTACTGTGCAATAATGATAGAAAGAATTTTATTTTATTAAAGCATCACTTTCCAGTGAGTATAAGTCTGGTGTTTTCTGTTGCTGAAGGATGCGTGCGTTGGTATGCGTGACCTGCAATTAAAGCATCACACAGAGCGGCCAAGGCCTCAGTGAACAGCAGGTGGAGCTGTCACTTCAACCTTTTTCTATCTGGCTCCATTTATTTCTGTCTAGCTCTCTTGTTTCTATGCCTCACAGCCTCCTTCTCCATCTCCCTGTGATTTGTCTCTCTCTCTCTCTCTCACCTGAATCTGTAGGCTATATCCGTCTGTAGGCTACGTGCACTGAGCTCAGTCCCTCTCCATCACTGCCAGATGTGTAGTGTCTATTTGGTGGTGATAGAGGCAGTCTTCTTTGCCAAAGTCAAATCCCCCCTCAGTCACGACTCTGTGATAAAGATGGTGTGAGTCACAGCCACAGACGCACACACACAGATACACAAAAAAAATGAACACAGCACCAGACTTCAGCATTAATTCAGCCAAAAAAAAAAAATGGTGTATGTTATTAAACTACTGTTTTTTCTGTGCAAATTCTCATTTGTCCAGGTCAAAGTCAATTGCATCAAGTCAAATGGACTTAATTTTTGTTGATTCATTCAATTTAATTCATTCAATTGCCATGCAGAGACTGTCTTTTATTTTTGATAGGGAAAAGACACATCTAAATAATAAATTAATAACATGTTTTTTTTTATATAGGCCTATATATATTTAAAAAATCAGCTATAATATAAATAGAGGAGAAGAATTGGACAAAATAGATGAATAATAACTTGTCATTCACGTTCATTTCATTCAAATCCAGCTGTGTTGATCAGGATGCGCTCGGCTGGCCCTGCGCTGACGTCATCCCGTTTAGGCGGTCACTCAGAGTGCCTGTGCAGAAAACCGGCGTACGTCCGTGTGAGTGTGTGAGTGTGTGTGTGACTGTGAATGTGAGAGTGTGAGTGTGTGTGTGTGTTTTGCCCTTCTCCACATCAGCCGTTACAACCACCACACGCGCTCTCACACCACACAACCACCACCACCACCGCCAGCGCCATCCTTTACGCGGTGTGACCGACACACGGCTGGTTAACTAGGAACTATCTAACCAACACTAACTAAACCCGGCGTGGTGTTGACGTTTTTTGGTTTTTCGTTTTGTTTTTTTTCCTTTTTTGTTCCCCCCTCCTCGTTACTGTTATGTGCAGACGTGATTATCGTTGAAATTACGGATTATCCTGCATCTCTCCTCGGCTGACCGGGAGCCGCCATGGAGTGCCGTGTTCTGTCCATACAGAGCCATGTAGTCCGGGGATATGTGGGCAACAAGAGCGCCTCGTTCCCATTACAGGTAAATACAAACTCGCATGCACCCATTATCGGACACCACCCGGTCTGGCACGGCTGCTCGCCCCTTTAACGCACCAGATTTAACCACCACTTTCAATCAATGCATCAATAGGGAAAAGGACTGATGTAACTACAGAGATTTGTAACGATACGTGGTAATATAAATCGTACAAAGTTGGTACAATCTGTGCCGACGGTCATCGGTCATCCATCCGCCTGAACCGCCGCTGCTGGATGAGTTCATTTGTGGCCCGTTGTTGAGTGAGTTGTATTTTTTTTCCCCGCTGCCATTTCAATGTCAAAACGCCCTTAAATGGTGTTATTTCAATTCGTAGTACAAGCCTAAATAGTAACACAGATGTGTAAGCAACAAATAACGCCGAGACAGGTGTCGTGCTAAAGATGTGGTAGGTCCATCCCATAAATCATTTCACTGGATGATAATGATGATGATGATTATGGATGTGAATCATGGATGTGAAATAGGCTACGACAGTAGGAGACGTTTTCTTATCTGACGCCGTTTTGCGTTGAACTCAGTAGATTCATTGGGAAACATCACAGCACGTCACCTGTCATTGAGGGTGTCCGATAATGGGTGTTTTATTTTGTGGAGCTTTTATTATTGGCCAATCGTTAAATAGCCTATATTAAACATATAAAAACCTACTTATGTTATATAAACGGAATGCTATTTTTTTGACGGTCTATCAATGAGAAGGTTGTGTTTCGTTGGTGGCAGAGTTTGTGTCCGATAATGGACCCCCTGGTGTTAATCAAATGACCCCTACTTTGGATGAGTGTGGGGAATGACAATCTATCTAGACAGGGAAATGTTTTCAATCACAGGTCAGTGCAAGTCAGTCCTCAGCTGGCCTCTCACTCATGGTATAGCTACACACTGGCCAGCAGGATTTGCAAAAAAGAAAAAAGCAAGTTAATGATCATCTCAAAGGTCAGAGGGTAAATTTGTACTAGTCCCCCATGCAGCTTATTATTCATTCACCACCACATGGTAGATCCCTCAGGTTTCCCTCATTGGCTCGACAAGCAAAGCAGACAGCTGTAATGGTCTGGGTGTCTGTGGGAACATCTGGATGGACGTATCCGTCCTCCTGTGGTTGATAACCTACAAGTCTGTACTACAAGATACTAGGTAAATAATCAATACAGCTATTTCCTGACTTGAGTTTTCTGATACACCTGGGGAAAAAGGTTATCGTTGATGTTTTATATGTTTGCCAGAGACATGAGAGTGTTATGGTTGGGATTTATTACAATACGTGATGATGACAACATAAACTCGCAGAAGACTTTCTCAGTTATCGAAAACGTTCATTGAACATGAGTCTGGTCTTTGATTTCTTCTCTCTTTTTACACTTTACCTGCTGTTAAATTTCAAAATATGATGCTACAACCAACCACCACTGACATCTGATCAAAATGACAACCAACCAATCAATTCAGTGTATTTAATTGATAATTGAACTAAGGGTTGTGATAACAGAAATGCATGTCCTTTTATTGCTCATCAGTGTTATTCTGCAGATTTATCTTGATATAGATTGGCTGTCATACCGTCAAGCTCTACTTATCAGCATATTATATTCCTGTATCATGTTTTATTGTTATGATAGTTGTCGGCCAGTGTCTGGTTTGCATTAGGTCACCTCAGGACTGGTCAGTTTACAGTGCATCATTAAGCTGGGAAGTGATATATAAGCACTGATTCTTTACACTATGTTAATGGCTAATCTCAAGATTAATTTTTAAACCGACTGACAGCTCAATGTGTTCACCACGATAGCAAACAGCAGCTTAGGACATGGATGATGGATTTCATTTTTCCTGTTATCTAAGAGAGCAGGGAGGGCAGCAGGCATCAGTCAATTAACCTGGATTGTAAAACACTTGCAGATGAAGAACTGTTGAGTGCAGCTTTTGACTGGCTCAACATGTGGCTTGTTCTTTAGTTTAATTATAGGAACAAATCACTCTGGTGTTGCGTCATTAGCTGCATCCACGGTGGAAATAAAAGCCCTCACCGAAAAGGTATCGCTGGCAGAGTGCTTTACATGAAGGCATAACTACCAGAATTAGGGGTCAAAAAGAGCAAGTGCTTTCAAAACAAGCCATTGATTTGATATTTTGTGAAAGGACGCAGAGGTTATTGGCTCCTCCCGGCTATGAAAGTGATAGCCATTTCCCTTTTATGAGCCCTAATGTTGACAGTAGGATGAAACCAGTGATTGCTTTTGGAGGTCTAATTGCAGAATAACGATGCCGGTGATTGTTATAGTTGAATATTTATCCCCGAGCAGAGCAGCCAGGCAGCGATGTGGCTGCGGGCAGCGATGGTGAGGCCATCGTCGGCCTCGCGGTGCACTGCACGTCCCGTCATCATCCTTAGAAGACAGTCACTTGTTGTAAGAAGTGCCGGGTCTATTTTTAGCCTGCAGCGCTCCAGGATGTATTTTGCAGTTATCCTAATGGCTGCTGGGCTTTGATGCATGTCACCAGGGTTCAGTGCCGACACTAATGTTCAGCTACTACGCCTGATTAAGGCCCGTTTGTACCAGCCTAATGTTAAAATAATGTTGACCAGCGCCACTTACTAAGGCTTCTTCTAGACACTATTACTATTAACCAGCACATTATAAAGACCTGGACCCGAGCTGCTCACAGCTTAACCTGAGGTGGCTCACTGTTAAGTTTAGTCAATATTATTGATGATGCATGTGGCTTCTTTTTTTCTTTAAAGACACCAGTATCTAGTTTTTCTTTCTTTTTTTGTCCCCATGTGTGTTGATATCAATAGGCACTACAGTAAATGTGTTGGTAGCACACTTGGACTTAACGTTGGTCCATGGGGAGCTCAGGTTAGAGCAGCACAACAAACAAACCAGCTACAGCTAAGATACCCACATTAGTGTTTTCTGGATAAAGTATGATTTTTAATGTACTACGGCAGCTTTATTTTTCACACATTTTGTTGTTCTGATTGATAAACATGAGCCACAATCTGAATTGAAATACGTCTTCCTAATTTTGAAATGTACTACATTTGTCAAAAACACAATAGTGCTGTCATTACCACCTACTAAAGTCTTCCTAAGTCTTTTTACAGTGCACCTGCAAAAAAACAAACAAAAAAAACGTTAAGTAGACTTGCATGCAGCTAAATATGACATTTTACCATTTAAATGAACTATAATGAGTGGTAGAGATGCCGTAGCGATATCTTACGGCGCTGTTCCTCTGGTGAGAAATTAAACCGGTCATGCAGAATGTCTCTCACTTGTTTTCACTTTCAGATTATTGCAGAGATGAAACCAGCTTTATATTTCACTCTAATTTGCACCGAAGGGTGTTGTTGTTGCTTGAAAACTAAAAGAGACAAACCCTTCAGTCACAGTGTTTTAACTCGAAGCCGCCTCCGAGTTATTGTTAGTTTCGTTACTGATAAAGCTGTCACTTATTTTTTCTGTCTGTAACACATCAGCAGACAGTATACATGGTGTTTTTTGAATAGCTTTTTTCTGGAAAATGGTGAAACAATCAAATAATTGTCATTTTGGCTTTGAAGTGGACATGTCTGATAAACTTGAATGAGATGTTGAGAAGGAACCGATGGCAGCTTGATTAAGAGCAGCTTCACAGTGTATTTGGATGGTGGTGTGCTGCAGTCGGTTTGTGAATGAGCTCCCACTGATGCTTCTGGTCATGAGAAGAGAAAAAAAGAAGAAAAAACTGGCAGTGTGTTAAATATAGACTCATAAACAGAAAGCCCACAGGTCAGCACCGGAGCTGCTCTCATTGTTCAGAGTAATAACCATGATTCAGTCGGTGCTGCAGATGAAGGATAAGACGACGTTGGCAACGATGACGACGGCGACGATGATGATGATGATGACGGTGTGGTCTCGTCAGCGAGCGTGCAGGGTTTCCCTCTCCCTGCGCTGACAGGATGGAGGATCTGAGGCATGTCAGCAGAGAGGCAGCGGCAGACGACTGTATGAAGGAGAAGAAGAGGAAGAAGAAGAAGCAGCAGCGCTCACATTGGCTGCTGCAGGATTCCTCCTGATGACGTCAGTGAAGATGGAGACAAGCTGCCACAGTCACAGCCTGGATACGTTCAGCTTCCACATAGGAACAGTGTTATAGAGCCACTGATGTGATATCAGCTCTGGTCCCTTTGCTTTCCTGCCAAATGCAAACAACTGAAGCCTCACAATTCATTAAAGAAGAAAGCAAGGACATTATATCAGAACTAAGCATGTCGGTACTGGAGGTGTTTGATAATATTCATAATGAACCTTTAAAGGACAATTCTGAGCAAATTCAACCTGGGGCTATAGTTTCCTAATATTTAAAGTCTAAAAGAATGAATCTGAAGATTTTCCTTTTTAATTGCTCCTGTTATGCAGTAGTTCTGTCTGTCTGCAGACTGATCTTCCCTGTTTAGGCTGTTTACATCCCTCAGAGCCGCACATTTCCCCCCACAGACAGCGTCAGATGTCTTCAAACAAACACCGAGGGGTTTCTTTCTTCACATCAAGAAAGCCGACATGTTTGTAAACAGAGCTGTAATAGAAATTCTCCCGAAAGAATGAAGTTGACACACTCAGTACATTTACAGGTAAAATAAACGATATCCAGACTTACGCTCACTGCTACGAAGACGTTGTGGCTCTGAGTTGATATTCCAAACAAATGGGAGCTTCAGACGACCTGTGAACATAGTTTGCCGTCAACTTGACTCTCACGTGAGACTTGGCGAGTTCTCTATTAGGGAACTATAACCCCAGGTTGAATTTGCCCGGAATTGTCCTTTAAGTTGGTTGTTTGGTTGATCAACAGAGGAGTCGTTTAAATGTTGATCATCAAATAATCATCTTAGTCATTTGTTGTCCATCCCTGAATGTGGTTGATCATTTGCATATAGTGACAACATTGGCCAAGTGTTAGACAACACTGAAATGACCTCATGTCAACGTTTTCTTTGTTTTCTATCATGTCATCAGTGGATGTTCGTTTACAGCAGATCCACAGCGATTTAATTTCCATAACCTGGCTGTTTATCAACAAGAGAGCACTCAGTGACACATCTTGTAACTTAATGTTTGCACTAAAAATGGGAATCACCAGAAGCTGAACATCGGTACCGGCCGATATTCACCTTACTGACTGACATCGGCCATCGGAGATACTGATGTTAAGTGGCAGATTGTGCTGACTCAGAGGAGAAGCTTGTATTTTTTTTCCTCATTTTTTGGGGGGGACGTGACTCTGTCCAGATGCAAGAAAGCTCGTGCAAGTTCAATTTGTTAAAGTTAAGTGGGCAGAGATGTCAGGCTTTTTGTGAGAAATTAAGATTTCTTGATTTCCTTTACACAAAAGAAGAATAAACAACAGACAAAAAACATTGCCCAAATTGTTATTCTAAACATCGGTATCGGCCCAGAATTTCACAATGCGTGCGTCCCTTAAAAAAAGTACAACATGCTGCAGTACATGAGCTGTTTTTCAACTGCAAATGATGTCCACAAATGAAAACTTTGTTTACACCTGGTTTTTCTAATAAGATGAAATTATTTGTCTGTTCAGATCGATACTTGGTGTATCGGTACAATATCATCACCATGCAAAATATCTCGTGCGTTGTTTAGTTCAAACCTTGTAGTTGTGTGTTTGCTGGTGATTTTCTCGGAGACATTGTTGTTATAAAATCAGTAGCAGAGAGAGAGAAGAAAAACATAAAGAGCAGAAATGGACAATATGCAGATAAGATGCAGTTACATCATGAATATGCTAATTAGCGTATTACTAGCCTTAAGACACATTTCCTGGTTCCAGGACAGTTAATATCCTGATGAGCTTCCGGCTCATCATGTGTGTGTCATGCTCTGTTAGCAGACTTATCCCGCTAAAGTAAGGATTGTGTTGGTAAACATTGGACCTGTCAGATTACAGGGTGGCTGGCTGCATTTATAAACTGATTCAGGAACAAGAAGACATATCAATCAAGTCAGAAGTGTTTCCTCAGAAAAAGGTTAAATGTTTACTTTTCCTAAATACGTTAATTTGCTCTCCTCCGTCTCTGAAGATGCTCGAGTGGAAGCTTTCCAGTCGGCGGCAACGTAAACACACGGTCTATCTGTGTCACTGACTTGAGGCTCATGAATAGAGCGATAAAAGATGTGACCTAAATAGCGTATTCTTAGCCCCATCTGCATCAGAAGGCCGTAAATACTGTTTTACATCAACAGGCACTTTGCTTTCTGGAGGAACATGCTGTAATAGACAGGTTGTTCCTGTCTGTCAAAGGAGTCCGTTTGATAAACGGCTCTGGGAGAAAAGTAGGTTTAATAAACTGGCAAAAGAGTTTAGTTTAGTTAAGTTTAGTTTAGTTTGGTTTAGTTTTTTTGCACATCATATAGCCGACATTAAAACAATTAAAACAGTGAAATTAAACATTGTGCAGGAGAGGTGGAAGCCAAAATACCTCTCCTATGTAAAAACAACAGAGGTGGTCTTTAAAGTAAAAGAAAGATGATAACACATTAAAAGACAGAGAAAAAATAGCAATTTACATACAAAATGAAAGATAAAGATTGAAAATAAGCATTCTTCAAATCTTAATGTGCACACCCCAGTATTATTTAATATTTAGGTACTCACCTTAATTAAGGAGGGAATTACTTTTGCTGAAATGTCCCTTTGACCTCCTAATAGAGGAGGGCAGATCTAGATTTTCCCACAGGATATCAATAGAATATATCACACAGATTAGGAGCAGCAGGTGTTAAGTGCTCGTTTACACATCTGTATTTCCACCAGGAGTTGGTTCTTACAGCACTATATATTAAAGGATTAGCACCACGTCGTGTCAGAGTTTAACATGTTTCCTGATCCTGCGTTGATCTGGTGATATATTATAAATACAACATGTCGCCTTTTATTCAGGAAACGTGCTGGATTCACACAGTGGTGATTTCAAGGTCAAAGTTAACATCTGCACTCCTTTTCTCTGGTGATGGAGAGAGGGGGGGGGCACATCCTGTCTCCTGTGAATGAGCGTCCTTCTATCTCAAAGTTGCAGTCAATTGAAAAGAACAAAGAACTCATTCACGCTGCCTCCTTCCTGCTTTAGCTCAATTAAATAAAGTCATTCAGATAACAAACTGGCTGCACATGTGGACGACTCACGTGGCGGCTCTCCTTTTTCTCTTTCACTGTGGAAATATTTTCTTTTCTTTAAGATATCTGTATAAAAAGACGGAGAGAACAGGGGGAGGACACCAGGAGGAGTTGTTGTTTTTGTCAGCGCTCCAGCTCGGTGCAGATTTTTTGAGAGGATGTTGTTTTTTTTATCTCTGACAGAGTCAAACTGAGTTTTATTTCCTGCAGAATGTTAATATATCTTGAGGAAACGAAAAGAGGAACCTGGAGCACACGAGTCACTGGTGATGCAAATAATTTACTTAGTGCAGAAACAAGACCAACGTTTCGACGTACAACGTCTTCATCAGGGTCAAATGGTTCTGGTGCGGAATACGAGGCATTTAAATATCCTCCCGACTGTGATTGGTTAAGGAGGGTGGGAGTGCCAGCACCTATCACATGGCCGCATACATCAATTCCGAACCAATCAAAAGTGCTCATTTGTTACAAAATATACAACTATACAACTATCTTCCTGAGAGCACCGACCTCCACCTGTGGAGTGGCTGCAGCGCACAGATACTCCTTTCTTTGTTAATATTTCTTGTTTGAAAGTCGCAAAACAACCAGAATGAGATGCAAAACGACAAAAATAAGATGTTGAATGACTGTAAAGAGATGCACAAATACCTCACAAAATGACACACAGGCGCCCAAGATGCATTAAGTAGCCAACTGTCCACTTTTGAGGAGTTTTAATTGTGTTAAAAGGGGCTTCACCTCCCACACAGCTCTTCAGTAGCTACTGATGTAAACCCACTCAAATTAAAGCTGCAACTTGGCACTTTCATACAAGTATTCATTCATTTAGTTCATATTGAATGAGGAGCCACAGAGCCTGAAGAACAAGAAGCGTTTCTAACACTAAACACTATATTGCACTTTTCTATACTGTGTGATGTATTGGTTCAACTACTAATCTCTTCAACCGTCTCCTCTCTGTTTGCAGGTTTTGGGGTTTGAGGTGGACTCTATTAACTCTGTCCAGTTCTCCAACCATACAGGTAAGACTCTCTGGTATAATCGCACATTTTCTTGCAGGCATGTGTGTGTGTCTGTGTGTTTGTGCATGTTTTATTTAGTGTGTGTGGGTGTGTATGAGTCAGTCGGTGCCTCTGGTGTCGTGATGAGGTGTTAGCGAGCGCTAGAAAGAAAGAGAGATAGAGAGATGCTTGTGGTGGTGGAGGCAGCGGTGGCCGTGTGGAGGCTGACGAGTCACCAGCTGAGTGAGTCGTGTTTTTTAAAGCGAGGTCACTCACCTCGTTGCCTGACACCGGAGCAGATCTCCAACACCGAGGGGACACGGGCTCCATTCATATTTATTCTCCCTGTCAGTCTTGGGACCGATGTCTCAGTCAGATGCTGCTGTTTGGAATAAATACAGTTCATGTTTAAGAGCTCACCTGGTCTGTATATGTCCATTTTTTTTAGGTTTAATCCACAAATATTTCCATTTTTTTGTCTTTATTTGTTCCAACCAAGGTAATTCCACATATTTTCCCTGTAAACATAACATACGACAATACAATCCTTTCTTATTCCCTGGTGGGAAAGCAGCAGGGAGATGATACTTCTTGTATTGCCTGCCCCTCACTCAATACATAAAATTGTTCTGAAATAAGTCACTGAGCAATAGTCTTACATTGAAATAAGCAAAACAAACAAAAACACAACACACAAACAAAGTTTCAATCTTACATTTTCAGTCATTAATTACTTGTCATGTGTCATAAGTTCTGATGATTCTGTTTTTGCATCTATTCATTGTTTTGCACTCGTCCCTAAAGCTCACTTTAAACTTCTTTTTAACATCTTGGTTAAAATTTGTCAAAATACATCATATCCTCTTAAAAAACACTGAAATATTGTAAAGTTTAAAGTCAGTAGGAAGTATGTGGTGTGATCTTTGGTCGACATATGTTCAGTGTCTTCTGCTGACAAAACATTCCTGTTACACAACATTATGCCATATGACATGTGGAGTGCTGCACAGCTGTCACTCACAGGAGCTTCTTTGTGTTTATTGTCGACTGTCACAATAACACTGAACAAAAAAAAAACAATAACAAAAGATCAGAGTGGCTGCATTTTAGTCAGAGCGATCGCTGTGTGTCAAATATTTAGAATAATTAAGTTTATTAACAACACATGACGTTTATCAGGCAAAATGCACTAATCTGATTTTGACCCCCAAAAAAGGGGGGGTTTTATGATGCAACTTGTGACTGATTTGTCCCGGCGGGGGCGTCTGCATCCTTTCATCATAATATCTTGATCTAATTATCGGTCCCATGAGTGAGTGATTGTGCAGATCCAGTCGTGTTGCGGTGACGGGTGGTCGGCCTCCGCCTCAGCTCGTGTTATTAACGCAAAGTGAACTTGAAGCGTGAATCAGCTGAGTCCTGTGAAAACAAACACATCTGCTCAGCTGTTGCCTGTTGTCGTCTTCACACTGGAAACAGACACAGTCCAGATCCAGACTCAGACCATCCTGCCTCTTATACTCACAGTGTTTTATTATTTTTTCTTTTTTTCTTCAGAAAGAGTAAGAGTACTCACTCTTGATTACTCACCGATAGAGTGCTTGTATTTTTATATACACAAAATTTCAATTACCACAATGACAGATCATCTTGTACAGCAGCCGGATAGAGAGAGACGTCAGATCTGTGTGTGCCCATCAATGTGAGCAGGGGGAGAAAAGAAAAGGACACGTGGTGTTAAACTTTTGGGCTATATTGTATCGTTGTTTAGTGAAAAGCCGAGCGTCGGCCAGCAGGTTGAGACACTTAACGAGGTTCATTATTCAGCTACAAAGTAATGGTAACTGGTTGTGTCTGCCTGCCCTGACCAGATTCTGAAGCAGCGGTAAAGAGCGATGGGCCTCTGTACGTAGCGGAATCGGTGGTGTTTGTATAGAGCAGTGTTTTTCAAACTGTGGGGCGCGCCTCCCCTGGGGGGCGCCAGAGTTTTTAAAGGAGGGGTACGCCGTGAGGAAAAAAATAACTGTAAACATTAAAACAAAAGATGAGTTAAGTGTCACTTGCACAAAGGGCTCAATGATTGATCAAACGCGATTTTGTTACACACAGGCTGCGATTATGCTCTAGTGTTATTTGTCATGCAAACAAGGCGGGATGGGGCTGTCGGTGAAAAGAGAAGGCAACAACACCACACTGTTACGGTGTGCTGCTGAGCGACAGGTGTGGCGGCGCCGCACCGCGTCCGGTGCAGCAGGACCAGTGGTACAGCGTCCTTCTGCATACATTTTAGCCTGGTCTATACCAGAGTTTTTTTTACCTAGCACAGTCTCATCGGTGCATTTCATTATTATAAACTTCGACCTGAAGCTCTCTGTCCTCAGACTGTCCACTACCCAGGTCATCACACAGGGAGAGCATGTGTGGCTTGTGTGATGAGTGTTACAGAGTTTGATATATATGTTCACATCCGTCTTATTTGTCAGTGCTTTGTTATGTTGTCATGATAGTTAATATATGCTGAGAAACAAGCCTGTAGCCTAAAATAAATCCTACAGGAAAGACCAGTTTATTTTAAATAAATCAAATGGAACCAAAGAAACTTGATTTTTTTTTTTTTTTTTTTTTTTGCCTATCCACCTTTTTCCGAACGTCAAAAACGTAGCCTGTTTTGCCGGTTTTGCTCTTCCGGTGGAATTTTATGTTTACGTTTCCATGGTTTCGGTAGTCGCGGTAAATGCATGGATTTATTTTTTATTTTTTTTTCAATGAAAATCTGTAAAACGCATGGAACATCACACCAGCTTTTAACAATGGATATCACACAAATTGACATCCGTGTTAAAAGCCAGCGTTAATAGATCCATGCCTTTACCGCAACTATGACAACGACTGAAAACCATGGAAACGGAAACGTACAATTCCACCAAACCGGCAAAACTGGCTTCCGGGTTTGACCATAGATGACGTTCGGCAGCCGGTATCAGCAGCCTTTATGAGTACCAGTACTTTGAAATAAGGCCGGTATCGGTCCGATACCGTTACCTGCTATTGGTACTCGCCCATCCCTAGCATTTTATTCATAATGTCTTTGAATTTGTTCTTTTCTCCTTGGTTTGTGTTCTTGTCTAGTTTCCTTTTTTGGTCTAATTTAACCAGTAATCATAAACCCACTCTATGTAATGACCACTGACTCAGTGCTGTTCAGCTCGGAGCTGGAAAAGGTCGACAGGCTGGTTAACATGTGGATGATGATGATGATGATGATGCAGGTCCAACTCGACACTCATCATGAGCAGGTTGTTTGGAAGCAGCCAGTTTCCATGATGATGTCCTGTCGTTTCATTGGTTATTAAGATGGATGATGCTGAACTTAAAAATAGTGGAGTTAATCTTCTCTTTAGTTGTTGTTGTTGTTGTTGTTGTTGTTGTTGTGTGGGCGAGCAGCATCAGATGCGGAGACGGATGAAAGGCTGTAATTGACATTTTAGCTGCTGAAGTCTGGATTCAGTCGAACATCATCAGAGCTGGAAACAGTTTTTATATCACAACACAACAACACAACCAGAGAAAAGCAGCACAACACCTGTCGGGGGTTTGTTTTCCATCCTGTTTACTGCCTCAATACAGGATCCTCTTCTTTATCTTACAGTTGATTCATGTTTAGTTTGTATGTTTGCTTTTCTTGTGCCTTCGGTTTGTTTTTGTGGGATGAGGCAGCTGTGACTTCAGTCTGTTGTGGATGATGACGAGATACAGCTCAGTTTTTGTGCTCAGACTTCATAGCTAATACAGCCCATGTAAAAAAATGCAATAAGATGTTTTAGGGGCGTAATTAAGACTTATAGATTTAAGCTTTAAGAGTTTAGACTGATCGGGGGCTAAAACGCTGCACAGCATTTTATAATCTCCAAGAAACTGTAAAAACACAGCTGTGTATTGCGTCTTCTTGCTAAACCACCAGTAAAATCAAGTGCATGTAGTAAGAACTGTTGTATTTGAGCTCGCTGCTCTTCTCGGTGGACTGTAGGATCAGACGAGGACAAACTGCTCTCATCTACAGTGTTGATTGTGTTTTGTTTGAGTGACATTAACATAAAAATGCCAGAGAGAGAGAGAGAGAGAGAGAGAGAGACTGCAGCAGCAGCAGCGCTCCGGCTTAATCAGATCTCGTGTGTTGGAAAATTATTAACATTTGCAATTCCTCATTCCTCGGAGGAGAGCGTGTAATTTGGTGTGGCATATTGAAGAAGAAGAAGAAGACGTCGTCGTCGAGAGGGACGGAGAAGGTGAATGGAGACACAGAGACAGGACAGGAAAAAATGAAAGAGTGAGGATGACGGAGAGAGAGAGAGAGAGAGCGACAGGACGCAGCAGTAAACAGCAGCAGGCGCCTGTGTGAGTTGCGACAGCAGCGAATGATGACGACAGAAGCTCTTATCTGTAGGCCTGCCTCCTCACACACACACACAGCGCTCTGACTGCTCATCTCTTTTTCTTAGCCCCTTTGGCTTTCTCTCGGCTTGTTGCTTAGCAACCAGAACCCCCTCCACCATCACCACCACCACCGCCACTGCCACCATCACGACCACGTGACCTGGCTGTGACTCACCTGGAGCTGCGACATCATCGGCCTGCAGCAGCAAACATGTCACACGCAGCAGACAGACGCAGCAGCAGCGCATGTTCCCACCGTCACACACACACACACACACACACACACACACACACACACACACACACACACACACACACACACACACACACACACACACACACACACACACACACGTGCAACGTAGGTGTGTGTGTTTAGATGGGAGGGGGGGGTCTGTGTCCTCATCCTCCTCCTCCTCCTGTCCCTGACTGACCAGATACTGTGGCTTCAGGCTGCACTAAGACCTGCTGTGTGTGTGTGTGTGTGTGTCATGGTTAAAAATATCCTCGTCATTAATCTATTTACTCTTTTTTTTCTTGATTGTTTAGTCTTTATTTCGAACATATTAAAAAAAGAGAAAAAAAATCAATAAACAACATTATGCTCAAAAAGGAGCAGGAGGAAGCCGAGTTATTATTCACTGCTACATCACTCATGTTCAAAGCTAAACTAAATCAACTGAATACAAACAGATAAAGTCATCAGACTCACTTACAGTAGTTTAATAATCGGCTATCAAAATAATATTCCTCCCTCCAAACTACTTTTCCTCATCCTCATATTTATTTAGAAACATGTTTTTGTATATATTTTTTTTAACAGTTTTATGTTTGTGCTGATTTTGAGCTCCACAGTTTCACCCCACGGACTTTGAGTCTTTGAACACAGTTTGTGCATTGATTGTCCTTGTTTATAGTGGACTTTTATTTTGAAATAATCATGATCAGGCTTTCATACAGTACGACTGGCTGAAGCTGATCATGTGAGAGATGTTAGAAACTCCCAGCATGCACTGGGGCCATAGGTTGTTGGATATAAAGTTTATTTTATGTCTCTCTGCCTGTATTTTGTTACCTCGGATGTTATTTTCATCTAAAATACTTCAACTTGTACCAACACTGTCCTGTCCTGAATCTGAAGAACTGAGCTGAAGAAGAAGAGTTCATGTCTCGGCCATGATCAGTCAGCTGCACTTCTCTTCTCTTCTCAAGATTAATTTTAAAAACCAGCTTTGAGGAGACAAAAATCTAGACTCCTGTGGAGTCGGCGGTGTTGTAATCTGGATATCTCCGTCATCCACGTCCAAAAACACAGAGCTCAGGTTTCTGTTGTTTCTGTCTGAAGTCACTGAAGTTCACACACGACTCAGTTCCCGGCAGAAGTCACATGGACAGAACAAGATGCTCAGAGTCCTGCTGCGGGAGAAAAGACCAAACAAAACCAGATTTCAGTTTCTGTAACTGAACCAGACGGGAGGAAGAGTTAGAAGAGTTTTTACACTAAGAGGAGGAGGAGGAGGAGGTGTTGTTGCTGTTGTTGTTGTTGTTGTTGCTGTTGTAATTCAGATTCATGGCTGGGA
The DNA here is from genome assembly GCF_905171665.1 of Trachurus trachurus. NCBI lineage: Eukaryota > Metazoa > Chordata > Actinopteri > Carangiformes > Carangidae > Trachurus > Trachurus trachurus. The sequence continues at coordinate 6,921,243 of NC_139906.1, forward strand.
GAAACATGTGGAAACAGCTAGATATGAGCATGTCCTTTACTTAAGTTACAATATATTATATGATATTATTATTAATTTAAAGTTTGAGTATTTTCGTGTGTGTGTGTGTGTGTGTTAGTATCTATAGGAGCTGGTTGTGCGCACATATACTGTTTGTGTGTCTATTTTTGTCCATGTGCCAGTTTAATAGAAAAAAAGATGGCGAAGTGAGCAAGTTGGCAAACACAATAACTCCTCTCCTCTCCTCTCCTCTCCTCTCCTCCTCCTCCTCTTCTCCTCTCTGCAGGTTATTCCCATTGGAAAGGCCAGGTGTTGACAGCTGACGAGCTCCATGTTCTTTATGAGGGAATCAAACTGAACAACGTGCACCACTATGACTATGTTTTAACAGGTGAATTTACAACATTAACGTCACATTTACACCTGAGTGATTGTTATAATATATATAATATAGCAGTTTTATACAAACAGCAATTAATACAGTGAATACTGAAGTATGTGTAAATCAATATAACTTGTGTGTGTGTGTTGTGTTCAGGGTATACCAGAGACACATCCTTCTTGGAGATGGTGGTGGACATTGTTCAGGAGTTGAAGAGAGCCAACCCCAACCTGGTGTATGGTAAGAACCCATCCCATAATCAAACTGCTGTATTGATTTATTGACTCTAGAGCTGGTGTTTCAGTGGGAACAGGACACACCGATGTTTGGACAGGTTGAAGATATGTATATTTTAGGGTAAAATCCACTTTCCTTATCAGTGGAAATGAAATACGGCTGCGTCGACAGTGGGGACCACAAAGTCGAACAGCTTTTGAGTTTAGAGAAGCAAAGTCATATGACTCATTACTAGGGCTGCCCCCGACCAAAGATTTTCGTGGTCGACCAATAGTCGTCATTTTATGGCGATTGGTCGACTAAAAAACTGACAGCGAGTGAATGTCACGACTTCCTGTATCTAGCCCTTCAAATTAAAAGTCCTATAGCCTTTCATTTACAGTTCAGTCATATTGATTTTGACTGAATTTTGACAAGACACGGCTCCAAATGTTTTGTTTTTTTCCTGCGACCAATCGACCAATGAAATTTTGGTCCGCTAATGATTTTTTGGTCGACCAGTGCTTGGTTGACTATTTGGGGGCAGCCGTATTCATTACTGATCCCCAAAACAATCATTTGTGCCTTAACATAAATAAAATCACATTCAGCAGGTTTAGACCACGATGAAACATTAAGATTATATGAGACAGTGAAACAAAGTCTCCAAACTGAATCAACAGTTAAAATTAATAGTTAATAAAGTCATTCGTTTTATGTATTTTGATATTAATCTCCAGAGAAGTCGCAGCTCTCACTGTGGACAAACTCTCAGGACGTCCCCCTCTCTCTCCCTCCCTCCTTCTCTCTGTTTGTGTTTCTGGCCAGGAGGATTTTCCTCTCATGTTTCACCGATCACTTTCACTCAGATCACGGCCGGTGCAGCTGTGGCCTGCAGACACTGTGTTAGTGGATACAGTGAAGACCTACTGCCACTGTTCAAAATAATAAGCAACCAGAGGGTGACATGCATAATGTGTTTGTTAAGCACTTTTTTTTTGTTGTGTACAAAAAAAGTGCTGAGCTACAACATAGTGTCTATAAGACGTGTCCAGATCTATGTAACAGCTGTCGATGTAATGTGATTGTAATGTAATTTACCTGTTGGTCAGAGCTGAAAACAACAGTGAAGAACTGACAAGAGAAAGAGAGAAGGAGTGTTTCTTGCTCCTCTGATGCTTTTGAGAAGTTTGTTATTGTCACAGAAAAAACTCTGTTGTGTCATGATGGCTGAAACATTTCAGTATATTTGGCAACAAAACCTGTTGCTCCTGTCGTTCACTTCGCACATCTGTTAATGTAGTGGACAGGTGTGTAGGAGGAAAAATGTCTGACAAACTTTATATATTAGAAACTCCCGCCATTGTTGGTAACTTGCACAATTCAGTTTTGGTCATAGACCTTCATCAGGCAAACCATGTTTTGGTTTATGTGCAGCCTGCAGTAAAGATCAGTACAAATCTGATAAAATGTTAAAGAAATTACAGAAAACAAAACCTTGGTTTAATGCTGAAGGTGTTGAGGCTCAAAGGAAATATGTTCAATTAATGAATATGCTTAAATCTAACTGATCTCTCTAAGCTAAGGCTGAAAAAATGCTCACAGTATTGTATTACGTCTACTTGCATAAGGAAGGGAAGGAAACTTTGAATATTGATGAAATCTAATAGGAAGAAATATTGGTTTATTTTGAATTGTAAGACTAGGAAATATATCTATAGAAACATTTGCTGAGCATTTTATTGTAGCCTCCTGTTGTTTTTCATGGTCTTACCCCTTAAGAAATGCTCTCCGATCAATATTTGTATTTTATCGTGTTGTTGTAACACTCATAGTAAGAACCCCACAGAGAATAATCACCTGACTCTGCACCTCCTCCTCCTCCTCCTCCTCCTCCTCCTCCTCCTCCTCCTCGGCCTTGTTCAGGTCACTGGACACAACATCACTGTTTTTGGTTTCTCATCAGTGTCGATTTCTAGCAGCAGCAGGTGTTTTGTTTTTTGTTTTTTTTCTCTGTTTTCAGCCCCAAAGCTCTGATAAACTCAGACAGCAGCCAGACAGGAGAGGCAAAACAAAGCAATATGGACTTTAAAGCGAATGCATTCACCATATTAACCTCATAAAAGTGAGAATAAGTCGGTAAAACCTTCGAGTCTTCTTCTTCTTCTTAAAGAGGATGTGGTGGTGATGGAGCTTTTTCCGTCTGTCTGTCTCTCCACATGCAGCCTTCAGTGTGTTTACATCCCCAAATCCACTTTCATGCCTCCTATCGCTGCAGTCTTTATGTAATGTGATGATGTTTTGGAGCAGCACAGGTCGTCTGCGTCTGACTCTGATCCTGTTGCTTTTTTTTTTGTATCTTTGCAGTGTGTGACCCGGTGCTCGGCGATCATGGATCTATGGTGAGGCTTTATCCTGTCCTCTGTATGTGCAGCTGTGTGTCTCTGTTGTTATTAGATAGATTTTTAGCAAGGGTTTTTTTATGTGTGTGTGGGAGGGTTTTAATGTTTATTCTAGTGTGTGTGTCTATCCGTGTGTGTGTGTGTGTGTGTTTTAGTGTGTTTGTGTTGTGGGGGTGTTACAGGGCTCATTTCTCAGTGACAGATGGATTATTGCGACGTGAATGAAGCGCATATACACAGTGACTCAGTGTGTGTGTGTCGTGTTGTGTGCGTGTGTGTGTATATATTGTGCAGATGTGCATTTTCGGGGATTAAGATCATTTTCTGTCAGTTAGTTGCTCATAATTCAAGACCATGAAACAAAGATGAAAGAGAAGCAGAGCGTCTTGTTGTTGTAGCTGTTCCTCCTCAGAGCTCATCGTGTTCGTTTCTGTTCTGTTCTCCATCCACAGTACGTTCCCCAGAACCTTTACCCCGTCTACAAGAACAAGGTCGTTCCTGTTGCTGACATTATTACTCCCAACCAGTTTGAGGCTGAGTGAGTACAAGTGTTTCTGCTTTAATTTACTTGCAGTTGTGCATATATACTGTATATATACTATATATACAACTCATTGAGAGACCACTTCAAATGATCAGTTTCTCTGGTTTTACTCTTTATAGGTATATGTTTTGAGTAAAATAAACTTTTGTTTTACTCTTGACAACATTTCTCCCAAATTTGAAATAAAAATATCGTCATTTATGGCATTTGTTTGCAGAAAATGACAACTGGTCAAAATAAATAACAAAAAAGTTAAAGTGTTTTCTTTTCAGACCTCAAATAATAATAATAATAATGCAAAGGAAACAACTTTATATTCATTCCTAAACAACATAACACTATTTTTTTTAACTTTCAGAAATCAGCATTGGTGGAATAACCCCAAATTTCTAATCGCAGCAGTGGTTTTTATAATCTTCATTAAATATGATGTTCAGGTGATCATCTAAATGCCTCATTAAGCAGAGCGAGGTGTGATTGTGTTGAAATTCAGCCAAACATGTAGAGAAACTGATTTATTAAGAACATTTTGGAGTGGTCTCTTAAATTTTTCCAGAGCTGTATGTTTATATATATAATATATAATTTATTTTAAACCCAACATACCCTGTTTCTCTCCTGTAACTGTAGCAGAGTATTAGCACCAACCATCTTTATGTAATACCACTCATCCTGTTGTTATCTAATACCTCCATTTTGGGGAATTAACAGAAAAAAAAGGGTTCAGCTTTGCTCACTTAAACCTGGTTAAGTTTTTTAACGATACAGTTTTTAAATCCAGATTGTCACATATTGTTAACACCAACACACACACACACACACACACAGTGAAGCTCTTCTACTGTGTTAAAATAAACGATCAAAGCCGAGATGTCTTGTTTTCTCTGACTGCTACAGAACTTAGCCTCATACATTTGGTATCCATGGAAACATTTGGATCTTAATGAACATTTTATAAATAAAGTTCTGAGTTTTTCATTTTAAAGACGTACCCACTGTGACATAAACACAAAGAGTTATGCAGGATGAAAGAGTTTGATTGATAGATGTGAAATCTGAAGAAGACAGTGTCTGTTGTTTTTATTTTAATTTCCATTTTTATCGCCCCGATGCAGAAACAGGCAGATTAAAGGAGTTTTCCATGTTTGTTTTTTCCTGCATTGACTAAATGGTGCATACATGAAAAACAGTAACATTATAAGAGATGATTGTGTCAGAGCTCGACTCCAGCTTCACTGTGGAGCTGCTCCACCTAGTGGAGTCTCTGTGTCCCTTTACTGTCACAATAAACACATTTTCTTCTATTCTATTTATTCTATTTCTTCTATTTCAAAGGCTCTCTTGACTCTGTTCTGTTTGTCTGTTTAATAATTTAATCCTCAGTGTTTCTGAGTCACATAGTGCTCACATGTTTTCTTCTCTTTTAGATTATTGACAGGGAAAACCATCAGCACAGAGAAAGACGCTGTCGAGGTAAAAGATTGAATCCCTCTTTCCTTTCCTTGAATGTTTCTTTATTTCCAGAATAAGCTGTTGTTTGGCATCAGACTTTGTGTTATTCACATGTTTTCCTCACTCTCCACCTGTAGGTAATGGACCTGCTCCACGCTATGGGCCCAGACACGGTGGTCATCACCTCCTCTGATCTGCCCTCCAGACTGGGAGACCGTTTCCTGGTGTCGCTGGGCAGCCAACGCAGTGGTAGGTGAAGTCTGAACATGTGTGTGTGTGAGAGAGAGAGATTTGCATATTGTGGGAACAAATTAAACAAACAAACGGTCTCTTCCCTGTTGTATTCTTCAGTTCGTCCAGACGGCAGCAGGACGACACAGAGAGTTCGAATAGAAGTTCCCAAAGTGGACGCCGTCTTCGTAGGAACCGGAGATCTGTTTGCTGCTATGCTGCTAGCGTGGACACACCACCACCCGAATGACCTAAAGGTACAAACAGCTAAAGATCAACAACACACATAAATCCTGAGTCATTATAAAACATTATTAACTTGCTTTCTCTCTCTCCAACTCCGTTTCTCTCAGACGGCCTGTGAGAAGACATTTTCAGTGATGCACCATGTTATCCAGAGGACCATATCTTATGCCCATGGTGAGAAAAGCACCAACAAAATCCAATTTACACTGTTTTATTAACAGGCTATTCATTAAAATACAGGAGCTAAACTCAAATTTTGATGTAGTTTTATCATTGAGTTTGTATTCAGATCAGGAAAATAATTGTGTGGAAGTAATTGAGGAAATTACTTTGGCCACTTTACAGTCTACATCTGCAGATCTCAGCTGCTGCATCAATGGCACAAATATTATTCATCCAAAATATTAAAAAAGTTTTTTTTAAAAAGCATCATATTAATATTCCTCTCTCTCCATGTCTGCCGTCCCTCTCTCCCTCAGAGTTAGCAGGTCCTGGTCGGAGGCCCAGTCCGCCGCAGCTGGAGCTGAGGATGGTTCAAAGTAAAGCTGACATAGAGGACCCTGCTATAGTTACGGAGGCCACAGTCATATCCTAACATTACCGACCCATGAGACTCATACTAACCCTCCTCCTCTTCCTCCTCCTCCTCCTCCTCCTCACCACCCATAAATCTCTCAAATCCTGTATCTCGGTAAATCTCTCATCACTGTAAACCTTGATTGTCATTTCCTCCTCATCATCCAGACTCCCCCTTCAAACCCTCACTTAGTATTGTAACCCCCAAAAGAAAAACCCTCTGCTCCTTGAAACTCCTGTGACTCCTACAATCCCCCCTCCTTCACCCCGTTTTTGGACCCAGAGCCATGGATAGACAGAGGGTTGTGTCTGGTTTGGACCGAGGCGAAGTGTGCTCTATAGGAAGGATTAAAAAAAAAAAAGAAACCGAGAGATATTAGTGCTGTAGGGCTGATCAGATGGCTAGAAGAAGCCGTGTTTATTACAGTAAAGGTGAAGAGAGTGAGAATAAAAAAGAAATTCACACTTGAAAACATGTTAATATATCACGGGAACTTAACAACCCTGCACACACGGTTGTGTTACAGCTTTATTTGTGCAGAAAGTTGCATTTGGAAAAAAAAAAACCTCCGCAACTTGTGGAAAAGATTATTTAAAGTTCTCAAAAAACTCTACCAAATACAAACTCCACCGCCTTTTAATTGCTCTGTTACTGCCACTCAACTCACACACACACACGTTGCACCAGTTGCCAGGTAACAACAAGGATTGCATTGAAAAAAAAGAAAAGAAAAAAAAACCCGTAATGATCCGACTCTGTTTATCTATGGCTCTCTCTCTCTCTGCCACTATTTTGACCCCTCCCCCGTCTTACAGCAGTGATGTAATGGTGACCAAGTCTAACCCCCCCGAGACCCCTAAACAATAATAATAATAATGATAATAATAATAATAATAACAAAGGAAAAAAAAAACGCACAATGTATAGTTGATGTATAGATGTTGTACTATAACTGTATTGGACCATCTGTATGATATCTTCTATCTGATCTGTCTATTGGACCATTGTGTTGATGCTACTGTACTATAGACCACACGCACTACAATATCACCAGAACCAGAGACATGTGGGCTGGTTCTGGCTCCCCCCCACCCCCCTTAACCCTCCCCTAACCCCTCTTAACCCCCCAAACACCCCCCCCCCCTCCCCAGGGCGGCTGCAGTCGATGTAACTCGTTAGTAAATAGGTAACTGTCTATTAGTCATAGTCTGTAGTTTCAACCTCTTTCATCTCCACATAGAAGCAACATGGGAAACCTAAGCCGCCTGTGAGACCCCCTCCCCCTTATTCTCACCCCCCACCCCCCCCCCCCCTCCCTGTTAGACCAATCAGAAACCGGCTTTAACCTCGGAGCCAGAACCAACCCACGTCCTGCCGGGCGGTTCCCGGCCCAGCTCTGGCCCAGAACCCTATATCTGAGAGTTGTGCCACTGAATTTTTACTGGAGGCCTCGAGAAAGAAGAAGGAGACCCCCTCCCTCCCTCCCTTACCCCCCCTCAACTCCCACCAACGTCCAGTAGCAGCAGCAGCAGCTCTGAACAACGTTTTGTTGTAGGAAAAAGTGAGTGTTCACTTCACTTCACACTCCTGTGGTCACAGGAACAGAAATGATGCCGAGTGTCTGTCAGCACCAAGCAGTTTTAAATTTAATATACGGCAAAAATTAAGAGACCACTTTCACAAATGTTTCTTAAAAAGCATCTCTACATGTACGGCACTCATTCCAATCCAGCTTTTTTTTTAACACAAACACAACTCATTCTGCTTAATGAGACACTCTGATGAGTCTGATTTTATAGGAACGTTATAAAAACCACTGCTGGGATTAAACCCACGAAGATTCATTTATAAACTCTTCCTAAGTTAATATTTGGCTTGTGTTGTTTAGGAATGTGTATGAACATGTTTTCTTTGTATTATTCAAGGTCTAAAAAGAGTTAATATTTTATATAAGATTATAAAAACACTGCTGTGATTAAAAATTGGGGTTATTCCACCAATTTTGATTCCCAAATTATTCCTTAGGTTAAAAAAATAGTGTTGAAAATGAATATGAATTGTTTTCTTTGCATTATTTGAGGTCTGAAAACACATTTTCTGCAAATAAATGCTCTAAATGACAATATTTTTTTATGTCAGTAGTTAATATAATAAAACAAAACTGTTAATTATACTCAAACACATACATATGAATAGTAAAACCAGAGAAAATTATAATTTTCAAGTGGTCTCATTTTTTTCCAGACGGTTAATAGAGATGCCTGTTTAATACGACACTCCAGTTAATCCTGTAACTAACATCAGCTATAAACCAGCCACTAAACTAGCTCATGTTGTCTTCCCCATTGTTTTTTGCTGCTGCACAGTCGGTTATGCTAATAAATGATGACGATGTTGGACATAAGAGTCTTACGGTTGAGTTAGCTCTTTTCTAAACGACCATCATATTCTGTTTTTCACGGATGGAGCGTGTGACAGTAAAGGAGGTGAAGAAGTGACCACAACATGCGACGGTGGTAAATGAGCCGGATTTTTAGACCAATGATGTTTTTGCGAGAACTTGGCATGTGCCTTAGCCCGCTGAGCTACCAGGGCACCACAAGAAATGAGATTTTAATGAGATTTTAACATTTTTTAACAAGTTATTTTCCCCAAATCTTTATTCCCTGCCCCCGCCCACCCACCCATACCCCGTCCCTTCCTCGTTGCTTCCTGATTTGAATGTTCGGTGAATCTTTTAACAGCAGGAAAACAAGCAACAACACACAGTTTTGGAAATCAAATAACAGGAGGCTTTAAAAAATAAATAACGAAATAAATAAAAACAAAACAAACGGAAAAAATCCAGATGCCGTCAGTGTCCCACCTGAGCTGGATGTAAGGTTCTGGGCAGGCCAGTGTAATTCTGTACTGCTGTTGTTTCTCTATGGACTGTACTGTGATACTGCCTTAGGAACCTAACATCATAACATCATGATACTGCTCACTGAGGGAGAGGAGGAGGAGGAGGAGGAAAGAAGGAAGGCAGGAAGGAAACATGAGACGTCTTAAATGTAGGACTGCACACGTCTGCTCTGAAACAAGGAAGAAAACCAGATTTCACACTGTTTCAATCTATTTTCTTATGAGTTTTATTTGTCTTTCAATTAACCAGTTAATCTTTTAGTTTCTATAGACTGAGAGAAAATAATTTCCTTCCAAAGATATTCAATTTGAAATGATATAAAACACTGGTTTTCAGCAGTTTTGCTTCAGAAATAATTTTCTCTAATTGATTTTGTTTGTTTTGTGGATTTTAACTTTATGGACTAGGAATAGACACTCAAAGGTCAGATGAAAAAAAAAAGGAAAAAAAATAGCAGGCTCATTCTTAAAATTGTAACGGTTAATATAGATTTTTGTACTTGATTGTCATATCAACAACAGACGGCCATGTCTGTGTCTGTCCGATCCTCTGCTTCCTGCTAACGAACCAGTCAGTCGTGTTTTTATTATTGGGTCAAAACGTGTCTATACCTGTTGTGTCGTGTGTGTGAGCGAGTGTGTGTATATATAAATGTCCTTTATGGTCACAGGGTCTTGTGTATGTGTATGTGTGTGTGTGAAATGAAAGAGGGAATCCCTGAGAAGTAAAAACTAACGAGGGAGGAGGAGGAGGAGGGTTGAAAGGTTGAAACAAACAGAAACAGACGAGTGTAGTGTTGGTGGTGAGGTGAGGTGAGGGATGTTCAAGAGGACAATCATTCTGTGATGTTACACGGCGTTGCACGCTTCCCTCCCTCCCCCTCTATAGAAACTAACAGAAGACTGTTCTGGTTCTGGACCTGATGAAAAAAGGGGGAACTTTCCTTGTTGCCTCACGTCTCCTCTTTCTTCTCTTCTTCTTCTTCTTCCTCCTCCTCCTCCACCCATCCACACCCAGATACACCTGTCCTCCACCTGCCTCCCTGCAGTGCCAGTCGTTGTGCCCGTATCGCTAGTTTTTAAAACCTTTTAGCCTCACTCTGTGTGTGCGTGTGTGTGTGTGTGTTTTTGTGTGTTAGATTGTTAATACTGTGCCCCCCTCTCTTCACCCTAGCTCCCCCCTCCTCCCCCTCTCCCTCTCTCTCTCTGCTGGTCACAGTAACCTGCCTCCACCTTTCCTCCACCTGCTTGCTGTGTCTTCTGTGATACGACTTAAACTTACTACACAAAAAAAAGAAAGAAAAAAGCAACAACAACAACCTGCCGTTATCTCTCCCACCCCCTCAGCTCAGCTCGCCCTGCTTCCATTAACGTGCTCCATCCTAACTGCTACTGCTAACACTACACTGTTAAACATCTGGATTGTTGCACCAGCTCTTTGAGAGTTTGTGCAGAAAATCCTTTGCTCAGTTTTTTAGTAACCACTGGCTGCTGTCAGACCACTTTCACTAATTAAGACTTAAGAAATGTACAAATCTGTTATAATCTGGAGCGACGTCCAATCAACAGGTCAACTTTAAAAAATATAGTTGATTTTAGTCGTATGTGACTAAATTGGAAAATTAGTGAGCGTTCTCCATTAACACATAGGCTACCAACGTTTTTGGCTTTGTCTGTGCTTTTCTAATTGGTTTTGAACATATACTTAAATTTTACATAATTATATCAAGTAATTATAAAATATCTCATCTTTTCTAGAGAAATATTAAGTTAGCAAATGTTTTTTGTTGACTTAGTGCTACATTTTGTGCTATGGCACAAATGGGGTTGTTTTCTTCTTCTGAAGTATAATTGAAATATTGACAAATTTGCATCATAAATAAACAGAATTGTGATACGTCAGGTCCGATAAGTCGACCGTATTCAACATTACTCGAACTAAATGGATTATACTATACGTATTAGCAAACTGGCATTAGCTTAACTGCTGCTGCTTTTGGCAACAGCAGATTGCTACATAAAGCTGGTGTAACAGCTGGCCACTGGTTACTAACAACCTAAATAACTTGGCTGCTATTGAGCCGGATCAATAAGCACAAAATCAAGTATTGTTAGATAGAAAGAAAATTGCTAAATTAATTACACTTCAAAGTTACAACTTCCAAACCACAAAACAAACTGAGAACAAACTTTAATTTCATGTCCCAGTTTATCAGATTTACTGGAGCTGGGACGGCCAAACAAAAAAAAAAACCAAGCCAGGACTAAATAACCCAGCTTTCCCATGAGGCTTTGCTTGACGCTCATTGCTGTCCACACTCCCTCCTTTCTCCCTCATATTTCCTCCCTGCTGCCGTGTTACCTGTTGTGACAGAGTCCCCCCGTCCCCGACCCTGTTTGATCACAAAATGTCTGCTACGACCCAACCACCCGTCTCCAAACCGCAGTGGTCCTCTCCTCTCCTCCTGGTCGACAGTTTCATCTCCGCCATCTTGATTTGTTTTTTTTTCTGTTCTTGGTGGCCAAAACAAAAACATAAAACAAAAACGAGGAAATGTAATAATCATTGTTTGGTAACTGTTTTTAGTGCTATGTTTTTGGAGCGTTACGAGTATTTTCTAACATGTTACAATAAAAGATTGTAGTGTACAAATTCACATTTATAAAATATATATATATAGATATATATGAGAAATGTATGTTCTAATGCAATAAAGAGAGATTAAGAATAACGAAACTTGTATTGATCTGATTATTATTGTTCTTATTTTATTATTTTTCCACGTTTATGTCTTTGCTCCTTCCTACAAAAACAATTATTTTTTCTGTCTTTGAAATCTTATTTAAAATTTTCAGTACTTCAGTCCCAAATAATAATAATAATAATACTTTCCTGGATCCTCATCAGTCATGCAATTTGAAAATGTACTTCATGGCAATTTACAATTGAATATGCAAAGTGGCAATGCAATCCTCTATAAAGTTTTAATAAAGGAATTATGTAATTAATCAGATGTCATATTGCCATTTTGTTCCTGAAACCATTACTCAAATAGCAATACATTTTGCCCACTTATTGCATTGCGTTTTGCCACAGGGGTTATCTGAACCAAAACTAAATTTGAGAATGCAAACTGTCAGTTCTTCCTTCCTGTGTGGCCGCATGGTATTGGGTAATACAGAAAGACAGTTACAGATTATTAAAACTTTATTGAGGATTGCATATTGAATTGTAAAGTGACAGGTAGACTCCATTTTAAAATTGCATGACAAAATTGCACATTAAATTGACATTTGGAGGGAGACTGAGGTCAGAGTCAGGTGAGTGTTAACACAACTTTGTCATTAATATTATTGTCATTATTATAGTGTATAGTTTCCTGGATCCTCATCAGTCATGCAATTTGAAAATGTACTTCATGGCAATTTACAATTCAATATGCAAAGTGGCAATGCAATCCTCTATAAAGTTTTAATAAAGGAATTATGTAATTAATCAGATGTCATATTGCCATTGTGTTACTGAACATTTACGCCATTTGAGTTCTCTCAGTTTCAGTTCTTCCTCTGTGGCTGTGTGGTATTGGGTAATACTACAGGAAGACAGTTGCAGTTTATTAAAACTTTGAAAGAGGAAGAGCCAGATGGAAGTGAAAGTGTTTCAGTGACTTGGCAGTCAGACTCGGAGCAGACGGAGGGAAACTGAAGTCAGAGTCAGGTGAGTGTTAACTTTTATTATTGTCATTGTTGGAGTGTGAGAGTGTGTGAGTTAGTTTGTCCCTGTGCACTTTGGCGGGAAGAAGAGTCAGAGTGAACTTCAGTCCACACAGACACACAGAAAAAGAGGAAAAAACAGGAAGTGAGGAGCAGAATTGTTATTTTAACAGGGTAACATGGAGGGAGATGGAGCAGAGTCCTTGTCCATGTCTTTGAAGAGTAACGGGACCAAAGATCATCCACCAGACCTCAGTCATGAACCTGGAGCCCCAGAGTCAAAGTAAGAGAGCTGACACAAACCTGTGAACGTCCAAACTGTGAGTTCAGTGTGTTGAGCTGCTGCACTCAACGTCACTGGAACAGGAAATAACATGAGTTTTAACAGTTTCACGTCTTCAATAGGAGCCAGTGAGTTTATTTTTACATGGTAGAACATAAATACAGATTTTGAAATACTTACATATATATATGAATATATTATCCCATGTTTGAGTAAAGTGCTGTTTACAATGAATTGAACAGGCTATGTTCAACTCAGCTAGGATGATAACGTTTAGTGCAACAGATCTGAGAGCTAAAGATAAACGTAACAACAACAATGTAATAGTTTGTCAAAACAGTGACGACTTACAGATGAAATTAACATCCACAAAATGAACAGTATATGCATTCCTCAATTTAGTTTTTGAACATGTTTGTGTTTGCAGAGGTCAGAACCACAGACTGAGAGCAGAGTCTCCAGGATCCATCTGTCTGTCTTTGAAGAGTGACTGGTCCAAAGAGCTTCCTGCAAACTTCAGTCGTGAACCTGGACCCTCAGAGTCACAGTAAGAGATTGTTTCTACTGTAACCAGTCATTAGACTCACGTTAAGGAAACAGAAACATGCACACACAAACACTTCATCAGATTTACTAAGTGTCCTCATGTTACTGTGTCCTCAGCCTCAGTGTGAACGTTGGTGCATCAACAAGAGCCCAATCAAACCTCCAGTTTCCACAGACGTATTCAGACAGGCCCACAATCAGCTGATCTCATGTCAACACCTGTGTGAGCTCCACCTGTCTGTAGAGCTGTCAGTGGACAGAAGGACAGAGAAGAAACACAGTGTCTCCATGCTGGAGGAGACACTTTAATGAGCCATACATCAGAGCCTTCAAACTGAAGCTATAGTAGAGATTAAAGCAGCAGATACATGATCAAGGTTTCCTGCCGTCTCTGACTGCCTGAGCTTCTACACAAGGTTCATGTGGAGCTTTGTTCACAACAGTGGGAGCTCAGGTGGAGCTGCTGAAGCTTCTGTCGTCAGCTTCAGTCTCCTCACACTGGTTATAAATCCAACACAAATGAATTAGAGCGACACAGCAGCGTATGGATGATGAGTTGATTAGTTAAAGCAGCAACACAACAATAAGCAGATAGGACTCAATATCAAACACATGATCAGTGTCTGAAAGAGTCACAGAAACAGCTTCTGAATCATTTCAGACATTTGGAGTAAAAAAAAAAGGATAAAACAACACAGCTCTAAAGAGACTCTAACAGGAGTTTTGTTTTAGAGTCAAGATTTTAGGTCAACAGATAAACAGAGACAGAAACCAGATCACTTCAAGACCAGATTTTCATTCAACTCATCTCTCTCCACTCTTCTTCTTCTACTTTCCCTCTCTCTCCTCCTCTTCTTACTGAAGCCTGCCCTCCTAAGGTGGTTAACAAATCAGAGCACAGATATGGAGCTGTGAGTGTGACATGTTAGTGACACAGAAATGTCTTGACAGGAGGAAGAGGAGTGGTGTCTCTGTGGACGAGCAGCTGTCCTGCTGTGGTCTCTGTCAGGACGTCCTGAAGGATCCAGTCTCCACCAGCTGTGGACACTGGTTCTGCAGACAGTGCTTCACCTCAGACTGGGACCAATCTGGTTCTTCAGGACCCCCCTCCTGTCCCCAGTGTGGACAAAGACCCAGAAGTAAAGGTGAGCTGCAGACAGCCAATCAGAGCAGCTGTGTACAAAATGAGACTGAACATCTGTCTGCTGATGTGGTCATTTCTGAAACCAGGACCTGTTGTTTTCTACAGAGTCATTGTTCCATCACACAGCACTGACATTTAAGATGATCATCAACACCACAACAATCAAACCTTTTCTTTGTTGTCTGTAGTTTTTCTGTAGCTGATGAAAATAATCAGATCAGATTGTCAGACTCTCTATCTTCAGTCTGACTCTGTCTCTTCTCTCTCAGCAGGTTGTGGTCTGCAGGAGGTTTTACATCAACATAAGATCAGTCTGAGGAGCAGATGTGAGCGAGTGACTGAAGGAACTGAGGCAACAGGAAGTGATACAGGAAGTGAAACCCTCTTCAACAGCATCTACACTGAGCTCTACATCACAGAGGGACAGAGTGAAGAGGTTAATACCCAACATGAGGTGAGACAGCTGGAGACAACATCCAAGAAGAAGACCCTCCATGACACTCCAATCAAGTGCAACGACATCTTTAAAGACTTAACTGTCCAACAGAGAGAGGACGTCTCTACAGTCTCACCTGTCCAACAGAAACCCATCAGACTGGTTTTGACCAACGGCGTCGCTGGCGTTGGAAAAACCTTCTTGGTGCAGAAGTTCACTCTGGACTGGGCCGAGGGCTTGGAGAACCAAGATGTCGATCTACTGCTTCTGCTTTCGTTCAGGGAGCTGAACCTGATCAGAGATCAGCAGTTCAGTCTTCTCAGGCTGCTCCATGTTTTCCATCCAACATTAGAGAAGGTCACAGCAGAGCAGCTGGCTGTCTGTAAACTTCTCTTCATCTTTGACGGCCTGGATGAAAGCCGACTGTCACTGGACTTCAGCAACAGGGAGGTTGTGTCTGATGTCACACAGACATCATCAGTCAACGTGCTACTGACAAACCTCATCCAGGGGAAACTGCTTCCCTCGGCTCTGGTCTGGATCACCTCCAGACCTGCAGCAGCCAATCACATCCCTCCTTCATGTGTTGACAGGGTAACAGAGGTCCGAGGCTTCACTGACGCCCAGATAGAGGAGTACTTCAGGAGGAGATCCAGTGATGAAGATCTGTCCAGAAGAATCATCTCACACATCAAGACGTCCAGGAGCCTCCACATCATGTGTCAAGTCCCGGTCTTCTGCTGGATCAGTGCTACAGTTCTGGAGTTCATGTTGACCACAGACCAGAGAGGAGAGCTGCCCAAGACCACGACTGACCTGTTCTCACACTTCCTGCTGGTCCAGACAAAGAGGAAGAAGAACAAGTACGGTGAAGGACATGAGACGAGTCCACAGGAGCTGATGGAGGCCGACAGGGAAGTTCTTCTGAAGCTGGGGAGGCTGGCGTTTGAACAGCTGGAGAAAGGAAACATCATGTTCTACCAAGAAGACCTGGAGCAGTGTGGTCTGGACGTCACAGAGGCCTTGGTGAACTCAGGACTCTGTACTGAGATCTTCAAAAGAGAGAGCGTGATCTTCCAGAAAACAGTCTTCTGCTTTGTTCATCTGAGTGTTCAGGAGTTTCTGGCTGCAGTCTACATGTTCCACTGTTTCACCAACAGGAACACACAGATCTTGATGAACTTCCTGGGAGGACAGTATCATGATTACTATTCAATTCTGGATGCCCTCCTGAAGACAGCTATGGAGAAATCCCTCAGCAGTAGAAACGGTCACCTGGACTTGTTTGTTCGCTTCCTTCATGGCCTCTCTCTGGAGTCCAACCAGAAGCTGTTAGGAGGTCTGCTGGGTCAGACAGACAACAGTCCAGAAACCATCCAGAGAGTCATCAACAACCTGAAGAAGATGAACAGTTATTCTACCTCTCCTGACAGAAGCATCAACATCTTGCACTGTCTGATGGAGATGAACGACCAGTCAGTTCATGAGGAGATACAACAGTTCATTAAGTCAGAGAACAGATCAGAGAAGAAACTCTCTGAGATTCAATGCTCAGCTCTGGCCTACATGCTGCAGATGTCAGAGCAGGTTCTGGACGAGTTTGACCTGGAGGAGTACAACACATCAGATCAGGGACGACTGAGACTGATCCCAGCTGTGAGGAACTGCAGAAAGGCTCGGTGAGTCCAGACATGATCATTACAATTATTGATCCGTAGTATAGTGAAGCTCAGATAAACATAGTTCTTAGAGCCTGTCTACACTAATATGTATTTAATTAATCCACATAAGTATTTTATCATTTCAGCGTTTCGGCCAGACAGAAACAGTATTTTTTGGAATCAAAATTTGAAAACCCTGCCCCAGCGTTTTCGTGACACCTAAAACGGGTCTTTTGTGAAACGATGATACCATGCCCCCAACTGCTCTGTAACCTGAGGCACACCTCTACACATAAACACCATGGATCTATTATACATCCATGGTTTAACACTCAATGGAAGTCATGTAACAACAGCTGACTACTGTCGTTCCCTTGGACAGTGCGGCTGAATCTCGCCCGTTAAATCATCATCGATCATCATGTTTGCACAGACACGACTCCCAGTCAAATTTTGATCCACTTACTGTATATATTTGGAGTTTGAGTGAGGAAACTTTCCCGCTTCTTCTCTGTTGTTGATGTTTATGTGTGGTAGGGCTACAGCGCCACACACGCTCCACACGGGCCTGGTGGATGTTCTACAGCGTAGTTTTTTTATTTTGACTTTCTAGTTTTATTAAAACCAGAAACTGATTACAGCAGCTGCTTTCTAGCTTTTCTTGAAATTCTGTAGATGCCCAGATCACCACCAAACATTTCGTTTCTGCAAATTCTGTTTCTCCATGTTGTCAGTCTCCTCCTTCCTGTCGTCTTCACAGGCTAGAATATGACAAGTCCGCTATCACTTTGCAAGGAAAAAACAACTATTTTTTGGTTTTTCGGTCTGAACATGCCAGCCATGTTTCATGTCAAACTGAGACAGAGAATTTGAGCTGAACCTCAGATGTTCATCACATCATCACATCCTGTGGGATGCCCTGTGGGGCGGTGTGTGGTGCAGTGGTTAAAAAAAAAAGTTTTACTATAGTCTAAAGCTGATTTTATTCTGACACATTTTATTTTCTCTCTTCACAGACTTGGCCATTGTCAACTCTCAGAGAGTCACTGTGAAGTTGTGGCCTCAGCTCTGAAGTCCAGCCCCTCCCACTTGACAGAACTGGACCTGAGTGAAAACGACCTGCAGGATTCAGCAGTGAAGGCTCTGTGTGCTGGACTGGAGAGTCCAAACTGTAGACTGGAGACTCTGAGGTGAGTTCACTGACTGGACCTGTTGGAGTCTGTCTCCACTTTGTCCTCACAGGTGGAGCTGGTAGAGTTTAAGAGGCGGAGTCACTATGTCTGTGTTGAAGCAACAGCAGCTTCTCATGAATGTTAATGAGCTGTTTTCTCTCTCTGTACGTGGCTGTTTTGTTTTTTAAGCACCTTTTCAGATTACAGAACAATTAAAGGAATATTTCACCCAAAATTCAAATTTCCGTGCCTTCTTGGAGTTACAGCGGGGTCCGTGCAGCACTTCATGTCCATATGACAGGGCTCACTTTTCTTCGCCCAAAAAGACACACCAAAAAACATCCAAATAACTTCATGCTGCTCGTCTGTAATGTCCCTCTCTGGGAGCTTCCGCTACAAACAAGCTTAAAATATAGACTTATTACATTTTTTTCTGAACAATTTCTCATGTAGGGGCTTCAATACAAGTATGCGGTGCTGCGCAGACCCCCCCCCTGTAACTCCAAGAAGGCACGGATGACTCTGAAACTTCTCCCAACCCTTAATCGACACGAGGGTAAGTAGAAAATGAGTGAAATTTGAATTTTGGGTGAACCATCCCTTTAACATTTTACAGCAAATAAAGTACGCCAAACCACTCCTCACAAGACTAATTAATTATTAATTTAAAAAATAAATAGGCTAAATAAAATAATGAAAATAGAAAAAAGATCTAACTATACAGTATGTAGATGCACACTCACACATAGATATACATAGTATATATTAAGAGGCAGAGTCACTACATCTGTGCTGAAGCAGCAGCAGCTTCTCATGGATATTAATGAGCTGTTTTCTCTCTGTGACTGTTTAACCTGCTTCCTGTTGCTTCAGCTGTTGGACTTTTATTTTCTAAACTTGTTTTTTCTGAAGCTTCTTCAGCTCTAAACACATGATGAAACACTGAACGCTGTCAACAAGGAACTTTGTCCTAATCTCACTTCTTTTATTCTTTTTTCAGATTGGAGGGCTGCAGTTTGTCAGAGATCAGCTGGTCTTCTCTTTGCTCAGCTCTGAAGTCCAACCCCTCCCACCTGAGACACCTGGACCTGAGCTCCAACGACCTGCAGGATTCAGGAGTGAAGGACCTGAGTGGTTTTCTGGAGAGTCCAGACTGTAGACTGGAGACTCTGAGGTCAGACTCTGTTTTATTTCTGTGTTCAGATGAATGTGATGTGAAAGTTGTGTTGACACTGAGCTGCAGACATGAGGCTGATATACTGATCCACACTGAGGGTCGTCATGGTGACGTGTGTTTTCTTCTTCTCTGGTTTTAGTCCAGTCACTGTTTCTCTTCACATTTCTCCCCATCTACAGAAACACATGTAATGTGTCAGACAATAACTGATCTATAATCAATAGGCTGGTGGGTCCACCTCTTTCCTGAGGCTCTGTGATGTTTGTACTGAAATATTCAAAGCCAACATCCCATAATAAGCTGCTGTGTGTCTGCTGGTTTCAGCACTTTGAAGAAGTTTGAGCAGGTTAAATCTGTGAGTCAGCAGGCTTTTCTGTCTCTGAGCTTCATCAGCTGCTTCATTCAACATGTGTTTCTACATGTTTCATGGCAACAGAGTTCAGCTTCTCTTGTTTGTTGTCTTTGAAAACTTGAGCATCGTCAGTAAATCTCTGATAAATGTGGCTGCACGGTTACACCCCGCCTTTTCGAAACCCCGCTTTTTCGAAAATAGACTTCCATTCATCGTAATAGCGGGGTTTTCTATTTTTTCTAAAGGCCCCGCTATTCAGAAGACGGAGAGGCAGAGTCACTACGTCTGAGTTGAAGCAGCAGCAGCTTCTCATGAATATTAAGGAGCTGTTTTCTCTCTATGTGACTGTTTAACCTGCTTCCTGTTGCTTCAGCTGTTTGACTTTCATTTTCTGAACTTGTTCTTTCTGAAGCTTCTTAAGCTCTGAACAGATGATGAAACACTGAACGCTGTCAACAAGGAACTTTGTCCTCAACTCACTTCTTTTATTCTTTATTCAGATTGTGGAGCTGCAGGTTGTCAGAGATCAGCTGTTCTTCTCTGGTCCAAGCTCTGAAGTCCAACCCCTCCCACCTGAGACACCTGGACCTGAGCTACAACACCAACCTGCAGGATTCAGCAGTGAAGGATCTGAGTGGTTTTCTGGAGAGTCCAGAGTGTAGACTGGAGACTCTGAGGTCAGACTCTGTTTTATTTCTGTGCTCAGATGAACGTGATATAAGAGTTGTGTTGACACTGAGCTGCAGACATGAGGCTGATATTATACTGATCCACACTGACGGTCGTCATGGTGACGTGTGTTTTCTTCTTCTCTGGTTTTAGTCCAGTCACTGTTTCTTAGGGGTGTCCTTGACTAAGGATTTTCAGGTGTCAGAAATATACTAAAAGGCATAAATCTGGTGCACTACTTCAATTTTCAGTTTTTTTTTTCACTGTTTGTTATTTTGCAGCTTTATGTTAAAATAAAAAATAAAAAATCCCCCATCAATCTACACTCACCACCCCAGCATGTCAGAGCAAAGCATCTGAATACTTGTTCAGCTGATATTTAAGTTTTTCTTTTTTAATTAATTTGCAAAAAAAATGAGAAAAAAGTTTTAACATAAAGCTGAAAATTAACAAATAGTGAAAACTTGAAGGGGTACTGTCCATACCCACTGTATCTATCTATTCTCATTATTTTTAAACTGACCAGGATCCAATTGTCTCTGTAGCTAACATCAGATACCTCACCTTTCATCTCTGTATACACGCACACACCTACCTACCTGTATTTATTTAGGCTGTCTATAAGATTTATCATGTCACTGTGCTTTTCATATAATGTTAAGAGAAGAACGGGCAGTGTACCACTATCATCACCTCTCCTTGATGTCACAGTTTACTGCGAAGAGCTGTTGTCTCTCTGTATGTGACTGTTTAACCTGTTTCCTGTTGCTTCAGCTGTTTGACTTTCATTTTCTGAACTCTTTCTTTCTTTCTTTCTTTCTTTCTGAAGCCAATTCAACAAGGAACTTTGTCCTCAACTCACTCCTTTATTCTTTATTCAGATTGTGGAACTGCAGTTTGTCAGAGATCAGCTGTTCTTCTCTGGTCTCAGCTCTGAAGTCCAACCCCTCCCACCTGAGACACCTGGACCTGAGAGGAAACAACCTGAACTCTACAGACCTGCAGCAGCTTCATGATCTTGTGAAGAGTCCAGACTTTCGACTGGAGACATAGGAGTTTGATCTGTAGCTGTTTCCACAGCTGATGATTGTGGAAGTAAAATAGAAAAAGAGTTTGTGACTCATCACCTCCCTTAAACTTCTGCTTCTTCTCTACAGACCAGAGAGAGAGAGAGGACTGATCTCGATCTAAATGTAATAATCATTTGCTAACTGTTTTTAGTGCTATGGTTTTTGGAGCATTGCGGGTATTTTAACAGATTGTCGTGTACAAATTCACATTTATATATAGACATGAAACATGTATGATCTAATGCAACAAAGAGAGATTAAGCATTATGAAACTTGTATTGATGTGATTATGATTTATCATGAGGAGGGGGGGAGACTCCCCCCCTCCTTGGAGTTGAGTAAATCTGGCATGGGGTTGGACGTTTCTGTAGAGTTTGGCGAGTTTTCGCCCATTAGAAGTATGATTCCTTGGAATAGTCTGTAGTCTACATAGTCTGTAGTTTCAACCTCTTTCATCTCCACATAGAAGCAACATGGGAAACCTAAGCCGCCTGTGAGACCCCCCACCCCTCCCCACCCCTATTCTCACTGATTTTATAGGAAGATTATAAAAACCACTGCTGGGATTAAACATTGACATTATCCCACCAAGAATTGATTTATAAACTCTTCACTGCTGTGATTAAATATTGGGGTTAGTCCACCAATTTCTTTTTCTGAACTCTTCCTTAGTTTAAAAAAATAGTGTAGGAAATTAATATTTTCTTTGCATTATTCAAGGTCTGAAAACACATTTTGACCAGTTGTCATTTTCTGCAAATAAAACAAAACTGTTAATTATACTCAAACACAGACCTATGAATCGTAAAACCAGCGAAAATGATTATTTTGAAGTGGACTCTCAATTTTTTCCAGAGGGTGAATAGAGATGCCTGTTTAAGATGACTCTCCAGTTAACCCTGTAACTAACACAGCATCAGCTGTAAACCAGCCACTAAAGTAGCTCATGTTGTCTTCCCCGTTGTTTTTGCTGCCGCACAGTCGGTTATGCTAAGAAATGATGACGATGCTGGACATAAGAGTCCTACAGTTGAGTTAGCTCTTTTCTAAGCGACCATCATATTCTGTTTTTCATGGATGGAGCATGTGACAGTAAAGGAGGTGAAGAAGTGACCACAACATGCGACGGTGGTAAATGAGCCAGATTTTTAGACCAATGATGTTTTTGCGAGAACTTGGCATGTGCCTTAGCCCGCTGAGCTACCAGGGCACCACAAGAAATGAGATTTTAATGAGATTTTAACATTTTTTAACAAGTTATTTTCCCCAAATCTTTATTCTCTGCCCCCTCCCACCCACCCATACCCCCGTCCCTTCCTCATTGCTTCCTGATTTGAATGTTCGGTGAATCTTTTAACAGCAGGAAAACAAGCAACAACACACAGTTTTGGAAATCAAATAACAGGAGGCTTTAAAAAAATAAATAACGAAATAAATAAAAACAAAACAAACGGAAAAAATCCAGATGCCGTCAGTGTCCCACCTGAGCTGGATGTAAGGTTCTGGGCAGGCCAGTGTAATTCTGTACTGCTGTTGTTTCTCTATGGACTGTACTGTGATACTGCCTTAGGAACCTAACATCATAACATCATGATACTGCTCACTGAGGGAGAGGAGGAGGAGGAGGAGGAAGAGGAGGAGGAGGAGGAGGAGGAGGAGGAGGAGGAGGAGGAAGGAAGGAAGGAAGGAAGGAAGGAAGGAAGGAAGGAAGGAAGGAAGGAAGGAAGGAAGGATGGAAGGAAGGAAACATGAGACGTCTTAAATGTAGGACTGCACACGTCTGCTCTGAAACGAGGAAGAAAACCAGGATTTCACACTTTTTCAATCTATTTTCTTATGAGTTTTATTTGTCTTTCAATTAACCAGTTAATCTTTTGGTTTCTGTAGACTGAGAGAAAATAATTTCCTTCCAAAGATATTCAATTTGAAATGATATAAAACACTGGTTTTCAGCAGTTTCGCTTCAACAATTAATCAGAAATAATTTTCTCTAATTGATTTTGTTTGTTTTGTGGATTTGAACTTTATGGACTAGGAATTGACACTCAAAGGTCAGATGAAAAAAAAAGCAGGCTCATTCTTAAAATTGTAATGGTTAATATAGATTTTTGTACTTGATTGTCATATCAACAACAGACGGCCATGTCTGTGTCTGTCCGATCCTCTGCTTCCTGCTAACGAACCAGTCAGTCGTGTTTTTATTATTGGGTCAAAACGTGTCTACCTGTTGTGTCGTGAGTGTGAGCGAGTGTGTGTATGTGTGTGTATATATATATAAATGTCCTTTATGGTCACAGGGTTTTGTGTATGTGTGTGTGTGAAATGAAAGAGGGAATCCCTGAGAAGTAAAAACTAACGAGGGAGGAGGAGGAGGAGGGTTGAAAGGTTGAAACAAACAGAAACAGACGAGTGTAGTGTTGGTGGTGAGGTGAGGTGAGGGACGTTCAAGAGGACAATCATTCTGTGATGTTACGCGGTGTTGCACGCTTCCCTCTCTCCCCCCGTCCTCCTCTGATCTGCTAATAGAAACTAACAGACGACTGTTCTGGTTCTGGACCTGATGAAAAAACTTTCCTTGTTGCCTCACGTCTCCTCTTTCTTCTCTTCTTCCTCTTCCTCCTCCTCCTCCACCCATCCACACCCAGATACACCTGTCCTCCACCTGCCTCCCTGCAGTGCCAGTCGTTGTGCCCGTATCGCTAGTTTTTAAAACCTTTTAGCCTCACTCTGTGTGTGCGTGTGTGTGTGTGTTTTTGTGTGTTAGATTGTTAATACTGTGCCCCCCTCTCTTCACCCTAGCTCCCCCCTCCTCCGTCTCCCTCTCTGCTGGTCACAGTAACCTGCCTCCACCTTTCCTCCACCTGCTTGCTGTGTCTTCTGTGATACGACTTAAACTTACTACACAAAAAAAAATGAAAGAAAAAAGCAACAACAACAACCTGCCGTTATCTCTCCCACCCCCTCAGCTCACCTCGCCCTGCTTCCATCAACGTGCTCCATCCTAACTGCTACTGCTAACACTACACTGTTAAACATCTGGATTGTTGCACCAGCTCTTTGAGAGTTTGTGCAGAAAATCCTTTGCTCAGTTTTTAGTAACCACTGGCTGCTGTCAGACCACTTTCACTAATTAAGACTTCAGAAATAAATCTGTTATAATCTGGAGTGACGTCCAATCAAAAGAGTTCAACTTTTTTTTAAATAGTTAATTTTAGTCGTATTGTCAATAAATGGGGAAATTAGTAAGCGTCCTCCATGAATACCAAAGTTTTTGGCCTTGTCCATGCTCTAATTTGTTTTGAACATATACTTAAATTTTTACATAATTTTTAGTAATTATAAAATATCTAATCTTTTCTGGGGAAATATTAAGTTAGCAAATGTTTTTTGTTCACTTAGCCCAATGTTAGCGCTACATTTTGCACTATGGCACAAATGGCGTTATTTTCTTCTTAAGTATAATTGAAATATTGACAAATTTGCATCATAAATAAACAGAATTGTGATATGTCATGTCAGATATGTCGACCGTATTCAACATTACTCGATCTAAATGGATTATACGTATTAGCAAACTGGCATTAGCTTAACTGCCAAATTGATAGTCGAACACGTTAAATTAGCCCTGTCTAATTCTCCACTTTTTAAAACTTTACCATACAACACTAAGTTTACAGCTGGCCATTGGTTACTAATGAGGTACAGAACATGGCTGCTATTGGGCCGGATCAATAAGCACAAAATCAAGTATTGTTAGATAGAACGAAAATTGCTAAATTAATTACACTTAAAAGTTACAACTTCCAAACCACAAAACAAACTGAGAAGAAACTCTTATTTCGTGTCCCAGTTTATCAGATTCACTAGAGCTGGGATGATCAAACAAAAAAACCAAGCCAGGACTAAATAACCCAGCTTTCCCATGAGGCTTTGCTTGACGCTCATTGCTGTCCACACTCCCTCCTTTCTCCCTCATATTTCCTCCCCGCTGTCGTGTTACCTGTTGTGACAGAGTCCCCCCGTCCCCGACCCCGTTTGATCACAAAATGTCTGCTACTACAAACCCGCGACGACCCAACCACCCGTCTCCAAACCGCAGTGGTCCTCTCCTCTCCTCCTGGTCGACAGTTTCATCTCCGCCATCTTGATTTGTTTTTTTTCTGTTCTTGGTGGCCAAAACAAAAACATAAAACAAAAACGAGGAAATGTAATAATCATTGTTTGGTAACTGTTTTTAGTGCTATGTTTTTGGAGCGTTACGAGTATTTTCTAACATGTTACAATAAAAGATTGTAGTGTACAAATTCACATTTATAAAATATATATATATAGATATATATGAGAAATGTATGTTCTAATGCAATAAAGAGAGATTAAGAATAATGAAACTTGTATTGATCTGATTATTATTGTTCTTACTTGTATTTTTCCATGTTTGTATCTTTGCTCCTTCCTGCAAAAACATTTATTTTTTTCTGTCTTTGAAATCTAATTTAAAATCTTCAGTACTTCAGTCCCCAATAATAATAACAATCCTGATTCAGATAGATCCAGATTCCTGGATCCTCATCAGTCATGCAATTTGAAAATCTACTTCATGGAAATTTAAAATTCAATATGCAAAGTAGCAGTGCATTGAATTAATTAATTAAAATTGAATTAATCCGATGTCATATTGCCATTGTGTTCCTGAACCACAAATGACAATGCATTTTGCCCGTTTATTGCATTGCATTTTGTCACATGGGTTATCTGAACCAAAACAAAATTTGAGAATGCAAACTGTCAGTTCTTCCTTCCTCTGTGGTCGTGTGGTATTGGGTAATGCAGGTAGACAGTTACAGATTATTAAAACTTTATTGAGGATTGCATGTTAAATTGACAAGTAGACTTAATTTTAAAATTGCATGGCAAAATTGCACATTGAATTGCCATTTAATAAAATGCATTGCCATCTGAATAAAGGTGCAGATACACTCCTGACAATGATTATTCACTTTCATCTTATTTCACTCAGTCCTCATAATCAGTAGTCTGGTTGTGTGTGTGTGTGTTCTTGTACTTACTACGTTGTGAGGACCGGCAAGAGATTTTAACCAACAGAGTGAGGACATTTTTGTCGGTCCTCACTTTTTCCAAGGGCTGTTTGAGGGTTAAGACTTAAGTAATGGTTAGGCATTTGTTTTGGATGGTTAAGGTTAGTGGGTGTCCTCACAAAGATAGCATTACAGTGATGTGTGTGTGTGTGTGTGTGTGTGTGTGTGTGTGTGTGTGTGTGCGTGCGTGTGTGGGTGGAGCAGGATGAGCCAGTTTGAAAATGAAAGTGTTTAGGTGAGTTCTGACGCCATTTTACGGCAGTCAGACTCGGAGCAGACAGAGGGAGACTGGGGTCAGAGTCAGGTGAGTGTTAACACAACTTTATCATTAATATTATTGTCATTATTATAGTGTGAGAGTGTGTGTGTCAGTTTGTTCCTGTGGACTGTAGAGGGAAGAAGAGTCACAGTGAACTTCAGTCCACACAGAGACACTGAGAGAAGAGGAGAAAAATAACAGGAAGTGAGGAGCTGAATTGTTGTTTTAACAGGTTAACATGGAGGAAGATGAAGCAGAGTTCGTGTCCATGTCTATGAAGAGTAACTGGACCAAAGATCGTCCACCAGACCTCAGTCGTGAACCTGGAGCCTCAGAGTCAGAGTAAGAGAGCTGCTAAACCTGTGAACGTCTCTGGGTCCAGTGTGTTGAGCTGCTGCAGTCAACGTCACTGGAACAGGAAATAACAATAATTTTTTAACAGTTTACATCTCCAATAGGAGCCAGTGAGTTTATTTTTACATGGTAGAACATAAATATAGATATTGAAATAATGACATACTATAGTTATTATAGTTGGGTCATTTACAGAAGTTCCGTGACCGTGGAGAGCGAAGGTTCGTTTCTCACTGGATTTGTTATCTATGAAGGTTAAATAGAAAATTTAGCTAGGGTGCCCCGCCCAAAAATGTGGGGAACATTTTTGAGAGCCCTAAATCCAAAATGGCTACCGTCCGCCAAGCGGGAAATGATCTTTTCAATGGTTTGGCCCACAGTGCTGCATAATACATGGTTTCTATGACTATTTGGGTCAAGAAGTTCATAAATGATGTAGATTTATTGATTTGACCTATTTTTGACCTTCAAATTCAAGATGGACGCCAAATTTTGGCCCTTTAAATGGCCATTTTTCAAAATCATCATAGAGCCTCAATATTAGGCTCAAATGAAAGCTCTGCTCATACTGAGTTCAGTTTAGGACAGTAAAATTACAAGTAGGCCACACAGAAGTCATCTCAAAGGTAAAAAAGATCCAGGTTTGTGGTGAGAAACAAACTTTGCTGATGTCCTTTTCCATTAGTTACCTGAACTGTGTTGGTCAGTGGTCCCATCAATTCATTATGAACCAGGAAATCATTTTACACTTCTCAATAGCATAAAATATCTCTAAAGTTGTTTTCTGCAGTGATTCCCAAATCAGTCAGCCCCAATTCCTCAAAGTGTGTCAGCTAGGAATTTTCCAATGACATTAGCGTGTGGAAACTTAAAGAGTGGGTAAACATGTAAAAAGCGTTTTTGCCATTCATAATGTCATTGTGGAGCTAGGCCTCAGAGGCTGTTTCAACATCTCTGTGTTCAGGATTTAATTGGTGGTCTGAAATTAGGGCTGCATTATGTAACGACAGTGTAAGTGTATGCTCATGTCATACTATATATTGCAATTAACTCATTGAGTGCCAGCCCTTTTATAAAATGGTCAGTGCCATGTGCCAGCGTTTCGGGGCATTTTGAGTAATATTTTAAGACCAAGAGAATATTTTGTATTATGACTCTGAAAACACAAAATAGCTCAAAGGAAAGAGGAGACTCTCTATTTAACTAGGGAAAAACCATTTGTTTGTACCTTGTTCCATTCTTAATGTATCTTAAGTTGAATAGAGCCTGGTTGCACCAAAAAGACCACTTTTTTTCTAGAAAGCTGAGAAAAATGTATTTTTGTGAAAGAGAGTCTCTCAAGACAAACAGTGATTTATCCGTTTTAATTTTGGCTTCAGAAACATGTAAGACATCTGAAAATTTCATTTCACATGTTTTTTCATTGTACAAAAAAAAAAAAAAACTAAAATACAACAAGTAGGAGTCCTACTATGCAGAGTGATGCCTGCTCTCCTACTCCTCCTGCAGTTGCTGCCCCCTCACCCTCTCCTAACCCCCTCCTCCCCCCTCCCCTCACCCCCTCTCTGCCCCTCCCCTCTCCTACTTCTCCTCCTGCTGCTTCCCCTCGTCTCTGAAGGAGGGAGGGAGACGTCATGGCGTCTTCAGCCTCTCTGCTGGACGCGGCCGCGGCAGCGACGCACCGCGCTGATCTCTCGGTTCGTCGTCACGACGTCGGTTTACAGCAACTGGTGAAACTGACTCCGCGATCCGCTTTCGCTTCGGCATTTCGGTGCTGATCATCTAGATCAGTTTACCTTTCCTGCCTCCTCCGATCACTTCATGCTGGAGCTATGCTAATAGCATCCGTGGCTAAGCTTTCCTCCAGCTCCACGTTACACTTGTTCCAGGCTCTGCCCGTCGTTTTCCTCTAGAAACAGAAACTTTTCCCAACTTTTTTATCTCTGTACCGATCGCACTCGTCTTCTCCTTCCTCTTCACTTCTTGCTCTGATCTACAGTCTTCTTCGTTCTACACATCCCAGAAGCCCCAAAATTACTCACAGTGTGCGCAACAGCGTCCCCATTTACCAGCCGCAGAAAACTGCATTTGACGTATATATACGTCAATGGCACTCAAGCGTTGGATTTTGATTGACGTATATATACGTCAATGGCACTCAATGAGTTAAATGACGTAAGTTAGTAAGTGACCGATTTTGTTGACGGTGCAAATCCATAATATGTCATGCTTGTGTAACATCACCGCTAGCTAATTGCTTTGCATGTAATCATGACATATTGGCATCATTCCATAGGCGGAGTCAATCTAACAGCTCAATGATAATCCACAACCAGGTAATATTTTATGTGCACCAATAGGTGGTGTGCAGTCACATGATTCCGATGACGCGTGAAGTTCAGATGGGGGGCAGGAAGTGGAGAACGGTGATTGGAAATTAATGGAAAGCGAGTACTCAAAAGTGTTGGGTAAGCCTGCAAGTAGCAGGTATTGTCTAAAAATAGAAAAAGATATCGGATGTGATCCATACACACTGAGGAAACGTGAAAAAAAAGGCCAGAGTGGAGAGACTGGACTGGAGCAAAAACCAACCGCCCCGCTTTCATCTGTGGGGTGTTTGCAGCTCGGAGCCGATCAGGAAGGGGGGAGGATCGGGCGGAGGATCGGACGGACGGTGGGTCGGTAAGACGGCTGAGGCAGACGGGGCGTCTCAGACTTGTGGCGCATCATTGAAAAGTTGCATCTGCCTCGGTCGTCTTATGACACCTCTTCCTCCGCCGTCAGGCGGTGAACGGCCCCGAGCTGTGAACACCACACGGCTGGTGGGAATTACATGCCATGTTTCAGTCACGTAATTGAGATAATAACTTCTTTCTCCCTCAAAGTTGTTATTATTTTGTTTTTCCCGGTTTGACTGGTTTGTACAGCCGTAGCAGCGCAAAACTTGGGCATTTTCCAACCGTTATCCTGTCGGCAAAACACTTCCTGCCATCCCATCCCATCTGCAGTTGTGACGTTCCATGTGACGTCACCTGCAAACCACCTATGTAGCTATGGCAAGGAGTTATAGACTGGGGTTTTATGTTTGTTTGCAATGTCAAACATGGTCACATTTCTTCACAACTAAAGCTAATCCATAGCTGGTATTATCCGTCACAACAGATAATACTGTAAATGGGTGGGAGTGACTGAGTGAGGATGAGGAGGATTTCTTTTATTGCGGTGATATTGGTGATATTGATCAGGCCCGTGGGGCCCCTCTGTGTGGAGCATGTTCCCCCTGTGCATGTGGGTTCTCTCTGGGTACTCTGGCTTCCTCCCACAGACCAAAGACATGCAGGTGAGGTTAATTGGTGACTCTAACTCTGATAGGTGTGAGTGTGAACGGTTGTTAACCCTGCGATAGACTGGCGACCTGTCCAGGGTGTACCATGCCTGAAGGCTCCAGCTCACCTGCAACCTTAGTGCAGGATAAGCAGTCTAGAGAATGAATGAATGAATGAATGAATGAATGAATGAATGAATATTGGTCAGGGGCAGGGGCGGACAGGCCATCTGTGTATTCTGCAGAATCGCAGAACTACCGGTAGTCCAGGACAGCCAGCGGCCGGCACACAGTCACCGTTTTTTTTTTTTTTTTTTTGTGATCTACCTGTTGACCCTTAAGCCACTTGTGATTGTTTAGTTATGCTTGCAGACAGAGCCGGCCCAAAGCATAAGCAAACTTTAACACCTGCTTAGGGCCCCGTGCCCACTGGGACCCCAAAAAACAATTCACTTTTTAAAATCTGTAGTGCGTAACTTCTGTCGATCCCTACAGAAATCCTGCATAATTACAATTACCCTTAGTTGTTGTTGTTGCACTTCAAGTTGTTGTTGCACATTTGTGCACTTGTGCAGTTTATTTTAAACCAAAGATTAAAAAGCAGATGACGTGTTTACAGCAAATGCATTGTTTATTGGTTTATTTTGTTACTTTTTGTAGGCCTATTTCATAGCATCACACTTGAGTACTATATCATTTGAATGTTAAGTGTAAATCAACCCCAGGCTGCACATTCAGCTGAATTTGGTACCATTTCTGATTTAAAAAAAAAAAACATAGGCTAGATGTGTAAAAAGAAGGCAGGCTAGGATGATGATTCGTAATGACTGATTAGAAAAATTAAATAAGTTTGTAGTAGGTGTGTAAATAATCAATAATCAGTATTATTGGCAGTAATAGCAGGCCCCAAATTAAAATTTTGCTTGGAGGGCTTGTGTGCAAAGTTTATCCCCGTATTGATTGAAACCCGATGTGGCCCGACAAGCCGCTCGACTCACTAGCTTTGGTTGAGTGTGGTATTATTAAAGAGTAAGGTAAGCTTTGTTGAATCACTGCAGAAGACAACTTTAGAAATATTTTATGCTATTGAGAAGTGTAAAATGATTTCCTGGTTCATAATGAATTGATGGGACCACTGACCAACACAGTTCAGGTAACTAATGGAAAAGGACATCAGCAAAGTTTGTTTCTCACCACAAACCTTGATCTTTTTGACCTTTGAGATGACTTCTGTGTGGCCTACTTGTAATTTTACTGTCCTAAACTGAACTCAGTATGAGCAGAGCTTTCATTTGAGCCTAATATTGAGGCTCTATGACGATTTTGAAAAATGGCCATTTAAAGGGCCAAAAATTGGCATCCATCTTAAATTTGAAGGTCAAAACTAGGTCAAATCAATAAATCTACATAATTTATGAACTTCTTGACCCAAATAGTCATAGAAACCATGTATTATGCAGCACTGTGGGCCAAACCATTGAAAAGATAATTTCCAGCTTGGCGGACGGTAGCCATTTTGGATTTAGGGCTCTCAAAAATTTTCCCCACATTTTTGGGCGGGGCACCCTAGCTAAATTTTCTATTTAACCTTCATAGATAACAAATCCAGTGAGAAACGAACCTTCGCTCTCCACGGTCACGGAACTTCTGTAAATGACCCAACTATTATGGAAAATATGAATATATTATCCCATGTTTGAGTAAAGTGCTGTTTACACTGCGTTGAACAGGCTATGTTCAAGTCAGCAAGCATGATAATGTTTACTGCAACAGATCTGAGAACAAAACAACTATGTAATTCCAGATATAGTTTTTAGAAACAGTGACGACTTACAGATGTAGTTAACATTCACAAAATTAACAGTATGTGCATTCCTCAATTTTGTTTTTGAACACGTTTGTGTTTGCAGAGGTCAGGACCACAGACTGAGAGCAGAGTCTCCAGGATCCATCTCTCTGTCTATGAAGAGTGACCGGTCCAAAAATCAACAACCAGACTTCAGTCATGAACCTGGACCCTCAGAGTCAAAGTAAGAGAGCTGATACAAACCTGTGAACGTCCAAACTGTCTCTGGGTCAGAGTCCAGTGTGTTGTGCTGCTGTAGTCAACGTCACTGGAACAGAAAATAACAGTTTTCACAGTTTCACGTTTTCAATAGGAGCCAGTGAGCTTATTTTTACATGGTAGAATAAATACAGCCTAGATATTGAAATAGACATATTATGGAAAATTTAAATATATTAGACCATGTTTGAGTAAAGTGCTGTTTACACTGCATTGAACAGGCTATGTTCAAGTCAACAAGCATGATAATGTTTACTGCAAAACATCTGAGAACTAAACCTAAACCTAACAACAACAATGTAATAGTTTGTCAAAACAGTGACGACTTACAGATGAAGTTAACATTCACAAAATGAACAGTATGTGCATTCCTCATTTGTACCTTTGTTTTTGAACATGTTTGTGTTTGCAGAGGTCAGAAGCACAGACTGAGAGCAGAGTCTCCAGGATCCATCTGTCTGTCTATGAAGAGTAACTGCTCCAAAGATCAACAACCAGACTTCAGTCGTGAACCTGGCCCCTCAGAGTCACAGTAACACTTCGTCCTGACATACAGGGAGCAAGCGAAGCGGCAACGAAAACTCGCGCGAACTGTCGCGAGTATATTCTATTGGTTCAGAATCCAAACCAATCAAATTATCGAGGGACGTACACAAACTTGCGGCGCTATTCTGAGATTCCTGGCATTTCCTGGTTGCTGTTTTTCACATCTTTGAGTGTTTTTTCCTCATATTTTCCTCTCTCTGATAACTTGCTTGTCAACAGAAAGCAGCGTGTACTTATCAACCAATAAGAAGTGTTTAGGGGCGGGACACCGCCGCGAAATGTCGTCCAGATAGAGACAACGTGAGCGATAATTTCAGGGTTGAGCGACATCGCGGCATGTCAGGACAGGCTGATTGAAAAGTATGCATTCTAATCACTTTTCCTCGCTCGCTCGAATCGCTGTCGCATCGCTGTATGTCAGGACGGGGTGTATGAGAGCTGATACAAACCTGTGAACGTCCAAACTGTCTCTGGGTCAGAGTTCAGTGTGTTGAGCTGCTGCAGTCAACGTGACTGAAACAGAAAATAACAGTTTTAACAGTTTCACATCTTCAATAGGAGCCAGTGAGCTTATTTTTACATGGTAGAACATAAATACAGATATTGAAATAATGACATATAGTTATGATGGAAAATCAAAATATATTATCCCATGTTTGAGTAAAGTGCTGTTTACACTGCGTTGAACAGGCTATGTTCAAGACAGCAAGCATGATAATGTTTACTGCAACAGATCTGAGAACAAAACAACAACAATGTGATTCCAGAGATAGTTTTTAGAAACAGTGACGACTTACAGATGCAGTTTAAATTCACAAAATGAACAGTATATGTGCATTCCTCAATTTTGTTTTTGAACACTTTTGTGTTTGCAGAGGTCAGAAGCACAGACTGAGAGCAGAGTCTCCAGGATCCATCTGTCTGTCTGTGAAGAGTGACCGGTCCAAAGATCAACAACCAGACTTCAGTCATGAACCTGGCCCCTCAGAGTCACAGTAAGAGACGGTTTCTACTGTAAACTGAGCTGAAGATGATTCGGTCATTAGACTCACGTTAAAGCAGCAGTAAGCGGAATGTTTGTGTTAATATAAGTCTTAAATAGTTCTATCTTCCGACAGCAATCACTTACATAGAGTGTTTGGTCCGAAACACGGGTCTGTCAGTCACTCTGCTCTGCTCTGCTCTAAGCCGAGGAGAAAACTTCTTGTATACTTCCTTGTATCCTACAACCTTTATCCAATGAGGAGAGAGAACGGCATGAAGGGCTGTGTGTGCAGCCAAGGGATGTGCGTGAATGTGGTGACATAGGGACGAGGACCAATAGATCCATGACGAGGGCGGGGGCTGCTAACTCCATCGGCTGACAAGAAGTTAGCCAAAACGACCGGATCGCTTACTTCTGCTTTAAGGAAACAGAGAGAAACCAGGAACCAGATCCATTAAACTCTGAAGGTTCACAACAAAACTCAGAAGAAACAGAAACATGCACACACAAACACTTCATCAAATTTACTTATTGTCCTCATGTTACTGTGTCCTCAGCCTCAGTGTGAACGTTGGTGCTTCAACAAGAGCCCAATCAAACCTCCACAGTTTCCACAAATGGATTCAGACACGACCACAATCAGATGATTTCATGTCAACACCTGTGTGAGCTCCACCTGTCTGTAGAGCTGTAAGTGGACAGAAGGACAGAGAACAAACACAGTGGGCCCTAGTTTGCTGGCGCAGCGCAGGTGGCGCAAGGTAACGCAGCCGGTCTAATGCAAGTTTCGACCAGCGCAGCCGAGCGCAAAGTCAGATTGGGAGATTTGTAGATCGCGCTGCGCTGAGATAGGCGTGGCCGCGCAGCAGGGGGAGGCGTCACAGATTCAGCTTGGTGCAGTGGAAGTTTCGTGGGAAAATGTCTCGCCGAGGTTGCGCTGAAAGCTCGCCACCTCCAACCAGGTCTAGTCTCAGCGCAGGGCGAAGCGCAGCAGGTGCAGTGGAAGTTTGGCTGACTGACGTGCAGTGCACACACGTCACCAAGACCTCACAGGCAGATCTCCACAGTTCCAGACACATTTCAATGCAATAAATATCCACAATAACCACTATTTAATGCAACTAATGGAATCAACACGTGAATTTATATCTATATAGATTGTCCCGTCACATCTGACGTCAGATCAAAGCAGAGATCAAAGGCTGTCAGCGCGTAATGGAAACTCCACCTGAATTAACACAGCAGGGACGAACTGGCACTGAAAAGCAGCTGTGGATGTCCCAAGCAGGACTGAGGGTGGATGACTGCATGTCGCTGCCGTGTTGAGATACCACTCTGCCCTTGTGATGATCGCTTTATTTATTTATTTACTTATTAATTCATTAGCGCATCAGGCAGCCGTAATGAAAAACAAAACACAAATCTTCATCTCTCTTAGTCCACCACCACAGCCTCGGTATCAGATAGTCAGTATATAGCCGTATACTCAGCATCTCTATCACAGAAAAAAAGAGAGAAAAAAAGAGACGGACAGAGAGAGAGAGAGAGAGAGAGAGAGAGAGAGAGAGAGAGAGAGAGAGAGCGTCCTTTACGCGGATTTCATCCGTTACGCATGGTGTTTGTTTATGTTGTATTATACCTCTCATCTTGCTTACAGGGTTTGAATAAATGTGAGT
Source organism: Trachurus trachurus (assembly GCF_905171665.1). Lineage (NCBI taxonomy): Eukaryota > Metazoa > Chordata > Actinopteri > Carangiformes > Carangidae > Trachurus > Trachurus trachurus. The sequence goes on from NC_139906.1 coordinate 6,956,727, forward strand.
TTCTTTATTAGTTTCTTAGTTGTTGTTTCTTTCATTGGGCAGGGGTTCTCAGTGTATCAGATCAAACCTGATTAAGGATATTTGTATTATTATTAGTAAACTCATTGTTGGTCACTCTGAGCTCGGACCTCCGGGGAAACAGCTGTTTCCTCCTGGGAGAGGTTCGGCCTCTGGCGTCGCTGTCTCCTCCGTCCAGTCCAAGTATAAAATGACAAACTTGCAGCGCGCATCGCCCTCCGCGCAGTTAAAGGTGAGGAGAGGAGCTCATTTGATTGGTGAAGATCTGACTCGGCTGTGTCAAACCCACTCCACGCCTTTCTCTCCTCCTTCTGTCTCCCTCCCGCCCTCTCTCCTCCCTCTTCGCCGTTTGCGCCGGTGGGAGGGACGAGGGGAGGGTTTACGCTGGTCTAAGTCTGACTGCGCGGCCCACGAATCTTGCGAAATGGACCTGGTCCAGCCCCGTTGGCGTGGCGAAGCTGCGCTGCACTTAGACTTCGCTCGGTCTAAGAAACTAGGGCCCAGTGTCTCCATGCTGGAGGAGACCATTTAATGAGCCGTACATCAGAGCTTTTTAACTGAAGCACAGTAGAGATTAAAGCAGCAGAGACATAGAGGCTTTTATTTTGAAAAGTCAAGAACCAGACAGTTGTAAGAGCACAATAGTGAATTTAAAGAGCAGTGATCAAGGTTTCCTACCGTCTCTGACTGCCTGAGCTTCTACACATTGTTCATGTGGAGCTATTTTGCACATTCTGTGACTGTAAACTGTCTTGTCTGTAACAACATCTATTGCACGTCTGTCTGTCCTGGGTGAGGGATCCCTCCTCTGTTGCTCACCCTGAGGTTTCTCCGATTTTTCCCTGTTAAAAGGGTTTTCTATGGAGTTTTTCCTCAGTCGATGTGAGGGTCTAAAGACAGAGGATGTTGTTACGATGCCATGTAAAGCCCTTTGAGACAAACTGTTTGTAAAAACGGGCTATACAAATAAAATTGCCTTGCCTTGCCTTGTTCACAATAGTGAACACAACATTTAGTGGGAGCTCAGGTGGAGCTGCTGAAGCTTCAGTCGTCAGCTTCAGTCTCTTCACACTGGATTATAAATCCAACACTGGTTAATTAGAGCGACACAGCAGCGTCTGCATGATGAGTTTATTAAAGCAGCAACACGACAAAAAGCAGATAGGACTCAATATCAAACACATGATCAGTGTCTGAAAGAGTCACAGGAAAACACAATCAACAGCTACTGAATCATTTCAGACATTTGAGTAAAAAAAAAAGATAAAACAATGCAGATCTAAAGAGACTCAAATGAACAGGAATTTTGTTTTAGAGTCAAGATTTTAGATTAACGGATAAACAGAGACAGAAACCAGACCACTTCAGGACCAGGTTTTCATTCAGCTCGTCTCTTTCCACTCTTCTTTTCCCTCTCTCTGCTCCTCTGCTTACTGAAGCCCCGCCCTCTTAAGGTGGTTAACCAGTCAGAGCACAGATGTGTAGGCTACCTGTGACTGACATGTTAGTGACACAGAAATGTCTTCACAGGAGGAAGAGGAGTGGTGTCTCTGTGGACGAGCAGCTGTCCTGCTGTGGTCTCTGTCAGGACGTCCTGAAGGATCCAGTCTCCACCAGCTGTGGACACTGGTTCTGCAGACAGTGTTTCACCTCAGACTGGGACCAGTCTGCTTCTTCAGGACCCCCCTCCTGTCCCCACTGTGGACAAAAACCCAGAAGTAGAGGTGAGCTGCAGACAGCCAATCAGAGCAGCTGTGTACAAAGTGAGACTGACCATCTGTCTGCTGATGTGGTCATTTCTGAAACCAGGACCTGTTGTTACATTGTCATTGTTACATCACACGGCACTGATGACGATAAACACAACAACAATCAAACCTTTTCTTTGTTGTCTGTAGTTTTTTTCTGTAACTGATGAAAATAATTTGATCAGATAGTAAGATTCTCTGTCTTCAGTCTGACTCTGTCTCTTCTCTCTCAGCAGATCGTGGTCTGGAGGAGGTTTTAGATCAACATAAGATCAGTCTGAGGAGCAGATGTGAACGAGTGACTGAAGGAACTGAGGGAACAGGAAGTGAAACCCTCCTCAACAGCATCTACACTGAGCTCTACATCACAGAGGGACAGAGTGAAGAGGTTAATACCCAACATGAGGTGAGACAGCTGGAGACAACGTCCAAGAAAAAGACCCTCCATGACACTCCAATCAAGTGCAACAACATCTTTAAAGACTTAACTGTCCAACAGAGAGAGGACGTCTCTACGGTCTCACCTGTCCATAAAAACTTTTCTGTCAATATGAAAGACGATTTCTCTAAATATGTGCATCTCAAACAGAGTCCCATCAAAGTGGTGCTGACAAACGGTGTTGCTGGCGTTGGAAAAACCGTCTCGGTGCAGAAGTTCACTCTGGACTGGGCCGAGGGCTTGGAGAACCAGGATGTCGATCTGCTGGTTCTGCTTTCGTTCAGGGAGCTGAACCTGATCAGAGATCAGCGGTTCAGTCTTCTCAGCCTGCTCCATGTTTTCCATCCAACATTACAGAAGGTCACAGCAGAGCAGCTGGCTGTCTGTAAACTTCTCTTCATCTTTGACGGCCTGGATGAAAGCCGACTGTCACTGGACTTCAACAACAGGGAGGTTGTGTCTGATGTCACACAGACATCATCAGTCAACAGGCTGCTGACAAACCTCATCCAGGGGAATCTGCTTCCCTCGGCTCTGGTCTGGATCACCTCCAGACCTGCAGCAGCCAATCAGATCCCTCCTCCATGTGTTGACAGGGTAACAGAGGTCCGAGGCTTCACTGACGCCCAGATAGAGGAGTACTTCAGGAGGAGATCCAGGGATGAAGGTCTGTCCAGAAGAATCATCTCACACATCAAGACGTCCAGGACCCTCCACATCATGTGTCAAGTCCCGGTCTTCTGCTGGATCAGTGCTACAGTTCTGGAGTTCATGTTGACCACAGACCAGAGAGGAGAGCTGCCCAAGACCACGACTGACCTGTTCTCACACTTCCTGCTGGTCCAGACAAAGAGGAAGAAGAACAAGTACGGTGAAGGACATGAGACGAGTCCACAAGAGCTGATGGAGGCCGACAGGGAAGTTCTTCTGAAGCTGGGGAGGCTGGCGTTTGAACAGCTGGAGAAAGGAAACATCATGTTCTACCAAGAAGACCTGGAGCAGTGTGGTCTGGATGTCACAGAGGCCTTGGTGAACTCAGGACTCTGTACTGAGATCTTCAAAAGAGAGAGTGTGATCTTCCAGAAAACAGTCTACTGCTTTGTTCATCTGAGTGTTCAGGAGTTTCTGGCTGCAGTCTACATGTTCCACTGTTTCACCAACAGGAACACACAGATCTTGATGAACTTCCTGGGAGGACAGTATCATGATTACTATTCAATTCTGGATGCCCTCCTGAAGACAGCTATGGAGAAATCCCTCAGCAGTAGAAACGGTCACCTGGACTTGTTTGTTCGCTTCCTTCATGGCCTCTCTCTGGAGTCCAACCAGAAGCTGTTAGGAGGTCTGCTGGGTCAGACAGACAACAGTCCAGAAACCATCCAGAGAGTCATCAACAACCTGAAGAAGATGAACAGTTATTCTACCTCTCCTGACAGAAGCATCAACATCTTGCACTGTCTGATGGAGATGAACGACCAGTCAGTTCATGAGGAGATACAACAGTTCATTAAGTCAGAGAACAGATCAGAGAAGAAACTCTCTGAGATTCAATGTTCAGCTCTGGCCTACATGCTGCAGATGTCAGAGCAGGTTCTGGACGAGTTTGACCTGGAGGAGTACAACACATCAGATCAGGGACGACTGAGACTGATCCCAGCTGTGAGGAACTGCAGAAAGGCTCGGTGAGTCCAGACATGATCATTACAATTATTGATCCGTAGTATAGTGAAGCTCAGATAACCATAGTTCTTATAGAGCCTGTCTACACTAATATGTATTTAATTAATCCACATAAGTATTTTATCATTTCAGCGTTTCGGCCAGACAGAAACAGTATTTTTTGGAATCAAAATTTGAAAACCCTGCCCCAGCGTTTTCGTGACACCTAAAACGGGTCTTTTGTGAAACGATGATACCATGCCCCCAACTGCTCTGTAACCTGAGGCACACCTCTACACATAAACACCATGGATCTATTATACATCCATGGTTTAACACTCAATGGAAGTCATGTAACAACAGCTGACTACTGTCGTTCCCTTGGACAGTGCGGCTGAATCTCGCCCGTTAAATCATCATCGATCATCATGTTTGCACTGACACGACTCCCAGTCAAATTTTGATCCACTTATATATTTGGAGTTTGAGTGAGGAAACTTTCCCGCTTCTTCTCTGTTGTTGATGTTTATGTGTGGTAGGGCTACAGCGCCACACACGCTCCACACGGGCCTGGTGGATGTTCTACAGCGTAGTTTTTTTATTTTGACTTTCTAGTTTTATTCAAACCAGAAACTGATTACAGCAGCTGCTTTCTAGCTTTTCTTGAAATTCTGTAGATGCCCAGATCACCACCAAACATTTCGTTTCTGCAAATTCTGTTTCTCCATGTTGTCAGTCTCCTCCTTCCTGTCGTCTTCACAGGCTAGAATATGACAAGTCCGCTATCACTTTGCAAGGAAAAAACAACTATTTTTTGGTTTTTCGGTCTGAACATGCCAGCCATGTTTCATGTCAAACTGAGACAGAGAAGATGAGCTGAACCTCAGATGTTCATCACATCATCACATCCTGTGGGATGCCCTGTGGGGTGGTGTGTGGTGCAGTGGTTAAAAAAAAATGTTTTACTATAGTCTAAAGCTGATTTTATTCTGACACATTTTATTTTCTCTCTTCACAGACTTGGCCATTGTCAACTCTCAGAGAGTCACTGTGAAGTTGTGGCCTCAGCTCTGAAGTCCAGCCCCTCCCACTTGACAGAACTGGACCTGAGTGAAAACGACCTGCAGGATTCAGCAGTGAAGGCTCTGTGTGCTGGACTGGAGAGTCCAAACTGTAGACTGGAGACTCTGAGGTGAGTTCACTGACTGGACCTGTTGGAGTCTGTCTCCACTTTGTCCTCACAGGTGGAGCTGGTAGAGTTTAAGAGGCGGAGTCACTATGTCTGTGTTGAAGCAACAGCAGCTTCTCATGAATGTTAATGAGCTGTTTTCTCTCTCTGTACGTGGCTGTTTTGTTTTTTAGGCACCTTTTCAGATTACAGAACAATTAAAGGAATATTTCACCCAAAATTCAAATTTCCGTGCCTTCTTGGAGTTACAGCGGGGTCCGTGCAGCACTTCATGTCCATATGACAGGGCTCACTTTTCTTCGCCCAAAAAGACACACCAAAAAACATCCAAATAACTTCATGCTGCTCGTCTGTAATGTCCCTCTCTGGGAGCTTCCGCTACAAACAAGCTTAAAATATAGACTTATTACATTTTTTCTGAACAATTTCTCATGTAGGGGCTTCAATACAAGTATGCGGTGCTGCGCAGACCCGCCCCCCCCTTTACCTCCAAGAAGGCACGGATGACTCTGAAACTTCTCCCAACCCTTAATCGACACGAGGGTAAGTAGAAAATGAGTGAAATTTGAATTTTGGGTGAACCATCCCTTTAACATTTTACAGCAAATAAAGTACGCCAAACCACTCCTCACAAGACTAATTAATTATTAATTTAAAAAATAAATAGGCTAAATAAAATAATGAAAATAGAAAAAAGATCTAACTATACAGTATGTAGATGCACACTCACACATAGATATACATAGTATATATTAAGAGGCAGAGTCACTACATCTGTGCTGAAGCAGCAGCAGCTTCTCATGGATATTAATGAGCTGTTTTCTCTCTGTGACTGTTTAACCTGCTTCCTGTTGCTTCAGCTGTTGGACTTTTATTTTCTAAACTTGTTTTTTCTGAAGCTTCTTCAGCTCTAAACACATGATGAAACACTGAACGCTGTCAACAAGGAACTTTGTCCTAATCTCACTTCTTTTATTCTTTTTTCAGATTGGAGGGCTGCAGTTTGTCAGAGATCAGCTGTTCTTCTCTTTGCTCAGCTCTGAAGTCCAACCCCTCCCACCTGAGACACCTGGACCTGAGCTCCAACGACCTGCAGGATTCAGTAGTGAAGGATCTGAGTGGTTTTCTGGAGAGTCCAGACTGTAGACTGGAGACTCTGAGGTCAGCCTCTGTTTTATTTCTGTGTTCAGATGAATGTGATGTGAAAGTTGTGTTGACACTGAGCTGCAGACATGAGGCTGATATACTGATCCACACTGAGGGTCGTCATGGTGACGTGTGTTTTCTTCTTCTCTGGTTTTAGTCCAGTCACTGTTTCTCTTCACATTTCTCCCCATCTACAGAAACACATGTAATGTGTCAGACAATAACTGATCTATAATCAATAGGCTGGTGGGTCCACCTCTTTCCTGAGGCTCTGTGATGTTTGTACTGAAATATTCAAAGCCAACATCCCATAATAAGCTGCTGTGTGTCTGCTGGTTTCAGCACTTTGAAGAAGTTTGAGCAGGTTAAATCTGTGAGTCAGCAGGCTTTTCTGTCTCTGAGCTTCATCAGCTGCTTCATTCAACATGTGTTTCTACATGTTTGTTGTCATGGCAACAGAGTTCAGCTTCTCTTGTTTGTTGTCTTTGAAAACTTGAGCATCGTCAGTAAATCTCTGATAAATGTGGCTGCACGGTTACACCCTGCCTTTTCGAAACCCTGCTTTTTCGAAAATAGACTTCCATTCATCGTAATAGCGGGGTTTTCTATTTTTTCTAAAGGCCCCGCTATTCAGAAGACGGAGAGGCAGAGTCACTATGTCTGAGTTGAAGCAGCAGCAGCTTCTCATGAATATTAAGGAGCTGTTTTCTCTCTATGTGACTGTTTAACCTGCTTCCTGTTGCTTCAGCTGTTTGACTTTCATTTTCTGAACTTGTTCTTTCTGAAGCTTCTTAAGCTCTGAACAGATGATGAAACACTGAACGCTGTCAACAAGGAGCTTTGTCCTCAACTCACTTCTTTTATTCTTTATTCAGATTGTGGAGCTGCAGGTTGTCAGAGATCAGCTGTTCTTCTCTGGTCTCAGCTCTGAAGTCCAACCCCTCCCACCTGAGACACCTGGACCTGAGCTACAACACCAACCTGCAGGATTCAGCAGTGAAGGATCTGAGTGGTTTTCTGGAGAGTCCAGAGTGTAGACTGGAGACTCTGAGGTCAGACTCTGTTTTATTTCTGTGCTCAGATGAACGTGATATAAGAGTTGTGTTGACACTGAGCTGCAGACATGAGGCTGATATTATACTGATCCACACTGAGGGTCGTCATGGTGACGTGTGTTTTCTTCTTCTCTGGTTTTAGTCCAGTCACTGTTTCTTAGGGGTGTCCTTGACTAAGGATTTTCAGGTGTCAGAAATATACTAAAAGACATAAATCTGGTGCACTACTTCAAATTTTTCACTATTTTTTCACTGTTTGCAGCTTTATGTTAAAATAAAAAATAAAAAATCCCCCATCAATCTACACTCACCACCCCAGCATGTCAGAGCAAAGCATCTGAATACTTGTTCAGCTGATATTTAAGTTTTTCTTTTTTAATTAATTTGCAAAAAAAATGAGAAAAAAGTTTTAACAGAAAGCTGAAAATTAACAAATTGTGAAAACTTGAAGGGGTACTGTCCATACCCACTGTATATATCTATTCTCATTATTTTTAAACTGACCAGGATCCAATTGTCTCTGTAGCTAACATCAGATACCTCACCTTTCATCTCTATGTATACACGCACACACCTACCTACCTGTATTTATTTAGGCTGTCTATAAGATTTATCATGTCACTGTGCTTTTCATATAATGTTAAGAGAAGAACGGGCAGTGTACCACTATCATCACCTCTCCTTGATGTCACAGTTTACTGCGAAGAGCTGTTGTCTCTCTGTATGTGACTGTTTAACCTGTTTCCTGTTGCTTCAGCTGTTTGACTTTCATTTTCTGAACTCTTTCTTTCTTTCTGAAGCCAATTCAACAAGGAACTTTGTCCTCAACTCACTCCTTTATTCTTTATTCAGATTGTGGAACTGCAGTTTGTCAGAGATCAGCTGTTCTTCTCTGGTCTCAGCTCTGAAGTCCAACCCCTCCCACCTGAGACACCTGGACCTGAGAGGAAACAACCTGAACTCTACAGACCTGCAGCAGCTTCATGATCTTGTGAAGAGTCCAGACTTTCGACTGGAGACATAGGAGTTTGATCTGTAGCTGTTTCCACAGCTGATGATTGTGGAAGTAAAATAGAAGAAGAGTTTGTGACTCATCACCTCCCTTAAACTTCTGCTTCTTCTCTACAGACCAGAGAGAGAGAGAGGACTGATCTCGATCTAAATGTAATAATCATTTGCTAACTGTTTTTAGTGCTATGGTTTTTGGAGCATTGCGGGTATTTTAACAGATTGTCGTGTACAAATTCACATTTATATATAGACATGAAACATGTATGATCTAATGCAACAAAGAGAGATTAAGCATTATGAAACTTGTATTGATGTGATTATGATTTATCTTTTTCTTCTTCCAAGTTTGTGTCTTGGCTCTTTCTTGCAAAAAACTGGCTACTAGCTCCCCCTCCTCTCCCTCTCTGCTGGTCACAGTAACCTGCCTCCACCTTTCCTCCACCTGCTTGCTGCGTCTTCTGTGATACGACTTAAACTTACTACACAAAAAAAGAAAGAAAAAAGCAACAACAACAACCTGCCGTTATCTCTCCCACCCCCTCAGCTCACCTCGCCCTGCTTCCATCAACGTGCTCCATCCTAACTGCTACTGCTAACACTACACTGTTAAACATCTGGATTGTTGCACCAGCTCTTTGAGAGTTTGTGCAGAAAATCATTTGCTCAGTTTTTAGTAACCACTGGCTGCTGTCACACCACTTTCACTAATTAAGACTTCAGAAATGTACAAATCTGTTATAATCTGGAGCGACGTCCAATCAACTGGTCAACTTTAAAAAATATAGTTGATTTTAGTCGTATGTGACTAAATTGGAAAATTAGTGAGCGTTCTCCATTAACACATAGGCTACCAAAGTTTTTGGCTTTGTCTGTGCTTTTCTAATTGGTTTTGAACATATACTTAAATTTTACATAATTATATCAAGTAATTATAAAATATCTCATCTTTTCTAGAGAAATATTAAGTTAGCAAATGTTTTTGTTGACTTAGTGCTACATTTTGTGCTATGGCATATGTGCTATATCATAAATAAACAGAATTGTGATACGTCAGGTCAGATAAGTCGACCGATTCAACATTACTCGATCTAAATGGATTATACGTACAGTATTAGCAAACTGGCATTAGCTTAACTGCTGCTGCTTTTGGTAACAGCAGATTGCTACATAAAGCTGGTGTAACAGCTGGCCACTGGTTACTAACGACCTAAAGAACATGGCTGCTATTGGGCCGGATCAATAAGCACAAAATCAAGTATTGTTAGATAGAAAGAAAATTGCTAAATTAATTACACTTCAAAGTTACAACTTCCAAACCACAAAACAAACTGAGAACAAACTTTAATTCCATGTCCCAGTTTATCAGATTTACTGGAGCTGGGTTAGGGTTAAAAAAAACCAAGCCAGGACTAAATAACCCATCTTTCCCATGAGGCTTTGCTTGACGCTCATTGCTGTCCACACTCCCTCCTTTCTCCCTCATATTTCCTCCCTGCTGTCGTGTTACCTGTTGTGACAGAGTCCCCCCGTCCCCGACCCTGTTTGATCACAAAATGTCTGCTACTACAAACCTGCGACTACCCAACCACCCGTCTCCAAACCACAGTGGTCCCCTCCTCTCCTCCTGGTCGACAGTTTCATCTCCGCCATCTTGGTTTTTTTCTGTTCTTGGTGGCCAAAACAAAAACATAAAACAAAAACGAGGAAATGTAATAATCATTGTTTGGTAACTGTTTTTAGTGCTATGTTTTTGGAGCGTTACGAGTATTTTCTAACATGTTACAATAAAAGATTGTAGTGTACAAATTCACATTTATAAAATATATATATATAGATATATATGAGAAATGTATGTTCTAATGCAATAAAGAGAGATTAAGAATAATGAAACTTGTTTTGATCTGATCATTACTGTTCTTACTTTATTATTTTTCCACGTTTATGTCTTTGCTCCTTCCTGCAAAAACATTTCTTTTTTCTGTCTTTGAAATCTAATTTAAAATCTTCAGTACTTAAGTCCAGAATAAGTCAGGTGAGTGTTAACACAACTTTATCATAGTCATTATTGGTGTGTGAGTGTGTGAGTGAGTTTGTGCCAGTGGACTGTGGAGGGAAGAAGAGTCACAGTGAACTTCAGTCCACACCTGGAGACGCTGAAAGAAAAGGAGCAAACAGGAAATGAAGAGCTGAAAAATAGCCTACACATGAAAGTGGCCAAGTAAAGTTTATTTTACTGTAGTGTGTGTGTGTGTGTGTGTGTGTGTGTGTGTGTGTGTGTGTGTGTGTGTGTGTGTGTGTGTGTGTGTGTGTGTGTGTGTGTGTGTGTGTGTGTGTGTCATACCTTACAACACTCAAGTTTAGAATATGAGGGTTTTTTTGTTTGTTTTTTTGAGAGTGTGGGAGGGGCAAATAGCACCTGCTGCAGACAACTCAACTTGTTTAACATGTTTGTGTGGGTGTGTTTTCTCAGTCAGACTCACAGGAGTCCATTTGAGTTATAAGTCTTAATGTGGAGGAAGAGGAAGATAGAGCAGAATCTGCGTCTATGGAGAGTGACCGGTCCAAAGATCGTCTTCCAGGCCTCAGTCATGAACCTGGACCCTCAGAGTCACAGTAAGAGAGCTGCTACAAACCTTTGAATGTACAAACTGTCTCTGGGTCAGAGTTCAGTGTGTTGAGCTGCTGCAGTGAACGTCACTGGAACAGGAAATAACATGAGTTTTAACAGATTCATATCTTCAGTAGTAGCCAATGAGATTATTTTTACATGGTAGAACATAAATACAGGTATTGAAATAATGACATATAATTATTACGGAAAATTTGAATATATTATCCCATGTTTGAGTAAAGTGCTGTTTACATTGCGTTGAACAGGCTATGTTCAAGTCAGCTAGGATGATAATGTTTACTGCAACAGATCTGAGAACTAAACCTAAACCTAACAACAATGCAATAGTTTGTCAAAAGAGTGACGACTTACAGATGTAATTAAAAGCCACAAAATGAACAGAATATGTGCATTCCTCAGTTTTGTTTTTGATTTGAAACATAACCTGGTCTATAAGTTACCATGGTGATCTAGCCGGGTTAAAAGAGAGCCACCTTTTGGCGCTTTTCCACTACACACTCACAGCACGGCACAGCACAGCACGGCTCGATAAAGGTGCTTTTCCACTACAGCTGAGTTCTCTAGTACCTCCTCAGCGGGGGCGGGGTTGTCATAGGGCCGCGTTGTCCGTCTCTCTTTTTTTGATCCTCTCGTCAGCTCCAAACTCACTCGTCTGCACCTCGATTACAGACCACAGCGTGGTTTTACACACAGCAACATTTGACTCGGGTGAAGGAATAACAACAGTCTCGGTACAGATCAGTGGGCGCTGTTGCCGCTCTGTTTTTGACATTTCCGGGTTTGATTCTCATGTCGGACGTAGCGCTCGCACTCTTCCAGTGACGACGCTCTGCCCAATCAGTGGAAGGCAGTCGGCTGACGTCACGTTTTAGTATCGCTTTGGCTCGCTTGGAACCGGCCGAGGCGGTACTAAAAATAGTACCTGGTACCAGGTACTAGGGCTAGTGGAAAAGCAAAAAAAGCGGGCCGTGCTGTTCCGTGCCGTGCCGTACCGTGCCAGTGGAAAAGAGCCATTTGTAGTATAGGGAAGCCTGGTTTTAGACTCAACATACCTCGCTAACCAGCTAAACTGGCTTTGCAAACACCCCTCTGGTCTGATAACTAAACCTAAACCTAACAATAACAACAACAACAACAACAACAACAACAATGTAATAGTTTGTCAAAGCAGTGACGACTTACAGATGCGGTTAACCTTCACAAAATGAACAGAATATGTGCATGCCTCAATTTAGTTTTTGAACATGTTTGTGTTTGCAGAGGTCAGAAGCACAGACTGAGAGCAGAGTCTCCAGGATCCATCTGTCTGTCTATGAAGAGTGACTGGTCCAATGATCAACCACCAAACTTCAGTCGTGAACCTGGACCCTCAGAGTCACAGTAAGAGACGGTTTCTACTGTAAACTGAGCTGAAGATAATTCAGTCATTAGACTCACGTTAAAGAAACAGAGAGAAACCAGGAACCAGATCCATTCAAATCTGAAGGTTCACAACAAAACTCAACAACAAACACACACATACACTTCATCAGATTTACTAAGTGTCCACATGTTACTGAGTAAAGTCAAATATAGACTGCTGAGACGGGTGAGCAGCGTATTCCCTCAGCTGAACAACTGTAGCCGGAGACGCTCAAGGAGAAAGTCAAAAGCAGCGGATCAGTGTGATCTCTCCCTCCGTACAAACGCTCCGTTCTGACCCAGCTCCACTGGACTTTCAAAGTAAAGGTGACGCCAGCTGTAAATGAGTTAAATAGTTAAACAGTGGTGCTTTTTAAGGCAATTTTAGGATGAAACTATGAACATAACCTGGTCAAGACCAGGTTATGTGCTAAGCATAATTTACCATGGTGATCTAGCCGGGTTAAAAGAGAGCCACCTTTTGGCGCTTTTCCACTACACACTCACAGCACGGCACAGCACAGCACGGCTCGATAAAGGTGCTTTTCCACTACAGCTGAGTTCTCTAGTACCTCCTCAGCGGGGGCGGGGTTGTCATAGGGCCGCGTTGTCCGTCTCTCTTTTTTTGATCCTCTCGTCAGCTCCAAACTCACTCGTCTGCACCTCGATTACAGACCACAGCGTGGTTTTACACACAGCAACATTTGACTCGGGTGAAGGAATAACAACAGTCTCGGTACAGATCAGTGGGCGCTGTTGCCGCTCTGTTTTTGACATTTCCGGGTTTGATTCTCATGTCGGACGTAGCGCTCGCACTCTTCCAGTGACGACGCTCTGCCCAATCAGTGGAAGGCAGTCGGCTGACGTCACGTTTTAGTATCGCTTTGGCTCGCTTGGAACCGGCCGAGGCGGTACTAAAAATAGTACCTGGTACCAGGTACTAGGGCTAGTGGAAAAGCAAAAAAAGCGGGCCGTGCTGTTCCGTGCCGTGCCGTACCGTGCCAGTGGAAAAGAGCCATTTGTAGTATAGGGAAGCCTGGTTTTAGACTCAACATACCTCGCTAACCAGCTAAACTGGCTTTGCAAACACCCCTCTGGTCTGATAACTAAACCTAAACCTAACAATAATAACAACAACACCAACAACAACAACAACAATGTAATAGTTTGACAAAGCAGTGACGACTTACAGATGCAGTTAACCTTCACAAAATGAACAGAATATGTGCATGCCTCAATTTAGTTTTTGAACATGTTTGTGTTTGCAGAGGTCAGAAGCACAGACTGAGAGCAGAGTCTCCAGGATCCATCTGTCTGTCTATGAAGAGTGACTGGTCCAATGATCAACCACCAAACTTCAGTCGTGAACCTGGACCCTCAGAGTCACAGTAAGAGACGGTTTCTACTGTAAACTGAGCTGAAGATAATTCAGTCATTAGACTCACGTTAAAGAAACAGAGAGAAACCAGGAACCAGATCCATTCAAATCTGAAGGTTCACAACAAAACTCAACAACAAACACACACATACACTTCATCAGATTTACTAAGTGTCCACATGTTACTGAGTAAAGTCAAATATAGACTGCTGAGACGGGTGAGCAGCGTATTCCCTCAGCTGAACAACTGTAGCCGGAGACGCTCAAGGAGAAAGTCAAAAGCAGCGGATCAGTGTGATCTCTCCCTCCGTACAAACGCTCCGTTCTGACCCAGCTCCACTGGACTTTCAAAGTAAAGGTGACGCCAGCTGTAAATGAGTTAAATAGTTAAACAGTGGTGCTTTTTAAGGCAATTTTAGGATGAAACTATGAACATAACCTGGTCAAGACCAGGTTATGTGCTAAGCATAATTTACCATGGTGATCTAGCCGGGTTAAAAGAGAGCCACCTTTTGGCGCTTTTCCACTACACACTCACAGCACGGCACAGCACAGCACGGCTCGATAAAGGTGCTTTTCCACTACAGCTGAGTTCTCTAGTACCTCCTCAGCGGGGGCGGGGTTGTCATAGGGCCGCGTTGTCCGTCTCTCTTTTTTTGATCCTCTCGTCAGCTCCAAACTCACTCGTCTGCACCTCGATTACAGACCACAGCGTGGTTTTACACACAGCAACATTTGACTCGGGTGAAGGAATAACAACAGTCTCGGTACAGATCAGTGGGCGCTGTTGCCGCTCTGTTTTTGACATTTCCGGGTTTGATTCTCATGTCGGACGTAGCGCTCGCACTCTTCCAGTGACGACGCTCTGCCCAATCAGTGGAAGGCAGTCGGCTGACGTCACGTTTTAGTATCGCTTTGGCTCGCTTGGAACCGGCCGAGGCGGTACTAAAAATAGTACCTGGTACCAGGTACTAGGGCTAGTGGAAAAGCAAAAAAAGCGGGCCGTGCTGTTCCGTGCCGTGCCGTACCGTGCCAGTGGAAAAGAGCCATTTGTAGTATAGGGAAGCCTGGTTTTAGACTCAACATACCTCGCTAACCAGCTAAACTGGCTTTGCAAACACCCCTCTGGTCTGATAACTAAACCTAAACCTAACAATAACAACAACACCAACAACAACAACAACAATGTAATAGTTTGACAAAGCAGTGACGACTTACAGATGCAGTTAACCTTCACAAAATGAACAGAATATGTGCATGCCTCAATTTAGTTTTTGAACATGTTTGTGTTTGCAGAGGTCAGAAGCACAGACTGAGAGCAGAGTCTCCAGGATCCATCTGTCTGTCTATGAAGAGTGACTGGTCCAATGATCAACCACCAAACTTCAGTCGTGAACCTGGACCCTCAGAGTCACAGTAAGAGACGGTTTCTACTGTAAACTGAGCTGAAGATAATTCAGTCATTAGACTCACGTTAAAGAAACAGAGAGAAACCAGGAACCAGATCCATTCAAATCTGAAGGTTCACAACAAAACTCAACAACAAACACACACATACACTTCATCAGATTTACTAAGTGTCCACATGTTACTGAGTAAAGTCAAATATAGACTGCTGAGACGGGTGAGCAGCGTATTCCCTCAGCTGAACAACTGTAGCCGGAGACGCTCAAGGAGAAAGTCAAAAGCAGCGGATCAGTGTGATCTCTCCCTCCGTACAAACGCTCCGTTCTGACCCAGCTCCACTGGACTTTCAAAGTAAAGGTGACGCCAGCTGTAAATGAGTTAAATAGTTAAACAATGGTGCTTTTTAAGGCAATTTTGGGATGAAACTCTGAACATAACCTGGTCTATAAGTTACCATGGTGATCTAGCCGGGTTAAAAGAGAGCCACCTTTTGGCGCTTTTCCACTACACACTCACAGCACGGCACAGCACGGCACGGCTCGATAAAGGTGCTTTTCCACTACAGCTGAGTTCTCTAGTACCTCCTCAGCGGGGGCGGGGTTGTCATAGGGCCGCGTTGTCCGTCTCTCTTTTTTTGATCCTCTCGTCAGCTCCAAACTCACTCGTCTGCACCTCGATTACAGACCACAGCGTGGTTTTACACACAGCAACAACAGTCTCGGTACAGATCAGTGGGCGCTGTTGCCGCTCTGTTTTTGACATTTCCGGGTTTGATTCTCATGTCGGACGTAGCGCTCGCACTCTTCCAGTGACGACGCTCTGCCCAATCAGTGGAAGGCAGTCGGCTGACGTCACGTTTTAGTATCGCTTTGGCTTGCTTGGAACCGGCCGAGGCGGTACTAAAAATAGTACCTGGTACCAGGTACTAGGGTTAGTGGAAAAGCAAAAAAAGCGGGCCGTGCTGTTCCGAGCCCTGCCGTGCCATGCCAGTGGAAAAGCGCCACTTGTAGTATAGGGAAGCCTGGTTTTAGACTCAACATACCTCGCTAACCAGCTAAACTGGCTTCGCAAACACCCCTCTGGTCTGATAACTAAACCTAAACCTAACAATAACAACAACAACAACAACAACAACAATGTAATAGTTTGTCAAAGCAGTGACCACTTACAGATGCGGTTAACCTTCACAAAATGAACAGAATATGTGCATGCCTCAATTTAGTTTTTGAACATGTTTGTGTTTGCAGAGGTCAGAAGCACAGACTGAGAGCAGAGTCTCCAGGATCCATCTGTCTGTCTATGAAGAGTGACTGGTCCAATGATCAACCACCAAACTTCAGTCGTGAACCTGGACCCTCAGAGTCACAGTAAGAGACGGTTTCTACTGTAAACTGAGCTGAAGATAATTCAGTCATTAGACTCACGTTAAAGAAACAGAGAGAAACCAGGAACCAGATCCATTCAAATCTGAAGGTTCACAACAAAACTCAACAACAAACACACACATACACTTCATCAGATTTACTAAGTGTCCACATGTTACTGAGTAAAGTCAAATATAGACTGCTGAGACGGGTGAGCAGCGTATTCCCTCAGCTGAACAACTGTAGCCGGAGACGCTCAAGGAGAAAGTCAAAAGCAGCGGATCAGTGTGATCTCTCCCTCCGTACAAACGCTCCGTTCTGACCCAGCTCCACTGGACTTTCAAAGTAAAGGTGACGCCAGCTGTAAATGAGTTAAATAGTTAAACAGTGGTGCTTTTTAAGGCAATTTTAGGATGAAACTATGAACATAACCTGGTCAAGACCAGGTTATGTGCTAAGCATAATTTACCATGGTGATCTAGCCGGGTTAAAAGAGAGCCACCTTTTGGCGCTTTTCCACTACACACTCACAGCACGGCACAGCACGGCACGGCTCGATAAAGGTGCTTTTCCACTACAGCTGAGTTCTCTAGTACCTCCTCAGCGGGGGCGGGGTTGTCATAGGGCCGCGTTGTCCGTCTCTCTTTTTTTGATCCTCTCGTCAGCTCCAAACTCACTCGTCTGCACCTCGATTACAGACCACAGCGTGGTTTTACACACAGCAACATTTGACTCGGGTGAAGGAATAACAACAGTCTCGGTACAGATCAGTGGGCGCTGTTGCCGCTCTGTTTTTGACATTTCCGGGTTTGATTCTCATGTCGGACGTAGCGCTCGCACTCTTCCAGTGACGACGCTCTGCCCAATCAGTGGAAGGCAGTCGGCTGACGTCACGTTTTAGTATCGCTTTGGCTCGCTTGGAACCGGCCGAGGCGGTACTAAAAATAGTACCTGGTACCAGGTACTAGGGCTAGTGGAAAAGCAAAAAAAGCGGGCCGTGCTGTTCCGTGCCGTGCCGTACCGTGCCAGTGGAAAAGCGCCACTTGTAGTATAGGGAAGCCTGGTTTTAGACTCAACATACCTCGCTAACCAGTTAAACTGGCTTTGCAAACACCCCTCTGGTCTGATAACTAAACCTAAACCTAACAATAACAACAACAACAACAACAACAACAATGTAATAGTTTGACAAAGCAGTGACGACTTACAGATGCAGTTAACCTTCACAAAATGAACAGAATATGTGCATGCCTCAATTTAGTTTTTGAACATGTTTGTGTTTGCAGAGGTCAGAAGCACAGACTGAGAGCAGAGTCTCCAGGATCCATCTGTCTGTCTATGAAGAGTGACTGGTCCAATGATCAACCACCAAACTTCAGTCGTGAACCTGGACCCTCAGAGTCACAGTAAGAGACGGTTTCTACTGTAAACTGAGCTGAAGATAATTCAGTCATTAGACTCACGTTAAAGAAACAGAGAGAAACCAGGAACCAGATCCATTCAAATCTGAAGGTTCACAACAAAACTCAACAACAAACACACACATACACTTCATCAGATTTACTAAGTGTCCACATGTTACTGAGTAAAGTCAAATATAGACTGCTGAGACGGGTGAGCAGCGTATTCCCTCAGCTGAACAACTGTAGCCGGAGACGCTCAAGGAGAAAGTCAAAAGCAGCGGATCAGTGTGATCTCTCCCTCCGTACAAACGCTCCGTTCTGACCCAGCTCCACTGGACTTTCAAAGTAAAGGTGACGCCAGCTGTAAATGAGTTAAATAGTTAAACAGTGGTGCTTTTTAAGGCAATTTTGGGATGAAACTCTGAACATAACTTGGTCTATAAGTTACCATGGTGATCTAGCCGGGTTAAAAGAGAGCCACCTTTTGGCGCTTTTCCACTACACACTCACAGCACGGCACAGCACAGCACGGCTCGATAAAGGTGCTTTTCCACTACAGCTGAGTTCTCTAGTACCTCCTCAGCGGGGGCGGGGTTGTCATAGGGCCGCGTTGTCCGTCTCTCTTTTTTTGATCCTCTCGTCAGCTCCAAACTCACTCGTCTGCACCTCGATTACAGACCACAGCGTGGTTTTACACACAGCAACATTTGACTCGGGTGAAGGAATAACAACAGTCTCGGTACAGATCAGTGGGCGCTGTTGCCGCTCTGTTTTTGACATTTCCGGGTTTGATTCTCATGTCGGACGTAGCGCTCGCACTCTTCCAGTGACGACGCTCTGCCCAATCAGTGGAAGGCAGTCGGCTGACGTCACGTTTTAGTATCGCTTTGGCTCGCTTGGAACCGGCCGAGGCGGTACTAAAAATAGTACCTGGTACCAGGTACTAGGGCTAGTGGAAAAGCAAAAAAAGCGGGCCGTGCTGTTCCGTGCCGTGCCGTACCGTGCCAGTGGAAAAGAGCCATTTGTAGTATAGGGAAGCCTGGTTTTAGACTCAACATACCTCGCTAACCAGCTAAACTGGCTTTGCAAACACCCCTCTGGTCTGATAACTAAACCTAAACCTAACAATAACAACAACAACAACAACAACAACAACAATGTAATAGTTTGTCAAAGCAGTGACGACTTACAGATGCGGTTAACCTTCACAAAATGAACAGAATATGTGCATGCCTCAATTTAGTTTTTGAACATGTTTGTGTTTGCAGAGGTCAGAAGCACAGACTGAGAGCAGAGTCTCCAGGATCCATCTGTCTGTCTATGAAGAGTGACTGCTCCAATGATCAACCACCAAACTTCAGTCGTGAACCTGGACCCTCAGAGTCACAGTAAGAGACGGTTTCTACTGTAAACTGAGCTGAAGATAATTCAGTCATTAGACTCACGTTAAAGAAACAGAGAGAAACCAGGAACCAGATCCATTCAAATCTGAAGGTTCACAACAAAACTCAACAACAAACACACACATACACTTCATCAGATTTACTAAGTGTCCACATGTTACTGAGTAAAGTCAAATATAGACTGCTGAGACGGGTGAGCAGCGTATTCCCTCAGCTGAACAACTGTAGCCGGAGACGCTCAAGGAGAAAGTCAAAAGCAGCGGATCAGTGTGATCTCTCCCTCCGTACAAACGCTCCGTTCTGACCCAGCTCCACTGGACTTTCAAAGTAAAGGTGACGCCAGCTGTAAATGAGTTAAATAGTTAAACAGTGGTGCTTTTTAAGGCAATTTTAGGATGAAACTATGAACATAACCTGGTCAAGACCAGGTTATGTGCTAAGCATAATTTACCATGGTGATCTAGCCGGGTTAAAAGAGAGCCACCTTTTGGCGCTTTTCCACTACACACTCACAGCACGGCACAGCACAGCACGGCTCGATAAAGGTGCTTTTCCACTACAGCTGAGTTCTCTAGTACCTCCTCAGCGGGGGCGGGGTTGTCATAGGGCCGCGTTGTCCGTCTCTCTTTTTTTGATCCTCTCGTCAGCTCCAAACTCACTCGTCTGCACCTCGATTACAGACCACAGCGTGGTTTTACACACAGCAACATTTGACTCGGGTGAAGGAATAACAACAGTCTCGGTACAGATCAGTGGGCGCTGTTGCCGCTCTGTTTTTGACATTTCCAGGTTTGATTCTCATGTCGGACGTAGCGCTCGCACTCTTCCAGTGACGACGCTCTGCCCAATCAGTGGAAGGCAGTCGGCTGACGTCACGTTTTAGTATCGCTTTGGCTCGCTTGGAACCGGCCGAGGCGGTACTAAAAATAGTACCTGGTACCAGGTACTAGGGCTAGTGGAAAAGCAAAAAAAGCGGGCCGTGCTGTTCCGTGCCGTGCCGTACCGTGCCAGTGGAAAAGAGCCATTTATAGTATAGGGAAGCCTGGTTTTAGACTCAACATACCTCGCTAACCAGCTAAACTGGCTTTGCAAACACCCCTCTGGTCTGATAACTAAACCTAAACCTAACAATAACAACAACAACAACAACAATGTAATAGTTTGTCAAAGCAGTGACCACTTACAGATGCAGTTAACCTTCACAAAATGAACAGAATATGTGCATGCCTCAATTTAGTTTTTGAACATGTTTGTGTTTGCAGAGGTCAGAAGCACAGACTGAGAGCAGAGTCTCCAGGATCCATCTGTCTGTCTATGAAGAGTGACTGGTCCAATGATCAACCACCAAACTTCAGTCGTGAACCTGGACCCTCAGAGTCACAGTAAGAGACGGTTTCTACTGTAAACTGAGCTGAAGATAATTCAGTCATTAGACTCACGTTAAAGAAACAGAGAGAAACCAGGAACCAGATCCATTCAAATCTAAAGGTTCACAACAAAACTCAACAACAAACACACACATACACTTCATCAGATTTACTAAGTGTCCACATGTTACTGAGTAAAGTCAAATATAGACTGCTGAGACGGGTGAGCAGCGTATTCCCTCAGCTGAACAACTGTAGCCGGAGACGCTCAAGGAGAAAGTCAAAAGCAGCGGATCAGTGTGATCTCTCCCTCCGTACAAACGCTCCGTTCTGACCCAGCTCCCCTGGACTTTCAAAGTAAAGGTGACGCCAGCTGTAAATGAGTTAAATAGTTAAACAGTGGTGCTTTTTAAGGCAATTTTAGGATGAAACTATGAACATAACCTGGTCTATAAGTTACCATGGTGATCTAGCCGGGTTAAAAGAGAGCCACCTTTTGGCGCTTTTCCACTACACACTCACAGCACGGCACAGCACAGCACGGCTCGATAAAGGTGCTTTTCCACTACAGCTGAGTTCTCTAGTACCTCCTCAGCGGGGACGGGGTTGTCATAGGGCCGCATTGTCCGTCTCTCTTTTTTTGATCCTCTCGTCAGCTCCAAACTCACTCGTCTGCACCTCGATTACAGACCACAGCGTGGTTTTACACACAGCAACATTTGACTCGGGTGAAGGAATAACAACAGTCTCGGTACAGATCAGTGGGCGCTGTTGCCGCTCTGTTTTTGACATTTCCGGGTTTGATTCTCATGTCGGATGTAGCGCTCGCACTCTTCCAGTGACGACGCTCTGCCCAATCAGTGGAAGGCAGTCGGCTGACGTCACGTTATAGTATCGCTTTGGCTTGCTTGGAACCGGCCGAGGCGGTACTAAAAAGTGGAAAAGCAAAAAAAGCGGGCCGTGCTGTTCCGTGCCCTGCCGTGCCGTGCCAGTGGAAAAGCGCCACTTGTAGTATAGGGAAGCCTGGTTTTAGACTCAACATACCTCGCTAACCAGCTAAACTGGCTTCGCAAACACCCCTCTGGTCTGATAACTAAACCTAAACCTAACAATAACAACAACAACAACAACAACAACAATGTAATAGTTTGTCAAAGCAGTGACGACTTACAGATGCAGTTAAAGCAGATATCAGTGGAATGTTTTTGTTAATATAAGTCCTAAATAGTCCTATTTTCCGTCAGCAATCACTTACATGAAGTATTTCAGCCTAAACACGAGTCTCTCCGTCACTCTGCTCTGCTGTAACCCGAGGAGAAAATTTTCCTTGTGGGATACAAGTGTTATCCAATGAGGAGAGAGAACGGCATGAAGGGCTGTGTGTGCAGCCAAGGGATGCGCGTGAATGTGGTGACGTAGCACGAGGACCAATTGATGCCTGACAAGGGCGGGGGCTGCTAACTCATGGTGCGTTCAAAGAAACTCGTACTTTGTGTTTTTCCTTCCTGTGAAGTCATACCAGTTCGATCTGGTACGAGTTCACGGGTCGGAAGTTACGAGTGGCCGTTATAGGGAACTTTCACAGACAACAGGATGGTAAAAACACGAGCTACGGGTTACCTGGAACGCTACCAAGTCGTAGTTGTGACTTGAAGCTGTAACTTACGGTTTCAAAAGCCTGCCTTGAACGCAGCATTAGCCGAAACGGCCGTGAAGCTGATATCTGCTTTAACCTTCACAAAATGAACAGAATATGTGCATGCCTCAATTTAGTTTTTGAACATGTTTGTGTTTGCAGAGGTCAGAAGCACAGACTGAGAGCAGAGTCTCCAGGATCCATCTGTCTGTCTATGAAGAGTGACTGGTCCAATGATCAACCACCAAACTTCAGTCGTGAACCTGGACCCTCAGAGTCACAGTAAGAGACGGTTTCTACTGTAAACTGAGCTGAAGATAATTCAGTCATTAGACTCACGTTAAAGAAACAGAGAGAAACCAGGAACCAGATCCATTCAAATCTGAAGGTTCACAACAAAACTCAACAACAAACACACACATACACTTCATCAGATTTACTAAGTGTCCACATGTTACTGAGTAAAGTCAAATATAGACTGCTGAGACGGGTGAGCAGCGTATTCCCTCAGCTGAACAACTGTAGCCGGAGACGCTCAAGGAGAAAGTCAAAAGCAGCGGATCAGTGTGATCTCTCCCTCCGTACAAACGCTCCGTTCTGACCCAGCTCCACTGGACTTTCAAAGTAAAGGTGACGCCAGCTGTAAATGAGTTAAATAGTTAAACAGTGGTGCTTTTTAAGGTAATTTTAGGATGAAACTCTGAACATAACCTGGTCTATAAGTTACCATGGTGATCTAGCCGGGTTAAAAGAGAGCCACCTTTTGGCGCTTTTCCACTACACACTCACAGCACGGCACAGCACGGCACGGCTCAATAAAGGTGCTTTTCCACTACAGCTGAGTTCTCTAGTACCTCCTCAGCGGGGGCGGGGTTGTCATAGGGCCGCGTTGTCCGTCTCTCTTTTTTTGATCCTCTCGTCAGCTCCAAACTCACTCGTCTGCACCTCGATTACAGACCACAGCGTGGTTTTACACACAGCAACATTTGACTCGGGTGAAGGAATAACAACAGTCTCGGTACAGATCAGTGGGCGCTGTTGCCGCTCTGTTTTTGACATTTCCGGGTTTGATTCTCATGTCGGACGTAGCGCTCGCACTCTTCCAGTGACGACGCTCTGCCCAATCAGTGGAAGGCAGTCGGCTGACGTCACGTTTTAGTATCGCTTTGGCTTGCTTGGAACCGGCCGAGGCGGTACTAAAAATAGTACCTGGTACCAGGTACTAGGGTTAGTGGAAAAGCAAAAAAAGCGGGCCGTGCTGTTCCGTGCCGTACCGTGCCGTGCCAGTGGAAAAGAGCCATTTGTAGTATAGGGAAGCCTGGTTTTAGACTCAACATACCTCGCTAACCAGCTAAACTGGCTTCGCAAACACCCCTCTGGTCTGATAACTAAACCTAAACCTAACAATAACAACAACAACAACAACAACAACAATGTAATAGTTTGTCAAAGCAGTGACCACTTACAGATGCGGTTAACCTTCACAAAATGAACAGAATATGTGCATGCCTCAATTTAGTTTTTGAACATGTTTGTGTTTGCAGAGGTCAGAAGCACAGACTGAGAGCAGAGTCTCCAGGATCCATCTGTCTGTCTATGAAGAGTGACTGGTCCAATGATCAACCACCAAACTTCAGTCGTGAACCTGGACCCTCAGAGTCACAGTAAGAGACGGTTTCTACTGTAAACTGAGCTGAAGATAATTCAGTCATTAGACTCACGTTAAAGAAACAGAGAGAAACCAGGAACCAGATCCATTCAAATCTGAAGGTTCACAACAAAACTCAACAACAAACACACACATACACTTCATCAGATTTACTAAGTGTCCACATGTTACTGAGTAAAGTCAAATATAGACTGCTGAGACGGGTGAGCAGCGTATTCCCTCAGCTGAACAACTGTAGCCGGAGACGCTCAAGGAGAAAGTCAAAAGCAGCGGATCAGTGTGATCTCTCCCTCCGTACAAACGCTCCGTTCTGACCCAGCTCCACTGGACTTTCAAAGTAAAGGTGACGCCAGCTGTAAATGAGTTAAATAGTTAAACAGTGGTGCTTTTTAAGGCAATTTTAGGATGAAACTATGAACATAACCTGGTCAAGACCAGGTTATGTGCTAAGCATAATTTACCATGGTGATCTAGCCGGGTTAAAAGAGAGCCACCTTTTGGCGCTTTTCCACTACACACTCACAGCACGGCACAGCACAGCACGGCTCGATAAAGGTGCTTTTCCACTACAGCTGAGTTCTCTAGTACCTCCTCAGCGGGGGCGGGGTTGTCATAGGGCCGCGTTGTCCGTCTCTCTTTTTTTGATCCTCTCGTCAGCTCCAAACTCACTCGTCTGCACCTCGATTACAGACCACAGCGTGGTTTTACACACAGCAACATTTGACTCGGGTGAAGGAATAACAACAGTCTCGGTACAGATCAGTGGGCGCTGTTGCCGCTCTGTTTTTGACATTTCCGGGTTTGATTCTCATGTCGGACGTAGCGCTCGCACTCTTCCAGTGACGACGCTCTGCCCAATCAGTGGAAGGCAGTCGGCTGACGTCACGTTTTAGTATCGCTTTGGCTTGCTTGGAACCGGCCGAGGCGGTACTAAAAATAGTACCTGGTACCAGGTACTAGGGCTAGTGGAAAAGCAAAAAAAGCGGGCCGTGCTGTTCCGTGCCGTGCCGTACCGTGCCAGTGGAAAAGAGCCATTTGTAGTATAGGGAAGCCTGGTTTTAGACTCAACATACCTCGCTAACCAGCTAAACTGGCTTTGCAAACACCCCTCTGGTCTGATAACTAAACCTAAACCTAACAATAATAACAACAACACCAACAACAACAACAACAATGTAATAGTTTGTCAAAGCAGTGACCACTTACAGATGCGGTTAACCTTCACAAAATGAACAGAATATGTGCATGCCTCAATTTAGTTTTTGAACATGTTTGTGTTTGCAGAGGTCAGAAGCACAGACTGAGAGCAGAGTCTCCAGGATCCATCTGTCTGTCTATGAAGAGTGACTGGTCCAATGATCAACCACCAAACTTCAGTCGTGAACCTGGACCCTCAGAGTCACAGTAAGAGACGGTTTCTACTGTAAACTGAGCTGAAGATAATTCAGTCATTAGACTCACGTTAAAGAAACAGAGAGAAACCAGGAACCAGATCCATTCAAATCTGAAGGTTCACAACAAAACTCAACAACAAACACACACATACACTTCATCAGATTTACTAAGTGTCCACATGTTACTGAGTAAAGTCAAATATAGACTGCTGAGACGGGTGAGCAGCGTATTCCCTCAGCTGAACAACTGTAGCCGGAGACGCTCAAGGAGAAAGTCAAAAGCAGCGGATCAGTGTGATCTCTCCCTCCGTACAAACGCTCCGTTCTGACCCAGCTCCACTGGACTTTCAAAGTAAAGGTGACGCCAGCTGTAAATGAGTTAAATAGTTAAACAGTGGTGCTTTTTAAGGCAATTTTGGGATGAAACTCTGAACATAACCTGGTCTATAAGTTACCATGGTGATCTAGCCGGGTTAAAAGAGAGCCACCTTTTGGCGCTTTTCCACTACACACTCACAGCACGGCACGGCTCGATAAAGGTGCTTTTCCACTACAGCTGAGTTCTCTAGTACCTCCTCAGCGGGGGCGGGGTTGTCATAGGGCCGAATTGTCTGTCTCTCTTTTTTTGATCCTCTCGTCAGCTCCAAACTCACTCGTCTGCACCTCGATTACAGACCACAGCGTGGTTTTACACACAGCAACATTTGACACGGGTGAAGGAATAACAACAGTCTCAGTACAGATCAGTGGGCGCTGTTGCCGCTCTGTTTTTGACATTTCCGGGTTTGATTCGGCAGTCGGCTGACGTCACGTTTTAGTATCGCTTTGGTGCCAGGTACTAGGGTTAGTGGAAAAGCAAAAAAAGTGGGCCGTGCTGTGCCGTGCCGTACCGTGCCAGTGGAAAAGCGCCATTTGTAGTATAGGGAAGCCTGGTTTTAGACTCAACATACCTCGCTAACCAGTTAAACTGGCTTCGCAAACACCCCTCTGGTCTTCATGTGTCCTCAGCCTCAGTGTGAATGTTGGTGCATCAACAAGAGCCCAATCAAACCTCCACAATTGACCCTTCGCGTAAGCCCCGCCCCCTTGGTTACTGTTGCTACGGCAGGCAAGCTTTCACTCCCAGCCATGCTCCTGGCAGTATTTGGTATCGATTTCAAAGGAAATATACGCAAATTTCTGGATAAACTGTTCTGAGATAATAGAGAGAAGAAGTCACAAAGATCATTCAGAGTTTTCAGTGACGTGACTCGCGCAGGAGGATAAAACATCTGTTCAACGACACGACTGGACAATGTACAGAGCAGCAGTAAGGACCGGTAATTTTACCGTCTATCAACCCACGAAGACTTAGGTCATCTCACTGGTCATGAAACGTTGTCAAACTGCAAGTTTTTGGGCGATTGTGAACCACATACAGCTTTCGCTGCTGTTTTGTTTTCTCCCACCGCTGTATCAGTCAGTGAAAGCAGACCCTGCCTGGAGGATCCCTCGCCTAACAGCCCAGGTAAAAGCCCTAAAAGTACAGCTGTCATTTCGGAGGTGAACATATGGTTATCCCCATATTTACACTTGCTCAAGTCGAAAAAAAAGTCTGCTCGTATCTGAACATCTCTATATTGCTGCTGCCGCCGCCGCCGCCGCCGTAGTAGCAGCAGCAACAACAACATCCTTCTCTACAAACAAATGTTTTTCGTCCTAGTCTCAAAATGCGTCCACAAAAGCAAACGTAATGACTCACTGCGGAAAGCTTGCCAGGCCTATAGTTACGGTTGCTAACGTAGGATTGGACAATAGCCGTCTGTGGGAGGAGTTGGCGAAGGGTCAATTTCCACAGATGTATTTAAACACGCCCACAATCAGCTGATCTCATGTCAACACCAGTGTGAGTTCCATCTGTCTGTAGAGCTGTCAGTGGACAGAAGGACAGAGAAGAAACTTAGTAATCCACATGCTAGAGTCTTTAAACTGAAGTCACATGAGAGATTAAATCAACAGATACATAGGCTTTTATTTTGAAAAGTCAGGAATTAAAAGAGAGGCAATCAGGGTTTCCTGTTGTCTCTGACTGCCTGAGCTTCTACAGATTGTTCATGTGGAGCTTTGTTCAGTGAACACAACATTTAGTGGGAGCTCAGGGGCCTGTTCGAAAGCAGTATAAAGATATCCAGGATAAGTGGAAAGGCCAGAGAAAGTCTCATAAGTCCATCCTGGTTTAATTGGTTGTTTCAAACACTGAGCCAGTCTGAGGAGGAGCTGCTTTGTCAAGCCAGGTCTAACTAATTCGAAAATAATAATATAATATTGAAAATATCATATGTAGCAAATGGACACAGATGCTGAACACCCTGACAGCCTGCCTGCACAAATAATGAGTATTTCCTGAAGAACATCCACAGTGTCCACATTTCTGTGCTAATTGATGTGTTTTACAGAATTCACATGCCCTGCATCTAAAGCAGCAGCACTGGCAGATGCAAAGATTCAGTGTGAGAAGAGAAAGCTGCAGGATATGATGTTTGATAGAGAATAATGATGATAATAATAATAATAATAATAATAATAATAATAATAATAATAATAATAATAATAATAATAATAATAATAATAATAATAATAATAATAATAAAAACCTTGAGATAATTGGAACTGGAAATCAAGAAACACATGAGTAGGCTTAATTATTGTGTTTTTCTTATGTAAATTACTTTGTTTACATTAAACCTACAGGTCTCTCAGTCCGTGACTTTTCCTAAATATATGTGTTTAATGGTTTCTGAAGCTTACAACTTATTAAAATGAAACAAACTCGATTTCTGAGCAATTATACCTCGGACCGCCAACAGCGGTCCCACAGACCGCTGCATATGAACGACAGTTATAGATCGCTGTGTCCAGCTGTGATCACACAATTATTACAATGTTTCCATTTTGCAGTTATTGCGCTTCTTTTTTTCACTTATTGTTTTCCTATGTGGCTATATTTATTTTTATATGACGAGAGAGAGAGAGAGAGAGAGAGAGAGAGAGAGAGAGAGAGAGAGAGAGAGAGAGAGAGAGAGAGAGAGAGAGAGAGAGAGAGAGAGAGAGAGAGAGAGAGAGAGAGAGAGAGAGAGAGAGAGAGAGAACGAACGAGACACCGAGTGTATACGGGCTTTTGAAACAGGCCGGTTAGAAAAGAAAAAGGAAAATCAGAGAATACAGGATATGTCCAGGAGACTCATCGGGACGTGAGGGAGGGGGGATCTGTTGGTGGCTCAGGTAGTGATGAGGAAATTGTAAGATGCATCTGTCAGATATACGCATCTGTCAGCTCAGCTGTCAGCTGACATGTGCTCCGTGCAGATGTAACGGAGGTGCGCGGACTGTCTGTGTAACGGAGGTGCGCGGAGCTCCGTTACACAGACACTTCACAAACTTTATTTTGTAGGCTCAGGACAGACTAGATCATGATTAGTCTGTGTTAGATATAAAGCGCCATATATATAGCCTACTCACTCTCGTTTATAATGATTATTGAATTATAACGTAATAATAGCCTAATTATCTCGGCTGCTGTCCAGTCCAGTAATAACGGGTTTCTGTGGGCGTGGAGCCTAAACTATGTAATATCCAGGTAGAACAACTGTAAAACACTGGAGTTGATAACAAACAGGCCTAGAAAAAATAAAAATCCAGTGAACAGCCACATCGACTCTTGACATGAGAGCAGCACAGGTGTCCAGATGCGTCACTTTCAGCTGTAGGCAGACGTGTGTGCTGCAGGTGCAACAGGCGGTGCTGTAACATCACTCAGTCTAACCCCCCAACCACATCTAATCAAGACCCCAACACAACATAATATGAAGAAGGACTAACACTACTAAAAATTAAATCTTATTTTTTCCACTTACAGAACTGTTTGCGACTGGAAACAATGTAATAACACGTGACGGTCTGGGAGACCGCTGTGGCGTTTTAAGGGGGATTAGAATGTTGGCGGTTCTAGTGTTAAAAATGAGGTCAATATGTACATATGATCATGAATTAACTAATAACTGTATGAAACACATTGATAGTTATATCTTCCGACAGCAATCACTTATTATTATATATACATATAGAATATTTGGTCTGAAACACGGGTCTGTCAGTCACTCTGCTCTGCTGTAAGCCGAGGAGAAAACTTTCCTTGTATCCTACAACCTTTATCCAATGAGGAGAGAGAACATAAAGGGGCGTTCCTCTCTGTGTGTGCAGCCAAGGGATGTGCGTGAATGTGGTGACGTAGGGACGAGGGCGGGGACTGCTAACTCCATCGGCTGACAGGAAGTTAGCCAAAATGACCGGATCACTTACTTCTGCTTTAAGGCTAAAGTAAGCCAGGATAACTAACATATCCCGGCTTAATCCCCTATCTAGGTTTCTAACAACAGGCCCCGGATGGAGTTACTGTAGCCTCAGTGTCCTCCTCACACTGGATTAAATCCAACACAGGTTCATTAGAGCGACACAGCAGTATCTGGATCTGGATCATTAGTTAAAGCAGCAATATCCCCCTCTCCCTTCCCACCCCCCCTCTCCCTTCCCCTTAGGAGGTCTTTCACCTCCTACCAGGCCATTGCCTTAATAAGAATGTATTCTTAGCAATTCTTGCCTGGTAAAATAAAGGTTTACTACTACTACTACTACATATGACAAAAAGCAGATAGATATATAGCAGATATTTAGATCTCCATTAGCTTTGGCAAAGGCCATCGCTATTCTTCCTGGAGTCTACCTTCACTATCCAACTATCCATTGCAGTCGATAAATACAAAAACACATCACACCATCAACACAATAACAACATCCATAACCACAACAACTCACAACGATCTACAGGACAAAACAAGACAAAACAAAAACAATACAAACAACATATATTACTGGACCTTATTCATTTCCACAGTGTAGCCATTACCATAGTTGTGAAATAATCAGATGTTCAAAGACATTCGTTCCTCATAATTACATTAATTTACAAAAACAGTACCCAATTCACAAGCAGACTTAAGATATTTCAAGTAAATCAGACAAACACTACTTGATTGTACCAAATAGCTTCAGCTAGATAGAGAGCTGTTTGACTAATAAATGTTCTTTCAATAGATCTTTAAATCTTTATTTATTATGTTCTTGGATAATATGTCCTGGCAGAGCATTCCATATCACCATGGCCCTATATATTACCGTACTTTTCATCTTGTTTGTTTTCACTTTGGGTAAGGTGCATTTACCCTCCGTAGCATGTCTTGTTTTGTAACAATGTTCATCCGAACTGAAAGACAAATGTTTGTATAGAACCCTTGGCAATTTCATCACAGACAGTCTTCTAATAACAGCTGCTACTGAGGCAGTAAATCTGTTCTTAACATTCAACCATGCAAGACAGTTATGCATTTTATCAACATTGGTTCTGTATGGGCAGCGCA
Source organism: Trachurus trachurus (assembly GCF_905171665.1). NCBI lineage: Eukaryota > Metazoa > Chordata > Actinopteri > Carangiformes > Carangidae > Trachurus > Trachurus trachurus. The sequence continues at coordinate 6,987,499 of NC_139906.1, forward strand.
ATAAATATCGTGCTGCCTTGTTCTGAGCAATTTGCAGTTTCTTTATAAGTGATGAAGTAGCGCACGACCAAACCTCCGAACAATAATCGAGGTGTGATAACACAAGACTCTTAATTACACTTCCCCTTACAGGTAACAAGTCACATCTTCTTATCGCCGACAGACTCCTGCCCATTTTATTTATTACTTTCTCAATATGTTTTGCCTATGTTAATTTACTATCGAATATTATTCCTAGAAGCTTGGTTTCATGCACTTGTTCTACAATCACATCATTCACATATAGCCTCAGTTTTGGCTCATTTGTTAACATATTTTTTTGTCCCAAACACAATGCTATTTGTTTTAGAGGTATTAAGAACTAATTTGTTATCAACTATCCATTTCACCACTGCTTGAAGTTCCTGATTTAAAACACTGCTAAGTTCCTCTATTGTGGTTTTAGCTATATATATTGTCGAGTCGTCTGCATACATTGGAATTTTTGCGTTCTTTAGGGTCAGTGGTAGGTCATTGGTAAATTTTGAATATAGCAAAGGACCAAGACTACTACCCTGCGGGACGCCACAGTCAATCACTTTTGTCTCAGACAAACTTCCGTTAAAACAGACTGTCTGTTTCCTGTTTTTCAAGTAGCTCTCTAGCCATCGAGTTGCATTCGAGCTGAAACCATAACATTCTAATTTCTGTAACAACAAATTATGATCAATAATATCAAAAGCTGCACTGAAATCTAACAGTACTGCTCCGACTAAATGTCTATTGTTAATTTCTTGAAGCCACTCATCAGCCATTTGAGTGAGTGCTGTGGCAGTGGAGTGTTCCTCCCTGTAAGCATGTTGATAGTCAGTTGGGGAGACTGGGGACAGTTGCAACACTTTTTACATTTTTCTCAGTTACTCAGAGACTATTTGGACTAGGCTCGCCAAACTTTTATAGATTAAACATACATTTGTCAGCTAATTAGTCATACCATTTAAAGATGGTTACATATGACACATCAATCACAATATTGATTTGAATGGAAGAATCCAGACGTTGCAACTGACCCCAAACGTGGGGACAGTTGCAACACGGATCAGGGACGGTTGCAACATATTAAACATACATTAAATTTCACTAATTAACTTTTGATTTTTGTCTCAATAAGCAAAGTATTCCTAAAATGTGCATTGTCTTACAATAATACTATAGTATTATTTAGTTATTTAGTAATATTTATCAGAGAACAGTTGGAGTTTTGTTTTGCGTAGAACATAGGCCTTGAGTCAATGTGCATAGGTTAACAGTGGTAATAAAACTCAATAGCTCAGTGTGAGACAAGAAGAATGGAACTATTTGCAATACAAGAAACTTTTATAAACATGTACTCTACTTTTGGATGATTTATTCACTGTATGACATCAAATAAATTTACTTTTCTCTAATTTTCAAAGGAAAATATATGTGGCTACGTCTGTCCCATAGAATTAGATACAACTACAAATTGCATATTTCATTATAGGAGGTTATCTGGAGAATTATTTTGAAATCTTAGTCTCTCGTGGTTTAATATAATTGGCTGTTCTGTTCATCATGAGGAAAAAAATAGATATATTGTGCCTATTTTAAGCTAAAAATGTTTCATTTTATACATTTGCATTTGCATAGTGCTTCCATATTCAAATGGCAGTTGTTGCAACTGTCCCCACCCTGTCAGTCATGACAAAACATCATGTACTAGCTAGACACAATGACACTGACACATGCTAACCATGTCATTTGATAGTCAACAAAACAGTGATTCAAACTAGGTATGTTTGGATTCATTCCTACAAAAGATCAGGACAGTCAGTATGACAAAAATACAGCTCATGAAAAAAAGCTACTTTCATACCCTTAAAACAACTTTGTCTCAGTACAAGCAGGAGCAGATGCTGAATATGTCTTTTCTATTATTGGTGGGTAGAGAGTCTAACTGTGAATGTGCAGTGTGAGTGTCATCACTCTAGCATGTTTCTGATTGGAGAAATAAGGCTTGTTGCAACCGTCCCTTGTTGCAACTGTCCCCAGTCTCCCCTACATGATCAGTGTCTGAAAGAGTCACAGAAACGTTCACAGGAAAACACACCCAACAGCTTCTGAATCACTTCAAACATTTGGAGTAAAAACCAGATGTTTGTTTTAGAGTCAAGATTTAAGGTCAACAGATAAAAAGATAGAAAGAACCCAGACCAGTTCAGGAGAAGGTTTTCATTCAGCTTGTCTCTCTCCACTCTTCTTTTATTTTCTCTCTCTCTGCTCCTCTTCTTACTGAAACCCCACCCCCTTAAGGTGGTTAACCAATCAGAGCATGGATGTGTAGGCTACCTGTGACTGACATGTTAGTGACACAGAAATGTCTTGACAGGAGGAAGAGGAGTGGTGTCTCTGTGGACGAGCAGCTGTCCTGCTGTGGTCTCTGTCAGGACGTCCTGAAGGATCCAGTCTCCTCCAGCTGTGGACACTGGTTCTGCAGACAGTGCTTCACCTCAGACTGGGATCAGTCTGGTTCTTCAGGAGACGACTCCTGTCCCCAGTGTGGAGGTGAGCTCCAGACATAGACTGTAAAAAGAATGGACGTAGCACCCCTGGTCATAGCTGTTGGGACCAGGGGTGCTACGTCCACCCAAAGAATGGGTGCTACGTCCATTCTTTGCCCGTGGCCCTAATAATAGTAAAACGGTAGAGTTTTAAAAAAATTCACCCCCCTCAAAGTGTGTGCGGGGGTAGAAACTATCGGTTGAGACCAAAAAAATAAAATGTACCAGGCTGTAAATATGTTTTTTTAAGCTGTAAAATCGGCTATTTTAACATGGGGCTCAATTGGAGTTGCTCACTTCTGGAGCCAGCCTCCAGCGACAGCCGAGGGGATTGCAGTTTTTTTAACGCGGAAGTGAGCTTCACTTCTCAGACTAACAACTGCCCCCTTGGCTCCAGACAGCCAATCAGAACAGCTGTGTACAAAGTGAGGCCTAACATCTGTCTGCTGATGTGGTCATTTCTGAAACCAGGACCTGTTGTTTTCTACAGAGTCATTGTTACATCACACAGCACTGATGATGATCAACAGCACAACAATCAAACCTTTTCTTTGTTGTCTCCAGTTTAGCTGATAAAAATAATCAGATCAGATTGTCAGACTCTCTGTCTTCATTTCAATTCACTTCAGTTCAAACTTTATTTATAAAGCACATTTCATGACTCGATCTGCTTCACAACAGACATACAATATAGTTACAATAAAAAAGAATAAAATTGAAAAATAAAAGTGCAAGTAAACAATCACATGTATTGAGCCATCTTCACCACACATACACACTTAAACTTGCACATGCACACACACCCACAACCACACACACTCGCACACACAGCTCAACAGAACGCTGTCACAAAAAGGTTAGACATTATAAACATGGCTCCTGATGTGGGATGTCTAACTGTATCACTCCCGTCAGGAAGGCACGGACCACGCAGCTCTTGGTTTTTACAGATGCTTTTTATTCGACCACCACCGTCGAACTAAGAACACACATAACACACAATTAACATGTTTCACATACTGTATACAGACGCATAACACAGTAAGACAATTAAATACCTCGCTGGCTGCACCCCTGAGGGAATGAGTTCAGTCCACCATGAGGCCAAACTTCTGCTTTTCTTCTTCGTCTTTCTTTGAGTGTTACAACAAAATAGTTCCGTGGACTGAAGTGCCACATTAAACCAAGTCCGTTATTAAACAAACAAATAAATAGTTTCCTCTTAGGCTGAGGTATTATAAAGAAATTAAATATGCATAAAATAAAAGTCTTTAAATAAAATATTATGCAAACATAAAATTACAGCATACAATAATAATATTTATGGCAGTTAAAAACTGTATCAGGTAGGGTGTTCCATTTTTGTGGGGCATATACAACTAATCAGTGTTATCAGTGAGAATATATGCAGCTGCATTTTAAATTGTAATCTCTGAATACTTGATTTTGGGAGTCCAGTGAATAAACCATTACAGTAATCTGGTCTGCTTCAGTCTGATTTTGACAGAAAGCCGCTTAATTTGGAAATGTATATTGGATAATTACACCCAGATTCCTTGCTTCAACTTTGCTGTCAAGAGACAGAGAATTGAGATGTGCTGCAATTTTCTGTCTCTGAACCTGCGCACCAAAGAAATATTTCTGTTTTGTCTTTCTTTAGTTGTAAAGAAAAAAAAAAATTCTGACATTCGTAGATTCATATCTTTGATACACTGAGTGAGGGATAGTGTTGCAGAGTGAATGTAGATCACTGCTGCGTTAAGCCTGGTTTAGGGGTTCCGCGTCAATGGCGTAGCTACGCCATCGCCGCGGAACCCTACGCGGACCCTACGCCAGAGTCCTGCATCGGTTCGGATACCCGCGAAACGGTGTTCAACTATCTTGTGAAAATTCACGGGTCGGGCACGGGCGGAACTCAAATGAATGCGGGTGGGTACGCGGGTGAATGTGTGTAGGCCTACAAAAAAAAACTCAAGCGCAGCTGCACGAACCAGCGTAGCAAATCATTTTTTATCACACACAGCAACAACAGAGCAGCATCTTGTAAATATGTAATTTACATATGTAATGTAAATAAACAATCTTTGGCTTTAGAAATGGTAATACATACGTAGTCTATGAAAAAAAGTGGAAAAGCCGGGGGGCAGGGGCCCACTTTAGTATAGACCTTTTCAGAGAGTATAAACAAAGACAGGTGTGGCTCATTAGAAAACGCTCTGGTACACTAAATGGAATGGAGCCTTAATTAGTATCCTTGGTAACACCTGTATTTGTTTATACTCTCTGAAAAGGTCTATACTTTCAGGGGGCCCAGAATTCCTAGCAACGGCCCTGGTGCCATATGCCAAAATTACCATATTCTGGACTAAAAGTCATGCTTTTTTTTAGGAGTTTGGCTGTTCATGGGACTCCTATATTTCGAAGGGAGCTGATTCTGGGAGCATTTCCACCGGGGGCACCGTGTCATGTCTCGGTTTCAGTGACAGCTTGTCGCTGCTTCATTACTGCTGCGCTATGAGCAGACGTGGCGACGCGCGTAAATGTCACCGTCGTATGAGTGTGAGTGTGTGCTGTGAATTAACGCGTGTGGAGAATGAAAACTAAAGTCCCATCGTTGTGTAGCCAACGGTTCAGGGACCGAGTGTCACAGCACCAGGGACAGTGGTGTATGTGTGTGTGTGTGTGTGCCCCATAGGTGAGCCCGCGCCCGCGATTGGGCTGATTCTAGAGGAGGGTGGGGGTGAGTGAGCGAGAGAGAGTAGCTGCCAATGCGAGTTAATGAGCAAACACGGTATCCCAGAGATGGGGACTCGAGTTTGCGACTCGAACTCGAGTCGCACTTAAGTCGCACCCACAGAGACTTCAGACTTGACTTGGACTCGTGCCCTAAAGACTTCAGGCTCGACTGAGACTCGTGTTTTGAGACTCGTGAACAATCATTATTTTTTTGGCTCGTGCCTCCCTCCTGACAGGACGACCGACAATCTTTTTTTTTTTTTTTTTTTGCCGTTAACACCACTAGCGGAGCAGCGCCACATGGCCAGTAACGTTATTCAGATGGAGGTTAGATCTTCATATTGAACTCCTACAGAGTGCAGCCAAAAACCAGTGTCTGAAGAGAGAGGAACAGCAGAGCTCCTCTGACAGCGCAGTCACCTGCTGCGGGTGAGTAACAGGTGACTGTGAACCGGCTTTTTTTTTTTTTTTTTTTTTAATAGCGGCACCGTCCGTAGCCTACATGTGAGACACAAGCCCCTACTGTAGGCTAAGTCCTCCTGTTTATTTATGTTTTTGCTGTGAAATATGACTGAAGGGCCCGTATGGAAGTCTGGACGTGTCGACACGCCCCCATGAGTTGACGGAGCTAATTAAAAAAATAATAACAACATGCGGTTCCAGAAAGGTTTTGCTGCACATAAAGATGTGAGGTATAGGTACCATACAGATCTTATGACCTATAATTAACAGCCTAAATCATTTTCCATGTTGTTCATCTGGGTTTTCTGAATTCAACAAAGCAAAAAAAAAGGCCAGTGCAGAGGGGCAGAGCAGCCTTGATTCTTTCTTGACTCAGAATACAGTTTCCTTTAAAGGAAAGCTTTCATTGTGTGCTTTCTTCATATTGCATTGCAATATCCTGTTTAAAGTGATCATATAATAAACAACTAATCAATACTGTATAGATAAAGGAGTGATAATAACCTACAGTAAATGCTTTGAATCTCTTAGATATAGCTGTGCAGTATCTTTAGAAGACCGGATAGCAGCAGATGATAGAAGGGTCATTACAACCAGAAGAGACAGGAGACTTTTATTTTTTAGAGACTTGAGACTTGACTTGGACTCGTGACCAAAGACTTGAGACTTGATGAAGTCTCACCCCTCAAAGACTTGAGACTTGACTTGGACTCGTGACCAAAGACTTGAGACTTGACTTGGACTTGCAAAAAAAGACTTGTGAACATCTCTGCGGTATCCTACGTCTGCAGGTATTATTGCTATTCAAAGCAACCACTCGGGTTACTACAGACAGTATGGGAGATAAGTCATCAGTGTGTAATGTAATGTCTGACTCTGTCTCTTCTCTCCCAGCAGATCGTGATCTCCAGGAAGTTTTAAGTAAACATAAGATCAGTCTGAGGAGCAGATGTGAACGGGTGACTGAAGGAACTGAGGGAACAGGAAGTGAAACTCTACTCAACAGGATCTACACTGAGCTCTACATCACAGAGGGACAGAGTGAAGAGGTTAATACCCAACATGAAGTGAGACAGCTGGAGACAATGTCCAAGAAGAAGACCCTCCATGACACTCCAATCAAGTGCAACGACATCTTTAAAGACTTAACTGTCCAACAGAGAGAGGACGTCTCTACGGTCTCACCTGTCCAACAGAAACCCATCAGACTGGTTTTGACCAACGGCGTCGCTGGCGTTGGAAAAACCTTCTCGGTGCAGAAGTTCACTCTGGACTGGGCCGAGGGCTTGGAGAACCAAGATGTCGATCTACTGCTTCTGCTTTCGTTCAGGGAGCTGAACCTGATCAGAGATCAGCAGTTGAGTCTTCTCAGGCTGCTCCATGTTTTCCATCCAACATTACAGAAGGTCACAGCAGAGCAGCTGGCTGTCTGTAAACTTCTCTTCATCTTTGACGGCCTGGATGAAAGCCGACTATCACTGGACTTCAACAACAGGGAGGTTGTGTCTGATGTCACACAGACGTCATTAGTCAACGTGCTGCTGACAAACCTCATCCAGGGGAATCTGCTTCCCTCGGCTCTGGTCTGGATCCCCTCCAGACCTGCAGCAGCCAATCAGATCCCTCCTTCATGTGTTGACAGGGTAACAGAGGTCCGAGGCTTCACTGATGCCCAGATGGAGGAGTACTTCAGGAGGAGGTCCAGTGATGAAGATCTGTCCAGAAGAATCATCTCACACATCAAGACGTCCAGGACCCTCCACATCATGTGTCAAGTCCCAGTCTTCTGCTGGATCAGTGCTACAGTTCTGGAGTTCATGTTGACCACAGACCAGAGAGGAGAGCTGCCCAAGACCACAACTGACCTGTTCTCACACTTCCTGCTGGTCCAGACAAAGAGGAAGAAGAACAAGTACGGTGAAGGACAAGAGACGAGTCCTCAGGAGCTGACGGCCGACAGGGAAGTTCTTCTGAAGCTGGGGAGGCTGGCGTTTGAACAGCTGGAGAAAGGAAACATCATGTTCTACCAAGAAGACCTGGAGCAGTGTGGTCTGGATGTCACAGAGGTCTTGGTGAACTCAGGACTCTGTACTGAGATCTTCAAAAGAGAGAGTGTGATCTTCCAGAAAACAGTCTACTGCTTTGTTCATCTGAGTGTTCAGGAGTTTCTGGCTGCAGTCTACATGTTCCACTGTTTCACCAACAGGAACACAGAAGTCCTGGAGAACTTCCTGGGAAAACAACATGATGTTTCAACCCTGGATGACTTCCTGAAGACAGCCATGAAGGAATCACTCTGGAGTGAAAATGGTCACCTGGACCTGTTTGTTCGCTTCCTTCATGGCCTCTCTCTGGAGTCCAACCAGAAGCTGTTAGGAGGTCTGCTGGGTCAGACAGACAACAGTCCAGAAACCATCCAGAGAGTCATCAACAACCTGAAGGAGATGAATAGTGAAGAAATCTCTCCTGACAGAAGCATCAACATCTTCCACTGTCTGACAGAGATGAACAACCAGTCAGTTCATCAGGAGATCCAACAGTTCATGAAGTCAGAGAACAGATCAGAGAAACTATCTGACATCCACTGCTCAGCTCTGGCCTACATGCTGCAGATGTCAGAGCAGGTTCTGGACGAGTTTGACTTGAAAAAGTACAACACATCTGATCAGGGACGGCTGAGACTGATCCCAGCTGTGAGGAACTGCAGAAAGGCTCGGTGAGTCCAGACATGATCACTATCATTATTGATCAGTAATATAGTGAAGTTCGGATAAACATAGTTTTCATTTATTTTCATTGTTCTTAGAGCCCGTCCACAGGAATATGTATTTAATGAATCTGCATAAGTATTTTATCGCTTCGAGGTTTCGTCCAGATGGAAGCGACGTTTGAAAACTGTATTTTTTGGAAAATTGGTGCCAGAGTGGAGAAATCTGAAAACGCCGCCCCAGCATTTTCGTGTTGGGTCTTTTGTGAAACAATGATCTATTTCGACCTCACTCAGACCGTCACCACGGTCATTACCTTGAATGATGCCCTCATCTCCCTATCCTCGAGATGTCATGTGACTGACCTTATGAGGCGTAGCTCCCCGCCCATATAAGCCCCAGGTGAGCACGCCGCTTCCTCTTTGCTTCACTCGCCTCATCCGAGACTCGCAGGTAAGTGGTATGTGGTCGGACTCCACTTCTTACAATCCGTCACGTGTGTGCAGGTGCCTTGTGTCCCTGAGGATTGAATGTGGATTTTCCGCGTTTCTGTCGTTTGTGATCACATGTAGTAGAGAGAGTTGTATGCGTTACTCTCTCTCCTCTTTGTTTCAGGAAGACGATTGGTTGCAAAGAGCCTGACGGCTCGTTGGGATCGATTAGAAAAAAGAAACAAAAACGAAAAAAAAAGAAACATCTGTCTTTGTTTGTTTGTTTGGTTGCTTCCCCATTGACTTGCTGTTCGCAGTGAGGGGGGTTTTTTGAGGTCCCCCTCCCGTGCGTTCGCGCACACTGAGGAGTGGAGGTGCCCAGTTTTGTTTGAAAATTGTTTGATGACTGTTAGTCTTGCTTTACCTAACTAAGATATAAACATAAAAAAAATAGGAGAGGGAAAAAGCAGCAGGTAGATTAAGGTAATTCCCTGCATTTTGGTTTTCCCTGTATATATTACAGTCGCTTTGAGTTATTCGTACAAGTTACACTGTAAAAGATAAACTTTATTTATTTTGCTGTTTTGGCGAAAGTTGGGTTGCTGTGAGCAGCCTTATTATTATTTTCTCCTTTCCCTTTATCGGCTATACGTAGCTGTTGGGTTTTGCCATAATGGCGCCACATTTGTGCCGTCTCTGTCAGGTGGTTATGGACCCCTGTGATGGTCATCGTGAATGCCCGAGCTGCCTAGGCATGTCACATCTGCTGCAAGATATTGAGGATCCCTGTGCGGCAGCCATTGATCTACCAATGGCAATGCGCATTCGGAGGGCCACGGGGCTGGAGCAGTCCAGTCGTGCGTCAGTGGTGCAACCTCCGGCTAAGACACGCTTCAAAGAGCAGTTCGCGGAAGCGGAAACGGGGCCGCTCCCCTGGCCACAAGCGGGGCTCAGGCAAGAAACACACTGTGCAGTCGGGGCCTAGCTCGGCTAGTAGCTTGACTGATCCACCAGTGGATGTTCAGCAACAGATCCTGGCTGCCATACGTGGTTTGTCAGACAGGTTGGGTAGAGTGGAGGCCCAATGTCCTGCTGCAGCACCCGCATCAGCGCGTGAGTGCTCAGAGGATCCCTCCCCTGATGTTCTCAGACAGGGATTCAGTTTCTGATTGTTGAACGCCCATACCTACCGCCGTTGGCCTAGGCCACTTTCTGTGACACACTGCTCGCTAATGAATCCTGTAATATCTGTAACAGACATTTACTCTCTTTTATGCTTGTAATAATCTTGTCTTCTATGCTTGAATATCCTTGTTATTAACTTTTATGCCTTGTTTCTGCTAAATGTTTGTATTGTTGTGTATATTTGCTATTGTCTTTTAACCTATCTTTTCTCCCTCACAGCCCCCCCCCCCCCCCCCCCCCCCATCAAGAAGCTTATGCCTCTTGTCAGGCCATCATTGTAAATAAGAACATGTTCTTAATTTATTTCGCCTGGTTAAATAAAGGTTAAATAAATAAAAAAATAAAATGATCTGTCTGAGGGTGCTGTTGCATCAGACCGGCCTAGGTCCACTCACCCTGAGGTGGCGTCCAGTCGCAGCACCGCAGAGGAGGAGGGGGACCTCTCGCCCACAGACGTCATTTCCAGAGTGCTGAGTGCAGCAAAAATTGTGGGGCTTGATGTTCCGGAGGAGGCTCCTGCCCCGGTGGAGGGGGTTTGGGCAGGTAATTCACGGTCCCAGCCTTCTCAACGACCTGTCTCTGTCCCTGTGGCAGGGGACTATTTACAGATGCTCAAGAAGACATGGAATGCCCCCAGTGGCGCTCCACAGTTTAATGCTGGTTGCCGGAGGTTGGCTAAGACTCAGTATGATCCAGAGGCTGGGTTAGGGGATATGCCTCCAGTAGAGCGGGAAATGGCGGCCCTGACATCCCTAGGGCCGGAGCGTGTGACTACAAACCCGCACTGTCCAGTGAAAGAGTGTGAAAAGACTGATCGACTGGTGTGTCGAACATATAATGCGGCCACACGGGCAGCCCGTTCTGGGAATGCTCTGGCTATTCTGTTGGCAGCCCTTCGGAGAACGGCCAATCCGGATGACAGAGACACCATGGGCCTGATTGACTCTGCTCAGGTTTGACTGGCACAGACTTCTCTGCCGGAACTCCTTTCTGATCTGCCGATCAGAAAAGGAGTTGACCCATATGCCTGTAGTGCCGGCATGTGTGTTCCACCCGGGCTCCCAGGGTGTGCTGGATAAGGCTGAACAGTCCCGTCGGACACGGGAGTCCGTTCAGCGCACGTTCAGCAGAGCGGCTGCTGCCAGGTGGAAACCTAGGGGTTCCCAGCCTGCCCCTCAGTCATCCTGGACTCGCCAGGAGCCATGGGTGCATGGCAGGCGACAGGGGTCAGCGTTCCCGGCTTCGGGTACATCTCGGCAACCGCAGCAGCGACGCCAGGGGTCCCAGTCCAAGTCCTCGCCTAGAGCTCCACCACAGAGGAAGCGCCCCCCCCAGAGGTCCAGGACCTCAGGGGGGCGTCGCCTAGGGGGACGGGGGGGTTAGCCGCCGAAGCTTGTTCCCGGCTTTGCCTGGAAAGCTGGGAACGCACTGTGTCGGACCCTTGGGTACTGGCTACAGTGTCAGAAGGGTACAAGATACAGTTTCGGCGGCGCCCCCCTCCTTTCTCCAGGGTTCGCATGACTTTTGTCAGGGACCCAACCCAGGCGCAGGTATTGTCAGAGGAAATTTTGGCACTTCTCCGGAAGGATGCCATAGTGAAGGTCGCTCCAGGCGAACAGCTCGCTGGGTTTTATTCCACGTATTTCCTGGTGCCGAAGAAAGATGGTGGGATTCGTCCCATCTTAGATCTCAGGCGACTGAACGCGTACATAAAAGTTCTTCCATTCAAGATGCTAAGCACGTCTCAGATCCTGGAAGGCGTGGAGGGAGGCGAATGGTTCACATCAGTGGACCTGAAAGATGCATATTTTCACGTGCCAATCCATCCACTGCACAGACCCTTCCTTCGTTTTGCCTTTCAAGGGCAGGCGTATCAATTCAAGGTCCTGCCATTTGGCCTCTCCCTCTCACCACGGGTGTTTACCAGGGTGGTAGGGGCGGCCTTGTCTCCTCTCCAGTTGTCAGGCATAAAGATCCTCCCCTACTTGGACGACTGGCTGATCTGCGCTCCGTCCCGCAGCCAGATTCTGGAAGACACAGAGAGAGTGGTCTCACATGTGCAGTCCTTGGGTTTCAAAATAAATGTCACCAAGAGCAACCTCGAACCGAGGCAGGAGGCGGTTTTTCTGGGTCTCCGTTTGAACTCCCTCACGATGTTGGCATCCCTCACCCCTCAGAGGGTGATGAAAATTCTGGCCCTCCTGGACCAGTTTCATCTTGGCAGGAGACTGCAGAGGTGGTTGAATGCTTTCCAACTCGACCCCAAGCTGCACAGATGTGTGAAACTTCGAGTTACACGCACATGTCTCAGCGCACTACGTCCCTGGAGGAACGAGGACCTTCTATCCCAAGGAGTTCCGCTTGGGAATGTCCCATCGAGGAGGTCGGTGGTGACCACGGATGCCTCCCTCACAGGTTGGGGGGCAGTCTGGGAGGGCAGGACGGTGCGAGGGCGTTGGGTGCCGCCCTGGGATGGCGAGCACATCAACGTCCTGGAATTACGAGCAGTTCACCTTGCCCTGGTCGCTCTACTTCCTTTCCTGCGGGGCAGACATATTTTGGTCAGGACGGACAGCTCTGCCACAGTGTATTATATGAATCACCAGGGAGGGACACGGTCTCTGCGTTGCCTCCAGGTGGCACAGGACCTTCTGTGTTGGGCTCATCAACATCTGGCCTCACTCAGGGCAGTCTTCCTTCCGGGAGTTGCGAATCAGGCCGCAGACCTCCTGTCCAGGACCCCAGGAGAGTGGAGGCTCCACCCGGAGGTGGTGACCCTCTTGTGGATTCGGTTTGGCAGGGCTCGGGCCGACCTGTTTGCATCGGCAGCGACAACCCACTGCAGCATGTGGTTCTCCCTGGAAGGTCAGGGGGGCCCCCTGGGGCTGGATGCGCTGTCTCACGAATGGCCGGAAGGGTTGTTATACGCTTTTCCACCGTTCCCTCTGATACCTCAGTTGCTCAACCGGGTGGCTCAGGGCCGCTACAGGGTGTTGTTGGTAGTCCCCAAGTGGCCCAGGAGACATTGGTTCCCCACACTTCTCCATCTGGTTCACGGCCAGCCGTGGGCCCTGCCAATCAGGGCAGACCTTCTCTCCCAGGTAGGGGGTCAAATTTGGCACCCCAAGCCGGCGGTTTTGCAGCTTTGGGCCTGGCCCCTTCTCAGTCCCTCCCTCACGACTTAGGGGAGGCCGTCCTGAGGACCCTGGGTAATGCTCGGGCTCCCTCCATTCGGTCTAATTATGACCAGAAGTGGAAGGTATTCTCGGCATGGTGTGGGAACAAACAGGTAGATCCGTTCGTTTGTCCGATTGATCTGGTTCTTGCCTTTCTGCAGTCACTTTTTGACTCGGGCAGGACTCCTAGCACGATCAAGGTTTATTCTGCTGCTATTTCTTGTTTTCATCCAGGGGTTGATGGTGCAACAGTGGGGAGACACCCACTGGTCTCTCAGTTCATTAGGGGGGCGTGTCGGCTGCGCCCACACAGGATACCCAGGGCTCCATCATGGGACCTCCCTGTGGTGCTGAGATCCCTGATGCAGGCTCCGTATGAACCGTTGGATCAGTGCTGCCTTAAGTTTTTGACCTACAAAACGGCTTTTCTGATGACCGTCACCATCTCTTTGTCGCTCAGAACCGGCTGAGGCGTTCCAGCAGGAGGAAGCGGCGTGCTCACCTGGGGCTTATATGGGCGGGGAGCTATAATAAGGTCAGTCACATGACATTGTTGATATATAGGTCTCGAGGATAGGGAGATGAGGGCATCATTCAAGGTAATGACCGTGGTGACGGTCATCGTTCGGTCTCATAGATCCATAGTTATAGGCATAACTTACGATATCATGTCCAACACTGCTCTACCTGTAACCTGAGACACACCTCTACACATAAACACCATGGGCCCTCATTTATCAAACTTGCGTACACCAGAAAAATGGGTGTACACCAAATTCACCACAAGGATCGGCGTTTATCAATCTGAGCGTGAGAGTACGGTACGCACAAATCCCACGCCAGCTCTGACCAGGTGTACGCACATTTGGAACCAGCGTAGAACATGCAGGAAGGAGTGCTGCTGTGTCAGAATGATTATTAAACCATAGTCTAATAATGCAGCGATGTGGACCACATGTTGTTGTTGTTTATATTGATAAAAAGATAAAAAGTAGCCAAAAAAAGAGAAACGCTATAACCAAGTCCATGTTGAAAATTTAACTCGACTTTTATTTTGAGCAACTGAGATGAATTAAAAACAACGATGTGACAGATGCTCGTTAATCAGCTGAAACAGTCAATGACAGACTGACCTGTTATTGTAGATCACACACACAAACTTCCAACATCTGCAGCACCAGAGCATGACCGGATGGCTCCTCAGTCTCTCTCTCTGCCGGACACCGGAGCCCCCGGGGGGGCCGAACCATGCCAGCGGTGCTGATGGTCATAAAGTCGCGTTCGCAGCAGTAATATGCCTATATGATGAGGCATATTAGGGCCGTGATTCTCCTCAATCACTTGTGTTTAGTAAACTGCAGGAGCGTTTCATGAGATCGCTGGGTTTCCTGACGTGGTCGGTGACATGTGCGTCTGCAGCCTTCATCCACCGGGATGACGCTTATCAATCACAAAAACTATCAATCTATCAATGTCCAGATATTCAATGTTGCCGCCCTCTCCCTGTTCAAGGCGGTAATGTCGGTAAAGTCTCTCTTCTTGGCCGTCTTCCGTGTCTCCATGTCGTAAAAGGGGCAGGGCGACGCCTCTAAATCAGGAATATATCGGGGCGTGACATTTAAATGACGCTGGTTTTCAGCCGCCGGATTTATCACCACCACGCCGGTTCTACGCCGAAATCAGCAGCGTACACAATTTTAGTAAATCACACGTGACACTTGGCGTACACTGATATTTACACCAGAATCTACACCAGATCCTGCGCAAGTTTGATAAATGAGGGCCCATGGATCTATTATACATCCGTGGGAAACACTCATCGACGTAGTAACAACAACAGTTGACTACTGTCAGTCCCTCGGACACATGCGGCTGAATCTCACCCTTTAAATCATCATCATATTTGCACTGACATGACTCTCTGTTTGGATTTTGAATACAGTGGGGAAGTTTTCCTTCTTCTCTGTTGTACTGTAAGTGTTTATGCCTGGCAGCGCTACAGCGCCACACATGCTCCACACAGGCCTGGTACAGTGTATATGTATTACAGAGAAGATGAGCTGAACCTCAGATGTTCATCATATCATCACATCCTGTCATCAGATGCATCAACTGTGTTTTTACTACAGTCTAAAGCTGATTTTATTCTGACACATTTTATTTTCTCTCTTCACAGACTTGGTCGTAGTCAACTCTCAGAGAGTCACTGTGAAGTCGTGGTCTCAGCTCTGAAGTCCAGCCCCTCCCACCTGACAGAACTAGACCTGAGTAAAAATGACCTGGATGATTCAGCAGTGAAGGCTCTGTGTGCTGGACTGGAGAGTCCAAACTGTAGACTGGAGACTCTGAGGTGAGTTCACTGACTGGACCTGTTGGAGTTTGTCTCCACTTTGTCCTCACAGGTGGAGTCACTACGTCTGTGTTGAAGCAGCAGCAGCTTCTCATGAATATTAATTAGCTGTTTTCTCTCTCTCTCTGTATGTGGCTGTTTTGTTTTTTTAAGCACTTTAGTTATAGCTTTTTTTCCAGCAAATCAACCGCACCCAACCACCCCTCACAAGACAGAAAAAAATAAAATTAAAATAAATAATGAAAATAGAAAAAAGATTGATATAACTATACAGATGCACACTCACATATATAGATATAGCCTAAATAAAAAACATCTGCAGCTCATATACTCATACACACTCACATGTATGCCCACAAACACACACACACATCCACATGAACGGAATAAACTGCCATCAGCCATCAGCATTAAAAAGCTCTGGCATTTGACTATAAGATAGTACATTGTTCTTCTGAGGTTGTTGTTGCAAAGATGGCAATTTTGTTGTTCAGAGCCCTGCACAACCAAAACATGTGACCCACCATAGCTTGATGTGGCTGAATCTTGGGCATTCAGGATTAATATTGTATGTGACTATTTAACTTGCTTCCTGTTGCTTCAGCTGTTTGACTTTCTGAACTTGTTCTTTCTGAAGCTTCTTCAGCTCTGAACAGATGATGAAACACTGAACACTGTCAACAAGGGACTTTGTCCTCAACTCTCTTCTTTTTAAAAAAAATTCAGACTGAGCTGCATTTTGTCAGAGATCAGCTGTTCTTCTCTGGGCTCAGCTCTGAAGTCCAACCCCTCCCACCTGAGACACCTGGACCTGAGTGTAAACGACCTGCAGGATTCAGTAGTGAAGGATCTGAGTGGTTTTCTGGAGAGTCCAGACTGTAGACTGGAGACTCTGAGGTCAGTTCACTGACTGTTACTGTTGTAGATCTTAGGATCTTTGATCCACAATTGAACCTGACACCTCCAGACCAGCAGTAGCCAATCACATCCCTCCTTCATGTGTTGACAGGGTAACAGAGATCCAAGGCTTCACTGACGCCCAGATGGAGGAGTACTTCAGGAGGAGGTCCAGTGATGAAGATCTGTCCAGAAGAATCATCTCACACATCAAGACGTCCAAGACCCTCCACATCATGTGTCAAGTCCCAGTCTTCTGCTGGATCACTGCTACAGTTCTGGAGCACATGTTGACCACAGACCAGAGAGGAGAGCTGCCCAAGACCACGACTGACCTGTTCTCACACTTCCTGCTGGTCCAGACAAAGAGGAAGAAGAACAAGTACGGTGAAGGACATGAGACGAGTCCACAGGAGCTGATGAAGGCAGACAGGGAAGTACTTCTGAAGCTGGGGAGGCTGGCGTTGGAACAGCTGGAGAAAGGAAACATCATGTTCTACCAAGAAGACCTGGAGCAGTGTGGTCTTGATGTCACAGAGGCCTTGGTGAACTTAGGACTCTGCACTGAGATCTTCAAAAGGGAGAGTGTGATCTTCCAGAAAACAGTCTACAGCTTTGTTCATCTGAGTGTTCAGGAGTTTCTGGCTGCAGTCTACATGTTCCACTATTTCACCAACAGGAACACAGAAGTCCTGGAGAACTTCCTGGGAGAACAACATGATGCTTTAACCTTGGAAGACTTCCTGAAGAAAGCCATGCAGAAATCCCTCAGCAGTGAAAATGGTCACCTGGACCTGTTTGTTCGCTTCCTTCATGGCCTCTCTCTGGAGTCCAATCAGAAGCTGTTAGGAGGTCTGCTTGGTCAGACAGACAACAGTTCAGAAATCATCCAGAAAATCATCAACAACCTGAAGGAGATGAATAGTGATGAAATCTCTCCTGACAGAAGCATCAATATCTTACTCTGTCTGACAGAGATGAATGACCAGTCAGTTCATGAGGAGATCCAACAGTTCATTAAGTCAGAGAACAGATCAAAGGAGAGACTCTCTGAGATCCACTGCTTAGCTCTGGCCTACATGCTGCAGATGTCAGAGCAGGTTCTGGATGAGTTAGACCTGGAGAAGTACAACACATCAGATCAGGGACGACTGAGACTGATCCCAGCTGTGAGGAACTGCAGAAAGGCTCGGTGAGTCCAGACATGATTGTTACAATTATTGATCAGTATAGTGACGTTCACTTAAACATAGTTGTCATTTATTTGTATCGTTCTTAGAGCCCATATGTATTTAATGAATCTGCATAAGTATTTTATCGTTTCGCCGTTTAATCCAGACAGAAGCAGCGTTTTGTGGGGCTGAAAACAGTATTTTATGGAAAGAATCCCAGATTGAGAAAATCTGAAAACGCTGCCCCAGCTTTTTTGTGTAGAAACCCAAAACTGTTTTTTTTTTAAACGATGATATCATGCCCCCTTCTGCTCTGTAACCTGAGACACACCTCTACACATTAACGCCATGGATCTATTATACATCCGTGGTTTAACAGTGAATGTAACAGTGGCTGACTACTGTTGGTCGCTTGGACACTGCGGCTGAATCTCGCCCGTTCAATCATCATTGATTATCTATTATATTATCGATGATGTTTGCACTGACACGACTCCTAGTCAACATTTATGGATTCTAGCTTTTCTTGAAATTGTGTAGATGCCAGGGCCGTCCCTGACCAAAATGGGGCCCTAAGCGAAAAAATTTCGTCGGGCCCTCCTATAATCGATTATAATGCAAACTACAACCACTAATACTGGCAGTTTAGCAGTTATATACTTATACTAATATTAATTTTAAAAAAAAACAATTGCTATCGCTATCTATTATTACTATTATTGTCATTATTATTATCATTATTATTATTATTATTATTATTATTATTATTACTATATAGGCTACAACTACAATCCTAATAAAACATACTAATTCAGTACCAAAGAGACTGATATTTCAAAATGTAGCTACATTCAAATTTAGTTCCTTCTGTCAACCAAAGTATCAAATACACTCATTTCTATCAATATTTATCTCTAATATCTCCTCCAAAGCTGCCTGTCATAGATTAAATTCACCAACAGATCCTTGTGTGGAGATAAAATAGATTATAAAGTTTAGCCGAAAATACGACCAACAACTGATAAATTTACCACTGCCTTTCAACAGAGGTGAATGCATATGCAGACAAAGGTGTTAACAAGACATTATAAATGATAAGGGCCGCTGGAAAATAACTTTCATCTCCAGACCACAGTCCACATGGAGGCTAGCAGCATCTCTCCTCCTACCTGCAGCAGCAGCTGTGCTGAGCATGGAGGTTTAGTGCTTATGCCACAAAGTTTTACATTTTTACTAGTGCTGGCTTTAACACCATTAGCAGCATTAACGGACATTAACCCAGCCCAGCACTAACTTCAACAAATGCCCACCTTCGAGAGAAGCACGAGTTTCCTCTTGTTTTGCTTTTTTCCCCTCTTGCTCGCGCCTGACTCGTTCTTTTCGAAGCCGTGATCACGTCTTCACCTGCAGCTGCTTGACAAGTGCCTGCAGCGCATCTGACCAGTGATTGGTCAGATCGACGCGTGACGGCGCGTGCGGTGTCAGATTACAAAAAAAAGGGTCTCTTCTCCCTCTTCTCCTGCCTCGCGCTGACAGCTGATCTAGTAGCGCGCACCACGGCTGTGCATATGCGCATCCTTTGTGCAAAACGGGGCCCCTATTGGATCGCGGGGCCCTACGCACTGTGCGTGATCTGCGTGTAGGCAGGGGCGGCCCTGGTAGATGCCCACCAATTGTGTAGATCACCACCAAACATTTAGGTTCTGCAAAATCTGTTGCTCCATGTTGTCAGTCGCTGCCTTCTCCACCTGCTCGTCTTCACAGCCTAGGATATGACACATCCACTATCGACGTCACACTTTGCAAGGAAAAAACAACTATTTTTTGGTTTTTCGCTCTGAACACTCCAGCCATGTTTCATGTCAAACTCGACAGAGAAGATGAGCTGAACCTCAGATGTTCATCACATGTATCAGCTGTGTTTTTACTACAGTCTAAAGCTGATTTTTATTCTGACACATTTTATTTTCTCTCTTCACAGACTTACTGATTGTCAACTCTCAGAGAGTCACTGTGAAGTCATGGCCTCAGCTCTGAAGTCCAGCCCCTCCCACCTGACAGAACTGGACCTGTGCTGGACAGACCTGGATGATTCATCAGTGAAGGTTATGATTGCTGGACTGGAGAGTCCAAACTGTAGACTGGAGACTCTGAGGTGAGTTCACTGACTGGACCTGTTGGAGTTTGTCTCCACTTTGTCCTCACAGGTGGAACTGGTAGAGTTTAAGAGGCGGAGTCACTACTGTAATGTTCATGCAATGTTATAGTTTGTTCATAGGGAGGCGCTCTTGAGTTACTATTGTGTTTGGTTACGCTTGCAGAAGAAGTAAAGTTCAGAGGTAAACAGATAGCGAGAGGAAATATGACATGGTTTTTGAGAAGCCGACTAAAAATATCTAAACGTCACAAATTGTGTTGGAGTCTTTTTCTAAAACTTAACACTGGCGACGAGGATTACATTTTTTTTTCTCCACGAACATGGCCGCTGCACTGCTGTCATTCCCTGCTTTTGACATCGACGAAGATCAAACCTCATCCATACGCTGGAAAAAGTGGTTATAGCGCTTTGAAAGCTTCATAGTCGCTCTGTATATAAAGGATGATACAAGAAAACATGTAATACTTTTGCATTATGCTGGAGACGGTGTACAAGACATCTTTGACACACTTACTGACACTGGGGAAGCAAAAGACTATAAACGCGCAAAGGACAAGCTGAGTGAGTACTTATGGATATTATCAGTTGGAACTAGAGCCTTCCTCACGATACATCACAACATTCTCCACTCACGTTGGCCTGCAACGTTACAAGAGACTGAGTTTCGGAGTTTCCTCAGCTGCAGAGGTATTCCAAAATGCCATTCAGCAAGCCCTGGATGGCATCCCAGGAGTTATCAACTTAAGTGATGACATTCTGGTGTTTGGCAGAACAAGGGCTGCACATGATCAAGCTTTGAGGGCCACATTTCAGCGACTCAACAATGCCAACATGGCCAAATGCTCATCTACTCTGGACCTTTTCAGATACACATTCTCAGATGGGGGTTTTTATCCAGATCCCAGCCAGGTTCAGGCACTGCATGATGCTACTGCCCCAACCAATGCTAGTGAGGTCTGCAGTCTTCTTGGCATGGCAAATTACAGTGCCCACTTCATCAAGGACATTGCGACAATAACTCAACCTTTACGGGAACTTACAAAAAAACAGATGACAGATGAACACCAGAGGTCCCTTGATAAAATTAAACAAATGGCGCATTTCCACTAGCACGGCTCGGCTCGATACGGCTCGGCTCGGCGCGCTATTTGCGTGTTTCCACTAGCACGCAGTACCTGCAACCAGGTAGACTTTTGGTATCACCTCAGCCCTGGTTCCAAGCGAGCCGAAGCGTTACTAAAACGTGACGTCAGCCGACTGCCTTCCACTGATTGAGAAATTCTACAATCCACGTCAGCCAGGGCCACAATCCCTAAACTTGACAAAATATTCTCTACACTGGGGATTCCACTTGAGGTCAAAACAGACAATCGCCCACCCTTCCAAAGCTCAGAATTTGCTGATTTTGCAACATACCTGGGTTTCAAACATAGAAAGATCACTCCCCTCTGACCTCAGGCTAATGCAGAGGTCGAATGACATTGTTAGTCAGGTATAGCCTAGTTTAAATTATCTTTGAGCGCACCTGCAAGTTGAGACCATATATTAATATTCTTCTCATTAGCACCATGTAGTCGGGCAGTTGATAGTTCTATACCGTAAAACACCAAATAAGGGCCCGGGCGTTTATTTGCTTAAATCGCTCAAATCAACCGGCGTTTATTAGGGACCTGCGTTTATTTGGGACCTGCGTTTATTAATAGTGTTCAACCTGGACCTCCTTCTGGGGAAAGAGGCTTCACTCTGTGGCGGCAGGTGGCGGTGGAATGATACGCGTTTCTCAAGGCATTACTGTAAATACGGCCAGGGCGGACTCGTTCTCGGTCTCGCTGACCTCCGCCGGCTGGCCCGCACAGGTACCAGGAGACTGAGACCCCCGTCATGTCGGTCCTCCGCCCTTCTTGATCCGCCGCAAGTTGCAAAAACCCTGCGGACGCCCAGTCTCTCCACTCCTCTCCCACACTTCAGCACCTGTGTTGGCTCGCACCACCGTCCTTTTTTTTTCTTTTTTTTTTTTGATTGAATGAAGTAGACCTATAACTAATAATAATTAGGGCCGGGACTTTAACGTATTAATTACGATTAATCAACTACACAAAAATTAACGCGTTAAAAAAATTAACGCATTTTAATCGCACTTATTTAAAAAAAATTTTTTTTTTTTTTTTTTTCCTTTTTTTTTCTTTTTTTTTTTCTCACGTGTGTCTACGTGCGGTGCGCCCGCACGCGAGAGAGGCGGCAGTTTGAGAGGCTGACTGGCAGAGATGAGAGCTGGTGAAACGCTAGCATGTTAAAACACCATCTCTGATCTCTGCCTGCACAACAGACACGGGCGCACGCTAAATGCACTATATAGCTCTAATTGCTCAGCTGCAGCGCTATATCTATGACCTGTCACTGTCACAGGTGCAGCTCATCTCATTATGATAGGACTTCACCCTCAGAGCTGTCTGTCTTCAGACTGTCCTGACCTGTCCCTGAACATCACACAGGGACAACATGGAGCTGCCTGTGTGATTGGTTACTGAGTTTTATTAATGTTTACATCAGGCTGAGTTCAACAAATCAGTTTATGCTACTGTGATTTAAGTAGCCTAGTTAAATACTACAGTAATCATCATAGTGTATTGGAAGGAAAGACCATTTAATCTGGATGTATCAAATATTGATTAATGAATTAATCGATAATTTGCATCCCTAGTCTGTTGGTCTTGGTTAAGTACCACCTTGAATGCTTAAGCTTATGTATTCAGTCATTCAATGGTATACTAAAATCCATGTGAAAAAAAATGCTTCTCACTGTTCTCAGGTCAAATATTTATATGCGATTAAAATGCGATTAATTGCGATTAATTCATTACAAAGCCTCTGATTAATTTGATTAATTTTTTTAATCGAGTCCCAGCCCTAATAATAATGCAACGTATAGCCTAACTAAATACGCGTATGAGTAATCAGAGGACAGTCTGTTTACGCTACTTTTAAAAGGAGTAAAGTCATTTAAAACGAGGAGCGAGCTGAGCCGAGCCGACACTGTGCAGCCCAGGACAGGTGCTGAAGTGCGGCTGAGAGCAGTGGACAGACCGGGCAGGAGCAACCAGCCCAGAGGCGTCTCATCGGTCCTCAGCCGTCTTTAACGTCACGAGACAGCCGCTATATTTGCATAGAATATTTTTTGGCAACCAGAAAAACAATGTTTGACCCGGCGTTTATTTGGGATGGGCGTTTAATATAAAAAATATTTTGCTACATCCCGGCAGTTAATTGGGACCGGCGGCAATTTGGGACTCGGCCATTATTTGAAGTTTTACGGTATATACAATATCCATAAAAGTAAAAGCCCATTGACGGAATGTAAGACTGTGAGGAGTTTTCCACCTAGTAGCCACAAGTTTCTTTGCTGCTGTTAATCCAGCAGAGAATATGTGCTGTGCACATTTCAAATACAAATGTAAAATATCGTTTGGCAAAAATATTGCTGGGGATAGCAAAATATTGATCGATAAAAGCGATGAGAGTTTGGAAGCGATCATACTCAAAAACTCTGAAACCCCAATGCATTCGATGTCATATGGAAAAAAGTGGCAAGTGCATTTGATGTACACAGAGTGCAATATGGAGTATCTAATAGTTTCATAGTGCATAGCCTTTGGGGAGCTAAGTAAGTTCTGTGTAGAAACTTTAAAGGGATAGTTCAACATTTTGGCAAATTGGCCCATTGCCATAATCCCTATAGTCATAGCAGTAGGTTCATTATCTTTAATTGTCGGTGCAAGCTATTTTTAGAACGGCGGAGCAGAGCAGTAGGCTGCTCAGAGCTACAATACGGAGGCTAAAGGAATTTCTTGGTTTCCCTCATCAAACTCATCAAATAGACAATCCAACAACTCCAAAACGCTGTTGTGGACAAGTTGTGAGCTGCACAATCACCACGCTATGAGATAATAACAGAACGTTACAAGAGTGGCAACTCTTACACTTTTGCGATACACGTTTGTATCGATACGTCTCAAAAACCACCTCATGAGAGCGTAAAAACTTTTTAGCGATATTTGAGAGTTTTTTCGAAATGTAGGTGTTTCCATTACCAGTTTTTAATTTCGATATTTAGGTTTTGCGCACTTCAAGGGGTAATGGAAACGCACCTATTGTCACAGAGAAGAGCAGAGGGAGATTGGCGGAGAGTGTGTGTGGGGGTAATTAAGCTGGCTGAAGATCTGCCCAGCACACCTGTTTCAGGTTAGCCTATCACCATGCACACACACACTCACTCTGTAAGTAAGTGTAATCAAACCATTTTAATAGAGGGCGGAGAGTGAAAGCTCAATAGTAGAGTTTAAAATTAGGGAGCAACAGCCCGCCATCAGCCCTAGCTCAATGCAATATCGAAAATTTTAAACGAGGACGTTTCCTGTGCCATACAAATTTGGAAACTGCAGAGTTCAGTTTAGTCCAATATTGGGGCGGTGGGGGCAGCGGGAGCATGGAACTAATAAAAACGGAAGTGAATAAAAAAATATCAAACTACACAAACTGGAGACCAACAAAATTATGTATTTGACTTCTAATGCATCTCTGCATTCAGAGCATATTCACAAAAGAATAAATATCAACATTGTTACCGCAGAATAAACGGCACAAGCAGCTCAGTGTTTTCAGAGTTGGAGTTTTCTCGTCCACTGACCATCTGTTATCAGGTCAGGGCGCATGATGTCTGTCCAACTACCCATTTCTCCGACCGTACATTTCTTTATTTTTGCGTCAATTAGTCCGACCTCCCATTTCTCCAACTTAAAGGGATAGTAGCATTTTTTTTAAAGTGGGGTTGTATGATCTACAAATAGCCCCTAAGTACTTTAATTGCAGTAGAAGACTCTCTGCACTCCTCCCGTTAGCAACGCCAGCCCATAGCCCTGCCCAGAGATTTACAACATACAGTGTTATGAACACACCCAGAGAAACAGCCTATTTTCGCAGCCTAAAAAAAAAAAATACACAGTTCCATTGTTTGCTATAATATATTTTTTCCAGCCCCTCAGTTGGTTAGGTCCAAATTTTCCTGCACTTTCAGGGGCTGGAAAAAATTGTGCTATGGGCTGGCATTACTAACGGGAGGAGTGCAGAGAGTCTTCTACTGCAATTAAAGTACTTAAGGGCTATTTGTAGATCATACAACCCCACTTAAAAAAATGCTACTATCCCTTTAAGTAGCCCTAACCCTTAACCGTACCCTAAACCTAACCTTAAAGCAGAAGTAAGTGATATATTTGTATAAGTCTTAAAGCAGAAGTAAGTGGTCCGGTCGTTTTCGCTAATGCTGCGTTCCAGGCAGGCTTTTGAAATCGTAAATTACAGCTTCAAGTCACAACTTACGACTTTGTAGCGTTCCAGGCAACCCACTCGTGTTTCTCCGACCTGTTTTACCGGTGAAAGTCACTATAACGGCCACTCGTAACTTCCGACCGGTGAACTCGTACCAGATCGAACTGGTACCACTTCACGGTCGGAAAAATACGAGTTTCCTTGAACGCACCATAACAGTCCTCGTCCCTACGTCGCCACATTCACGGCGTTCCTTGGCTGCACACACAGCCCTGCATGCCGTTCTCTCTCCTCATTGGATAAAAACTGTAGGATACGATAAATGTTTTCTCTTCGGCTCAGAGCAGAGCAGAGTGACTGACAGACCCGTGTTTCAGACCAAACACTCTATGTAAGTGATTGCTGTCGGAAGATATAACTATTTAAGACTTATATTAACACAAATATATCACTTACTTCTGCTTTAAATAGTTATATCTTCCAACAGCAATCACTTACATAGAGTGTTTGGACCGAAACACGGGTCTGTCAGTCACTCTGCTCTGCTCTGAGCCGAGGAGAAAACATTTATCGTATCCTACAGTTTTTATCCAATGAGGAGAGAGAACGGCATGCAGGGCTGTGTGTGCAGCCAAGGGACGCCGTGAATGTGGCGACGTAGGGACGAGGACTGTTATGGTGCGTTCAAGGAAACTTGTAACTCCTGTTTTTCTGACCTGTGAAGTTGTATCAGTTTGATCTGGTACGAGTTCACAGGTCGGAAGTTACGAGTGGCAGTTATAGTGCACTTTCACAGGTAAAACAGGTCGGAAAAACATGAGTGGGTTGCCTGAAACGCTACAAAGTCGTAAGTTGTGACTTGAAGCTGTAATTTACGATTTCAAAAGCCTGCCTGGAACGCAGCATTAGCGAAAATGACCGGGTGGCTTACTTCTGCTTTAACACTGTAGAATGGTTAGTCAGTGAGCCGTCAGACTTTTGGGCAGTCGGACTGATGTATGCTTCCCATCAGGTCGCTCTGACTCCACACTGCTCCTCACAGCAGCAGACATGATGCTGCTGGAGCCTGCTCTGTCTCTACACTGACCTGTCGCTCTACTGGACACTGAATCCTCCGCCTCTGACACTAATAAAAAAAACGTCTCCGTGCGAGGCTTCAAACACATGGCGACCGGAGACAGGCTCCGGTTCAGGATCCGGGCTTGAGCATGGAGCACTACTTTTTTGCTATAATGAAACAAAAGCCAAGGATCTAAACACCTTGTTTCAAAATTTGTATCATTGTTTTCCAAAGTTTCAGTTTTGTCAACAAACCATATCAAGTCTGCATGGGAGGCAGGTCTTGGTACGGGGCTGTCCAATGAGGTGTGGAGGGAATGGTTGGAAAAGATTCATTTAGCAGCTGATCCAATATAGAATCATGCACAGATTACATTATTCCAAGGTAAAACTCAATGAAATGTATCCTGATGTTTCCAATATTTGTGACAAGTGCAACCAAGGAATAGGGACCCTGGGGCACATGTTTTGGCTCTGTCCAAAGATGGTTTCTTTTTGGCAACAGATCTTTTCATGGTATAGTAATGTCCATGATGTGCAGCTGGATCCAGATGTAGTTTTTGTTTTGTTTGGTTGCTCCAAAGCTTTTTTTTCACTCCCACGCCCTATGCAGGTGACCATCAGATTTGGCACTTTGGTGGCAAAAACGTTGATACTTAACGACTGGAAGGCTATTGACCCTCCTAGCTTTTCCAGGTGGCTCAGGGAAATGGTCTCAGGGATACACCTAGAAAGGCTTCGTAGCAATCCGGGTACTGTTACACCACCCGTGTTGTCTGACTGTGTCTGGGCCCCCATTGCTGAACATATTAACACTTTGGGATTTGTGTAGATGTCTGGGTAATGTTTGTTGTTGTTGTTGTTTTGTTTTTTGTTCTTCCTGTGTTTGTTTGCTTGTTTGTTTTGGCTTTGTGTTTCTGTTTTTGTTTTTTTGTTGTTGTTTTTATTGTTTGGCTTGTGTACTTGTTAGTTGTGGGGATTTTGGATTGATTTTGAAAATAATAAAAAATATATATATAATTGGAAGAATATTAATGAGCTGTTTTCTCTCTCTGCATGTGGCTGTTTTTAAAGCATTTTATTAATAGCCTTTTTCAGGTTACAGAACAATTAACATTTTACAGCAAATCAACCGCTCCTCACAAGACAGGAAAGAATTAAATAAAAATAAATGAATAAAATAATGAAAATAGAAAAAAGATCTATATAACTATACAGCATGTAGATGCACACTCATATATACCCTAAATAAAAACATCTGCAACTCACACACACACACACACACACACACACACACACACACACACACACACACACACACACACACACACACACACACACACACACACACACACACACACACACACACACACACATGTATGCCCACAAACACACACACATCCACATAAATGGAAAAAAAAACTGCCATCAGCATTAAAAAGCTCTGGCATTTGACTATAAGATAGTAAATTGTTCTTCTGAGAGTGTTGTTGCAAAGATGGCAGTTACAGGATCAGGCCCAACAGATGATGAGATACTGAACGTTGTCAACAAGGAACTTCCTCCTCAACTCACTTCTTTTATTCTTCATTCAGATTGTGGAGCTGCAGTTTGTCAGAGATCAGCTGTTCTTCTCTGGCCTCAGCTCTGAAGTCCAACCCCTCCCACCTGAGAGAACTGGACCTGAGCTGCAACAACAACCTTCATGATTCAGCAGTGAAGGATCTGAGTGGTTTTCTGGAGAGTCCAGACTGTAGACTGGAGACTCTGAGGTCAGACTCTGTTTTATTTCTGTGTTCAGATAATTGTGATGTGAAAGTTGTGTTGACACTGAGCTGCAGACATGAAGCTGATATTATACTGATCCACACTGAGGGTCGTCATGGTGATGTCTGTTTTCTTCTCTGGTTTTAGTCCGGTCACTGTTTCTTAGGGGTGTCCTTGACTGAGGATTTTCAGTTGTCAGAAATATATTGAAAGCCTTAAACCTGGTGCACTTTGACAGCAATATTGAGAGGCTGCATCTGTAAATAACTACACACACCTTATCAACCTAAGATCATCAGTGGTGATCATCCAGAGAAGACACAACGTCAATGAATCTTGATGAGAACACACAAACAGGAGACTCGCCCCCGGTCACCTCTCTCACTCTGGCCTCCTCCCGTCATCTCTCCTTTTTGTGTCTACAAATTAACAACATTTAAGCACACATCCATCCATCTACAGTAGGCCATGAAGGCAGTGAGGAAAGTATCCAGACTCCCTTCAATTGTTTCCACTATTTGTTATTTTGCAGCTTTATGTTAAAATAAAAACAATCCCCCCTCAATCCACACTCACCACCCCACCGTGACAGGACAACCCCAGAATTTTAAACAAGTTTCTTTTATTCCTCTTTGAGATGGTTCTGCACGTTGATTTGAGTCTAGCTGTGTTGAGTTAAATACATGTACAGATCTGGACAAGGCTTAAAATGTTCTGCTGCACCTAAAGTTACTCTGGCTGAGCCCAGAGATCTTGTGTGGGGATGGGAAAAAGTTTCAGAAGATTAACCGTTGCTGCAGCTTCCACCAATCTGGCCTATATGGCAGAGTAGCCCAACAAAAGCCTCTCCTCAGTGTTAGACAAATGAAAGGCTGCATAGAGTTACTCATAGCCTTTGGGTGGTTGTTTGACAAATCTATGCCGCCTTTCATGTGTCTTTCTCTGAGGAGAGGCTCAGCCAGAGTGATCTGTGGGTTCTTGGTCACTTCTCTGACCAAAGATTTTCTCCTCCAACTGTTCAGTTTGGCTGAACAGCTGCAGCTCTAAGAAGAGTCCTGGTTGACCTAAACTACCTCCATGTAAGAATGATGGAGGCCACTTTGCTCTTAGAAACAATAAATGCAGCAGAATATTTTTTAAAGCCTTGTCCAGATCTGTATACAGTTCTGTCTCTGAGCTCTTGGGGCAGTTCCTTTGACCTCATGGATCTCATTTTGCTCAGATGCAATTGAGCCATAAGTTCTTATTTAGAGAGGTGTGTACCTTTCCAAATCATGTCCAAACTATTTAACTCAACACAGTTGGACTCAAATGTAGGTGCAGAACCATCTCAAAGAGGAATAAAAGAAATTGACAGCAGCTGAATGACCTACAGGAGTGTCAGAGCAAAAGGTCTGAATACGTGTTCAATCAGGTTATAAGTTTTTCTTTGTTTAATTAATTTGCAGAATTTCTAAAATTCTGGGTTTGTGCTGTCATGGGATGGTGAGTGTAGATTGATGAGAAAAAAAGCTGAAAAATAACAAATAGTGAAAACTTGAAGGGATACTGTCCATACCCACTGTATCTATCTATTCTCATTATTTTTAAACTGACCAGGATCCAATTGTCTCTGTAGCTAACATCAGGTACCTGACCTCTCATCTCTATACACGCACACACCTACCTACCTGTATTTATTTAGGCTATCTATAAGATTTATCTCTTTTTATCTCATTATAACTATAATGTTAAGAGAAGAACGTGCTTTGTACCACTATCATCACCTCTATTTGTTGTTGCAGTTACTGTGAAAAGAGCTGTTTTGTGACTGTTTAACCTGCTTCCTGTTGTTTCTGCTGTTTGACTTTCACTTTCTGGGCTTGTTCTTTCTTTCTTTCTTTCTTTTTTTCATTCTTTCTGAAGCTTCTTCAACAAGGAACTTTGTCCTCAACTCAGTTCTTTTATTCTTTATTCAGATTGGTGAACTGTATTTTGTCAGAGACCAGCTGTTCTTCTCTGGTCTCAGCTCTGAAGTCCAACCACTCCTACCTGATACACCTGAACCTGAGCCTCAACAACCTGCAGGATTCAGTAGTGAAGGATCTGAGTGGTATTCTGGAGAGTCCAGACTGTAGACTGGAGACTCTGGAGTAAGTTCACTAACTGTTACTTGTAGATCTTAGATCTTTGATCCACAACTGAACCTGATTGATCTTCACTCAAGAATCACTGACTTAGATTTACTCCTGTTTCCAGTTGTTCTTCTCTCACACTGAGAACGGTGTGTATGTGTGTGTGTGTGTGTGTGTGTGTGTGTGCACGTGTGCGTGTGTGCGTGCGGACGTGTTTTTTTTAAATTTCTACTACTGCTACTCCCATGCGATGAACACCACGAGTACAGAACAAATCAAGATCAAAGATGACACGCTGGAGGAAGTAGAGTCCTTCACCTATTTGGGGAGTGTGATCGATAACAAGGGAGGAACAGATTCTGATGTAAAAGCAAGAATAGGTAAGGCCAGAGCCGCCTTCCTACAACTCAAAAACATCTGGCGCTCCAGAGAGATAAAAGAAGTAACTAAAATAAGAATCTTCAACTCCAACGTAAAATCTGTCTTGTTCTATGGAGCCGAGACCTGGAGAATGTTGAAAACCACAATCAGTAAAGTGCAAACCTTCATTAACAGCTGCTTAAGAAAAATTCTGAAGATCTACTGGCCAGACAAGATTACGAACCAAGATATGTGGGCAAGGACGAACCAGGCACCAGCTATGGACGAAATAGGACGAAGAAGATGGAACTGGATAGGACACACACTTCGGAAACCAGCATCTAACATCACTAGACAGGCTCTAACTTGGAACCCACAAGGGAGGAGAAATAGAGGCCGGCCCAAAAATACCTGGCGGAGAGATCTCCAGGCTGACACCAAGAAGATGGGATACAACTGGTTGCAGATTGAAAAGAAAGCCAGTGACCGAGTGCTCTGGAGGTCCCTTGTCAATGGCCTATACCCCAGCAAGGGGTGTCAGGCGTAAATGAATGAATGACTCCCATGTGTCTTCTACTGACTTATTCTCTCTTTTTTCCGGCTGGGTTTCCTGCTGGGTTTTAAAAATGCCGCTAATTCGTGGCTTTCTCTTGACGTCACGTCCCACTCTGAGTTTGACCAATGAGCACAGAGTAAATCTCAAGCCCCACCCGGGAGTTTTTTGGGACCGATCGGAGTACCTACCCCTAGAAAGGGACTCCTTTCACCCCCATAAAGCTTCCTGTAAATGGTCCTGCTGAGGAAGTTCCTGCAGTTGAGACACACACTGACGGGGTAAAATGACCGTAAAATGACAGCAAACGTCCTACAGTGGAAACGCGGCCTTATGCTGCGTTCACATGGAGTCTGGTAAACGGCAAATGCTGCTGGACGGAACGGCAAAAACAAACAAACTGTCAGACGGCACGGCACAAGGCAAGACGCGTCACCATGTTGCTATGGCAACGTCAACATACTCACACTCACACGTCACGTTCGGTTGAGTTTACCGTCGCGGCAGACGGTAAAAGTTAAAATATTTGAACTCGGGATGGCATTGCCGTTTGCCATTGCCGGCGCCGGTATTTTTTGCCGTGATCCCCCAAGTTTTACCGCCGCTCTCTCGTCCACTAACATGGAGTCCGGCATGCTGTCTGCCGTTTACCGGACTCCATGTGAACGCAGAATTAGTCCTGGATCAGGACTGGACCTTTAAACTTTGATCCAGTCCTGAATCTCAGTGTTTAGTCCAACACATCTGATCAGATATTGATTGTACATTGACAGACTGACCTGAGTTCAGCAGCAGCTGATGAACCTGTGCTGACATGTAGATGATGTGTGTAGAAGGCCACGTTATGATGATCCACAATAACAGAAGGACAAAGTCATTTTAGACATTGATCATTGATCAGCACTCATCTGATTTTATTTTATTCTTTATTCAGATTGAAGAGCTGCAGTTTGTCAGAGATCAGCTGTTCTTCTCTGGTCTCAGCTCTGAAGTCCAACCCCTCCCACCTGAGAGAACTGGACCTGGGTGGAAACGACCTGAACTCTTCAGACCTGCAGCAGCTTGATGATCTTGTGGAGAGTCCAGACTGTAGACTGGAGACTCTGAGGTGAATTTGATCTGTAGCTGTCTGTGGAAGTAAAATAAAGTGTAAAGTGCAGCAGTAAAGAGAAAATGTTTGTGTAATAATCATTTGGTAACTGTTTTTAGTGCTATGGTTTTTGGAGCATTACGGGTATTTTCCCTCCATCCATCCTCCTTTCCTCCCTCCTTTCCTTCCTTTCATTCTCCCTTCTCCTTCCTCTCCTTTCCTTTTTTTGTTCCTCCATTTCTCCATCCTGCTTTCCTTCCTTTCTTCCTTCCTTCTTTCCACCAACCTTTTCTCTTCCTTCCTCCTTTCTTTCCCTTGGTCCTTCCTTCTTCCTTCCCTGAACCAATCTGTTCTCCTTCTCCAGTCTTCTTTCCTTCCTTCTCCTCCCTCTTTCCACCATCCCTTTTCCAATCCTTCTTTCCTTCTTCTTCTTCTTTTCTTGATCCAATCTGTTCCCCTCCTCCATATTTTCTTTCTTTCTTTCTTTCTTTCTTTCTTTCTTTCTTTCTTTCTTTCTTTCTTTCTTTCTTTCTTTCTTTCTTTCTTTCTTTCTTTCTCTTGACGGAGGAGGACACTAACCATTGTGTTGATGCTACTGTACTATAGACCACACGCACTACAATATCACCAGAACCAGAGACATGTGGGCTGGTTCTGGCCCAGAACCCTATATCTGACAGTTGTGCCACTGAATTTTTACTGGAGGCCTCGAGAAAGAAGAAGGAGACCCCCTTCCTCAATCCCTTCCTAACTCCACAACCCCACAACCCCCCCACCAACGTCCAGTACAGCTGGCCACTGGTTACTAATGAGCTACAGAACATACTGTAGCTGCTATTGGGCCGGATCAATAAACATAAAATCAAGTATTGTTAGATAGAAAGAAAATTGCTAAATTAATTACACTTTAAAGTTACAACTTCCAAACCATAAAACAAACTGAGAACAGTTGTTGTCATGTCCCAGTTTATCAGATTTACTGGAGCTGGGACGGTCAAACAAAAAAAAAACCAAGCCAGGACTAAATAACCCAGCTTTCCCATGAGGCTTTGCTTGACGCTCATTGCTGTCCACACTCCCCCCTTTCTCCCTCATACTTCCTCCCCGCTGTCGTGTTACCTGTTGTGACAGAGTCCCCCCGTCCCCGACCCTGTTTGATCACAAAATGTCTGCTACTACAAACCAAACCCGCGACGACCCAACCACCCGTCTCCAAACCGCAGTGGTCCTCTCCTCTCCTCCTGGTCGACAGTTTCATCTCCGCCATCTTGTTTTTTTTTTCTGTTCTTGGTGGCCAAAACAAAAACATAAAACAAAAACGAGGAAATGTAATAATCATTGTTTGGTAACTGTTTTTAGTGCTATGTTTTTGGAGCGTTACGAGTATTTTCTAACATGTTAAATAAAAGATTGTAGTGTACAAATTCACATTTATAAAATATATATATATAGATATATATGAGAAATGTATGTTCTAATGCAATAAAGAGAGATTAAGAATAATGAAACTTGTATTGATCTGATTATTATTGTTCTTACTTGTATTTTTCCATGTTTATGTCTTTGCTCCTTCCTGCAAAAACATTTATTTTTTCTGTCTTTGAAATCTAATTTAAAATCTTCAGTAGCTACTTCAGTCCAGAATAATAATACTTTCTTGGATCGTCATCAGTCATGCAATTTGAAAATGTATACTTGTCCTCTTTAAGGTTTTAATAATGGAAATTTGGAATTTAAATTTAATTAATCAAAAGTCAGATTGCCTTTGTGTTCTTCAACCCTTATTCAAATGACAATGCATTTTGCAGAATGGTTACAAGTCCAACCCCCAGGTTCAGGTGCAGGTGTGTGGAGCAGGAGGAACCGGATTGAAAGCGAAAGTATTCAGTGAGTTCAGACGACATTTTAAAGAAGTTGGAGTTGGGAAACTGAAGTCAAAGGCAGTCAGGTGAGTGTTAACACAGCTTTATCATAAATAATATAGTCATTATTGGTGTGTGAGTGAGTTTGTGCCAGTAGACTGTGCAGGGAAGAAGAGTCACAGTGAACTTCAGTCCACACATGGAGACGCTGAAAGAAAAGGAGCAAACAACAGGAAATGAAGAGCTGAAAAATAGCCTACACATGAAAAGTGGCCAAGTAAAGTTTATTTTACTGTATAGTGTGTTTGTGTGTGTGTATGTATAGTGTATGTGTGTGTGTCTCATACCTTACAACACTCAAGTTGTGAGTTGTGAGTGTGGGAGGGGCAAATAGCACCTGCTGCAGACAACTCAACTTGTTTAACATGTTTGTGTGGGTGTGTTTTCTCAGTCAGACTCACAGGAGTCCATTTGAGTTATGAGTCTTAATGTGGAGGAAGAGGAAGATAGAGCAGAGTCTGCATCTATGGAGAGTGACTGGTCCAAAGATCGTCTTCCAGGCCTCAGTCCTGAACCTGGATCCTCAGAGTCACAGTAAGAGAGCTGCTACAAACCTGTGAACGTCCAAACTGTCTCTGGGTCAGAGTTCAGTGTGTTGAGCTGCTGTAGTCAACGTGACTGGACCAGGAAATAACATGAGTTTTAACAGATTCATATCTTCAGTTGGAGCCAGTGAGCTTATTTTTACATGGTAGAACATAAATACAGATGTTGAAATAATGACTTATAGTAATTATGAAAAATAGTATAGTTATTATTGAAAATTTCAATATATAGTTTTACAGATAGATTTTTAGAAAGAGTGACATGTTACAGATTCAGTTAACGTCCACAAAATGAACAGAATATGTGCATTCCTCAATTTAGTTTTTGATTTGGAAAACATGTTTGTGTTTGCAGAGGTCAGGACCACAGACTGAGAGCAGACTCTCCAGGATCCATCTGTCTGTCTATGAAGAGTGACTGGTCCAATGATCAACCACCAAACTTCAGTCATGAACCTGGACCCTCAGAGTCACAGTAAGAGACAGTTCTACTGTAAACTGAGCAGAAGATGATTCAGTCATTAGACTCACGTTAAAGAAACAGAGAGAAACCAGGAACCAGATCCATTAAACTCTGAACTCTGAGAAAGAGAGAGAGAGAGAGAGAGAGAGAGAGAGAGAGAGAGAGATAGAGAGAGGGAGAGAGAGATCAGAAGTCCGGCCAGCCCACATCAAAATCGGACACACAGGGTTCAGTTTGAAATCATACTCGGGCCGGGTCGGACCAGGGCTTACTTTTTATTTTGTTTTGGCTGCGTTCAAACTGAGAATTGACGCTTGTGAGTCCGGCCGCATCGACTACAACACCCGTGGGTCGGACCGGGTCACGTTTTACTTTTCAGCAGGAATGAAAAGTAAAACGCATAACAACAACAATATAATTCCAGAGATAGTTTTTAGAAACAGTGATGACTCACAGATTCAATTTATATCCACAAAATGATCAGAATATGTGCATTCCTCAAATTGGTTTTTGATTTGGAAAACATGTTTGGTTTGCAGAGGTCAGAAGCACAGACTGAGAGCAGAGTCTCCAGGATCCATCTGTCAGTCTATGAAGAGTGACCGGTCCAAACCGCTTTCTGTTGACTTCAGTCGTGAACCTGGACCCTCAGAGTCACAGTAAGAGAGATGGTTTACTGTAAACTGAGCTGAAGATGATTCAGTCATTAGAGTCACATTAAGGAAACAGAGAGAAACCAGGAACCAGATCCATTAAACTCTAAAGGTTCAAAACAAAACTCAGAGACAGAAACATGCACACTGCAGTGTCCTTGTGTTACTGTGTCACACTTCATCTTAGTTCAAGTAATACAGTACACATGGCCGAAAGGGAAAGCGGGAGAAGCAAAAGCTTATCTAGTCCCACCCCCATTACCCACAGAATAAAATCTTTATCGTAATCTTTTCTTTTCTTTTGCTTTTTATATTTTGACATAACATTTTCTTTACTTATGACATTTTGACATAACACGTTACAGCAGTAGGTATACAGAGCTGAAGTCTAGCTCTAGACAGTACATACAGATTACGTGTGTGTCTGCACAGGTGTCCATATTTGTCCGTCATGAGTGAACAACAGTCTCATCTTGTAGCCTGGCATGTCACAAAGTCACAGAGTGGTCCAATCGACAGAGAGCAAAAGTCCAGTGTACTTATTATTTGTTGGGATGGTGTGAGAGCCCTTTTATGCCATTTTTCTTTTATTCATCCGTCTCCTCTGCAGCTTTCGCCGCGCTTACAAATCCAACACAGGTTCATTAGAGCGACACAGCAGCGTCTGGATGATGAGTTCATTAGTTAAAGCACCAACATGACAAAAAGCAGATAGGACTCAATATCTAACACATGATCAGTATCTGAAAGAGTCACAGAAACGTTCACAGGAAAACACAACCAACAGCTTCTGCATCATTTCAGACATTTGAAGTAAAAAAAAAAGATAAAACAATGCAGATCTAAAGACCCTCAAATTAACAGGACTTTTGGTTTAGAGTCAAGATTTTAGGTTAACAGATGAACAGAGACAGAACCCAGACCACTTCAGGACCAGGTTTTCATTCAGCTCAACTCTCTCCACTCTTCTTCTACTTTCTCTCTCTCTGCTCCTCTTCTTACTGAAGCCCCGCCCTCTTGAGGTGGTGAACCAATCAGAGCCCAGATGTGTAGGCTACCTGTGACTGTGACATGTTGGTGACACAGAAATGTCTTGACAGGAGGAAGAGGAGTGGTGTCTCTGTGGACGAGCAGCTGTCCTGCTGTGGTCTCTGTCAGGACGTCCTGAAGGATCCGGTCTCCTACAGCTGTGGACACTGGTTCTGCAGACGGTGCTTCACCTCAGACTGGGACCAGTCTGGTTCTTCAGGACCCCCCTCCTGTCCCCAGTGTATAAAAAGACCCAGAATCAGAGGTGGACTGCAGACAGCTAATCAAAGCAGCTGTGTACAAAGTGAGACTGAACATCTGTCTGCTGATGTGGTCATTTGTGAAACCAGGACCAGATGTTTTCTACAGAGTCATTGTCCCATCACACAGCACTGACATTTAAGATGATCATCAACACCACAACAATCAAACCTTTTCTTTGTTGTCTGTAGTTTTTCTGTAACTGATGAAAATAATCAGATCAGATTGTCAGACTCTCTGTCTTCAGTCTGACTCTGTCTCTTCTCTCTCAGCAGATCGTGGTCTCCAGGAGGTTTTAGATCAACATAAGACCAGTCTGAGGAGCAGATGTGAACAAGTGACTGAAGGAACTGAGAGAACAGGAAGTGGAACCCTCCTCAACAGCATCTACACTGAGCTCTACATCACAGAGGGACAGAGTGAAGAGGTTAATATCCAACATGAGGTGAGACAGCTGGAGACAATGTCCAAGAAGAAGACCGTCCATGACACTCCAATCAAGTGCAACAACATCTTTAAAGACTTAACTGTCCAACAGAGAGAGGGTGTCTCTACAGTCTCACCTGTCCAACAGAGACCCATCAGACTGGTTCTGACCAACGGCGTCGCTGGCGTAGGAAAAACCTTCTCGGTGCAGAAGTTCACTCTGGACTGGGCCGAGGGCTTGGAGAACCAAGATGTCGACCTGCTGGTTCTGCTTTCGTTCAGGGAGCTGAACCTGATCAGAGATCAGCGGTTCAGTCTTCTCAGACTGCTCCATGTTTTCCATGCAACATTACAGAAGGTCACAGCAGAGCAGCTGGCTGTCTGTAAACTTCTCTTCATCTTTGACGGCCTGGATGAAAGCCGACTGTCACTGGACTTCAACAACAGGGAGGTTGTGTCTGACGTCACACAGACTTCATCAGTCAACGTGCTGCTGACAAACCTCATCCAGGGGAATCTGCTTCCCTCGGCTCTGGTCTGGATCCCCTCCAGACCTGCAGCAGCCAATCAGATCCCTCCTTCATGTGTTGACAGGGTAACAGAGTTCCGAGGCTTCACTGACGCCCAGATGGAGGAGTACTTCAGGAGGAGATCCAGTGATGAAGATCTGTCCAGAAGAATCATCTCACACATCAAGATGTCCAGGAGCCTCCACATCATGTGTCAAGTCCCGGTCTTCTGCTGGATCAGTGCTACAGTTCTGGAGTTCATGTTGACCACAGACCAGAGAGGAGAGCTGCCCAAGACCACGACTGACCTGTTCTCACACTTCCTGCTGGTCCAGACAAAGAGGAAGAAGAACAAGTACGGTGAAGGACATGAGACGAGTCCACAGGAGCTGATGGAGGCCGACAGGGTAGTTCTCCTGAAGCTGGGGAGGCTGGCGTTTGAACAGCTGGAGAAAGGAAACATCATGTTCTACCAAGAAGACCTGGAGCAGTGTGGTCTGGACGTCACAGAGGCCTTGGTGAACTCAGGACTCTGTACTGAGATCTTCAAAAGAGAGAGCGTGATCTTCCAGAAAACAGTCTACTGCTTTGTTCATCTGAGTGTTCAGGAGTTTCTGGCTGCAGTCTACATGTTCCACTGTTTCACCAACAGGAACACACAGATCTTGATGAACTTCCTGGGAGGACAGTATCATGATTACTATTCAATTCTGGATGCCCTCCTGAAGACAGCTATGGAGAAATCCCTCAGCAGTAGAAACGGTCACCTGGACTTGTTTGTTCGCTTCCTTCATGGCCTCTCTCTGGAGTCCAACCAGAAGCTGTTAGGAGGTCTGCTGGGTCAGACAGACAACAGTCCAGAAACCATCCAGAGAGTCATCAACAACCTGAAGAAGATGAACAGTTATTCTACCTCTCCTGACAGAAGCATCAACATCTTGCACTGTCTGATGGAGATGAACGACCAGTCAGTTCATGAGGAGATACAACAGTTCATTAAGTCAGAGAACAGATCAGAGAAGAAACTCTCTGAGATTCAATGCTCAGCTCTGGCCTACATGCTGCAGATGTCAGAGCAGGTTCTGGACGAGTTTGACCTGGAGGAGTACAACACATCAGATCAGGGACGACTGAGACTGATCCCAGCTGTGAGGAACTGCAGAAAGGCTCGGTGAGTCCAGACATGATCATTACAATTATTGATCCGTAGTATAGTGAAGCTCAGATAAACATAGTTCTTAGAGCCTGTCTACACTAATATGTATTTAATTAATCCACATAAGTATTTTATCATTTCAGCGTTTCGGCCAGACAGAAACAGTATTTTTTGGAATCAAAATTTGAAAACCCTGCCCCAGCGTTTTCGTGACACCTAAAACGGGTCTTTTGTGAAACGATGATACCATGCCCCCAACTGCTCTGTAACCTGAGGCACACCTCTACACATAAACACCATGGATCTATTATACATCCATGGTTTAACACTCAATGGAAGTCATGTAACAACAGCTGACTACTGTCGTTCCCTTGGACAGTGCGGCTGAATCTCGCCCGTTAAATCATCATCGATCATCATGTTTGCACTGACACGACTCCCAGTCAAATTTTGATCCACTTATATATTTGGAGTTTGAGTTAGGAAACTTTCCCGCTTCTTCTCTGTTGTTGATGTTTATGTGTGGTAGGGCTACAGCGCCACACACGCTCCACACGGGCCTGGTGGATGTTCTACAGCGTAGTTTTTTTTATTTTGACTTTCTAGTTTTATTCAAACCAGAAACTGATTACAGCAGCTGCTTTCTAGCTTTTCTTGAAATTCTGTAGATGCCCAGATCACCACCAAACATTTAGTTTCTGCAAATTCTGTTTCTCCAAATTCTGTTTCTCCATGTTGTCGGTCTCCTCCTTCCTGTCGTCTTCACAGGCTAGAATATGACAAGTCCACTATCACTTTGCAAGGAAAAAACAACTATTTTTTGGTTTTTCGGTCTGAACATGCCAGCCATGTTTCATGTCAAACTGAGACAGAGAAGATGAGCTGAACCTCAGATGTTCATCATATCATCACATCCTGTGGGATGCCCTGTGGGGCGGTGTGTGGTGCAGTGGTTAAAAAAAAAAAAGTTTTACTATAGTCTAAAGCTGATTTTATTCTGACACATTTTATTTTCTCTCTTCACAGACTTGGCCATTGTCAACTCTCAGAGAGTCACTGTGAAGTTGTGGCCTCAAGCCTGAAGTCCAGCCCCTCCCACTTGACAGAACTGGACCTGAGTGAAAACGACCTGCAGGATTCAGCAGTGAAGGCTCTGTGTGCTGGACTGGGGAGTCCAAACTGTAGACTGGAGACTCTGAGGTGAGTTCACTGACTGGACCTGTTGGAGTTTGTCTCCACTTTGTCCTCACAGGTGGAGCTGGTAGAGTTTAAGAGGCGGAGTCACTATGTCTGTGTTGAAGCAGCAGCAGCTTCTCATGAATGTTAATGAGCTGTTTTCTCTCTCTGTACGTGGCTGTTTTGTTTTTTAAGCACCTTTTCAGATTACAGAACAATTAAAGGAATAGTTCACCCAAAATTCAAATTTCCGTGTCTTCTTGGAGTTACAGCGGGGTCCGTGCAGCACTGCATGTCCATATGACGGTAGCAAACAGGGCTCACTTTTCTTCGCCCAAAAAGACACACCAAAAAACATCCAAATAACTTCATGCTGCTCGTCTGTAATGTCCCTCTCTGGGAGCTTCCGCTACAAACAAGCTTAAAATATAGACTTATTAAATTTTTTTCGGAACGATTTCTCATGTAGGGGCTTCAATACAAGTATGCGGTGCTGCGCAGACCCCCCCCCCTGTAACTCCAAGAAGGCACGGATGACTCTGAAACATCTCCCAACCCTTAATCGACACGAGGGTAAGTAGAAAATGAGTGAAATTTGAATTTTGGGTGAACCATCCCTTTAACATTTTACAGCAAATAAACTACGCCAAACCACTCCTCACAAGACTAATTAATTATTAATTTAAAAAATAAATAGGATAAATAAAATAATGAAAATAGAAAAAAAATCTAGATATACAGTATGTAGATGCACACTCACACATAGATATACATAGTATATATTAAGAGGCAGAGTCACTACATCTGTGTTGAAGCAGCAGCAGCTTCTCATGGATATTAATGAGCTGTTTTCTCTCTGTGACTGTTTAACCTGCTTCCTGTTGCTTCAGCTGTTGGACTTTTATTTTCTAAACTTGTTTTTTCTGAAGCTTCTTCAGCTCTAAACACATGATGAAACACTGAACGCTGTCAACAAGGAACTTTGTCCTCATCTCACTTCTTTTATTCTTTTTTCAGATTGGAGGGCTGCAGTTTGTCAGAGATCAGCTGTTCTTCTCTTTGCTCAGCTCTGAAGTCCAACCCCTCCCACCTGAGACACCTGGACCTGAGCTCCAACGACCTGCAGGATTCAGTAGTGAAGGATCTGAGTGGTTTTCTGGAGAGTCCAGACTGTAGACTGGAGACTCTGAGGTCAGCCTCTGTTTTATTTCTGTGTTCAGATGAATGTGATGTGAAAGTTGTGTTGACACTGAGCTGCAGACATGAGGCTGATATACTGATCCACACTGAGGGTCGTCATGGTGACGTGTGTTTTCTTCTTCTCTGGTTTTAGTCCAGTCACTGTTTCTCTTCACATTTCTCCCCATCTACAGAAACACATGTAATGTGTCAGACAATAACTGATCTATAATCAATAGGCTGGTGGGTCCACCTCTTTCCTGAGGCTCTGTGATGTTTGTACTGAAATATTCAAAGCCAACATCCCATAATAAGCTGCTGTGTGTCTGCTGGTTTCAGCACTTTGAAGAAGTTTGAGCAGGTTAAATCTGTGAGTCAGCAGGCTTTTCTGTCTCTGAGCTTCATCAGCTGCTTCATTCAACATGGGTTTCTACATGTTTGTTGTCATGGCAACAGAGTTCAGCTTCTCTTGTTTGTTGTCTTTGAAAACTTGAGCATCGTCAGTAAATCTCTGATAAATGTGGCTGCACGGTTACACCCTGCCTT
This sequence comes from Trachurus trachurus, assembly GCF_905171665.1. Lineage (NCBI taxonomy): Eukaryota > Metazoa > Chordata > Actinopteri > Carangiformes > Carangidae > Trachurus > Trachurus trachurus. The sequence goes on from NC_139906.1 coordinate 7,029,465, forward strand.
TTCGAAACCCTGCTTTTTCGAAAATAGACTTCCATTCATCGTAATAGCGGGGTTTTCTATTTTTTCTAAAGGCCCCGCTATTCAGAAGACGGAGAGGCAGAGTCACTACGTCTGAGTTGAAGCAGCAGCAGCTTCTCATGAATATTAAGGAGCTGTTTTCTCTCTATGTGACTGTTTAACCTGCTTCCTGTTGCTTCAGCTGTTTGACTTTCATTTTCTGAACTTGTTCTTTCTGAAGCTTCTTAAGCTCTGAACAGATGATGAAACACTGAACGCTGTCAACAAGGAACTTTGTCCTCAACTCACTTCTTTTGTTCTTTATTCAGATTGTGGAGCTGCAGGTTGTCAGAGATCAGCTGTTCTTCTCTGGTCTCAGCTCTGAAGTCCAACCCCTCCCACCTGAGACACCTGGACCTGAGCTACAACACCAACCTGCAGGATTCAGCAGTGAAGGATCTGAGTGGTTTTCTGGAGAGTCCAGACTGTCGACTGGAGACTCTGAGGTCAGACTCTGTTTTATTTCTGTGCTCAGATGAATGTGATGTGAAAGTTGTGTTGACACTGAGCTGCAGACATGAGGCTGATATTATACTGATCCACACTGAGGGTCGTCATGGTGACGTGTGTTTTCTTCTTCTCTGGTTTTAGTCCAGTCACTGTTTCTTAGGGGTGTCCTTGACTAAGGATTTTCAGGTGTCAGAAATATACTAAAAGGCATAAATCTGGTGCACTACTTCAAATTTTTCACTATTTTTTCACTGTTTGCAGCTTTATGTTAAAATAAAAAATAAAAAATCCCCCATCAATCTACACTCACCACCCCAGCATGTCAGAGCAAAGCATCTGAATACTTGTTCAGCTGATATTTAAGTTTTTCTTTTTTAATTAATTTGCAAAAAAAAATGAGAAAAAAGTTTTAACATAAAGCTGAAAATTAACAAATAGTGAAAACTTGAAGGGGTACTGTCCATACCCACTGTATCTATCTATTCTCATTATTTTTAAACTGACCAGGATCCAATTGTCTCTGTAGCTAACATCAGATACCTCACCTTTCATCTCTGTATACACGCACACACCTACCTACCTGTATTTATTTAGGCTGTCTATAAGATTTATCATGTCACTGTGCTTTTCATATAATGTTAAGAGAAGAACGGGCAGTGTACCACTATCATCACCTCTCCTTGATGTCACAGTTTACTGCGAAGAGCTGTTGTCTCTCTGTATGTGACTGTTTAACCTGTTTCCTGTTGCTTCAGCTGTTTGACTTTCATTTTCTGAACTCTTTCTTTCTTTCTTTCTTTCTGAAGCCAATTCAACAAGTAACTTTGTCCTCAACTCACTTATTCTTTATTCAGATTGTGGAACTGCAGTTTGTCAGAGATCAGCTGTTCTTCTCTGGTCTCAGCTCTGAAGTCCAACCCCTCCCACCTGAGACACCTGGACCTGAGAGGAAACAACCTGAACTCTACAGACCTGCAGCAGCTTCATGATCTTGTGAAGAGTCCAGACTTTCGACTGGAGACATAGGAGTTTGATCTGTAGCTGTTTCCACAGCTGATGATTGTGGAAGTAAAATAGAAGAAGAGTTTGTGACTCATCACCCCCCTTAAACTTCTGCTTCTTCTCTACAGACCAGAGAGAGAGAGAGGACTGATCTCGATCTAAATGTAATAATCATTTGCTAACTGTTTTTAGTGCTATGGTTTTTGGAGCATTGTGGGTATTTTAACAGATTGTCGTGTACAAATTCACATTTATATATAGACATGAAACATGTATGATCTAATGCAACAAAGAGAGATTAAGCATTATGAAACTTGTATTGATGTGATTATGATTTATCTTTTTCTTCTTCCAAGTTTGTGTCTTGGCTCTTTCTTGCAAAAAACTGTACCCCCACCCGCCCCCTCCCCCTTCACCCTGTTTCTGGACCTAGAGCCATGGATAGACAGAGAGTTGTGGCTGGTTTGGACTGAGGCAGCTTCTTCTCTTTATGAATGATTTAAAAAAAAGAAACTAAGAGATATTAGTGCTGTAGGGCTGATTGGACGGCTAGAAAAAGGACATGTGCCCCCCCTAGGAGGGGGGGACACATGTCCTTGGAGTTGAGTAAATCTGGCATGGGGTTGGACGTTTCTGTAGAGTTTGGCGAGTTTTCGCCCATTAGAAGTATGACTTCCTTGGAATAGTCTGTAGTCTGCATAGTCTGTAGTTTCAACCTCTTTCATCTCCACATACAGTAGAAGCAACATGGGAAACCTAAGCCGCCTGTGAGACCCCCCACCCCTCCCCACCCCTATTCTCACTGATATTATAGGAAGATTATAAAAACCACTGCTGGGATTAAACATTGACATTATCCCACCAAGAATTGATTTATAAACTCTTCACTGCTGTGATTAAATATTGGGGTGAGTCCACCAATTTCTTTTTCTGAACTCTTCCTTAGTTTAAAAAAATAGTGTAGGAAATTAATATTTTCTTTGCATTATTCAAGGTCTGAAAACACATTTTGACCAGTTGTCATTTTCTGCAAATAAAACAAAACTGTTAATTATACTCAAACACAGACCTATGAATAGTAAAACCAGCGAAAATGATTATTTTGAAGTGGACTCTCAATTTTTTCCAGAGGGTGAATAGAGATGCCTGTTTAAGATGACTCTCCAGTTAACCCTGTAACTAACACAGCATCAGCTATAAACCAGCCACTAAACTAGCTCATGTTGTCTTCCCCGTTGTTTTTGCTGCCGCACAGTCGGTTATGCTAAGAAATGATGACGATGCTGGACACAAGAGTCTTACGGTTGAGTTAGCTCTTTTCTAAACGACCATCATATTCTGTTTTTCATGGATGGAGCGTGTGACAGTAAAGGAGGGGAAGAAGTGACCACAACATGCGACGGTGGTAAATGAGCCGGATTTTTAGACCAATTATGTTTTTGCGAGAACATGGCATGTGCCTTAGCCCGCTGAGCTACCAGGGCACCACAAGAAATGAGATTTTAATGAGATTTTAACATTTTTTAACAAGTTATTTTCCCCAAATCTTTATTCCCTGCCCCCGCCCACCCACCCAAACCCCTGTCCCTTCCTCATTGCTTCCTGATTTGAATGTTCGGTGAATCTTTTAACAGCAGGAAAACAAGCAACAACACACAGTTTTGGAAATCAAATAACAGGAGGCTTTAAAAAATAATAAAATAACTAAATAAAAACAAAACAAACGGAAAAAATCCAGATGCCGTCAGTGTCCCACCTGTGCTGGATGTAAGGTTCTGGGCAGGCCAGTGTAATTCTGTACTGCTGTTGTTTCTCTATGGGCTGTACTGTGATACTGCCTTAGGAACCTAACATCATAACATCATGATACTGCTCACTGAGGGAGAGGAGGAGGAGGAGGAGGAGGAAGGAAGGAACGAAGGAAACATGAGACGTCTTAAATGTAGTACTGAAAAACCAGATTTCACACTGTTTCAATCTATTTTCCTATTAGTTTTATTTGTCTTTCAATTAACCAGTTAATCTTTTGGTTTCTGTAGACGGAGAGACAATAATTTCCTTCCAAAGATATTCAATTTGAAATTATATAAAACACTGGTTTTCAGCAGTTTTGCTTCAACAATTAATCAGAAATCATTTTCTCTAATTGATTTTGTTTGTTTTGTGGATTTGAACTTTATGGACTAGGAATTGACACTCAAAGGTCGGATGAAAAAAAAGAAGAAAAAAAAGCAGGCTCATTCTTACAGTTTTTTTCGATTGCTAACAAGCAGTGGTCGAAACTGAAGTCACATGTTCAAAACTCTTAACACAGCCAGCATTTCCATCAGGCATCTCAGCTAAACAGTTAACCTCATCCCCAAAACGGTGCCTCATCAACAAAACACTTCATACATGTCTCAAAATAAGCTCATTCAACCACCACACTAGCACATAGTATCACTGTGGAAACAAACACTGTCACTCTTTGCACACTGAACTACAAAACACTAACAACAAAGAACATTACTTAAAATAAATGTGATCTTTGAAGTTTGAATGATTTTTTTTTCAAAATTAGTAAATCAGTTTTATTATAAAATAAATACTGCAATATCTTTGCACTTTGAGTGTTCTAGATAATATATTGCAAAAAGAATGAATCAGGAATGCAGCAATTTACGTCAAGAAAATGTATTTTCTCTGTGCCCTTGCATAGGTACTAAGGGACCTTACATAAAATAAAAAGTTTACTGTAAACAAAAAAAATGCAGAATCTCCAGAGGTAGAACACAAATCAAGAGATAATGTAAATAAAAAACAACACAACCCAACTCTTGGTCTTCCTCTCCTTCCTCTTCTCTCTCTACCAACCTCAACTGGTGCTCTTTGATCCATATTTCCAAATAAAAAACAACCAGAAACGCTCCGCCTTTTATATGGTTTCTAATGAGGCCAAACACAGATCACCTGGATCGGTCTTGAGCTGGAAACTAACCTCACCTGTGTTTGGAGTTATATACAGTAATATTTTTATTTATTTGTATTCAATAAAATATTTTTGATTTGATGTTTTATAGATTTCAATGTTCCTGCAACAGAAATTCCCCACGCCCCCCCCATCCCCTCCCTCCCACCCATCATTCTGTTTTGATTGTGTTTTGAACTGTTTTGAACAAAGTGTGTTAGCATTTGAAAAATGTGCTGTAACAGTCTAGTGTTTTGTAGGTGGTGAACTAGTAACTGAGAAAAGAGTCCATGAATTTTGATGACAGTGGTCACTCAATGCATTTAGTGTGAAGGCAATGAAAAGTGCTTCACAGTTTGGTCCACATGGACTTGTGTTTTGCAAACTGTGTTAAGAGTTTTGAAAATGTGACTTCAGTTTCGACCACTGCTTGTTAGCAATTGAAAAAAACTGTAAAATTGTAATGGTTAAAGCAGAAGTGAGTGGTCCGGTCGTTTTCGCTAATGCTGCGTTCCAGGCAGGCTTTTGAAATCGTAAATTACAGCTTCAAGTCACAACTTACGACTTTGTAGCGTTTCAGGCAACCCACTCGTGTTTTTCCGACCTGTTTTACCGGTGAAAGTCACTATAACGGCCACTCGTAACTTCCGACCGGTGAACTCGTACCAGATCGAACTGGTACCATTTCACGGTCGGAAAAATACGAGTTTCCTTGAACGCACCATAACAGTCCTCGTCGCTACGTCACCACATTCACGGCGTTCCTTGGCTGCACACACAGCCCTGCATGCCGTTCTCTCTCCTCATTGGATAAAAACTGTAGGATACGATAAATGTTTTCTCCTCGGCTCAGAGCAGAGCAGAGGGACTGAGAGACCCGTGTTTCAGTCCAAACACTCTATGTAAGTGATTGCTGTCGGAAGATATAACTATTTAAGACTTATATTAACACAAATATATCACTCACTTCTGCTTTAATCAGATGTCATATTGCCATTGTGTTGCTGAACCCTTACTCAAATGGCAATGCATTTTGCCATTTGAGTTCTCTCAGTTTCAGTTCTTCCTCTGTGGCTGTGTGGTATTGGGTAATACTACAGGAAGACAGTTGCAGTTTATTAAAACTTTGGAGCAGGAAGAGCCAGATGGATGTGAAAGTGTTTCAGTGACTTGGCAGTCAGACTCGGAGCAGACGGAGGGAAACTGAAGTCAGAGGCAGGTGAGTGTTAACATGACTTTATCATTAATATTATGGTCATTGTACAAGTGTGAGAGTGTGTGAGTCAGTTTGTCCCTGTGCACTTTGGCGGGAAGAAGAGTCAGAGTGAACTTCAGTCCACACAGACACACAGAAAAAGAGGAAAAATCAGGAAGTGAAGAGCAGAATTGTTATTTTAACAGGGTAACATGGAGGGAGATGGAGCAGAGTCCTTGTCTGTGTCTTTGAAGAGTAACTGGACCAAAGATCATCCACCAGACCTCAGTCATGAACCTGGAGCCTCAGAGTCAAAGTAAGAGAGCTGAAACAAACCTGTGAACGTCCAAACTGTGAGTCCAGTGTGTTGAGCTGCTGCAGTCAACATCACTGGAAAGAGGAAATAACATGAGTTTTAACAGTTTCACGTCTTCAATAGGAGCCAGTGAGTTTATTTTTACATGGTAGAACATAAATACATATATTGAAATAATTACATACTATATGGAAAATATGAATATATTATCCCATGTTTGAGTAAAGTGCTGTTTACAATGAATTGAACAGGCTATGTTCAAGTCAGCAAGCATGATAACGTTTACTGCAACAGATCTGAGAACTAAAGATAAACGTAACAACAACAATGTAATAGTTTGTCAAAACAGTGACGACTTACAGATGCAATTAACATCCACAAAATGAACAGAATATGTGCATTCCTCAATTTAGTTTTTGAACATGTTTGCAGAAGTCAGAACCCCAGACTGAGAGCAGAGTCTCCAGGATCCATCTGTCTGTCTTTGAAGAGTGACCGGTCCAATGATCTACCACCAAACTTCAGTCGTGAACCTGGACCCTCAGAGTCACAGTAAGAGAGCTGCTACAAACCTGTGAATGTCTAAACTGTCTCTGGGTCAGAGTCCAGTAACGTGACTAGAAAGAGGAAATAACAGTTTTCACAGTTTCACATCTTCAATAGGAGCCAGTGAGTTTATTTTTTACATGTTTAGAACATAAATACAGTTTTTCAAAGGAGGTTAAATCGAAAGCAACTGGACTTACTAAGTCCAGTTGCAGGGCCGGCCCTAGCATTTTGGTGGCCCTAAACAAGATTTTTGTTTGTGGCCCACTTTAAGCGCAAACACCAAATCACATAGACTGCTTAAAACTGAATACAGACATGTTTGATAGACAGATGTAACAATACTCAAGTGTTTTATGTCTAATCTTCTGCTCTAAGTACACTGAGGCAAATTTGTCCTAGAACACTGTATAAAGAAATAATTTAGGCCAAATTTTCTGAAATCCCTTGTGAAAACACTCCTTCAGTCATGAGAACAAACTCTTTTGGTGCTTGAAATAGGATATGAATACAGTAATAGATAAGTGTAGAAAACAAGTCTAAAATGAAATTTTGTAAAATCGCCTTTTGAGCATAAATGTTGTCATTCTGGCATTCTATTTTCACCAAATGTCTTAAATGTGAGATAAAAGAAGCTGAATATTGACTTCAAAGCTTCATCAGATTTTTTAAAATAAGAAATTAAAACAAAAATATTTACTAAATAAATGGAATTGTTGTGCAATGAAATAAATAAATGGAAAACACACAATTTACATTGTTCATATAATGTGTGTTGTCACTGTGTCTGTGCTGTGTGAAAGGTAAAAAAAAAAAAAAAAAGTGTAGAGCTCAACAGGTCTGTATACAGAGCTGGAGCTTAAGTCTGAACTTTCTCATATATATATATATATATATTTTTTAATAATCATGCTCATCAGATGAGTCAAAACCTTCAGCGTCTGAAGCACCGTCATCACCGCTTCTCTCTCTCTCCTAACGATTCTGCGGGTTTGAAGCTTCACCGTTGTTTTAATTGACAGGTTCGGTCTCCTCTGCCGTCTCTCTCCATGCCAGCCGCTGTAGGTAAACCATGGAGCTAAAACTGTGATAGGATAAGGACCTTGGTGATCCCAGAGTGCCAATTGGTTGGCCGAAGTTGACTGACAGGCGATTCAGCCAATCACGTATGCTCAAGTTGACGAACAACGGATTCAACCAATTACGCACAGTGAGAGGGGACGATGCGTGCACTATGCTCTGTTATTGGCTCTCAAACCCTGGCTGTGAATAACGTAGGTCATCGAGGGCGGGTGTATTTGAAAGAGGAGAGCCGTCCCTCGGTCACGGGAGCAGTTAAACCGCGTTTCTACGGCGTAAAATGACCGAAATATAAACAAAAACATATCAAGACCATCGCGTAAACGCGCGCGCCGACCGCAGTGTTAAAATGACTTGAATTGAACCCCAGTACCTTCTGATCATGTGGCCCCACCTGACGGCTGAGGCCCTAAACAACCGCATAGAGTGTTTATGCCAGGGGCCGGCCCTGTCCAGTTGCTTTCGATTTAACCTCCTTTGAAATACTAAGACCTGGGCAAATGAGAATATGCACCGGCTTAACATAAATACAGATGTTGAAATAATGACATACTATAGTTATTATGGAAAATATTATCCCATGTTTGAGTAAAGTGCTGTTTACACTGCATTGAACATGCTATGTTCAAGTCAGCAAGCATGATAATGTTTACTGCAACCGATCTGAGAACTAAACTTAACAACAACAACAACAATGTAATAGTTTGTCAAAACAGTGACGACTTACAGATGCATTAACATTCACAGATTGAACAGTAGATGCATTCCTCAATTTTGTTTTTGAACATGTTTGTTTGCAGAGGTCAGAAGCACAGACTGAGAGCAGAGTCTCCAGGATCCATCTGTCTGTCTGTGAAGAGTAACTGGTCCAATAATCAACCACCAAACTTCAGTCGTGAACCTGGACCCTCAGAGTCACAGTAAGAGATTGTTTCTACTGTAACCAGTCATTAGACTCACGTTAAAGTCCCTGGAAAGTGAAATTGGAGTTTTGTTTCAAAATATATTAAAAGTGTTCGAAATTTATTGATAAAAACATGCAAAAAGACTCATTTCTGTGCAGTGCTTAATTTTAGAGGTTAGGGTTTCACAGTTTCACTCTGCTTCAGTGGTCTTTGTTTTTAAGGGCAGGCTTACAGAGGGGGCGCCGTGACGCACTGGCGTCCCTACTTTCATAACTCCTCCCATGTGCACAGTAATATTATAAATACTTCAAGAATGCCAATGAGCGTCTGTGCCACTACCTCTGGAGCTACCAGCGCCGCCGGAGCTACCAGTCCACTAGCTTGGTCTCTGTCTTAATAAAATGTAATGCAGACTTATCAGGTCATTGTAAAACATTTATTTATTGTTGTAAATGTGGTGTCATTTGAACATAGTCTATACAGATCCCAGAGGCAGCGCTGCTCTCATGTGAAACATGAAGCTCCACTTTTAATTCAAACAAGCTAATGAGACTGCCACAGTGGGACCAGCCGGCGCCCGGTGGCCAAACTCTAAAAGCCAAAACAGCCACAGTCCAGGTGAACCTCTGCAGCGTCCGTCCCACAGCTCACCGACACAGCAACGGCTACACCGGCAACAAAACTGAGGGCCGCCGCCGTCAGCAGACGAATCTCTGCTTGCCCTGATAGCATTAGCTCGGCGGCTAGCGCTAGGCCCGTTCGTCCTGTGCTGACGGTGGCGGCCCTCATTGTTGTTGTGGTGTAGCCTTCAAGGCTCCCGGTGCTGTGGCGGTGAGCCGTGGGTCCGATGCTGCAGTGGCTCGGGACCATAGAGGCTCGGGGTGAACGGGACAAACGGGGCTAGCCGCCGAGCTAACGGTTAGCGCCGGGCTAGTCGAGCTAACGCGTTAGCGCCGAGCTATTAGCCGCCGAGCTAACGCTATCAGGGTAGCGGAGATTCGTGTGCCCCCAGCATATTTTCCTCACTGCTCAGTGTGTATCCGAGACATTCAGATAACTGGACTCAGACTCAGGCTCAAGCCCGTAGCTGCTCGGGTACGATGTGACAGTTAGCGGTAGGCCATTTGATTGACAGTTGAAACTTGACGAAGCTCAGCAAGTGGGCGGGGCTTCTGTGCCTGCAGCAGACATCCAGAGCTGCGAGAACTGCCTCATTTAGTCATGATTTTAAAACCTAATTTCACCTACTAAACGAATTTTTCTAGCATCCAAAATTGGCAGGATGGTTAATAGGACATATATCTGGGATGTGATTAACTCAGAAAACGAATCCAGTGTCACTTTTCAGGGACTTTAAGGAAACAGAAACATGCACACACAAACACTTCATCAGATTGACTAAGTGTCCTCATGTTACTGTGTCATCAGCCTCAGTGTGAACATTGGTGCATCAACAAGAGCCCAATCAAACCTCCACAGTTTCCACAGATGGATTCAGACACGACCACAATCAGCTGATCTCATGTCAACACCTGTGTGAGCTCCACCTGTCTGTAGAGCTGTCAGTGGACAGAAGGACAGAGAAGAAATACAGTGTCTCCATGCTGGAGGAGACACTTTAATGAGCCATACATCAGAGCCTTTAAACTGAAGCTATAGTAGAGATTAAAGCAGCAGATACATGTGTGACAGTGGTCCTGTCACTATGCCTCCAATTGATCATGTGCCCTGGCTACTTGGCCAAAGGGATGTCCCTTTGGGTGACTGGCAAGCGCGCATGACTCTTACCCGGGAGGTGTGGGTTCAATCCCCGCCCGGGCCCTCTTCACCTTGCCACACATGATCAAGGTTTCCTGCCATCTCTGACTGCCTGAGCTTCTACACAAGGTTCATGTGGAGCTTTGTTCACAACAGTGAACACAACATTTACAGTAGTGGGAGCTCAGGTGGAGATGCTGAAGCTTCTGTTGTCAGCTTCAGTCTCCTCACACTGGATTATAAATCCAACACAGGTTCATTAGAGTGACACAGCAGCATCTGGATGATGAGTTCATTAGTTAAAGCAGCAACACAACAAAAGGCAGATAGGACTCAATATCAAACACATTATCAGTGTCTGAAAGAGTCACAGAAACATTTACAGGAAAACAACAGCTTCTGAATAATTTCAGACATTTGGAGTAAAAAAATAAAAAGGATAAAACAACACAGATCTAAAGAGACTCAAACTAACAGGAGTTTTGTTTTAGAGTCAAGATTTTAGGTCAACAGATGAACAGAGACCACCCAGACCACTTCAAGACCAGGTTTTCATTCAACTCATCTCTCTCCACTCTTCTTCTTCTACTTTCCCTCTCTTTGCTCCTCTTCTTACTGAAGCCCCGCCCCCTTAAGGTGGTTAACCAATCAGAGCACAGATATGGAGCTGTGACTGCGACATGTTAGTTACACAGAAATGTCTTCACAGGAGGAAGAGGAGTGGTGTCTCTGTGGACGAGCAGCTGTCCTGCTGTGGTCTCTGTCAGGACGTCCTGAAGGATCCAGTCTCCACCAGCTGTGGACACTGGTTCTGCAGACAGTGCTTCACCTCATACCGGGACCAGTCTGGTTCTTCGGGATCCCCCTCCTGTCCCCAGTGTGGACAAAGACCCAGAAGTAAAGGTGAGCTGCGGACAGCCAATCAGAGCAGCTGTGTACAAAGTGAGACGTCATCAGTCAACAGGCTGCTGACAAACCTCATCCAGGGGAATCTGCTTCCCACGGCTCTGGTCTGGATCACCTCCAGACCTGCAGCATCTGTCGGCTGATGTGGTCATTTCTAAAACCAGGACCTGTTGTTTTCTACAGAATCATTGTTACATCACACAATGTCAGCGCTGACATTTAAGATGATGATCAACACCACAACAATCAGACCTTTTCTTTGTCGTCTGTAGTTTTTCTGTAGCTGATGAAAATAATCTGATCAGATTGTCGGACTATCTTTCTTCAGTCTGACTCTGTCTCTTCTCTCTCAGCAGATCGTGGTCTGCAGAAGGTTTTAGATCAACATAAGATCAGTCTGAGGAGCAGATGTGAACGAGTGACTGAAGGAACTGAGGGAACAGGAAGTGAAACCCTCCTCAACAGCATCTACACTGAGCTCTACATCACAGAGGGACAGAGTGAAGAGGTTAATACCCAACATGAGGTGAGACAGCTGGAGACAACGTCCGAGAAGAAGAAGACCCTCCATGACACTCCAATCAAGTGCAACAACATCTTTAAAGACTTAACTAACCAAGAGACAGAAAATGACTCTACAGTCTCACCTGTCCAACAGAGGGATAGTGTCTTTAAAAACTTTTTTGTCAAAATGAGACACAATTTCTCTAAATATTTGCATCTGCAACACAGACACAACATCTCTGTCCAACAGAAACCCATCAGAGTGGTTCTGACCAACGGCGTCGCTGGTGTTGGAAAAACCTTCTTGGTGCAGAAGTTCACTCTGGACTGGGCCGAGGGCTTGGAGAACCAAGATGTCAGTCTGCTGGTTCTGCTTTCATTCAGGGAGCTGAACCTGATCAGAGATCAGCGGTTGAGTCTTCTCAGGCTGCTCCATGTTTTCCATCCAACATTACAGAAGGTCACAGCAAAGCAGCTGGCTGTCTGTAAACTTCTCTTCATCTTTGACGGCCTGGATGAAAGCCGACTGTCACTGGACTTCAACAAAAGGGAGGTTGTGTCTGATGTCACACAGACGTCATCAGTCAACGTGCTGCTGACAAACCTCATCCAGGGGAATCTGCTTCCCTCGGCTCTGGTCTGGATCACCTCCAGACCTGCAGCAGCCAATCAGATCCCTCCTACATGTGTTGACAGAGTAACAGAGGTCCGAGGCTTCACTGACACCCAGATAGAGGAGTACTTCAGGAGGAGGTCCAGTGATGAAGATCTGTCCAGAAGAATCATCTCACACATCAAGATGTCCAGGACCCTCCACATCATGTGTCAAGTCCCGGTCTTCTGCTGGATCAGTGCTACAGTTCTGGAGTTCATGTTGACCACAGACCAGAGGGGAGAGCTGCCCAAGACCACGACTGACCTGTTCTCACACTTCCTGCTGGTCCAGACAAAGAGGAAGAAGAACAAGTACGGTGAAGGACATGAGACGAGTCCACAGGAGCTGACGGAGGCCGACAGGGAAGTTCTTCTGAAGCTGGGGAGGCTGGCGTTTGAACAGCTGGAGAAAGGAAACATCATGTTCTACCAAGAAGACCTGGAGCAGTGTGGTCTGGATGTCACAGAGGCCTTGGTGAACTCAGGACTCTGCACTGAGATCTTCAAAAGAGAGAGTGTGATCTTCCAGAAAACAGTCTACTGCTTTGTTCATCTGAGTGTTCAGGAGTTTCTGGCTGCAGTCTACATGTTCCACTGTTTCACCAACAGGAACACAGAAGTCCTGGAGAACTTCTTGGGAAAACAGCATGATATTTCAACCCTGGATGCCTTTCTGAAGAGAGCCATGGAGAAATCCCTCAGCAGTAGAAATGGTCACCTGGACCTGTTTGTTCGCTTCCTTCATGGCCTCTCTCTGGAGTCCAACCAGAAGCTGTTAGGAGGTCTGCTGGGTCAGACAGACAACAGTCCACAAACCATCCAGAGAATCAACAACAACCTGAAGAAGATGAACAGTTATGGAATCTCACCTGACAGAAGCATCAACATCTTCCACTGTCTGACAGAGATGAAGGACCAGTCTGTTCATGAGGAGATCCAACAGTTAATGAAGTCAGAGAACAGATCAGAGAAACTCTCTGAGATCCAGTGCTCAGCTCTGGCCTACATGCTGCAGATGTCAGAGCAGGTTCTGGACAAGTTGGACCTGGAGAAGTACAACACATCACATCAGGGACGACTGAGACTGATGCCAGCTGTGAGGAACTGCAGAAAGGCTCAGTGAGTCCAGACATGATCAATATAATTATTGATCAGTAGTATAGTGAAGTCCAGTTAAACATAGTTTTCATTTATTTTCACTATCTATCTATCTATCTATCTATCTATCTATCTATCTATCTATCTATCTATCTATCTATCTATCTATCTATCTATCTATCTATCTATCTATCTATCTATCCATCCATCCATCCATCCATCCATCCATCCATCCATCCATCCATCCATCCATCCATCCATCCATCCATCCATCCATCCACCCATCCATCCTGAGACCACCTCTACATATAAACACCATCGATCTATTATACATCCATGGGAAACACTCAATGGATCTCATTCATGAAACGTTAGTCCAGTGTTTTTCAACCTTGTGTTCGGGACCCCATGTGGGGTCGCATGGAATTCAAATGGGTTCGCCTAAATGTCTAGTAATTGATAAAAAAAAATTACTGATAAAAATATTCTCTTAACGAATTATTATTCTTTTTAAAATTATGATTTAAAACACCACACAAATCTTAAACAACTGTATTGTATATTTTCACTTTCTCAAATATAAAGCCAGTTCAAATAAAATGCAGCATATAAAAATATCTGAGCTGGCGCATCTTGATTGACGATCATCGCGGGGTCGCCAGAAATTTGTGATGTCAAAATGTGTGTGTAGATTTGCACACGCTACTAAAACTCTACTCTGGATTCATGAACGGTGTGGGAATCTCAGATTTGATTGTAAGCACATGTGTAAGATTATGAATGCCCATCCATCGTAAATTAAATAGTATATCTTCTGATGGCAATCACTTACATAGAGTGTTTGGTCCGAAACACGGGTCTGTCAGTCACTCTGCTCTGCTGTAAGCCGAGGAGAAAACTTTTTTTTTATTTCCTTGTATCCTACAACCTTTATCCAATGAGGAGAGAGAATGGCATGAAGGGCTGTGTGTGCAGCCAAGGGATGCGCGTGAATGTGGTGACGTAGGGACGAGGACCAATAGATCCATGACGAGGGCGGGGACTGCTAACTCCATCGGCTGACAAGAAGTCAGAAAAACGACCGGATTGCTTACTTCTGCTTTAAGTATCCTTGGTTAAAAGTATGGAGTTATTTTTGACTCATAAATACCTGTAAACACACAGAGGGTGATCTACAAATGTTCCTTGGTTTGCACACGTGTTTTGCTATCCACAAATACAAATGTCTAATTTGTAACTTGTATTTAGTTTTTTACAAATAAATGTGTATTTGTAAATATATTGGGTATTTGTAAATGTATAATTTTCCATTTGTAAAAACAAAAAAGCCATTTGTAAAACCGAAAATTCTGTTTGTGAAGTGTGACTCTGCATTTGTGGATCACCAATCACACACACGCATCTCTTTCCTCAATGACGTATTTCTGAGACATTCCTGTCGAGATCCACACAGATCCACAAACACAGTCGCTGATTCACAAAGGGCTGCTCTCCTCACCAGTAGGGGCAGTGGTGGCGAGTAGCTGAATTAAAACAAACGAAGAAGACTGCTACTTGATTATCTCGAGAAATTATTTTAATTCTCACTGTTAATGGGTCACTTTATTAAAGCAGAAGTAAGCGATCCGGTCGTTTTGGCTAATGCTGCGTTCCAGGCAGGCTTTTGAAACCGTAAATTACAGCTTCAAGTCACAACTTACGATTTTGTAGCGTTCCAGGCAACCCACTCGTGTTTTTCCGACCTGTTTTACCGGTGAAAGTCACTATAACTGCCACTCGTAACTTCCGACCCGTGAACTCGTACCAGATCAAACTGGTACGACTTCACAGGTCGGAAAAACATGAGTTACGAGTTTCCTTGAACGCACCATAACAGTCCTCGTCCCTACGTCACTACATTCACAGCGTCCCTTGGCTGCACACACAGCCCTGCATGCCGTTCTCTCTCCTCATTGGATAAAAACTGTAGGATACGATAAATGTTTTCTCCTCGGCTCAGAGCAGAGCAGAGGGACTGACAGACCCGTGTTTCGGTCCAAACACTCTATATAAGTGATTGCTGTCGGAAGATATAACTATTTAAGACTTATATTAACACAAATATATCACTTACTTCTGCTTTAAGTTTTCTTTTTTTTTCATGCGATAAAGTAACTGTTTAGATCCCCAATATGCGGTTAGTTTATCCAAATGACGCCTGTTTGGAAGTTTGCTCCGCCGTTCGCGGTGGTAGCCTAGTTAGCTGCTAGGCTACCACCAGGCGAGCGGTCTATCACAGAGGCTACAGCCGGGCTGCTGTGGTGTTCGGCCGGCTAAGCCACGGCATCTTCTCGGGGGAGAAAACGAGCACCTACCCGGTTGCTGCCTCTGGACGAGCGGATCATCACAGAAGCAACAGCCGGGCTGCTGTGGTGGTTGATCGTGGGTTCAGTGTCTTGCCCAAGGACACTTCGACATGTTGACTGGAGGAGCCTGGAATCGAACCACGGACCTTCCGGTTAGTGGACGACCCGCTCTACCTCCTGAGCCACAGCCGCCCACAATAAACGGATAAACTAACCGCATATTGCGGATCTAAACAGTTACTTTATCGCATGAAAAAAAAAAGAAAACTTAATAAAGTGACCCAACATTGGGAATTAAAATAATTTCTCGAGATAATCCAGTAGCAGTCTTCTTCGTTTGTTTTAATTCAGCTACTCGCCACCACTGCCCCTACTGGTGAGGAGAGCAGCCCTTTGTGAATCACCGGCTGTGTGTTTCATGGATCTGTGTGGATCTCGACAGGAAGGTCTCAGAAATACGTCATTGAGGAAAGAGATGCGTGTGTGTGATTGGTGATCCACAAATGCAGAGTCACACTTCACAAACAGAAATTTCGGTTTTACAAATGGCTTTTTTGTTTTTACAAATGGAAAATCATACATTTACAAATACCCAATATATACACACTTTGCATCGTATATCAGCTGCACATTTATGGAATAAAAGTTGTTCCAGTCCAATCAGATTATTATCATCATTAGATGGAGCCTTGACGTGTTTGTGTGTGTCAGATCCCTAAAACGTTTCTCACTCCAAATATTTCTAAGCGTTTGTCACTTTTTGTGGGTTAGGGTTTTTGTCACGTTATGTGTTTCAAAGGCATCGGCGTATTTAGAACATAACAGAGAGTAATAGGAATTAAAATTGAAATATCCAACACATGTACACAAGCAGTACACAGTCAGAAGCAGGTGTAGATTTTGTGAGTATAGCTCATAGACTGTAAAAACAATGGACGTAGCGTCCGTGACGTCACCCATTGGTTTGGAGGAGTCTGTTTTGTGCCGCTACTACGGGGGTTTGAACCGCGCCATGTTGGATTCTACTTGCCATATTTGGAGAGGTGCGGCAGTTGGCCGGCCGAGAGCCCGCCCACTGGCCTCGTAACAGCGGTCGCCAGACCTGTCACTCAACGGTTCTGCTCCCTAATTGGCCAGAACTTTAAACATAATAATAGTAAAACGGTAGAGTTTTAAAAAAAATTCACCCCCCTCAGAGTGTGTGCGGGGGTAGAAACTATCGATTGAGACCAAAAAAATAAAATGTACCAGGCTGTAAATATGTTTTTTTAAGCTGTAAAATCGGCTATTTTAACATGGGGCTCAATTGGAGTTGCTCCCTTCTGGAGCCAGCCCCCAGCGACAGCCGGGGGGATTGCAGCTTTTTGAATGCGGAAGTGAGCTTCACTTCTCAGACCGACAACTGCCCCCTTGGTATAGCTACGAAAAGATCAGCGCTACTAAAAGATTGATGAATGCGGAAATCCACGTAAATTTCCGCTGCACATGGTTTACAGACAAATCTGTGCTGCTCACGTTTCGTGAGACCCAATAGACGTAATGTAACAACAGCAGCTGACTGAATCTTGCCAGTCATATTTGCACTGACACGACTCCCTGTCAACATTTTATCCACTTATAATGTTTGGAGTTTGAATACAGCAGGGAAGCTTTCCATCCTGTCTCTGTCGTTGGTGTTTATGTGTGGCAGTGTTACAGCGCCACACGCTCCACACAGGCCTGGTGGATGTACTACAGCGTTTTCAGTTGTTTTCAGTGGATCCGTATGAACACAGATATTTCTGGAAAATATGCCGTGTTTATGGAGATTTTTTTTTAAACAAACAAGAAAAAAAATTGTTTTAGGTGAAGCCATGTTTTCATGTGGATAAGGCCTTAATTCGACTTGTCAACATGTTGATTCTTCAGCTTGGTTGTTATTGTTGCTGTTCAATCACCAATAACAGTTACAGTGTCATGCAAAAGTTTGGGCACCTCTGGTCAAAATTCTGTTAATATGAACAGTTAAGTAAATGGAAGATGAAATGATCTCCAAAAGACATAAAGTTATACATTGGCTATAATTATTTTCATCTTTTACTATTCAAAATTACAGAAAAGGAAAAGGACCCTCAGCAAAGGTTTGGTCACCCTGTACAGTTAGTAGCTAGTCACAGTGTGGAAATAGTAAACAGCTGGGGCCTCATTCATCATTGTGGATACGCATTTTTTTTACACCCTTTTCCCCCCGTTTTGTGCGTACGCACTTTTCTCTGCCAAATTTGGGATCTGTCAAGCCAAAACCTGACAGGAAAAAGTGTGCCATACCGTGATTTACACCTTTTTTGAGAAACAGAAGGAATTGGCGACACCGTTGCTGAGTCAGAGAACTGCAGTGTGAGAGGGAGAGAGGAGCGCGGATTACATTTAGAAGAGCACAGTAGGATTTTTTGAAGTAGGCTAGTGGTAGTGGTGGACCGTTGATGCTGGCAATCCAACCCGCTCTATAATAACACTAGGCTATAGGCCATACATGGGCATTTTACGGCCCACGGGCCAGACCCGGCCCGCATGCCGTCTCAATCCGGCCCGCGAGCATAAGTGCGAGCCGATGCGCACTAATCAGCTGTTTGAAACAGTGACAGCCCTGTTAGAACAGGAGCCTGCACATCGCAGACAGAAAGTAACCTCCTCCAGGTAGAAGACAGACGGCTGCTCAGTCTCTTTCTCTGTCTGACACCAGAGCTCCGACGGAGGAGGGAGAGCAGCCGCTCTGGTGCAGGATTTCTCCACAGCGGAGTTTCTGACCACCGCGACCTGTCAACAGGAGACCACGGGGCCGGACCGGTGTTTCACAACCCTCTGTCAGCCAAACCATGTCATAACTTCTGACGGTTATAAAGCAACATCGCGGCACCTAATTATTATTTCCCAAACACTGAAGTTTAGCAAACTGTGATTAAAAGAGCATTTTATGAGATCGCTGGGTTTTCTGACGTGATCGACCATATGACTGATTGTAGCCACGTGCGTCTGAAGCCTCCATCCACCAATGGCTACGCTTGTAATCAAATCAGTCTTTTTTTTCATGTTGGTGCTGTTAGGCAGCAGCAAAGGAGTATTGTGTTTTTTCATAAATAAAAGGTTTTGTACACACTGAATCAGAACTGAAAAGGATCTGAGTGCTTAATTGTAGCCTAATATTCAGGTGTCTGTGAACATTATTAATTGGTGCAGTCATTTATGGTCAGTAAGTTTTGATAAAACAATCTGCCTTGAGTCCATATTTATATCATATTACAGTATGTTTCTTCAGTGATCTGTGATGGATATAAGTTGAAAATGCGATTACATGGATTGTGGGCTGTCAGCCTATATTGTAATGCAATAATTTCCACCAAATATATGTAGGCTAGTTATATAATATATAATTATATATAATTCAGCAATAAATATTTGATGTTTCAATTTGATTTCGAATCGTGTGACCCTTCACTCACTTTATCGGAGTCAGTGTGGCCCTCTGGAAAAAATAATTGCCCACCCCTGCTGTAGGCCTATGTTAATTGATGAACAGTGCGGATTGAGGATTTTGCATTTTTGCTTATACACACTCTAGTGTGACTTCCGACAAGGATCAAACTCGCCAAGTTTAAAAACACATCGGCAGCAGCGCAAACTGATCTGCAGCCTAGACTGTTACCTGAGTTAACGAGGTGCACGTGAGTTTGGAGCTGACGAGAGGAGAGAATAAAGAGCGAGACAACGCGGCCCTGAGGAGGAACTGTGAAGGACTCAGCTGTAATGACCTAAACCGAGTCCAGTAGAGCTGTAACTGTGTGGAAAGGCGTGCAAAGTAATGGTAACTATCCTGGAAATCCTGCTTTACATTGTTTTAACATCTAGGTAAAAAAAAAAAAAGGTTTTCTGGGATAAAGGGGCAGATTACATACGATTATTCTTCTTTCTGCTCCCTTTTGTTGAGATTTGGGAGGTTTTTGTTTTTACTGCAGCTTATTAAAATGCAAGATCATTTTTCTGACTGATTTATTGCCCGATGTCACCGTGTATCTCGCTTTTGGAGAAGTTCCGCTTCTTTCCCCCGCCCTCCGCCCGTTGTCTTCGTTGGGGACAGCTCTCCATTCCGACACACCTCCACTTCGACACCCCGCTGTTCCGAAATACCCCCACTTCGAAACACTGCTGTTCCGACACCCTCCCCCCCGCAGCTGTCCAAGGTGCTGAACCGCGTGACGTTGTTTACATTCTGCTTTGTGGCTTGTCTGTGAAACGTGCGCTGCTCAGAGTCTGGGCAGATCTGTCCCACTTGCTTTCTCTCGGACTCCGTTGTTGGAGATCTCCACACAGTAATAGAAATACACCCCTCCCCCCCCCCGCTCCACTCGAGCGCGGCTGAACCCGGCTTGAGCTCACAGGGGCACGAGGCTGCTGCAGCCGCCGCTCGTGCTGACAGCTGACTGAGGGAGATGCTTTGGTTGGGCTTAGGCAATGAAGAAAGGAGTTGGTTAAGTTTAGCAAAAAGACCACGTAGAGGCTATACAGGCTAGAAGCATAATGAACATTATATGTCATTAATATGAAGTATTTGCTTGTTTTGCAATTAATTATGCACATGATCCATTTTGACCCCAAAAAGGAAAAAAGGATCAATGCGCACTGCCTACTGGGGGTTTCCCCCAATAGCCTTTTCGGAGTAGCGGGGTCTTTAGAAAAAAAATAGAAAACCCCGCTATTACGATGAATGGAAGTCTATTGTCGGAAAGGCGGGGTGTAACCGTCTTTGTTGTCACTTTGTTGTCACTTTGTAGCCGCTCCACAGAGCGCACATGGCTAATTAATATGCATGTGCTGATCATATGGTTGTGTCTAGGCGTTCCGGGGGTGGAGTAAGAGGTGTGTTCACGTGTGCACCATTCTTAGGTCTGGTGTGATTTATCAGAGAGAAATTGCGGAGAGTTGTGCGTACACACAGTTATCTGAAAAAGGTGTAAATATTTTGGGTGTACGCCATTTTCGTCTTTTCGCCGTACGCAAAAATTTAGTAGCAGTTTTACACCCGCTCAGACAGAATAAATGAGCTAAACCTCAGATTCATCACATCATCACGTTCCGTCATTAGATGTATCAACTGTGTTTTTACTACAGTCTAAAACTGATTTTATTCTGACACATTTTATTTTCTCTCTTCACAGACTTGCTGGTTGTCGACTCTCAGAGAGTCACTGTGAAGTCGTGGCCTCATCTCTGAAGTCCAGCCCCTCCCACCTGACAGAACTGGACCTGAGCTGGAACAACCTGGATGATTCAGCAGTGAAGGTTCTGTGTGCTGGACTGGAGAGTCCAAACTGTAGACTGGAGACTCTGAGGTGAGTTCACTGACTGGACCTGTTGGAGTCTGTCTCCACTTTGTCCTCACAGGTGGAGCTGGTAGAGTTCAAGCGGCGGAGTCACTACGTCTGTGTTGAATCAGCAGCAGCTTCTCATGAAAATTAATGAGCTGTTTTCTCTCTCCGTATGTAGCTGTTTTGCTTTTTTAAGAACTTTATTAATAGCCCTTATTTTAAGGTTACAGAACAATTAACATTTTAGAGCAAATCAACCATCCCTCACAAGACAGAAACAAATAAAATAAAAATAAAATAATAGAAATAGAAAAAGGTATACACCACACATACAGTAGATGTACCCTAAATATGAACATCTTCAACTCATACCCATGCACACACACACACTCACGTATGCCGACAAACACACACACATCCACATAAATGGAATAAACAGCCATCAATGTTAAAAAGCTCTGGCATTTGACTATACGATAGTACATTGTTCTTCTGAGGTTGTTGTTGCAAAGATGGTAATTACAGGATCAGGGTCAACATTGACACATTGAGCTTCAACAATTTCTGTCCAGAGGTTGTTCAGAGCCCTGTACAACCAAAACATGTGATGTGACCCACCATAGCTGGATTGTGACTGAATCTTGGGCATTTAGGATTAATGTTGTATGTGACTGTTTATAGCCATAGTGCGTAACTTCTGTCGCCCCCTAAAGGATTTCTGCGTTATTACAACGATACGGCCGGCACCTATGGCCCGGTGTAACCCTCCCCTCCCCTCCGCTACCCAGTAATCACACAACAGTAACACTTGCAACACACCACATGCTGCTGGTCACGGACCACGGTTCACGGACTATAACACTCGCGACTCGCCGCACACTGCTCGTCACAGCACACAGACTCCCTGCAGTAAGTTACACACAGCAACACAGGCTACACACCTAACGATGTGGCTAACACCAGGCTGCTAACAAGTGTTGCTTCTAGCAGCAGCGGAGAGCTCTCCTCCCTTCTCATTGTCAGGTAAAACCGAATAAAACGCGTCGTTTCGGTCGTTTCCTGTCCGCCAGCGCGGGAATGTCGCTCCAAGACAGTACCCAGATAGCACACGTACATCTGGCCGACGTCGGCCTATCGTTGGACGTCGGCCCTATAATTTATAACATCTGTCAAGCATCGGCCCATGGGCGAATATCTTCACATTTGATACTCATTTGTGCCAGCTCATCAAACGTCTCTGGTGCGTCGGCAGCAGACCTGCCCACATATGGAAGTAACCACAGACGGCGGGACTCCTGTCAGTATTGGTCCAGGGACGTCGACGGAGTGCGTTTCAGGTAAGTTACTTGGGATATATTGCCAAAAAAAATAGTTATTTTGTTTATTCTGTGAAAGTTAAAGGTTTCCGGTGAGTGGCGAGGTACAACTCGGTCTAAATTATAGGCTACCTGCACAGGTGCCAGCTTATTTACAACTGTCGTTGGCGTTAACGTTAGATTAACGTTAAGTTAGTTAACGGTTACACCCCGCCTTTCCGAAGCCCCGCCTTTCCGACAATAGACTTCCATTCATCGTAATAGCGGGGTTTTCTATTTTTTCTAAAGACCCCGCTATTCCGAAAAGGCTATTGGGGGAAACCCCCAGTGCGCTGTGATCCTTTTTTCCTTTTTGGGGTCAAACGGATCATGTGCATAATTAACTGCAAAACAAGCAAATACTTCATATTAATGACATAATGTTCATTATGCTTCTAGCCTGTATAGCCTCTACGTGGTCTTTTTACTAAACTTAACCAACTCCTTTCTTCATTGCCTAAGCCCAACCAAAGCATCTCCCTCAGTCAGCTGTCAGCACGAGCGGCGGCTGCAGCAGCCTCGCGCCCCTGTGAGCTCAAGCCGGGTTCAGCCGCGCTCGAGCGGAGCAGGGGGGGAGAAAAAAGTGTATTTCTATTACTGTGTGGAGATCTCCAACAACGGAGTCGGGGAGAAAGCAAGTGGGACAGATCTGCCCAGACTCTGAGCAGCACACGTTTCACAGACGAGCCACAAAGCAGAATCAACGTCACGCGGTTCAGCACCTTGGACATTGGACAGCTGCGGAGGGAGGGTGTCGGAACAGCGGTGTTTCGAAATGGGGGTATTTCGGAACAGCGGGGTGTCGAAGTGGAGGTGTGTCGGAATGGAGAGCTGTCCCCTTAGTTACATAACGGCTACAGCCGACACCAATAAAATGTTAAGTCCTATGTCTTCCCTCTATTGGACGTTATCTGGCTATCCGGCCTGCTGCCCGGCACAGGGCGCTGGTGTGCGGGGTGAGTGAAGGAGGGAGCGGAAATAATGAAAGCAATGGCAAACAAACACTGCATATCTCCAAAATCAGGCAGGTTTCCAGGATGCCAAGTCTCCTACTCATTTTAATGTAACAATTGCCAATGAGAACCGGTGTCAAAAAGGGAAAGAGGAGAAGAAAAAAAAATCGATCACAGACTTTCATGATCGATTACCATGGCAACAAACGAAGCTTTGAAGCTTCAAATCTTTTGGGTCAGCCCCATTTTCTACCACTTCAATAAGTTTAGAAACATTATTTTAAAGCAGAAGTAAGCGATATTTTTGTGTTAATATAAGTCTTAAATAGTTATATCTTCCGACGGCAATCCCTTACATAGAGTGTTTGGTCTGAAACACGGGTCTGTCAGTCACTCTGCTCTGCTGTAAGCCGAGGAGAAAACTTTTCTTGTATCCTACAAGTTTTATCCAATGAGGAGAGAGAACGGCATGAAGGGCTGTGTGTGCAGCCAAGGGATGGCGCGTGAATGTGGTGACGTAGGGACGAGGACCAATAGATCCATGACGAGGGCGGGGGCGGCTAACTCGGTCATTCCGACATACAGCCACTCCGACATTGACGTCTAATTGTCGTAATGGCGGCACTTCCATTAATTGAAAAACGTTCCCACCCACTCCGACAATTTTTGTTTCCATTGTCGGAATGGCGGTACTTTCCTATTTTGGAAACGTTCCGCCATTCCGACATAAGGTCATTAAATGTGTAGGTTAATAATGATCACCGCCTCCCTGCCTGCCCATCTCTCTCCTCTAACAGCACTTTGACTTGGTCAACGCCCCTTGTCACATCCATCTCGATTATAAAATGCATTATTATTATTATTATTATTATTATTATTATATTGGCGCTGTTGCTACTTAGTTTGCAGCTGTGGTCGAGAGAGCTAGGAGAGTTAATGGAGAGAGGGACCGCTACGCCGGTGAATCAGATCAGTGATGTTGTTTTTTATTGTATCACAGTGGTTACAGTAGGGGAGACTTGGGACAGTTGCAACAAGGGACGGTTGCAACAAGCCTTATTTCTCCAATCAGAAACATGCTAGAGTGATGACACTCACACTGCACATTCACAGTTAGACCCTCTACCCACCAATAATAGAAAAGACATATTCAGCATCTGCTCCTGCTTGTACTGAGACAAAGTTGTTTTAAGGGTATGAAAGTAGCTTTTTTCATGACCTGTATTTTTGTCATACTGTCCTGACCTTTTGTATGAATTAATCCAAGCATACCTAGTTTGAATCACTGTTTTGTTGACTATCAAATGACATGGTTAGCATGTGTCAGTGTCATTGTGTCTAGCTTGTACATGATGTTTTGTCATGACTGACAGGGTGGGACGGTTTGCAACAACTTCCATTTGAATATGGGAAGCACTATGCAAATGCAAATGTATAAAATGAAACATTTCTAGCATAAAATAGGCACAATATATCTTTTTTTCCCCCTCATGATGAACAGAACAGCCAATTATATTAAACCTAAGATTTCAAAATAATTCTCCAGATAACTTTCTATAATGAAATATGCCAATTTGTAGTTGTATCTTATTCTATGGACAGACGTAGCCACATATATTTTCCTTTGAAAATTAGAGAAAAGTACATTTATTTGATGTCATACAGTGAATAAATCATCCAAAAGTAGAGTACATGTTTATAAAAGTTTCTTGTATTGCAAATAGTTCCATTCTTCTTGTCTCACACTGAGCTATTGAGTTTTATTACCACTGTACCTCTGCACATTGACTCGAGGCCTATGTTCTACGCAAAACAAAACTCCAACTGTTCTCTGATAAATATTACTAAATAACTAAATAATACTATAGTATTATTGTAAGACAATGCATATTTTAGGAATACTATGCTTATTGAGACAAAAATCAAAAGTTAATTAGTGAAATTTAATGTATATTTAATATGTTGCAACCGTCCCTTATCCGTGTTGCAACCGTCCCCACGTTTGGGGTCAGTTGCAACGTCTGAATTCTTCCATTCAAATGAATATTGTGATTGATGTGTCATATGTAACCATCTTTAAATGGTATGACTAATTAGCTGACAAATGTATGTTTAATCTATAAAAGTTTGGTGAGCCTAGTCCAAATAGTCTCCGAGTAACTGAGAAAAATGTAAAAAGTGTTGCAACTGTCCCCAGTCTCCCCTACGTTCAACAGGATCAGTGGTTCTCATGGGGGTCCTGGACCCCTGCATATTTTTGATCTCTCCTGTAGCCTGGCTACAGTCTGGCTCCAAGTTTAATTATAGACAATTTGATCTGCAGACGCACAGAGGCATGCGTAAAACACATATTTTGACTACTTCGTGCTGTTGCTATTTTTTTTTTAAAGTTACCTTTCGTTTCCTTTGGATTTTTGTGCGTATTATGGAGCCGTCCTGGTCCATGTTTGTAAGCCTTTTTACTAGGAGTAAATTCCCAAAAGTTGCAACATCTTGTAGTGATCCACTGGGTTTTGCTTGGCCAGCTGGGGTAGTTGATTTGCAGGTTTGCTCCCCAGGTTTTTTTTCATTGTGTAGGCCAGGGAAATGATCAATTATCCTTGTGGTTTGCGCACTGGGACGTGCGGACCTTTAATGAATGAATGAATGTTTCTTTTTTGCTGTAAGTTGTGTGCGTAATGCGTAAAAGTGCATTAGTGGGACCGAGGGTTTAAATGGAGAAGTGACGTGGTGAGAGGGGAGGAGAGGCGGCATAGTGGATTATTTTTCCCGGTGGATTACCCTGTGATCATAAAGGCCCGTTTGGACACCTCACAGCCCGTTTTCAGCCAAGCGGGACGAGGGAGAGGACTGGTGGTAGGACAAACAAACTCTCTCTCACTCACCCTCACCACGCACCAACACACACACGCACGCCACGCGCACGCACACACACACACACACAGACACACACACACACACACACACACACACACACACTGACTGTGAGCTCGCGCACCCCCGCACACACACATACACGCCGGCACGGACAGTGACAGTGCGCTCGCGCACCCACACACACACTCATTCCCACTCGGACTTAATGGACAGCGGGAGGGGGGAGGGCTTTCGGGTTCTGTTGATCTGTGTGTAGTTGTTTATTATATGCCGCCTGTGATGGGCGCGTTTTGAGTTCAGTGAAATACAGAGACTCTAAGTAGCGACTTTGATTATTGCTTCCCTGGACGCACCAGTAGCGCGAGCCTAGATCCGCCTGCAGCAGTTGTGTCAGTTCCCCTTGTACCCTTATTTTAAGGGAAATTGTTACAAACTGACATCGGAGTGTGTGATTGTACATGGCGAGACTTTGTGTTTGTTTATTTATTAAGCTTCCACTGACTGTATCACATCTGTACACATGTCTTAAAACATGAAAAAAAAAAAAAAAAAAACATACACACATACACCTAACCGCCGCTCGGAGTAAGGCACATTTCCTTATGGAAATTAAAGCCTTGTCGGAATGGCGGGACGAAACTGTCGGAATGGCAGGACGTTTGCATGTCGGAATGGTGGTATGTCTGAGTGGTGACATGTCTGAATAGTAGAATGTCGGAATGGCAATATGTCGGAGTGGCAGCATGTAACCGGCTAACTCCATCGGCTGACAATAAGTTATGGTGCGTTCAAGGCAACCCGTAACTCGTGTTTTTCCGACCTGTGAAGTCGTACCAGTTCGATCTGGTACGAGTTCACGGGTCGGAAGTTACGAGTGGCCGTTATAGTGACTTTCACAGGTAAAACAGGTGCAACAGGTCGGAAAAACACGAGTTACGGGTTGCCTGGAACGCTACAAAGTCGTAAGTCGTGACTTGAAGCTGTAACTTACGGTTTCAAAAGCCTGCCTGGAACGCAGCATTAGCCCAAACGACCGGATCGCTTACTTCTGCTTTAAGGTCGAAATACTACATAGGCTCTTGTTTTGCCTCTTTCTTTTCTTTTTCCGCACCGGCTTTGTTTCTGTAGGCTACATTTTTGTCCTCGCGCTTATGACACGCGCTGTCCCTGCAGATTGGCAGCTGACTTGAGAATTATATTACTCTGGTTAACTGTTGAGACAATTGAAACTGGTAAAAACAAATGTGTATCAAAAATACAGAAAGAAGTGGCAGGCAGGGATGTGAAGTTTTACTCGATGGCAGAGGGAGAGAGTGTGAGAGTGATTGTTGCTGATTTAATCAGGCTGATTTGTCAGTGATTTATGACAAGACCGGACACTGCACAGAGCAGCAACCACGAAGACTTGTCATCTCACTGGTCATTAAATAAGACACCTTGTTTACTCCAGCACTCCTTAATTCTTTATTAATTCTCAGCTGGACCGCTGCGTGTTTTTTCCTTTTTATTTTAGGCTCTCATCACTAAACTTTTTTTTTTTTTTAATACTTTATTGCAGAATTCAAGTTCATATTCCAGCACATATCTTATCAGTCACTGGCACGTTCCTGCAACATTTATGACATTTTTTTTTTTTGTGAAAAACATCAAAGGAAAAGTGATAAATAAATGGATAAAAATAAAATAAAATAAAAAGTAAAATAAGAATAAAAAATAAAAATAAGATACTAATAATAATAATATTAAGGGGAATATTAATAATGGGGGGGGGGGGGCAAAGACAGTTGGAGAAAAGAGAAAAAAAAAAAAAGGGGCATAAAATAGAAACAAAAATACTATATATACATACACAAATTTGTTCTCTTCAGAGATCTAATAAACATTTCTTCAGGGCTGAAAACATCCGTTTATTTATTTATTTATATATATAATCAAACCACTTATTCCATCTCTTCAGACATTCTGGTTCTTGATTTCTGACTCTATATGTAATTTTTTCCATTTCCAGAATATTGTTTCCAGTTAATTTCCAGTTATTAAAGAAGGCGAGATAGATTTTTGCCAATTTCTTGTTATTTGCTTCAAAGCTGCTATTCTAAGTATTCTGTATAAATATTTGTCTTTTTCTTTTGTAAGTTCAGCTGGTGTTATTCCTAAAACAATACATTTCGGTTCCAATGTTTTTTTTAATTTGAAAATTGAAAAGAAAGATTCTGTAATTTTTTTCCAAAAAGGTTTTAGTGATGGACAAAAATAGAAAATGTGTGAGTGGTTCGCATGGTGCTCCCCACAATTTCGCCAACAGTCTGAAGTAATGGATGTTGTGAATTTAGACTGTATTTTTGGAGTAATGAAAAAACGTGTGTATACCTTCCATGAGAATTCCCTCCAATATCCAGAACTTGTTGTTTTGTGTATTGTGCTATAAGCATTTTTCCAATCATCGTCTTCTATTTGTACACTGAGCTCTTGATTCCACTTTGTCCTAATTGAGTCTTGTGTTTCTTCACTGTCTCCTAGTATTTTATATATTTTTGAGAGCATATTCTTGATATCTAAATTATAATTTTTTGTCATAAAAGTTATTAATTGGTGTTGTTCATGGTGACCCTGTCCTTTCTGAAAAGTGGTAAGATAATTTCTAAGTTGCAAATATTTATAAAAATTTGACTGAGATAGGTCAAACTTATTTGATATAGTCTCAAATGAATCAATGTCCTTATTGACTAGTAATTGTGAATATATTTGCAATCCTTTTGATGCCCAAACCTTTAGCACACTGTCCATTTTATTTGGTCTAAACTGGGGGTCCCATGCCATCTCTCTGAGGTATAATAAGTCATTATCTATTTTATATCTTTTACAAACCTGTTTCCAGTTGTACAAAGTATTGTCCGTCCATTTGTTTTGTCCTTTCAATTTTATGGCGTCTTTCTTTTCTATGAAGGGTAGAGTCTTTATTGAAAGTGGCGCTAGTTCTTTTTCTATCTTAAACCATTTAGCTTTTGTGTTATCATTAGTCCATTTCATTATAATGCTGGTTTGAGTGGCGTGATAGTATTTTTGTAAATCTGGGAGTGCTAATCCGCCATGTTCCTTAGATTTTGTTAATGTTTTCAGTTTAACCCTTTTCCTTTTATTATTCCAGATAAAATTAGTTATTATTCTGTTCCACCTTTTGAAACTTTGTGGGGGAATTGCAATTGGAAGGGCTTGGAAGAGAAACAGGAATTGTGGGAGAACCATCATTTTTATTGTATCTACTCTACTAAATATCGACTCAGGTATTGTTTTCCACCTATTCAAATCTTGTTTGATTTTATTTTCCAGATTCTGATAATTTACATCATACATTTTATCTAAATCATTATGAATTATTACACCTAAATATTTGATTGCACTTTGATTCCATTTAAATCTGAGATTTCCTTTAAAGTTGTCTGTAGACTGTTTACCTATACACATAGCCTCACATTTACTTTCATTAATTTTATACCCTGAGTGGTCACTGTATTCTTTTATTATTTTCATTAGTTCTGGGATTGAGTATTCTGGTGACGTAAGGTATAAAATTATATCGTCAGCGTATAGTGCCAGTTTATGACATTCCTGACCTATAGTTACTCCTTTTATTTTATCTTGTTGTCTTATCGCTTCAGCAAGCGGTTCCATACATAACGTAAAAATAAGTGCAGACAGTGGGTCCCCTTGTCTGGTTCCTTTGTGTATGTGGAATCGCCGTGACAGGGTGCCATTAACTCTTACTTGAGCAACTGGATTTTTGTACATTAATTTTAGCCATGAAACAAAAGTCGGGTGAAAACCAAATGCTTTTACTGTTGAAAAAATAAATGGCCACAGGACCCTATCAAAGGCTTTTTCCGCATCAAGTGTTAACAGAAATAAATCCTTTCTATTTTTTTGTGAGAAATCAATAATATCGAGTGTGCGCCTTGTATTATCTGATAGGAGTCTATTAGAAATGAAACCAGACTGGTCATTATCTATTATATTTGGCATAATGTATTTAAGTCTGTTTGCTAATATGGATGTTAGTATTTTTTGGTCTGTATTTAATAGTGAGATTGGACGATAGGAGGATGTATCTGTTTTATCTTTTCCCTCCTTATGAATAACAGTTATTACAGATGAATTCCATGTTGATGCCCAGGTTCCTGCTTCTAGTGCAAAATTATAGGCTTTTTGCAAAAGAGGTACAAACAGTTCTCTAAACTCTTTATAAAATTCATTAGTGTAACCATCGTCTCCTGGGCACTTATCTTTTTTTAACATCTTAATTTGTTTTAGTATTTCCTCCTCCGTTATTACCTTGATAAGATTGATATTTTGCAGTGATGAAATTTGTTTTAAATTTAATTTTTTGAGGTATATCTCAGTTTCTTTTGTGTCTACATTATCATTATCATCTTTATATAATCCCTCATAATATTTAGCAAATGCGTCTGCAATTTCACTTTTTTCTATTAAAACTGTACCTGTATCAGAGTTTAACTTGGTAACATAAGATTTACCCTTTTGCTTCTTAAGTCTGTAGGCTAGTACTTTCCTTGATTTTGTTCCTCCATCATAATGTGTCTGTTTAGTAAGTATTAATGATTTCTCTACTTCTTCTGTCATCACCTTGTCCAATTCAGCTCGTTTCTTTTTCAGCTGTTTATTTATTTCTGGATCATGCAGTTTTTTATGTTTATCTTCAAGTACTTTTATTTGTAATTGAAGTTCTGTCTTAACTTTCTCCTGCTGTTTTTTCCTTATTGATGAGTATTTAATTATTTCTCCCCTTAGTACAGCTTTTGCCCCTTCCCACAAAATTATACTATTAATTTCTTCAGTATCATTTAGTTCCAAGTATTCATTTACTGTTTTTTTAACTATATCTTTAAACTCTACCTCTTGTAGGAGTGAGTTATTCATCCTCCACAATGTTTTCCCCTTTGCTACGTTTAATTTTACCGTTAGAACAACCATAGCATGATCTGATAATATTGTTGTTCCTATAATGCATTTTTTAACAGTTGATACATCCTTGTTAAACATGAAGAAGTAGTCCAATCTATTGTATGTGGAGTGTCTATTAGAATAATATGTGTAGTCTTTTGTTCTTGGGTGTAAAGTTCTCCAGACATCTATCATCCCCAGTTCTCTACATGCTTTTCGTAAAATATTTGCACTTTTCTCAGACCTATGTTTAACTCTTGGGGCCCTAGTTTGCTGGCGCAGCGCAGGTAGCGCAAGGTAGCGCAGCCGGTCTAATGCAAGTTTCGACCAGCGCAGCCGAGCGCAAAGTCAGATTGGAAGATTGGCAGATCGCGCTGCGCTGAGATAGGCGTGGCCGCGCAGCAGGGGGAGGCGTCACAGATTCAGCTTGGTGCAGTGGAAGTTTCGTCCGAAAATGTCCCGCCGAAGTTGCGCTGAAAGCTCGCCACCTCCAACCAGGTCTAGTCTCAGCGCAGCGCGGAGCGCAGCAGGTGCAGTGGAAGTTTGGCTGACTGACCTGCAGTGCACACACGTCACCAAGACCTCACAGGCAGATCTCCACAGTTCCAGACACATTTCAATGCAATAAATATCCACAATAACCACTATTTAATGCAACTAATGGAATCAACACGTGAATTTATATCTATATAGATTGTCCCGTCACATCTGACGTCAGATCAAAGCAGAGATCAAAGGCTGTGGCACGCGTAATGGAAACTCCACCTGAATTAACACAGCAGGGACGAACTGGCACTGAAAAGCAGCTGTGGATGTCCCAAAAGCAGGACTGAGGGTGAATGACTGCATGTCGCTGCCGTGTTGAGATACCACTCTGCCCTTGTGATGATCGCTTTATTTATTTATTTATTTACTTATTAATTTATTAACGCCAGCGACCGCATCAGGCAGCCGTAATGAAAAACAAAACACAAATCTTCATCTCTCTTAGTCCACCACCACTGCCTCGGTATCAGATAGTCAGTATATAGCCTACTACAGTATACTCTCTATCACAGAAAAAAAGAGAAAAAAAGAGACGGACAGAGAGAGAGAGAGAGAGAGAGAGAGAGAGAGAGTGTCCTTTACGCGGATTTCATCCGTTACGCATGGTGTTTGTTTATCTTTGTCTCATCATCTTGCACAGGGTTTGAATAAATGTGAGTTTCTTTATTAGTTTATTAGTTGTTGTTTCTTATACTATTGGGCAGGGGTTCTCAGTGTATCAGATCAAACCTGATTAAGGATATTTGTATTAATATTAGTAAACTCATTGTTGGTCACTCTGAGCTCGGACCTCCGGGGAAACAGCTGTTTCCTCCGGGGAGAGGTTCGGCCTCTGGCGTCGCTGTTTCCTCCGTCCATGTCCAAGTATAAAATGACAAACTTGCAGCGCGCATCGCCCTCCGCGCAGTTAAAGGTGAGGAGAGGAGCTCATTTGATTGGTGAAGATCTGACTCGGCTGTGTCAAACCCACTCCACGCCTTTCTCTCCTCCTTCTGTCTCCCTCCCGCCCTCTCTCCTCCCTCTTCGCCGTTTGCGCCGGTGGGAGGGACGAGGGGAGGGTTTACGCTGGTCTAAGTCTGACTGCGCGGCCCACGAATCTTGCGAAATGGACCTGGGCCACACCCCGTTGGCGTGGCGAAGCTGCGCTGACGTTAGACTTCACCTGGTCGACGAAACTAGGGCCCTTGATGTTGAATCCAAGATAGGGTTTAGGATTAAATTCCAGTCACCCCCAATAATAATTATTCCTCTTCCTTCAGTAACTATTAAGTCAATAATTTGGTTCATGAGTTCAGTGTCTTCATCTGGTGGATAATAAATGTTTATGAGAGTTATTTCTACATTTTCTATTTTGCCCATCACCAAGACGTATCGTCCTTCCCTATCCATAATACTGTTTATCTTTTGAAATGATATGTAATTTTTTATAATAATGGCTACTCCTCTCCTTGATGAGCTATAAGAGGAGGAAAAAACCTGAGCATTCGCAATCTTACCTAACTTCTTGTGCTCCTCTTGTATCAAGTGTGTTTCTTGAAGGAATAGTATGTCGCCTTTTTGTTTTTTCATTTCCTGTAAAATTTTCTTTCTTTTGATACAGTTATTAAGTCCATTTACATTTTGAGAGATAATAATCAGATCATCCATTTATTTCTATAAAAAGTATGCATAGGCAAGATTAAGTATTCTGCTTTAAGCAGTCTTATGAAGTTTAGTCTAGTCAGACAGAATTTCAAATTTCCCCTGCGTTTTTTCAGCTCTGAAGAGTTAAAGCAATAAAAATAACAAACAAAATTAACACAGTAAAAAAACATGTGCAGTGTAGGCATAGCCTTAGACTCAATAGTGTACTTAGCTTCCTGGTATTCTACCCTAAAACCTGAGTAGCTAGGTTTCTTTTCTTCATGCAAACGTATTGCATGCGGTCTGTGTTCTACTTGGAACACTCTTGCAAAGAAAAAAACAAGCAAACAAATAATAGGCACCCTCCTTCCCCCCCTCCCCCTTTCCCATTGTCATCATAGTCTTTATAACTAACATAAACGTCAACAAAGATTCTCTTCTTATATGTGATTTCATCGTTTAAAGATGCGGAGTAAGAAAGTTAAAGTAAATAGAAATAAACAAGCAAATAAGTAAATATATATAACTACTTGAGCATCAGCATAGATCATCTTATAATTTCATGGTTTAAGGATTCGAGAAAAATTTTAAAATAGATAGAAAAAGCTGAATAAGTAAAATAGCAAACGTAAAAAACAAAATTTCTCTTATTATATATGGTTTCATGGTTTTAAAAATGTGAGATAATTATTGAAGTAAGTAAAGAAAAAGAAAAAATAATAATAATAATATTAATAATAAATAATGATAATAATAAATAAATATATAACAACAAAGTAGCGGCAAAAAAAATCTCAATCACACAGAAAATAATAATAAGAAAATGAATAATACAAGTAATCATAATCCCAGGGGACTATTAATCAGACTTTTTTTCTTTTTTTTTTTTTTTCTTCAATCATTAAACAAAATAAATAGTCATGTAGGGATCAAGAGTTTCACATCATCCTGTGTTTTATTTAACATTCAATAACCAACTTATTTCATCTTAATTCTTATATTGGACAGGCCTTCTTACCTAGCTTATATTCATTAATGTCCATTATCGTAATATAGAACTGAAGAAGAAAACTAAAACAAAAATAACAACAACAAAAAAAATAATAAAATAACAAAAAACAAAAAACAAAAAAAAGGCCTCTAACTTAAATCGTATTTAATTTCATTTCATAGTTTTCTCTTACCCCCCCCCCCCCTCTCCCCCCCTCCCTTCTAGCACACCCACACTTGTCCCATCTATCTTCCCACCACTTTACCCACACTCTTTCACCCAGACACAGCCTCACACACACCCGTACCCACCCATCCTCACACGCCCCCACGCACAGCCTCCACACACACCTCCATTCAGGGACACACCCACACAGGCACATATGCGTAAAGCATGCGTCACACACACACACACACACACACACACACACACACACACACACACACACACACACACACACACACACACACGGAGAGACAGGTAGAGGAGATAGAGACAGAGGGAGGATAGAGATTAGAAAATAGGAGGTGAAATCAGAAAGAAAAGAATATCTTTTTTTTTTTTTTTTTTTTTTCCTCTTTTAAATCACATTATGTTGTCCATACTTAAGTCTGTTCGATATAAGAGTGTCACTCACATGTCTATAGTCACTCGTTGTTAGTGTCCTGGGGTGACCCGGTGTCTTCTAGGATCGCGCATCTGCTGCCTTTCCTCTGTCCATGCTGCACGGTTGTCCATCCATCCTTCTTCTGTAAAGAGGTTTGGTGTCTTGATCCTACTTCACATGCGATGCCCAGATCCTGTAGAGCTTTAGAGGCCATCTCCGGGTTATCATATGTTGTCGAAGATCCATCGTCCTTGAAAATTTTCAGCTTTGCTGGGGCGACAACATATGATTTGATGTTCTTCTTCCTCAACTGCTCGCGCATCGGC
This sequence comes from Trachurus trachurus, assembly GCF_905171665.1. NCBI lineage: Eukaryota > Metazoa > Chordata > Actinopteri > Carangiformes > Carangidae > Trachurus > Trachurus trachurus. Next base: position 7,064,807 of record NC_139906.1, read on the forward strand.
TTATACATGGATCTTTGTTGCTTCACTTTTGTTGTGAAGTCGTGGTCGAAAAAAATCCGTGCTCCATTCAGGGTCACTCTCTTTGCCCATGCCGTTTGCAACACTCTTTTCTTCACATCATAATTCATAAAGGTTACTATGATCGGCCTGGCTTGTTCGGAGGAGTTTTCTCTGTATATGCGGTGCGCCCGGAGAATATTAAAAATGTCCGTCAGTCCCAGTACTTCATTGAAGAATTTACAGAGAAAGCCTGTCATGTCATTGCCTTCTGTTTTCTCCGGGATATTAAACATGCGGATATTATTTTGTCTGGACTTACTTTCAAGGTAGTCCATCTGTGTCTCCATTTCTTTCATCTTGATCTTCATATCCTCATGCGTGTTCTGTTGGAGAATTTGTTCATCTTGTATTTCCCCAACTCTGTCCTCAATTTCACGGACTCTGTTGTCTGTTTTCTCAAGCTTTTGCCGCAACTCCGTAGTTTGTTCGATTATTTTCTTCATGTCTCGTTCCGTCTCCGTGCGGTAGGCTTTGAACTCCGATCGGAAGTCTTTAATTTCTGTCGTGAGAGAGTTTTTCAGCTCATTAATCAGCTGTTTTATTTCAGTTGCCTCTGCCATTTCGGGAGGCACGTGGGTCAATTGTTTGTTAGATTTTCCCTTTTCCTCGCGCTTTGCTTTACAGAATTCCTTTGTTATCGCCCCCGATCGTAGATTCATGCCCCGCTGATATTCCTAAAGGCTGTCTTTACTTTTCCAGGCCAAATTACGTTTTTAGTTTGGATTTGGGGGAAAAGGAGATGCCGTTCTTTTCAGTCTGCCGCCATCTCTCTCGCGGCCGGAAGCACAAATCACTAAACTTGAGCCACCACCCGATCCTCACTCACTCACGTTGTGACGACAGGACAAAGTCTTTTGGACATAGTATATTGTAGCCTATATTCTGTGTTTTTCCTCTCTTTAAGCCTATGTTTCAGTTTTTGCCGGTCAATCATGGTGCGCATCCGCTGTTTATCAGGTGCCTGCTCACTCGCTCACTCTCGATCCGCATAGGTGTCACTGCAGCTGCACATGTGTCAGCAGCTGCTCCAAGCAGACACGTTACAAACTTTATTTTGAAGGGACAGAGTAGATGTTGATTTTTTTAACATTGACTTTAGTGGACCCAAACATTAAGCATATCTGTCGGCTGCTCTGCTGTCTTATTGTTCAGTCGACCCCCCCACAATATTTGTTTGCAGATTGATGTTGTTGTTGCGGCTGCGATATGTTATTCAGAGGATACGAGCTGAGTTTTTTCTTCTTCCATATTGCCCATTCACTCTTGAGTTGTCCTACTCTGTGAAGTGAAACTCTGAGTTTTCAGTTCCAGAACAGCTGATCTGAGTTGGGTAAGTCAACTCTGAGTACGTTGAGCTTGTGCCTGACTAGCTACTAGTAAAAAGCCATCATCAAAAAAAAAACTGAGTTTTGCTGAGTTTTAGATGCGGTCGACTTTAAATTTTGAATTTAACATACCGGTAACTTTCTATTAATATTGAGGAAGTAGGATGTTGCTCAATGTTTTTGTTTTATTTTATGGATTGCAATCAGCTGAATGAAAAACAGTCTTGTGGGTCCTTTGCTTTTATTCATATTCAAAGTAAAAGTTCATTCAGTGGATATTTCAACGTGTATTAGCACCAACATGCTGATTAACACACGTCTCATCCTACTGAAAAGGGAGAAGGACACTTACTTATTTAATATTATCTTAAATGCGGCGGCAAATTAGAAACACGAAATCGCGTTGTTGGAAAACATAATAGGTGTAACGGATGTGCACTCACTCCACCCATAAAAGACGTGCTAACCAACCCGCCAAGTGGTTGTCAACCTCTTGGCGAAGAGGTTAGCATCGCCTCGTCGCATCGTCGTGCGGGAGGTCGTGGGATCGAACCCCACCTAGGGCAGGCCGTGAGAAACACAACGCAGAGGGCCAGATATGACATCGATTACATAGGCTATAAAAATATAATAATAAAATAATATTTTTATCTGTGGGAAATAAAGAAAACCAAGTGAAATGTGAGTTATTTATCTTTTTTCTGGCTGCTTGAAGGTGATTGATTAAAGCAGAAGTGAGTGATCCGGTCGTTTTCGCTAATGCTGCGTTCCAGGCAGGCTTTTGAAATCGTAAATTACAGCTTCAAGTCACAACTTACGACTTTGTAGCGTTCCAGGCAACCCACTCGTGTTTTTCCGACCTGTTTTACCGGTGAAAGTCACTATAACGGCCACTCGTAACTTCCGACCGGTGAACTCGTACCAGATCGAACTGGTACCACTTCACGGTCGGAAAAATACGAGTTTCCTTGAACGCACCATAACAGTCCTCGTCGCTACGTCACCACATTCACGGCGTTCCTTGGCTGCACACACAGCCCTTCATGCCGTTCTCTCTCCTCATTGGATAAAAACTGTAGGATACGATAAATGTTTTCTCTTCGGCTCAGAGCAGAGCAGAGGGACTGAGAGACCCGTGTTTCAGTCCAAACACTCTATGTAAGTGATTGCTGTCGGAAGATATAACTATTTAAGACTTATATTAACACAAATATATCACTCACTTCTGCTTTAACCTGCAAAGTGATAGATTAAATAAATAAATAGGCCTACGAAGAGGACCTGAGAGCAAGTCAGCGGAGATGTGCGGCCGGAGAAGCGGTGCCGTTCGGCTCAGGGAAGCTCGTCGAATCTAAATGTTGCTCCTGTAAAACTATGTGAATTATTTCTGCTTCAACATGATCGGACTGAGAAGGAAAGGACAGTTCCGTCAGACATTGCCAGAGAGCAGGTTATGTTCACAGGGTCAGTTACCGCAGTAACAGACCCAGAGTTTAAGTTACCTCTCTTCCTGGAACTGAAAACTCAGAGTTTCCCTCATCTCAGGGTTCACTCTCAGAGTTTTCACATAACCCGCTTTCTGGAGAATACCCCCCTGGTCACTGAAAACTATGAATGTTGTGACTCTGTGCGTTTCTTTGATATCGCCAAACCTCCGGGTCATGTAAACCCGACCAATTAAATAGGCTATTAAAATCAAATTCATTCATACTGCCTGTTTTTCCCATTTCGTATTTTTGATCTGAGCCTAAAATTTAATTATGAAAAACCAGACATTTTTTCGTTTTTTGTGTTAAATTAAAAAATAAAAACAAAATAATCTGTCACTTTTTCATGAAAGCTCTTCACAGTCTCAGCTGGATGAAGCGCAGGATAAAGTGCGAGTCCACCGAGCATGTATACACGACAACAACAACACACTCTGCATCGCATATCAGTTGCACATATGAAATTAAAGTTTTCCGGTCGGTATCATCTCAGGTTATTCCGTTTGCGTGCGCGATCCCTAAAACCTGCCCCTCTTCAGTCATTTCTAATCGTTAACAGATACACACCGTACGTGTAGCCTACACTCCATGACTCTGCTGTTCTGGCCCTGACATCTCTTCATCTTTCTCTTCCTCACCACAGTTCTCAGCCTCTACAGATGAAATGAGGAGGGGGGAGCCAATGCCATTTGATTCGTCAGGGGCCAGCGGAGCCTTCAAGGAGTGAGATGCTGATGAAGAGGAGTCACAAGTTATATTGATGGCTGTTTTGTTTTACTGATTGAATTTAATTATTTATTGAATTTATTGATGGCTGTTTTATTGATTGAATTAAGGCTGTTCTGTAACCTGAGTGAAGCATGAATTAAAGTTTTTTAAACTTGGCTTTTGCCTCTAAATTGTACATGCAGCACACAGGGATTATAATTTATTTATTTTTTATGTAGGATTGTAGAATATTGTAGGCTTGGCTACCTAGTTCAAAAGGCCCGACCCAAATGAATAAAGGTTGTATGAATTATTTATACCGTAAAACTTCAAATAATGGCCGAGTCCCAAATTGCCGCCGGTCCCAATTAACCGCCGGGTGTAGCAAAATATTTTTTATTTTAAACGCCCATCCCAAATAAACGCCGGGTCAAACATTGTTTTTCTGGTTGCCAAAAAATATTCTATGCAAATATAGCGGGTGTCTCGTGATGTTAAAGACGGCCGAGGACCGACGAGACACCTCTGGGCTGGTTGCTCCTGCCCGGTCTGTCCACTCCTCTCATCCGCACTTCAGCACTTGTCCTGGGCTGCACAGTGTCCGCTCGACTCGGCTTGCTCCTCGTTTTAAATGAGTACTCCTTTTAAAAGTAGCATAAACAGCCTACTGTTCTCTGATTACTCATACGCGTATTTAGTTAGGCTATACGTTGCATTATTATTAGTTATAGGCCTACTTCATTCAATCAAAAAAAAAAAAGGACGGTGGAGCGAGCCAACACAGGTGCTGAAGTGTGGGAGAGGAGTGGAGAGACTGGGCGTCCGCAGGGTTTTTGCAACTTGTGGCGGATCAGAGAGGGCGGAGGACCGACATGACAGGGGGTCTCAGGCCCAATTCCAATCCGACCCCTCACGGACTCACTGACTTAGAGGCGCATTCACGGGAAGTCCGTGAGTGTGTGAGGGCTGTTCCGTTGTCAGATCATCAAGTCAGTGAGTCAGTGAATGAGCCCTTACTGCCCCCTTACCGTAAGTCAGCACCGATGCTGACTTTGGGTAGGGGAATTACCCACAGTTCATAGCGTTGTGAAGTCAAACACATGGGATGCCGTCAGAACGCAAGTGTTAAAAAAAAAAAGTAAATTAACACACGTGGACAGAGAGAGCTCCGCCGCTCTCTTTATTGTTAATGGACAGGAGCAACAACCAAAAAAAAAGAAAGAGAAAAGTAGAATAAGTTTACTGTCAGTATTAACGTGCAGTTTGTGATTATTGATGATGATTTGATCAGATCTGATCCAGGAACATTTTGTTTCGAGTTCGTCCCCCTCACACACCTTGTGCGCGTTGAAAGTACGGTAAATTATCCGCCCAAGACCGGAGTCAACAACATGTTGTTGTCAAGGTAACATGTCGTGAGAGTGTGTAAGTGCTGTTCCATTCATGTTTACAGCATCTGGACCCTCACAGACTCTCACACTCTGTCACTTACAGCTGACGTCACTTTAGTCAGTGAGGGTTCAGGGCTCGAGTCTTTAGGGGGCGGATTGGAATTGGGGGTCAGTCTCCTGTGCGGGCCAGGACCGCGGAGGTCAGCGAGACAGAGAACGAGTCTGCCCTGGCCGTATTTACAGTAATGCCTTGAGAAACGCACGTATCATTCCACCGCCGCCTGCCGCCACGGAGTGAAGCCTCTTTCCCCAGAAGGAGGTCCAGGTTGAACACTATTAATAAACGCAGGTCCCAAATAAAAGCAGGTCCCTAATAAACGCCTGTTGATTTGAGCGATTTAAGCAAATAAACGCCCGGGCCTTTATTTGGTGTTTTACGGTAGGCTAAATATATGGAGCGCCTGGCGCTCCCGCTCCTGCCTTTATTGATTGCCGAGACAAGCTCGATCGAAGGCCGACGTCTCGGCGATATCTTGCCAATTAGCAAATGATCTCCATGCGACGTCTTGGCGACGGAACTTGATGTGTCAGGAATACGTCGGCACGACGTATGTGTGCTATCTGGGTAAATACAAAAAGAACAAATACTGAAAAATACTGCGAAGCATTGGAGGAGCCGAACGGCTTAATCAGCGTTGTATCATCTCCTCTTGTAGTGGCTTTGGTGAAAAGGATATTTACAGACACGTAGAAGTTACGCACTATAGCTTTAACCTGATTCTTGTTGCTTCACTTTCACTTTCTGAACATGTTCTTTCTGAAGCTTCTTCAGCTCTTAACAGTTGATGAAACACTGAATGCTGTTAACAAGGAACTTTGTCCTCAACTCATTTCTTTTACTCTTTATTCAGATGGGAGCACTGTAGTTTGTCAAAGATCAGCTGTTCTTCTCTGGTCTCAGCTCTGAAGTCCAACCCCTCCCACCTGAGACACCTGGACCTGAGATACAACTGGAACCTGGATGATTCAGACCTAAAGGATCTGAGTGGTTTTCTGGAGAGTCCAGACTGTAGACTGGAGACTCTGAGGTCAGACGCTGTTTTATTTCTGTGTTCAAATAATTGTGATGTGAAAGTTGTGTTGACACTGAGCTGCAGACGATGAGGCTGATATTATACTGATCCACACTGAGGGTCGTCATGGTGACATCTGTTTTCTCCTTCTCTGGTTTTAGTCCAGTCACTGTTTCTTAGGGAAGTCCTCCTTGACAAAGGATTTTCAGGTGTCAGAAATGTTTGTCAATTATATATTAAAAGGCTTAAATCTGGTGAACTTTGACAGCACTACACACATGTTATGTTAAAAACATGTTATGTTATGTTATGTTATGTTAAAAACATACATGTTACATGTTACAAAAACTCAGTAATTACAAAGAAGGTAGAAAGCCTCGCACACCGCAGGGCTCCTAAATACTTACTTACTTACTTACTTACTTAGGCCTTTGTGTTCCTTTCGGAACATAGGCCATTGATGAATTGTTTCCACCCTCGTCTGTCCTGGGCCTTTCTCTCCAGCTGTTTCCACGTCAGTCCCTGCATCTTAAGCTCTTGTTCTGTGCTCCTTCTCCAGGTGTTTTTTGGTCTTCCTCTGCCTCGCTTGCCTTGTGGGTTCCATGTCATTGCCTGTTTGCTTATTGTTGTGTTGTTTCTTCTTAGTGTGTGACCTATCCAGTTCCATTTCCTCCTTTTCAGCTGTACCTCCACTGTATCTTGTTTGGTGCGTTCCCATAGGTTTATGTTACTGATTTTGTTTGGCCAGAAGATGCCGAGGATGCGTCTTAAGCAACGGTTTAGGAAAATCTGCAGTTTATTGACAATGTGAGTGGTGGTCTTCCATGTTTCGGAACCATACAGCAATACTGTCTTAACGTTGGAGTTAAAGATTCTGAGTTTGGTCTTCAGGGAGATGTTTTTGTTTTTCCAGATTCTATTTAGAATGTTGAATGTTGTTCTAGCTTTCCCTATTCTTGCCTTCACATCCTCCTCTGTCCCACCATCCACTGCAATTACACTTCCAAGGTAAGTGAATTTATCGACCTCTTCCAGGGGCTGGCCCGTGATGGTTATGGGGTTTGTGTTTTTGGAGTTAATCCGCATGATTTTAGTTTTTGGTCCATTTATTTTGAGTCCGAGTTTAGCTGCAGTTATTTCCAGCAGCTGGGACTTTTCATCTGTTGGTGTGTATGTGAGAGAAGTGCAATATCATCCGCGAAGTCGAGGTCCTCGAGCTGGTCTGTCATACTCCACTGGATGCCTGTTTTTTTTATTGTGGGTTGTTTGTTTCATGATCCAGTCTACGCATAGGAGGAAGAGGAAAGGGGAAACCAGGCAGCCTTGCTTCACGCCAGTGAGCACCTTGAATGTTTCTAGTGCGCAACCTTGGTGGAGCACTCGGCATTTCATGTCCTGGTACATGTTCTTGATGATGTTTATGTACTTCACGGGGATTCCATAGTGTGCCATGAGTTTCCATAGCAGCTCACGGTCTACACTGTCAAATGCCTTTTCAAAATCTATGAAATTGACGTAGACAGGTGTGTGCCATTCTATGGATTGCTCTATGATGATCCTGAGGGTAGCAATTTGGTCACTGCATGATCTTTCGTTCCTGAAACCAGCTTGGTTTTCTCTCAGCTCATCATCAACCCCCTTTCGAAGTCTCTCCAAGATAATGCGATTGAGCACTTTGCCTGGTGTTGATAGCAACATGATCCCTCGGTAGCTGTTGCAGTCCCTGAGGTCTCCCTTCTTAGGTAGGATAGCGATAAACCCGTCTTTCCAGTCTGGTGGTATGTTTCCTTCCTCCTCCCAGATATTCTTAATCAGTTGGTGTAGCATGGTGGTTGAGGTTTCAGTATCTGCCTGCAGAGCCTCTGCTGGGATGTCATCAGGCCCTGCTGCCTTGCCACGTCGCAATGCCTTGATGGCTTTCTTAACCTCAGATCTTGTTGGGGGGGCACAGTTGATCTCCAGCATGTGTGCTGCTGGCGGGATTTCTGCCTCTTGGACTGGTGGTGGTCTGTTGAGAAGCTCCCTGAAGTGCTCTGTCCACCTCTGGTGTTGCTCTATCTTGGTGGTCAGTAGTCGTCCCTGTTTGTCCCTAACTTGTGTATTTGTCTGTCTAAATTTTCCAGCTAGTTTTCTGGTGGTCATATAGAGTTCTTTGAGGTAATTTTTTTCCTGCTGCTTCCTCTGCTTCTCGTGCCAATGCCTCGATGTAGTTCTGTTTGTCCCGTTTAGCGCTCTTCCTCACCTCTTTGTTTGCTGCTTCGTATTCTCTGTGGGCTGCTGCCTTTTTTGTCCGGGTCTTGCATTTGTTCAGTGTGTCTTTTTTTGCTCTCCTCTCTTCTATTCTTTTCAGTGTATCTGTAGATAACCAGGGTTTATGGTTTGTTTTCTTTTTCCCCACCACTTCTAGACATGTCTCCTTCCATATGTTTTTCAGGCTGGTCCAGTACTCTTGCGTTGGTTTTTCTGCTTTTTCTTCCTGCAGTGCTTGGAACTTGTTCTGTAGAGTTGTTTGATACAGTACAGTTGTTCCTATGACCTGGAAAAGGAAAGGGCTCCTAAATGCAGTCCATTTAATGTCAGCAACAATGTAACGTTTCGAGCAGCTGCTCTTCGTCAGACATACAAAAACCACATAGACGCATAGACGAAAACAGGAAGCAGATACCGGTACCGCTACTGTATTATTATCATTCCCCATTCCTGTTCACTGCTCCGTGCTGCTGTCTTATATCTTATATCTCACAGATGCCACCTGGCGGTTGTTTGGGCACATTGCAGCTTCTGGTGAAAATAACAAAACTCCTCCACAAAAAATCCGCGTGACTCTTCCGTGACTCACGCGAGAATCTCGCGTGAAACCGTCCAAATGAAACTAGTACCCACTGTACCTACCTGTATTTATTTAGGCTGTCTATAAGATTTATCATGTCACTGTGCTTTTCACATAATGTTAAGAGAAGAACGGGCAGTGTACCACTATCATCACCTCTAGCTGTTTTCTCTCTCTGTATGTGACTGTTTAACCTGCTTCCTGTTGCTTCAGCTCTTCCATTTTCTGGGCTTGTTCGTTCTTTCTTTCTTTCTTTCTTTCTTTCTTTCTTTCTTTCTTAAGCTTCTTCAACAAGGAACTTTGTCCTCAACTCACTTCTTTTATTCTTTATTCAGATTGTGGAGCTGCAGTTTGTCAGAGATCAGCTGTTCTTCTCTGGTCTCAGCCCTGAAGTCCAACCCCTCCCACCTGAGACTCCTGGACCTGGGTAAAAACAACCTGAGCTCTTCAGCTCTGCAGCAGCTTCATGATCTTGTGAAGAGTCCAGACTTTCGACTGGAGACTCTGAGATGAATTTGATCTGTAACTGTTTCCACAGCTGATTGTGGGAGTAAAATAAAATGTAAAGTGCAGCAGTGAAGAGAAAATGTTTGTGAGCAGGTGAACCTGTCAGGATATTCATTCAGAAATTTATTTAATAGGATAAACCCCTTGAGAGGAATCCTCTCGTTTTCGAGGGGGTCCTAATATACATTACAAACCAAAAAGAAACAATACACAATCAACAATCTACAAACATACAGCAACAAAGACAACAGACATCAACACAGACATAAAAGAAATGAGTACAAAAAATGGACACAACCTCTCGATGGCCGCAAATGGCCATAGCAATAGCCTAAATAAACTAAGAGAAATGTAAAATAATATCATAATGTTCAAATTAAAAATTACAGTGGGAAAAAAAAAGAAAAGAAAAAAAAGATATAAATCATCTGAAGCATGTGCAATTTAACTCAAAATAAGAAGACACAGAATATTTAAACCTATGAAAAGAGGTCAATGAGCGTAAATTTAAAGGAAGATTATTCCAGTCTGAAGGCGCTTTGTACATAAATGCTCTTTTACCAATTGTTTTGTTCACTGTGGGGGTAAGGAAGAAGTACTGAGATGAGTGCCGTAAATGGTATGTTGTAGAATATGGAATCAAAAATTGTTGTAAATAAGCAGGATAATTGCAGTGTATACATTTAAAAATAAACTGTAACCAGTGATTATGTCTTCTTATACTGAGGGTGGGCCAGTTAAGTGCATTATACATGATACAGTGATGAGTGTAAAAAGAACAACCAAGAGCAAATCTACAAAGACGATTATATGCTGTGTTGAGGGGTAGAAGATTGGTTTTAGATGCGTTTAGATATACTACATCAGCATAATCAAAAAAAGGTAGAATAAGTTGTAGGGCAAGTTTCCTTCGAACATTAAGTGTAAAACAATTCTTGGATCGAAATAAAACACTGATACCAAAGTTGATTTTACGAAGAATGAAGTCAATATGAGGTTTGAAAGTAAGTTCTGAGTCAAGCCATAATCCTAAATATTTGAATTGTTCAACTCTATGCAGATTCATACCATCATTACATGTTATTATTAAGTTATTAGATTTCAATTTTAAGTTATGTTTTGTACCATAGACCATGGAGTAAGATTTAGTTTTATTGAGCAGCAGTCTGTTAGATGAGAGCCAGGTTTGTACGGCATCAAAGTCTGATTGAAGGGCATTTTGTATCTGTAAAATATTAGATTTAGAGGTATAAATGACAGTATCATCTGCATATAGCTGAGCTGAAGTATTAGAACAAACTGAGGGAAGATCATTTATGAAAACGGAAAAAAGAAGAGGACCAAGTGTCGAACCTTGGGGTACACCTCTCTGTTGAACAAATAAATCAGACTTACATCCTTTAAAAACAACACATTGCTTTCTATTGTGCAAATAGGAATTAAACCAAAGAAGTACATTTTGCGAAAAACCAATTGCATGAAGCTTGTCTAAAAGTAAATAGTGGTCAACCAAATCAAAGGCCTTCTTCAAATCAATAAAAATAGCTCCTGTAAGATGACCAGAGTCCGATGCTGAAAATATATCATTAGTCAATTTTACAAGTGCAGTGGTTGTTGAGTGGTTAGGTCTAAATCCAGACTGAAAAGGTGACAGAATATAATTTACTTTGAGATAATCTGATATTTGATTAAAAATTAATTTTTCAAATACTTTTGCGATGGTACAAATTATTGATATTGGTCTATAATTATTTGGATCAAGGATGTCGCCACCTTTATGTATTGGCGTAATTCGTGAATATTTCCACATTGCTGGTATCTCACAGGTAGCAAAAGACAAATTGAACAAATCAGCAAGAGGAAACATAAGGATATGGGAGGCCAATTTAATATATCTTGATTCCATCCCGTCAAGGCCAGTGCCGCTACTCAGACTAAGTTGTTTAATAACATTCTGAACTTCTTGAGGTGTGATTTTAGTAAATGAAAAGGTACTATGACAGGCAGGGATATTATAAGAACAATCATTGTAAGAAAAATCAGAGATTAAATCAGAACAGACTGTGGAAAAATGCTGACTGAACACTTGCGCAATTAAAGAGGGGTCATGAATGATCGTATTACCATCACGTATTTTATTAATAGGGCTTTTATCAGAGGTATTTATTATGGTTTTTATACTGTTCCAGAATTGTTTAGGATTTTTAAACTTATTGGATAGACATTCCTTATAATAATCAGATTTTGCATTGCGGGTCATTGTTTTGGAGATATTTCTTAGTTTCCTGTATGTTTCCCAGTCAGCATTTTCCCTTGTCTGCCGAAATTTAGCCCAGGCCTTATCCCTCTGTCTGAAGAGACTTAAAAGATCGGCATTTATCCAGGGAAGATGTCGTCCCTTGACCTTAGAGATTTTCCAAGGTGCATGTTTGTCTACTACTTGTGTGAACTCAGAGTATAGAAAGTCCCAGGCATCCTGAGCAGTTGGTATTAACTGGTACCTGTCCCAATTGATAGAAATTAAATCATTAATAAACAAGTCAATATTCATTTTCTTATGTTGTCTGATTTTTATTAATTTTGGTGGTGTTTTTGGAATTTTAATTTTCCAAACACAATAGATAACTGAATGATCACTGAAGCAGTCTGACAAAATACCACTTTCAACAAATCTTTCAGGGTGAGTGACAAGTATCCAATCAAGCAGGGACTGAGACTTAGGAGTAATTCGAGTGGGTTCCTTTATGAGTTGTGTTAAATTAAGATTTTCAAAGTTTTTTTTGTCTTTAACAGATGACTTGTCTAACCAGTTTTTGTTAAAATCACCTAGAATAATCATTTCATTTTTAGAAGAGATAGAATCAAAGGTAGACATCAAACACTTGGAAGACTCTACAGGGGCAGAGGGTGGTCTATACACATTACCAACAGTAATATATTTATTGTGATGAAATATGATTTTGACAAAAAGGCATTCAAAATGTATTGGTTTAACTGTAGGTATAATTAGCTCAGCAGCTAAATTAGAGGAAACATAAGTAGCCACACCACCTCCCCTGGAGCCTCTATCAGCTCTGTATAGTACATAGTTTTCAAGTTTTATTTCATTGTCAGAGATGTTGCTATTGAGCCATGTTTCAGACAAGGTAATAATATTGGGATTGTGTTGGACTACCCATGCACGAAGTAAATCAATTTTTGGCACAAGACTTCGGATATTCAGGTGAATGATTCTTAAACCTTTAATATTATTCAGTAAGAACGTTGAGGTTTATATGAATAATAGCACTGTTCAGGGCTAGGCAGATATGGTAATCAAAAAAAGTTATAGAGGGTTGTGATAATATGACAAAAAAACTGGTACACAAAACACAAAAACACAAAACAAACACAAACACAAAAAACATAGACAATGACCCAGCGGCCCCAGCCATCCTAGGCCAAGGCATCTCCGTGAGAGGGACAAAGACCAAGAATGGTCTGCAACACAGGTTAGTCTGCATCAAAAAGAAGGGGTGGAGAAAAAAAAAAAAGTGGTGACATAGCTCCGCGCCGTTCAGCTGTCAGTAGAACTGAAAACAACTGGCATTTTAGTACTACTGTTCATTTTTACCACACTCCCGTCCAGTAGGTGGCGACAACGCACAGCCAAGCTGGCTGCCTGCCGTCATTCAAATCCAACAGAAGAAGAAAAAAGTTCAGTTTTACACCGGATGACAACCAGATGTAAACAACAGCCGTTCACGGCAGGCAACGCGGAAAAAAAGAAAAAAGAAAAAGATATGCCAGCGGAGAAAGTCCATGGATACAGGCGCATAGTTCAAAAAAGCGCAGTCACAGCAGGATTCTGTTCATATAGGCCTAATGGCTGCAGAAACTGCTACCGCATTAGCACTTGTGGTTCGGTGTGAACTTTTCTTATTAGGAAGAGTTCATGGGAGTCACAGGAGAGCTTGAGGGAGTCATGAAAGCAGCTTCAGCGGCTCTGTGACAGGTAAACTGCTGTGCTTTCCCATTGACAATGACACTCAAAGTGGACGGATACCGGAGAGAGTATTTTAAGTTTAACTCACGGAGTCTCCGTTTAACAGGATCAAAGGAGCGGCGTTTCTTCACTAGTTCAGCACTGAAGTCAGGATATATATGTATTTGATTACCTTGAAACACCAGCTCTTTCTTCTCTCTGGCAAGGCGAAGAATTTTCACCTTATCCTGGAAGTCGAGGAGTTTGATCAGGATGGGTCTTGGACCTGCTCTGTCATTGTTGCGGAACATAGGTGTGCGATGCGCCCGCTCAATGACCGGAGGAGTGGGAAAGTTTTCCTGGCCGAGCAGGTGGGGGATTAGCTTGGACATGAAGCCCAGAGTATCACGGCCCTCCGCGGATTCTGGAATCCTTACAAAGCGAAGGTTAGAGGCTCTGCTTCGGTTCTCCAGGTCCTGAATCTTGTCCATCAGGTAGGCATTGTCCTTAGTTAGCTCCTTGGTAAGCGTGCTGAGATTTGTGATGTCGTCCTCGTTTGCTCCGACCCGATGCTCTAGTGAGGAAACATGTTCTCCAAGAGTGTCCAGAGACACCTGGATGTTGCACAATTTTGTTTGTATTGGATCCACTTTTGCATCAAGGTGAGCGAGCATTTCAGTCTTGATCTGTTGTATGCCGTCCCACAAAGTTTGTAGGGAGATCAGGCTTTGTTGGTCAGCCATTGTTTGCGGTTTAAGTGTTGTCCAAACGTTGTGCCAAACAACAACAGGCAGGAGAAAAAGCAGGACTTTAAACACTCCGATATGACAGAGGTGTATATAGCACAAAAAGGATAATTTGTCGAGCTATTTTAAGAGAGCAGACACGCCTGTGTTGCGCTCCCTCACGCTGCGGCCATCTTGACAGACAGTCAGTTGAGCTATGGCTGATATGACATCATATATAACATCACCTCTTCTCTACAGACCATGGTGAAAGAGAGGACTGATGTCAAATTCACATTTTATACAGTATATATATATATATAACAGATATGATCTAATGCAATAAAGAGAGATTAAGAATTAAAAAACTTGTATTGATGTGATTATTATTTTTAATTTTCTTCTTCCAAGTTTGTGTCTTGGCTCTTTCTTGCAAAAACTGTTGTTTTATGTTGTTTTTCTGATCAATTGTTTATTGATTTTTTGCAGACAACAAATGTGACATGGAAAGTAAAACAATCGGTGGGGGTAGCATAATAAATTACTGCCTTTGTTGTCTTTGTTTTCACCCCATTAACCCTCTTCCAACAAAAAAAAAAAAAACACACAAACAAAACAAAACCAGTAACAACCCAAAAAACTCACTCATACATCATTCATTTACTCACTACCCTAGCCCAGAAATCTCATGACCACTGTGTGGCTTCATACCAATATCAGTTCATGCAAGCACATCTGTACAACATTTTATATGTTTTAGCCAGATGGACAGGACACTTAAGTACACAAGAATTAAGCATATGATTCACTGTACAGGAACAAGTCCTGTGAATTCCAGGATAAGACAGTTATTTTATTCATAAGCTTTCAGATTCATGTATAGCATGGTCAGCTAAACAAACACAGTTTGGTAGGTTAAAATACAAGTGAGATACAAGTCCCCATCCCGCCCCCACCATACACGCACGAATAATCTTCAGGATTTACATCATGATCAAGTTACATCTTGTATTCTTCACTTTCAATTTGATCAGTTTACAAACAGTTATTACATCTGGAAGTTACAGGGTGTAAATATTTAGTAACAACTGACCTCTACAAAATAACCAGTTTGTGTGGTGAATCCAATGATGCATCAAAAGAATGTTTAGTAAACACTTGCCTCCATCAGCTGCTGCATATTTAGCTACATATCAGTTACCTGATGGAGGTAAAACACTCATTTTTGACCAAGCCAAGTGGCTAGTAGGTCAAAAAGTTAATTTCAAACCCTGCATACTCACCTTCAACATCTCTTCCTGGTACAGCCTCCTCTCATCTAAACACAAGATCAAACTCTCTGCACAGTTAATCAAGCCAGCAAAATCATTGGAGCACCACAAACCCCCCTCTCAGAACTGTACAGCCGGTCTGTTTTCAGGAAGGAAGGAAGTAAGGAATCACAGAAGACCTCTCTCACCCCCTCCACCACTGCCTCCAGCTGCTGCCATTAGGCAAATGTTATAAGGTTCCACTGGCCAGGAAAAACATCTATAAAAAATCCTTCATCCCCTCTGCAATAACCACCCTGAACAATCAAAAATGAACACTTTGCTGATTTTAACAGCCCCCCCCCCCCCCCCCCCCCCCCTCCTCCTTTTTTTTTGGCATGATTGCACAACGTTTTTGTTAATTTGTTTTTTATACAAGCCTGTCAAAGAAGAATTTCTATCACTCGTGACAGACAATAAAGCTTATCTATCTATCTATCTATCTATCTATCTATCTATCTATCTATCTATCTATCTATCTGAACTGGTGCTGCGTTCAAATGCCAAAGTTCTTTTGGTAACACTTTATAATAAGTACACACTATTAAGCATTAGGTAGCCTAAGCATTATTAACCCTATTTCGAGCCTCAGAGTTAAGAGCAAACTCTCAGTTTGACAGTTCAAGGTCAGTTAACTCATTGAGTGCCGCGCTCCTTTCCAAAGTTTTAGTCAAGTGTACCGGCAATTTAGACCATTTTTGACTTTTTATGTAGAGCCATAGTGTATTCTATATTATTGCCACCAACACATACTGTATCTCAATTGAAAGGTTTAACTTTATGCTTCAAATGACCACAAACCGTTTGTTTCTACGTGCCTCCGTTCCTGAGAAAAGTCAAACTAAACATGGCTGGGTTTCACCAAAATCCCTCCTTTTTTTCTAGAAAAGGAGATAGAGCGTCTTTTATGAAAGGTGCGCTGTTTGTGCCTGTCGCTCTTCTGACACTCGCATTTCTGGATCAAAGGGCTCGTATAAGATAAATATATACAACAATTGTTGTTCTATTCACAAAACCACCATCGGGGGCGGGGGGGGCGCCACTAAACAACAATAACACAGACGCACCGTGCCGTGTCACAGCCTCTCGCCGCGGAACGTGATGGTCTCTCGGCCACAGCGGCTCCGGAACACCGGTCCCACCGGTGGTCGCGGTCCTTCTGTGGTACAGGTCGGTGCCGGCGGTCTGCTTTGACCCAGAGACCATCAGATTTTACCGCGGGAGGACTTTGGGGAGGACACGGTGTTGTTCCAGATGAAGACCGGGCGGGACAGTCGGCTGAGAGCTTCCTGTTTCTGCTCCGAGCTGCTGGAGCAGCTGGAGCAGCAGCGCAGGTGAGAGCAGAGCAGCTGCGCTGCATCCACATGCAGAACTCGGTTTGCAGAAGCTGAGTTATGATAAAAACTTCCACATCATGAGCTGTCATGTGACTTTGATCGTCATCTATTTCAGTTCTCCTCGTCGTAGAGTCCCCAAATTTACATATAATGTGTATTAAAGGTGTACAGAAAAGAAAATTGAATTTGAGTCCACTCTGGATCATAGAATTAATGTGATAACTCATCTTTCAGACGATGTAGACCAAACTTTGTGCAAAATTCTATTTTTGAGTAAATCCGGGATGAAAGTGTGTATTTTTTTTTTCGCATTGGATAATGCAGGCGCACGGATTATACGTCAGCCTGTACACGATTCACCAGCCACTGATATTGGATCCGTCATCCGTCATTCAAACGTCTGAGACACGCACACACACACGGAGCTCGGGCTCGCCCCAAGCTTTGAATATCCCGCCCGCTCGATAACGACCAATCAAATTCGTTTTCCTTACTCGGGTAAACTCGTGTTGCAGCTCGTGACAACTCGGCGCGACAAACAGGACAAACGGCCATTTCTGTACACCTTTAAAGTGTCTATTTTCATAATTTAAAAAACTCAACGCATGGGAACGAAAAACGAGAAATTACGTGGTTGGCACTCAATGAGTGAGAACTCAAAAGTAGCAGAAAGTTTCTCCTCTTAACTGCCAGGATGGCCTTCCCTGGGTGTGTGAGCCTGGCCGACCCCGCCGCCGCCACTGCTACGGCGGGGAAGGCGAAGCTCACTGATCGCCTTCCCCGCCTGGCCGCCCCCAGCGGCGGCGGCGGCCGGGCTCACACACCCTCACTGCCAGGATCGCCTTCCCCGGGTGTGTGAGCCTGGCCGCCGCCGCTGCTCCGGCGGGGATCCTGGCAGTGAGCTTCGCCTTCCCCGCCGGAGCAGCGGCGACGGCCGGGCACCCGGGTCTGTGGAGCGGGTTCATGAAGCCTGGTCGTTTATCGTTTTGTCTCTATCGTTATTTTGTTATTATTAGTGGTGGTGGAAATACTGGGCGAGCCGACCAGCGTTTGCTTACTTTCGGTTTCGCGGACGCTGGTGGGTCATGGGAATAGCGCCACCAAATCATAATTTATGGACGGAACTACGATGGTATGTGATCGTCTTCGAACCTCTGACTTTAATTCTTGATGAATGAAAACATGAGTCCGTCTTGCGCCGGTCCAAGAATTTCACTCTGTGCGCTCATGGTAAATGTAGTATGTAAACACTTTGCTACGCTTTCCAAAACTCCTCTTTGTCACTTTAAACTAAAAACCTTAAAAATAAAATGCCCCTCTTTTCTAAGGAAAATACTGTAAATGAGATATCCCCTTTTTTTCAGGAAAGTAGTACTGTAAATGAATTCTCCCTCTTTTTTAAGAAACACTGTACCACATAAATGCATAAACTTAAGTACTATTTTAAACCTCAAATTGAATTCAGAAAACCTCACTTTACCACTTCAAAGTCACTTAAACACAATTTGTGGATCTAAAGCCGGTAACTAAAACTATTATTAACTAAAATGTACGGTAGCAGGCCTGATGCGGTGCTTGTGTTCATTGTGGCCCAAAACTTAAAGGGCAACTTCGGTTTTTTTCAACCTGGGCCCTGTTTTCATATGTTTTTCTGTATATGTGAGTGATGGATAATACTTTTATTGAGGTCGCTGCAGAATTGAGCCAGGCAGGCAGCCTGCAGCCCAGCTAAAGCTTTTCCACGGGGCAAGTGGCTCCCGTCAAAGTTCGCTCTATAAACGGGCATTTTTTCCAAGCTGACAGGCTCAGATAGTTACAATGAGTGTCCGACAACATACTAGAAAGGAGAAATGAACGTAATAGTCTCTACCTTTAGCTGGAGGTCGCTGTTTGCTGTGATCTGTGTCCAAATCTCACCACGCCAGAAATCTCGTTCTGAAATCTCGCGATAACTCGCGGCAAAACACCGGTGGGAATACCGTTACCTGACTGAGGTGAAGAGAGACGACCAGAGAATTTACAAATTGTAACAACAAAATGTTGGGCAGCTTGGGCAGCTTTCACAAGTTAGGGCTAACAGTTAGCTGTGCTACAAGTGGATGCTGACACTCCTGTTGATGTACTGCGCCATGCCGACCACAGGGTCTGCTGTGAGCACTTTGACCGGGATGACTACTGCCAGTCAGAAGAAGAGGAGAGGTGCTAAAAGTAGAGACATACGTTCATTTCTCCTTTCTAGTATGTTGTCGGACACTCATTGTAACTATCTGAGCCTGTCAGTTTGAAAAAAATGCCCGTAGAGCGAACTTTGATGGGAGCCACTTGCCCCGTGGAAGAGCGTTAGCTGGGCTGCAGGCTGCCTGCCTGGCTCAATACTGCAGCGACCTCAATAAAAGTATTATCCATCACTCACATATACAGAAAAACATGAAAACAGGGCCCAGGTTGAAAAAAACCGAAGTTGCCCTTTAATGGCTGCGAGCTAATTAAAATTAATAATAGTCCTACCTGAGTTAATGTTTCTGTCTTGTCCTTCCTCAGTCACAGGTGCAGGCTCAGCATCCAATCAGCACTTCTCTGTCGGTTTCTCTTTTCTCCTCTACGTTGCCAGAAAAACTCACGAGTGAAGTCATGGTTGCTCCACGCTCTGTCTGGGTCTGTTCTCTGTCTTCAGGTCGAAAGCAGCAGCTAAACCACTCAAACTGTTTGGCCGAGGGAGTCAAATTTTACCTAGAAAATGTCCACTGGTAATGAACTGACTCGGGCCTATACTTCAAGCTAGCTGAGCGTTAGCATCAGCAGTAGCACAAAACGTAAACAGCATACATCCATGGTAAACAGTCTTTGAACTTTGTGTAGAAATTCCTCCCGTTTCTCAACACGCAGCTCGTCACTCTTCTCACTGGTTGTCGTGCAAACAATCATAAGACACAAGTTACACACTGGTTTGTGCACTACTACTTCACAAATTAACTACGAAAATCCCTGTGTCACGCTCACTCTTTAGCTTCACTCTGGCCGCTCTCTCCGTTGCCTTTCCGAAGCCCTGCCTTTCCGACAATAGACTTCTATTCATCGTAATAGCGGGGTTTTCTATTTTTTCCCCGCTATTCCGAAAAGGCTATTGGGGGAAACCCCCAGTGCGCAGTGCGCATTGATCCTTTTTTCCTTTTTGGGGTCAAACGGATCATGTGCATAATTAACTGCAAAACAAGCAAATACTTCATATCAATGACATATAGCCTAATGTTCATTATGCTTCTAGCCTGTCTAGCCTCTACCTGGTCTTTTTACTAAACTTAACCAACTCCTTTCTTCATTGCCTGCCTAAGCCCAACCAAAGCATCTCCCTCAGTCAGCTGTCAGCACGAGCGGCGGCTGCAGCAGCCTCGCGCCCCTGTGAGCTCAAGCCAGCTTCAGCTGCGCTCGAGCGGAGCGGGGGGGAGAAAAAATGTGTATTTCTATTACTGTGTGGAGATCTCCAACAACGGAGTCGGGGAGAAAGCAAGTGGGACAGATCTGCCCAGACTCTGAGCAGCACACGTTTCACAGACAAGCCGCAAAGCAGAATGTAAACAACGTCACATGGTTCAGCACCTTGGACATTGGACAGCTGCGGGGGGAGGGTGTCCGAACAGCGGTGTTTCGAAGTGGGGGTATTTCGGAACAGCGGGGTGTCGAAGTGGAGGTGTGTCGGAATGGAGAGCTGTCCCCGCTCTCTCTTAGCCAAGCCCGGATCCCGAACCGGGCCGTCTGGGCCGTGGCCCGGGGGCCTCGAGCTCCAGTCCGGGCCTCCGTCACTTGGTGTTTTTTTTTTTTTTTTTTTTTTTTTTCTTGTGAGTAGACCTCATCAAGTGTGTGATGAATTACAAAGTTACAGCCTACCCGATTTATTTGCAAATAAAAATATGACTGATTGTTTGTTTTGCTGTCTGTGTCTGCGAGATAACAGGGCGATTATGACGGGGACGCTTTGGGACGTTACGTACACACATAGCTACACACATACGTAGGCACGTACACACACACGTACGCACGTACACACCACAGATGACAGATAAAAAGAAAAAGAAAAAAAGAGACAGATGACAGATGACCGCGAAATTTGAATCTAGACACTTATTGCTGTTGAGATGATTGTTAGCTAGTCTAAAAGGAAAAACATGGAAAAAAAATTAAAACGGTGGGAGAGTGGGGCCTCTAAATTAAAAGCAAAACAGGAGAGGGATAAAAGACAGTCGCAACTCCGGCAGAGCATTCCGAACATCTCAAGCTTTTTCACCGCATCTAACGTTAAGTCTTGTGGGAGCTTAACCGTTAGTGAGCCAGCGGTAGAGGATGAGAATGTTGACGGCATCAGCGACAGTGAAGAGCAGGACGGCCAGGACCGTTATCCGGCAGATGCCTCCACTTCACCAGCTCATCCACAGCGCCAGCGGGGTGCCTTGACTGAGACGGTGACAGTCACCTGTTCATCAGCGGCCCCACTCGCATCTTTGACCAGCCTGGAGGGCCCGCCTGACGGCCGTGGTGAGGCCAATGATGCGGCGGATGATCCGGTGAGTGATCCCGCGGACAATGCTGCGGATGATGCCACGGATGACAGCAGGGACCTGCCAGTGACAACGCCGCTGCGACCGGCGGCCCCCGAAGCTGAACCAGAAATGCAGGAGTGGTACGAGAAGACTACGGATCCGGCATTGTGGAAAGACACAACCAGCGATAAGATAAAGACCGTTCTTATTCAGAGAGGCGCAGCAGAATTTCACAATCGCAGGTCGACCTACCCAGCTTCTGCCAGGGACAGAAATATTGGAGGTAAAAGTCGCCACTTTAATAATGATTTACTGTATTGCTGTTTGCCAAATGGGCAGAAAGTAATGAGAGACTGGATGATGTACTCCCCCTCAAATGGAAATATTTACTGTTTTGCCTGTAAACTTTTCTCAAAGTGTCATCATCAGTTTGTTGAGGGATTTAGTGACTGGAAACATTCAGAACGCATCAGGGACCATGAGAGGAGTGAGGAGCATAAGGCTGCAATGTTATCCTTACTCCACAGGGGCAAGGGCATCGGGACTGTTGATGTTTCTATGGCAACAGAAATGGAAGCAGCAAGGCAATACTGGAAAGAAGTCCTCAAAAGAGTTGTTGCTGTCATAAAGTTCCTGGGGGAGAGAGGGCTTCCATTTAGAGGAGATAGTGAGTTGCTGGGGTCATCTCATAATGGGAATTTCCTTGGTGTATTGGAACTGATAGCTCAGTTTGACCCATTTTTGTCTGGTCATATACAGAAGTATGGGCAGAAAGGCCGGGGAAGTGTGTCTTACTTGTCATCAACGATTTGTGAGGAATTTATTAGGGATGTGCACGGTTACCCGGGTACTCGAGTACTCGAGTAGCAATCTGCTGCTACTCGGTTATGAATTTATTACTCGGGTACCCGAGGATTAAAAAAAACGGCACGTCAGAGCGCAATCTAGTGTCGGATCAGACTAGGCCTACATTATCATGCCCTGGTTCGGCTTTTTGTAGTGTTAAACAGTTTCGGATCAAGCAACGTGATTTTCTGCTGTGTAAAAGCGTTTTTGGATCGAGCCTCGGACTTTCAAACCTTTTACAATAATTCTCCCTCCCTCCCTCGGCGACGTACGCCGTCGGGAGGGACACGACAGGTCTCAAGTCTGGTAGAAAATATACTTTCACTTTACAAACACTCTGAAACCTTCCCTGTTATTTCCTGAAACGATGCGAGGCAGAGAGGACCGAAGGCACCAACATGTGTAGTGTGGACTAATAAATAAGCACCGCTAATGATTTAAAAAAGAAAAGAAAAAAAAAGTTTTCTCCTCCGTGGCAGCCGCGGCATAAATGCGCTGCACTCAGCGCTCAGAGCGCATGCAGCGCATTTATTCCCCGGCATAAAGATGCACATCTGCCTCGTATGTGCATCTTAAACTCCAGTCTCTACTCTTATTATCCACCTGACATTGTGTGTGACGACGCTGTGTGTCAGTAATGCGGACTGTCTGACGGACAGAGCGCATTTATGCACCGGCTGCGCTCTGTCCGTCAGACATGACGTCATTTTATTTTTTTATTACAGTACTCGATTACCCGATTAGTACCAGCTTCGGTTACACGATTAGTAAATTAGTCGAAATGCCCATCCCTAGAATTTATTGATGTCATGGGAGATAGAACAAGACAGGTTATTGCTGAGGAAATTAAGGGGGCAAAGTACTTCTCTGTTGTTGTCGACTCCACCCCAGACCTTTCACACGTTGACCAACTTACTTTTATTTTCAGGTTTGTAAACACAGAAGGCAAAATTGTTGAACGTTTCCTGACTTTTGAGCCAATCGAAAGCCATACTGGTGAAAGTTTGGCTGAATGTGTTGTTGCTATGGTTGCCAGTTTAGGCTTAGAGCTGTCAAATTGCAGAGGACAGTCATACGACAACGCAAGTAACATGTCTGGGAAGTACAATGGACTCCAATCACATCTGAAGAAGATAAATCCTTTAATCCATTATGTTCCATGCGCTGCTCACTCCCTAAATTTAGTTGGAGTCAACACCATTGAGGCCAGCAGCCCCGAGGCTGGACACTACTTTGACACTTTACAGTCTTTGTATAACTTTTGTTCCTCCTCTACAAGTAGATGGGGGAAAGTTTTTCGCAAAACAGGAATAAGTTTGACGTTGAAATCTCTCTCAACCACTAGATGGAGTAGTCAAGCAGAATCCAGCAAAGCTCTGTGGAAAAACTATTCACACATAAAAGATGCACTTGAAAAAATAGCAGGCTCAGATGATGAAAAAAGGGATACTAGAAATGAAGCAGGGGCTCTCTGTGGTAAACTGGAGCAATTAGAAACAGCATTTATGGCTCATTTCTGGGATGCAATCCTTGGCAGATTTCAAGCCACGAGCATAATGTTACAAAAAAGTGACATAAACATTTTGACAGCTGTAAATCTTCTTAAGTCCTTGCGTGCCTTTGTTTCCTCACAGCGTGACCAATTTGACATTTATGAAAAAGCAGCATTGAATGTAACAGGTGTTAACAAAACCTACAAGCGTGACCTACAACGAAGTAGAAAGCGTAAAACCTTCGCAGATGAAGAGGGTGCAAATGATGTAAGTAACCTACACAGTGGAAGGGACAAATTCAAAATTGGGACTTTTTATGTCATCATAGACAAGCTGGTGAGCTGCCTTGATCATCGCCTCTCTGCTTACAAACACTTAACAGAAATATTTGGGGTGTTATTTCTGGTTGAAAGCGCAAGCAGCTGTGAGATCACAGAACATGCTAAAACACTGGTCAGTGCTTATCCATCAGACTTAGACAGTGGCTTAGCCAACGAGCTCCTGCAGTTCCGCTCCTTCATGTTGGCTGAAACAGACAAGTCACCCTCAAACATGCTGAAAACCATATTGAAGTTTGGCCTGCAGTCAGTCTTCCCTAATGTTTATGTGGCTTTGAGGATGTTCCTCACGTTGCCAGTGACAAACTGTGAGGGGGAGCGCTCATTTTCTCATCTGGGGAGAATCAAAAATGAGCTCAGAACAAGCATGAAACAAAAACGCCTGAAGTCCTTATCATTACTGGCAATAGAGTCTGAACTTGTCAGAGACCTGGACTTTAGTGATGTTGTGGAGGAGTTTGCTAGGAGAAAGGCCAGGAAAAAGGTCATTGCATAAGGAGCTATAGTGTGTGTGTGTGTGTGTGTGTGTGTGTGTGTGTGTGTGTGTGTGTGTGTGTGTGTGTGTGTGTGTGTGTGTGTGTGTGTGTGTGTGTGTGTGTGTGTGTGTGTGTGTGTTCTTGCCTCCCAAGTGTTGTTAATGTGCATTGTTTTTTTATGACTCAAACATTTGTTGTTGGGATGTTTGATATTGTGGAGATTCTAAAAAGGTGGTTTATTCTTTGTGTTTCTGCATTTCTGAGTGTAGACTGTTTTGATAATGTACTCTGTGCTGAGAGTCTTGTGTTGAATTTATCTACAGTTGTAGATTTTTGCTAGGAAAAAGGCCAGGAAAAAGGTCATTGCATAAGGGAGCTATACTCTAATGTGTGTGTGTGTGTGTGTGTGTGTGTGTGTGTGTGTGTGTGTGTGTGTGTGTGTGTGTGTGTGTGTGTGTGTGTGTGTGTGTGTGTGTGTGTGTGTGTGTGTGTGTGTGTGTGTGTGTGTGTGTGTGTGTGTGTGTATTCGCCTCCCAAGTGTTGTTTATGTGCATTGTTTTTTTTTATGACTTAGAAAACATTTGTTGTTGGGATGTTTGATATTGTGGAGGTTCTAAAAACAGGTTGTTTGCTATTCTTTGAAGTGTTTCTGCATATCTGAGTGTAGACTGTTCTGATAATACACACGTACACTGCATGTGCTGAGAGTCTTGTGTTGAATTTATCAGTCAGTGTGAATCCTGTGCAAGTACAGGAGTTTCCAACAACTACTTCATCCACACTTGTGCACTAGTAAACTAGTTGTTGTGTGTGTGTGTGTGTGTGTGTGTGTGTGTGTGTGTGTGTGTGTGTGTGTGTGTGTGTGTGTGTGTGTGTGTGTGTGTGTGTGTGTGTGTGTGTGTGTGTGTGTGTGTGTGTGTGTGTGTGCGCGCGCGCACGAGGGCCTCTAAGAGTCTGGCCCAAGGGCCTCTGAATTCTTAATCCAGGCTTGCTCTTAGCCTGTGTCTCACTCTCTCTTGTCCTACTGAAACACCTGAGACCTGAAGATCCGGCCGATCGCTATTAACCCCATAAATACTGGTTTAGACAGTTTGCAGAAATACATTATCTCTTAAATAAAATAAAAAAATACATATATTTTTTAAACTGCCTTTAACAATTTTATCATAACATTTTAAATGAATTTCAACCTTTTTAATCACCCCTTTAATGTTTTTGATACTAAATGATACTGCATAACTTATTACCTCATGTATTTAACCGGGTTCACAAATTATATGCAATTCAGAAATGTTCGCAGATAATAAATTATAACCACTTAGGCTTAGGAATAATATATTTTGTTACATAAAATCACATTTCTCAAAACTTAAGCACTCAACAGCAGTTGTTTGTTTACCACCAAAGAAGAAGAAATTGAACGAAAGGGGCCAGTAGGCTAAATAGACTATTTTAGCAGTGTCAACATGTCAGAGCAAACAATTTACAAGTGGAAATATAATAGCCTAACTTATCATATTGTCACACAAAAAAATATAATTATCTGGCGTTTCAAATTTGTCAGTTGCCGTGCTTGTGTTAATGTGTAGCTTAATAAGGCATTTCAATCAGGATTGTTTCTATGGGTTAGTCTGATGAGGAGGCAAAGCTCATCAGTGAAAGACAGAGAGAAATAGTAGTACCTTTATTGAATTTTCACCGGCTGGCCCTGACCCCCGCTTGTTTTTTTAAAAAGTTTTTTTGGCGGCTGGCCGCAACACGGTCACATCATTAGGGAAGGCTATATGTGGCGGCCCTATGTGGCTGGTTCATCATGGACTGCAGGTAAGATAGCTATTCCGTATTATTATAATAGGCATTATAGCGCTGCACCTACGACTTGTGGTCGACCCGTGATTGTTTGTTTGGGTTACATGCTGTCATTCCAACATCACACCCTGTATGCAGCAGAGCACAGACAGGGACTAGTCTGCCTGTCTAGCCTCTACCTGGTCTTTTTTACTAAACTTAACCAACTCTGTTCTTCATTTGCCTAAGCCCAACCAGGTCCACCAAATCCAGAACCACCAGATTTACAAACAGCTTTTTCCCAAATGCCATAACACATTTAAACAAACAGAGATGACAACCCCCCCCAGCCACCCTCTCATTCATAGACATTCACTGTTGCACTTTGCATTTCTTGCACTTTCTGTATAGTGTATTGTTGGTTTTATTTATTGTTTTATTGTTTTTACTATTTTACTATTTATTGATTGTATACCAAGTGGAGTAGCAATATAATTTTGTTGTACTGATGTATAATGACAATAAAGGCTTTCAATTTCAATTTCAATCAATTCAAAATGTTTTGGGGAAAAATACGCTATTAAAGGAATTGTCGGAAAGGTGGGATGTTTAAAAAAATAAAAAAAATACCGTCATTTCGACCATAGTGGCAAAAATTGTCAGAATGATGGGATGTTTGATGTAAGTGTTGCCATTTAGACAATCAGAGCCGTCGGACCGGTGGGATGTCGGAATGGGGGTTGCCCCCCTTTTGGGGGTTCTGGGCTGTCAGTGAACAAGGGCAGGTGCGTTCAGTTTATCTCTTCCACTCCTCCCCCGCCCACTTTCCCTTCGTTGTAGATTATTAACTACCAAGAGCTGAGGGCGAGTCAAACCACTATTGGAGGGTGCAGCACAGGTGTGAAAGTCCAGATACAATATTGGACGTCTCTGCAGGTATTCAGTGAGTCCAGGCGCCATTTTAAAGTAGTCGGAGCAGAAAGAGGGAAACTGAAGTTGAAGGCAGGTGAGTGTTACACAACTTTTTTTTTCCTTAATATTATAGTCATTGATGAAGTGTGGGAGTGTGTGTGTCAGTTTGTCCTTGTGGACTGTGGAGGGAAGAAGAGTCACAGTAAACTTCAGTCCACACAAAGACACTGAGAGAAAAGGAGGGGGGGGGGAAACAAAGTGATGAGCTGCGCAATAGGCTACACATGAAAAGTGGCCAAGTTTGTTGTACTTTTTTTTTTGAGAGGACAGGGGTTTTAGGAGGGGTGTGTAAATAGCTGCTGCAGTCAACTTGACTTGTTTAAATAGATGTGTGTCTGTATTTTCTCACAGTCAGACTCAGAAGTCCAGAATATGAGTGTTAATGTGGAGGAAGAGGAAGATGGAGTAGCATCTCCAGGATCCATCTGTCTCTCTATATCGAGTAACGAGTCTAAAGAATGGGCTCCAAACTTCGGTCCTGAACCTGGACCCTCAAAGTCACAGTAAGAAAGCTTCTCCTGTGAACGTCCAAACTGTCTCTGGGTCAGAGTCCAGTGTGTTGAGCTGCTGCAGTCAACGTGACTGGAACAGGAAATAACATGAGTTTTAACAGTTTCACATCTTCAATAGGAGCCAATGAGCTTATTTTTACATAGTAGAACATAAATACAGATATTGAAATAATGACATATAGTTATTATGGAAAATGTAAATATACTTTATTAGACCTAGAGCACTGGAATAAGAAAGTAATGACACTTCCATTGACTCCCGTGGTAAGCATTTTGCGCCCCCGAGTGGCAGGATATGGGTATTGCAAAAGTGCCCAGAAAACCCATTCACACACTGGTCATATCAAATTACACTTATAATTTGTTTATTATAAAATATAGATTGAAACATTCATGTTTTTTTTTGTTTTGTTCTTTTACTAGCCTATGTGTTACGGTTTATCTGTGATCCTATTATCGTGGGTGATCTAGAAATGTCCTCAAATTATTGAAAACACTGCACATTCACCAACTATGCAGAGATGTCAGTTCTTGGGCACTTTTGCAATATACCCATATTCCGCCATCAGGAGGCGCTTCCATTTGACCAATGCGTGTCGTTACTCTCTTAATCCAGTGCTCTAATTAGACCATGTTTGAGTAAAGTGCTGTTTACACTGCAACAAACAGGCTTTGTTTCAGTTGCTTATACACAAATTAAGTCAGCAAGCACGATAATGTTTACTGCAACAACAACAATGTAATTCAGGGGATAGTTTTTAGAAACATTGATGACTTACAGATTCAATTAACATCCACAAAATATGCATTTCCCAATTTTGTTTTTGGTTTGAAAACAAATGTTTGTTGTTTTTGCAGAGGTCAGGACCAAAGACTGAGAGCAGAGTCTCCAGGATCCATCTGTCTCTCTATATCGAGTAACGAGTCTAAAGAATGGGCTCCAAACTTCGGTCCTGAACCTGGACCCTCAAAGTCACAGTAAGAAAGCTTCTACAAACCTGTGAACGTCCAAACTGTCTCTGGGTCAGAGTCCAGTGTGTTGAGCTGCTGCAGTCACGTGACTGGAACAGGAAATAAAATACGTTTTAACAGTTTCACGTCTTCAGTAGGAGCAAATGAACTTATTTTTACATGGTAGAACATAAATACAGATATTGAAATAATGACATACTATAGTTATTATGGAAAATGTAAATATACTGTATTGGACCATGTTTGAGTAAAGTGCTGTTTACACTGCAACAAACAGGCTTTGTTTCAGTTGCTAATACACAAATGAAGTCAGCAAGCACGATAATGTTTATTACTGCAACAACAACAATGTAATTCAGGGGATAGTTTTTAGAAACATTGATAACTTACGGATTCAAATAACATCCACAAAATATGTGCATTTCCCAATTTTGTTTTTGGTTTGAAAACAAATGTTTGCTGTTTTTGCAGAGGTCAGGACCAAAGACTGAGAGCAGAGTCTCCAGGATCCATCTGTCTCTCTATATTGAGTAACGAGTCTAAAGAATGGGCTCCCAACTTCAGTCATGAACCTGGACCCTCAGAGTCACAGTAAGAGAGCTGATACAAACCTGTGAACGTCCAAACTGTCTCTGGGTCAGAGTCCAGTGTGTTGAGTTGCTGCAGTCAACGTGACCAGAACGGGAAATAACATGAGTTTTTTACAGATTCACCTCTTCACTAGGAGCCAGTGAGCTTATTTTTACATGGTAGAACATAAATCCAGATATTGAAATAATGACATAGTTATTATGAGAAATTTAAATATATTAGACCATGTTTGAGTAAAGTGCTGTTTACACTGCAACAAACAAGCTATGTTTTAGTTGCTAATCACAAATGAAGTCAGCAAGCACGATAATGTTGACTGCAATAACAACAACAACATGAAAATACTGCTGCCATTAACAAGGTAACAGAGGCGATCTGGAACAATATGACTGACAGGATCAATGCACAAGTGACCCAAAGTTCCTTCTATTTCAGTATCGTATGAATCTCTTATCTTAGACTTAGACTTTAGACTTTTATTGCCCCTTATTTGGGACAAGGATAAGGAATTTACAACCGGAAAAAGGGAATAATGCTGCCATTAACAAGGTAACCGAGGCGGCATGAAACAGTATGACTGATAGGATCAATGCACAAGTGACCCAAAGTTCCTTCTATTTTAGTATCATATGAATCTGTTATCGTAGACTTTAGACTTTTATTGTCTCTTATAAGGGACAATAAAAAAAATCATTCCACTACGAGGACAAAACAAGCACACATAGTACAGCCCAAAGACATGAAAACATTTATCAACAATCTAGAAGAGAGAGAGAAGAAAGAAAAGTCCACACTCTGACCTGGTTATCCAGGCCTTTTGTTCAGGGTCGCTATAGGCAGCCAGGATCAGGTTTTCATTCAGCTTCTCTCTCTCCAATCTTCTTCTTCTTCTACTTAACCTCTCTCTGCTCCTCTGCTAACCGAAGCCCCGCCCTCTTAAGGTGGTTGACCAATCAAAGCACAGATGTGGAGCAGTGACTGCGACATGTTAGTGACACAGAAATGTCTTCACAGGAGTGGTGTCTCTATGGACGAGCAGTTGTCCTGCTGTGGTCTCTGTCAGGACGTCCTGAAGGATCCAGTCTCCACCAGCTGTGGACACAGGTTCTGCAGACAGTGTGGACAAAGACCCAGAGGTGAGCTGCAGACAGCCAATTGCAGCAGCTCTGTACAAAGTGAGACTGAACATCTGTCTGCTGATGTGGTCATTTCTAAAACCAGCATAGATCATAGATGCCGCCTCTGACGCCGCTGTCCATTGGAACGATACGTCAACGCGCCCGCCATCTTGGGCTGGGGGAAGCCGTGTCTACTTACTGCATTAGTCAACAGAGGCAGAGGTCTATCAACGATTAAAATCGCCATAACTCTCTGAATATTCAATCGATTTTCAAGCCGTTTGGTTTATTATAAATGTCAGACATATATGTATGATACAACAACAACAACATTTTATGTATATATATACAGTATATTCTATATACACTGCCGCCGCCGTGTTGACGTGCCTGACAAGCCCGAATGCGGCATCTATGTGTATATATCTATGTAAAACCAGGACCTGATGTCAGAGAGCTTGTTTGTTACATCACACAGCACTGATGATGATCAATAGCACAACATTCAAACTTTCTCTTTGTTGTCTGCAATTTAGCTGATGAAAATAATCAGATCAGATTGTCAGACTCTCTGTCTTCAATTCAATTCAATTCAATTCAATTCAATTCAATTCAATTCAATTCAATTCAATTCAGTTCAAACTTTATAAAGTGAATTTCATGCACAAGGCAGACTCAATGTGCTTCACAACAGGCATACAATTTAGTTACAATAAAAAAAGAATACAATGGAAAAATAAAGGTGCAAGTAAACAATCGCATGTATTGAGCCATCTTCACCACACACACGCTTAAACTCGCACATGTGCACACATGTTGACTGAAGTGTTCTTGCTTGGGTGTAAGTGATGAGCATATCAACTTTGCTGTCAAGAGACAGAGAATTGAGATGTGCTGCAATTTTCTGTCTCTGAGCTTGTGCACCAAAGAAAGAGTATACCTGTTTTGTCTTTCCTTAGTTGTAAAAAAAAAAAAAGAAAAAAAAAAGAAAGACTAAAGACACATTGTCTTCAGGTTGACTCTGTCTCTTCTCTCTCAGCAGATCGTGGTCTGCAGGAGGTTTTAGATCAACATAAGATCAGTCTGAGGAGCAGATGTGAACGAGTGACTGAAGGAACTGAGGGAACAGGAAGTGAAACAGGAAGTGAAACCCTCCTCAACAGGATCTACACCGAGCTCTACATCACAGAGGGACAGAGTGAAGAGGTTAATACCCAACATGAGGTGAGACAGCTGGAGACAACATCCAAGAAGAAGAAGACCCTCCATGACACTCCAATCAAGTGCAACGACATCTTTAAAGACTTAACTGACCAAGAGACAGAAAATGACTCTACAGTCTCACCTGTCCAAGAGAGTCCCATCAGAGTGGTTCTGACCAACGGTGTCGCTGGTGTTGGAAAAACCTTCTCGGTGCAGAAGTTCACTCTGGACTGGGCCGAGGGCTTGGAGAACCAAGATGTCAGTCTGCTGGTTCTGCTTTCGTTCAGGGAGCTGAACCTGATCAGAGATCAGCGGTTGAGTCTTCTCAGGCTGCTCCATGTTTTCCATCCAACATTAGAGAAGGTCACAGCAGAGCAGCTGTCTGTCTGTAAACTTCTCTTCATCTTTGACGGCCTGGATGAAAGCCGACTGTCCCTGGACTTCAACAACAGGGAGGTTGTGTCTGATGTCACACAGACGTCACCAGTCAACGTGCTGCTGACAAACCTCATCCAGGGGAATCTGCTTCCCTCTGCTCTGGTCTGGATCACCTCCAGACCTGCAGCAGCCAATCAGATCCCTCCTTCATGTGTTGACAGGGTAACAGAGGTCCGAGGCTTCACTGACGCCCAGATGGAGGAGTACTTCAGGAGGAGGTCCAGTGATGAAGATCTGTCCAGAAGAATCATCTCACACATCAAGACGTCCAGGACCCTCCACATCATGTGTCAAGTCCCGGTCTTCTGCTGGATCAGTGCTACAGTTCTGGAGCACATGTTGACCACAGACCAGAGAGGAGAGCTGCCCAAGACCACGACGGACCTGTTCTCACACTTCCTGCTGGTCCAGACAAAGAGGAAGAAGAACAAGTACGGTGAAGGACATGAGACGAGTCCACAGGAGCTGACGGAGGCCGACAGGGAAGTTCTTCTGAAGCTGGGGAGGCTGGCGTTTGAACAGCTGGAGAAAGGAAACATCATGTTCTACCAAGAAGACCTGGAGCAGTGTGGTCTGGATGTCACAGAGGCCTTGGTGAACTCAGGACTCTGCACTGAGATCTTCAGAAGAGAGAGTGTGATCTTCCAGAAAACAGTCTACTGCTTCATTCATCTGAGTGTTCAGGAGTTTCTGGCTGCAGTCTACATGTTCCACTGTGTCACCAACAGGAACGTAGAGGTTCAGGTGAACTTCCTGAAAGAATATCGTGATGCTTTAACCCTGGATGACTTCCTGAAGAGAGCCATGGAGAAATCCCTCAGCAGTAGAAATGGTCATCTAGACCTGTTTGTTCGCTTC
The DNA here is from genome assembly GCF_905171665.1 of Trachurus trachurus. Taxonomy (NCBI): domain Eukaryota; kingdom Metazoa; phylum Chordata; class Actinopteri; order Carangiformes; family Carangidae; genus Trachurus; species Trachurus trachurus. The sequence continues at coordinate 7,097,664 of NC_139906.1, forward strand.
CTTCATGGCCTCTCTCTGGAGTCCAACCAGAAGCTGTTAGGAGGTCTGCTGGGTCAGACAGACAACAGTCCAGAAACCATCCAGAGAGTCATCAACAACCTGAAGGAGATGAAAAGGGATAAAATCTATCCTGACAGAAGTATTAACATCTTCCACTGTCTGACGGAGATGAGGGACCAGTCAGTTCATCAGGAGATCCAACAGTTCCTGGAGTCAGAGAACAGATCAGAGAAGAAACTCTCTGAGATCCAGTGTTCAGCTCTGGCCTACATGCTGCAGATGTCAGAGCAGGTTCTGGACGAGTTGGACCTGGATGAGTACAACACATCAGATCAGGGACGATGGAGACTGATCCCAGCTGTGAGGAACTGCAGAAAGGCTCGGTGAGTCCAGACATGATCATTATAATTATTGTCCAGTAGTCCTCCCATTAAGCTCACCTGCTCTCCCTGCCTTCCCTCCCACCAGAAGCTGCCTTCATCAACTCTTGTTAACATTTTCATGTTTCCCACATTCTGTGTTATAAACTATAAATTGTTTTCTTGTCTGTAACAACATCTATTGCACGTCTCCCTGTCCTGGGTGAGGGATCCCTCCTCTGTTGCTCACCCTGAGGTTTCTCCAATTTTTCCCTGTTAAAAGGGTTTCCAATGGAGTTTTTCCTCAGTCGATGTGAGGGTCTAAGGGCAGAGGATGTTGTTATGATGCCATGTAAAGCCCTTTGAGACAAACAGTTTGTAAAAACGGGCTACATAAATAAAATTGCCTTGCCTAGTTTAGTGAAGCTCAGATAAACATAGTTTTCATTTATTTTCAATGTTCTTAGCCTGTCTACACAATTTAAAGCTCCAGTTGATAAGTTGATGAAAGTGAAAGTAAACTCTGCGACTTGGTCGCAAATTTCAAGACGATAGTCTGTCAGATCTCTCTATGAACCTCTGCCAAGCATCCCACACAGACACACACAGGCACAGACAGACACACATACTTGAAGGCGTACACACACAAAGTAGCCATAAACACACACACAAAATACGTACTGTATCCATTGCAACCGGAGACTCCAAAACGATCTCACCTCTCTCTCTCTCACCATGAAACACACTCTTCTTGTGTGTGTCTGCGTGTCTGGAGGGAGGGAAGGGGGTTGACAGAAGTGAAAAGAGGGAGCTGACATCTTGAAATCTGACCAAGTCGCGGAGTTTACTTTCACTTTCGTCCGACGTGTATGAGTGGCGATTGGTTGCTCCTCCTGCTCCCTCTACCTGACTGATGGAGAATCGTTGGTCGCGGTTGATTTTGGCAAATACGATTACAGGCTGTAGGTGGAGCCAGAGGAGTTGGATTTTTATTTATTTTTTTGAATTTTTTTTTTTTCCAATAAATTTTTATTCACACATTAGAGAATGTTGTATGTACAACAACAAAAAAATTTCATTCTTAAACCCCCCTCCCCGCACCCCACATATCCACAGGAAATTACCCATTTAAAAGAATAGTTCACCCAAATCATTATCTACTCACCCTCATGTCGACCAAGAGCTGTGATAAGTTTCAGAGTCCTCTGTGCCTTCTCTGAGTTACAGGGGGGGTCCGTGCAGCACTGCATGTCCATATGACGGTGGCGAACGGTGCTCACTTTTCTTCGTCCAAAAAGACACACCAAAAAACATCCAAATACCTCCATACTGCTCGTCTGTAATGTCCCTCTTGTATTGAAGCCCCGACATGAGAAATTGTTCCGAAAAAAATTAAATAAGTCTATATTTTAAGATTGTTTGTAGCGGAAGCTCCCAGCACTGCTCTTCCTGGTCCGTCCAAATCTTGCGCGATTTGCGCCGGCATCAGTGCAAATCGCAGTGCTCTACAAACAAGCTTAAAATATAGACTTATTTAATTATCTGAGAGTTCAAGTCTCCTGGGTTTCTTTTGAAGGCTGCTGCTTTGTTTCCCCTTTTTCACTCTAAAACTATAGAAAACTAAAATAATACACTGATGTTGCTTAATATAATAATGTCTTTTGGAGATCGTTTCATCTTCCACTTGCTCAACTGTTCACATTAACAGAACTTTTGACCAGGGGGTGCACGCCAGTGTATTCATTTTTTAATTTTAATTTTAATTTTGACTTTCTAGTTTTATTCAAACCAGAAACTGATTACAGCAGCTGCTTTCTAGCTTTTCTTGAAATTCTGTAGATGCCCAGATCACCACCAAACATTTAGTTTCTGCAAATTCTGTTTCTCCATGTTGTCAGTCGCTGCCTTGTCTTCCTTCCTGCTCATCTTCACAACCTAGAATATGACACGTCCACTGTTGACGTGACACTTTTCAAGGAAAAAGTCCGAACATGCCAACTATGTTTCATGTCAAACACTACAATTTAAAGCTGATTTTATTCTGACACATTTTATTTTCTCTCTTCACAGACTTGCTGGTTGTCGACTCTCAGAGAGTCACTGTGAAGTCGTGGCCTCAGCTCTGAAGTCCAGCCCCTCCCACCTGACAGAACTGGACCTGAGTAAAAACTACCTGGAGGATTCATCATTAAAGGTTCTGTGTGCTGGACTGGAGAGTCCAAACTGTAGACTGGAGACTCTGAGGTGAGTTCACTCAGTATGTTTGCATGACACTTGAAAAAAACAAATTATTGCCTTAATCCGACTATAACTGGACAACTGAAGTGCTTGTAAACACCTTAGTGTTGCTTAGTGTTGCTTGCTTTTAACTCTGTTTTTAGTGTTTTGTTTGTTTTTATTCTGTCTTATGCTTCTTTTTTTAAATGTTTTGTCTTCATGTAAAGCACATTGAGTTGCCTTGGTATGAAATGCACTATATAAATAAAGATGCCTTGCCTTGCCTTGCCTTAGTCCGAATGAAATCAAAGTTGGAGAACTCCAATTAAGACACCCAGATAATGCGATTGGAATTCGACTTTCTCCATCATTTATATGCCTTAATCAGAGTTTAACTGGACAACATGTGCGCATGCTCCACACCCCCCGTGCTGGCGTAAGACCCCGGAACAAAAACATCCAAGAAAGCCGGTGGCAGAAGCTATTGTTGTAGCGTTACAGCGTTCTTGTCTGCCTCTCGAAATCACCACGACCACGAGGGATAGATAGCGTGCACCTTATCTGCACAATAAGTAACGTGCACATTACGTACAAGATGAACAAAGCTCTACGATTAACCTAGCCTGGCAAGCCAGACTATATCATTAAAATGTCTAGTCTGGCAACGACCGGTAGACCTCGGCTCAATCCAGGAGGCGGGATGAAGGCTGTCTTTCAAACTGCCTCTGCACGCAATAGGGTAGCGCTTGAGCACTACGACTAATCAGAGCAAAGAGCAGGATGACGTTAGCCTGACAAGCCAATTAAAATGTATGTTGTCTTCGCGTTAAGCCCGCCCAATGACTCTCTAAACAGATGTGCACTGTGATTGGTGAACACAAACGGTGTTCGAGACTCAGAAAGTTCCTATGGCACGTTTCTCGACCCACCTACGGAGCAAATATATTTGCTGCTGCTAGGGTGCGTCTAGATTTCTAGGCTATGATTAACCATCTTGTTGTTTGAAAATGCCGGTCTGCCGTCTGGCTAATAGGTCAACTGTAGAAGGAGCCATATTAACCCGCTGAAACGACGGAGGAGTACACGTTCCCGTCAGTTATTATATTTTCTCAGTTGCATGTAAACTGGGACAAGGACAGAATTAAGCTGTGCATGTAAACGTACTGACTGACTGGACCTGTTGGAGTTTGTCTCCATTTTATCCTCACAGTAGTGAGTGCCTTTTTTCAGGTTCACACAACAATTAACATTTTACAGCAAATTAACCACGCCTAACTACCCTTCACAAGACAGAAACAAATTAATTCAGTGTGTAGATGCACACATATAGATATACCCTAAATAAAAACATCTGCAACTCATGTACTCACGCACACACATTCACATATATGTACAGTATGCCCACAAACACACACACACATCCACATAAATGGAATAAACTACCATCAGCCATCAGAGTTACAAAGCTCTGGCATGTGACTATAAGATAGTAAATTGTTCTTCTGATGCAGTTACAGGATCAGGGTCTACCACGTATGTGAGCTTCAAACATTTCTGTCCAGAATCTGTTCAGAGACCTGCACAACCAAAACATGACCCACTGTAGCTGGATTGTGGCTGAATCTTAGGCATTCCGGATTAATGTTGTATGTGACTGTTTAACCTGCTTCCTGTTGCTTCAGCTGTTTGACTTTCACTTTCTGAACTTGTTGATGAAACAGCTGATGAAACACGGAACGCTGTCAACAAAGAGCTTTTTCCTTAACTCACTTCTCTTGTTTTTTATTCAGACTGAGCTGCAGTTTGTCAGAGATGAGCTGTTCTTCTCTGGGCTCAGCTCTTAAGTCCAACCCCTCCCACCTGAGACACCTGGACCTGAGCATCAACGACCTGCAGGATTCAGTAGTGAAAGATCTGAGTGGTTTTCTGGAGAGTCCAGACTGTAGACTGGAGACTCTGAGGTCTGTTCACTGACTGTTACTCTTGTAGATCTTAGATCTTTCAATCAATCAATCAATTTGTTTATTTCGGGCATGTCCATTAAATCATCATCATCACACTTCATCAAGTTATACAATACACATGGCCGAAAGGGAAAAGCGGGAGAAGCAAAAGCTTATCTAGTCCCGCCCCCATTACCCACAGAATAAAATCTTTATCGTAATCTTTTCTTTTCTTTTCTTTTGCTTTTTACATTTTGACATAACATTCTTGTACTTATGACATTTTGACATAACATGTTACAGCAGTAGGTAGTATACAGAGCTGAAGTCTAGCTCTAAACAGTACATATAGATTACGTGTGTGTCTGCACATGTGTCCATATTTGTCCGTCATGAGTGAACAACAGTCTCATCTCGTAGCCTGGCATGTCACAAAGTCACAAAGTGGTCCAATCGACAGAGAGCAAAAGTCCAGTGTACTTATTATTTGTTGGGATGGTGTGAGAGCCCTTTTATGCCATTTTTCTTTTATTCATCCATCTCCTCTGCAGCTTTCGCCGCACTTAGCTTTGCCATATCCTCCCGAGTTTTGGCTACGTCAGCTCGCATTATTGCCACGAACTGCTGAGATGTCAGAGCGCTTCTCGACCACAGCACTCCGAGTAGTGGCGTTGTCCGCCCTCGCATTGGTCTGCTTAGTGGCGATCTTCCTCATTTTCCGATATTGCATGAAGATTCCACATCCCAGGGTGAACATTCCAATTGTCATGAACGTGAATACACACGTCCTCGACATCCTCCACATCCAGTGCGGCAAGGCAGAAGACCCTCCACTTTTCTCATCCATCCAGGATGTAGCCGGACATGAAGGTCCCGTCCGGGCATGTAGGTTCACCAGAGCCCGCGCGCCTTGTTGAGAACACTCTGTCAATGGCATTCAGTGACCAGCTCAGCAAATCCATCGTGGACCAATTGAGTGATCTTAGTGGGTCGATTTACAGGACTCAGTTAAGTTCTTCACTTCTCTGAAGTTTCTCTCACAATAGTGTCACAGAATGCATTAGTACCCTGATTTATCTCCACCTTGTTGATACACATTATAACAACATCCTGCTACACACGACCTGACATTGGCCTCTGACATACAAGTTTCTCTGGTTCAACTTATTGTTTGGGTACAGAATGTTTTTTGTTATTCTCCCATGCCGTCTCAACACAGTGTCTGCTGATTTGTGTCTCTGACCTTTATCAGCCCTCATGTGTTATTCTGTACCAGGCAATGGTTGAGTTTACATACTTTTTCTTGAAGACACTTAGTGTTGCTGATTTTTTGACTTCCTCTTCTAACACATTCCATTGTTTAACACCTGTGATCGATAAGGAAAAGGATTTTAACGTAGTTCGAACCTTTCTTTGCCTGAAAATCTTGTTCCCTCTAAGATTGTGTCTCTCCTCTCTGTCTAGAAAAAGTATTTGCAGGTTGTGAGGGAGGCTTTTGTTTGCAGCCTTGTACATCATTTGTACTGTGTGATAGTTTATTAACTCATTGAGTGCCGCGCTCCTTTCCAAAGTTTTAGTCAAGTGTACCGGCAATTTAGACCATTTTTGACTTTTTATGTAGAGCCACAGTGTATTCTATATTATTGCCACCAACACATACTGTGGCTCAATTGAAAGGTTTACCTTAATGCTTCAAGTGGCCACAAACCGTTTGTTTCTACGTGCCTCCGTTCCTGAGAAAAGTCAAGCTAAACATGGCTGGGTTTCACCAAAATCCCTCCTTTTTTTCTAGAAAAGGAGATAGAGCGTCTTTTATGAAAGGTGCGCTGTTTGTGTCTGTCGCTCTTCTGACACTCGCATTTCTGGATCAAAGGGCTCGTATAAGATAAATATATACAACAGTTGTTGTTCTATTCACAAAACCACCATCGGGGGCGGGGGGGGGCGCCACTAAACAACAATAACACAGACGCACCGTGCCGTGTCTCAGCTTCTCCCCGCGGAGCGTGAGGGTCAGTCGGCCACCGCGGCTCGGGAAGACCGGTCCCGCCGGTGGTCGCGGTCCTTCTGTGGTTCGGGTCGGTGATGCCGGTCTGCTTTGGCCCAGAGACCATCAGATTTTACCGCGGGAGGACTTTGGGGAGGACACGGTGTTGCTCCAGATGAAGACCGGGCGGACTGTCGGCTGAGAGCTTCCTGGTTCAGCTCCGAGCAGCTCGAGCAGCTGGAGCAGCAGCGCGGGTGAGAGCAGAGCAGCTGCGCTGCAGCAGCTGCTGCATCTGCATGCAGAACTCGTTTGCAGAAGCCCAGTTATGATAAAAACTTCCAGATCATGAGCTGTCATGTGACTTTGATCGTCATCTATTTCAGTTCTCCTCGTCGTAGAGTCCCCAAATTTACATATAATGTGTATTAAAGTGTCTATTTTCATAATTTAAAAAAAAAGCAAAAAACGTAAAATTACGTTTTCGGCACTCAACGCATGGGAACGAAAAACGAGAAATTACGTGGTTGGCACTCAATGAGTTAAGTCATATAGTTTGAGTATTCTTGATTCGATAAATAACTGATTTGTGTGTGCCCTATAGTTGGCATAATGCTGATCCACAACTGAACCTGACACCTCCAGACCTGCAGCAGCCAATCAGATCTCTCCTTCATGTGTTGACAGGGTAACAGAGGTTCGAGGCTTCACTGACGCCCAGATAGAGGAGTACTTCAGGAGGAGGTCCAGTGATGAAGATCTGTCCAGAAGAATGATCTCACACATCAAGACGTCCAGGACCCTCCACATCATGTGTCAGGTCCCGGTCTTCTGCTGGATCAGTGCTACAGTTCTGGAGCACATGTTGACCACAGACCAGAGAGGAGAGCTGCCCAAGACCACAACTGACCTGTTCTCACACTTCCTGCTGGTCCAGACAAAGAGGAAGAAGAACAAGTACGGTGAAGGACATGAGACGAGTCAACAGGAGCTGACGGAGGCGGACAGGGAAGTTCTTCTGAAGCTGGGGAGGCTGGCGTTTGAACAGCTGGAGAAAGGAAACATCATGTTCTACCAAGAAGACCTGGAGCAGTGTGGTCTGGATGTCACAGAGGCCTTGGTGAACTCAGGACTCTGTACTGAGATCTTCAAAAGAGAGAGTTTGATCTTCCAGAAGACAGTCTACCGCTTCATTCATCTGAGCGTTCAGGAGTTTCTGGCTGCAGTCTACATGTTCCACTGTGTCACCTACAGGAACACAGGGGTTCTGGAAAACTTCCTGGGAAAACAACATGATGCTTTAACCCTGGATGACTTCCTGAAGAGAGCCATGGAGAAATCCCTCAGCAGTAGAAATGGTCACCTGGACCTGTTTGTTCGCTTCCTTCATGGCCTCTCTCTGGTGTCCAACCAGAAGCTGTTAGGAGGTCTGCTAGGTCAGACAGACAACAGTCCAGAAACCATCCAGAGAGTCATCAACAACCTGAAGGAGATGAACAGGGATAAAACCTCTCCTGACAGAAGCATCAACATCTTCCACTGTCTGACGGAGATGAAGGACCAGTCAGTTCATCAGGAGATCCAACAGTTCATGAAGTCAGAGAACAGATCAGAGAAACTCTCTGAGATCCAGTGCTCAGCTCTGGCCTACATGCTGCAGATGTCAGAGCAGGTTCTGGATGAGTTGGACCTGGAGAAGTACAACACATCACATCAGGGACGATGGAGACTGATCCCAGCTGTGAGGAACTGCAGAAAGGCTCGGTGAGTCCAGACATGATCATTACTATTATTGATCAGTTGAAGCTCAGATAACTACAAATAACCAAGTCCAGTTGCATTCGATTGAAAACTCCTTTGAGACACACACAAACAAACACACACACACACACACACACACACACTCACACTCACACTCACACTCACACTCACACTCACACTCACACTCACACACACACACACACACACACACACACACACACACACCTGTTGTTGTGCTGTTCCTCTGCTCTCTGGACTGTTCTTTTGGGCTCTTAATAAGTGGGCATGGACGGCCCAACCCGTCCGTACGCACTGGTTCGAGCCAGGTTCATGCCGAGAATATGACTCGGTGAGGCCGGCCTTTTTTGTTTTTGGTCGGGTTCGGCCAGGGAATTAATGCTTGTCGTAAATGTAAACACACTAACGTCAGCGTGTCACGTGCAGCACCACGCCGCTCCAACAAACACTACCGCCGCAAAAAAAACAAAAGTCAGCTCCTAATGGTACAGACACACCAACTCCGGCAACGGACGTCAAGTCAACGGATGCCATTCATTGTCTATGTAGAGCAGGAGCTCCGGCTGCGCCGTGCATGGACACAGCACGTCAAGTTGACGGCCCCGTCGCCGTATCTAAATTTTAATAAAGTTCGATAGATTGAACTTTATGCAAATGGCGTCTGTCCAACGCAATGCGGCCGCAATGCGGCCGCACTAAGTTCTGTCCGAGTTGTTTTGCTGTGTTGTGTTCTATTCTCCCAAGTATGTCATGTAAGTATAACATGAGCATTTTTGTCATGGGGATGACACTCTCTTCTGCTCAGACAATTCTGTTGCCTGGTAGAAGGGAGCAAGCAATTGCTGACTTGTGGCAAGTGTTTCATAGTCGTCAGAGGACAGAGGTCGCACATCAGTTCTTAGAGTTGCGAGAGCTGCCCCGACTGATTGTCTCTCTTCAAACAGACGTTGCAGCATAAGAAAAGTGCTGTTCCAGCGTGTGTCGACTTCCTGAACCAGTTTCTTGACTGGTTGCTGCATCTGCTGTTGAACTTCTCTCAGTTTTTCTTTTGCTGTAGTGCTCGTTTTAAACAAGGTCACAACCTTTCGTGCCCTGGTGCGTAGGTCTTCAGGCCAGGAGTTGCGTCAAGAGCTTTCTTTACAACTAAATTCAATGAATGCACAAAACAAAGCGCATGTCTCAGATTTAAATTCCTGACAGAGGCAACCATATTGGCTCCAGCATCGGTCACAATTGAGGTGACTTTGGTTTCAATGCCCCATTCCTCCATGAGAGACCTCGTTGCTTCGGTGATGTTTGCGGCCGTATGAGCTTCTGGGAAAGGCACCACTCCCAGAAGCACTGTGGCCAGCTTCACAGCGTCATCCACATAGTGGCAGGTCCAGAAAAGCATCCATGTTAATGGAGGTCCACATATCAGCCGTCAGGCTCACAGCCTCAACCCTCTGCACTACAGCCTTGGCCTTGGTCTTTTCTTCCTCATATTTCTGAACCACCATGTTCTTCAGAGCTTGCCTTGATGGGAGTTTGTAAGTGGGATCAAGCAATCCCACAAACTCCTTGAACCCGCTGTCATCAACGATGGAAAAAGGCTGCAAGTCTTTCACCACCATATTCACCAGAGCCTGATCTAGCTCCCGCTTTCGGTCCACTAAAACAAATGAATTGACACATAAAGAAATAAAAAGAAAATTAATAATGGAAAAAACAGTGTTTATAACACACTGCATTTAAACTAAGCCTACCTTGATTTGTGTTCCCCTGGTTTGCAGCTGCTCCATGTTTGGCAGTGAAGTGCCTAATCATGGAGGAAGTATTCCCATGATACTTCAGCTCAGCGTCACACACCAAGCACCGAACCTGCAGATAGGGGCATTTGTAAATAAAAATGCAATGTCAGTCTAAAACTGCTATAGCCTAATGGCAACACTAATCATACGTTTACTGCAATGCTTAAAATGTAATTGCGACAGACCTTACTATAGGCTAATAACTTACTGTAGCCTGCTGGTACAGTTGTATAGGCTACTGTATGTAACTTTACCTTTATTACGTACCTTATCAGGAGCGATCAGTTTGAAGTGTTGCCACATATCAGAGCAACCTCTCTTCCTCACTGACTCCATAATGACTCACTACAACAACAACGCAATACCAACAACTCGACAGCAAAAACACAACTCCTACTACAACCCACAAATGCTACAATGTTTACGGCCGTCATAAAGTGTTTATGGCGCTCAAATTAAAAACTGACTCATCCGGTCACCGGTCCGTCAGTGAAGCAGCTGATTGGACCACTCGAACCAGTCAGGTGATTCATTCAGGGAGCGAACGGGAGTGAAGCAGTTACTGCTTCGGACGTCATATGTCGCGTGATTTTTTTCTGCCCCGAAGCAAGTTTTGAAACAGTGGTTCTATGCTGCGGGTTTGAAGCACGTATCGACGCTTCAGTGTCGTACCACCATCACTAATCAAATCATCACATCCTGTCATCAGATGCATCAACTGTGTTTTTACTACAATTTAAAGCTGATTTTATTCTGACACATTTTATTTTCTCTCTTCACAGACTTGCTCATTGTCGACTCTCAGAGAGTCACTGTGAAGTCGTGGCCTCAGCTCTGAAGTCCAGCCCCTCCCACCTGACAGAACTGGACCTGATTGGAAACGAACTGGATGATTCAGCAGTGAAGGCTCTGTGTGCTGGACTGGAGAGTCCAAACTGTAGACTGGAGACTCTGGGGTGAGTTCACTGACTGGACCTGTTGGAGTTTGTCTCCACTTTGTCCTCACAGGTGGAGCTGGCAGAGTTTAAGAGGCGGAGTCACTGTCGGTGTTGAAGCAGCAGCAGCTTCTCATGAATATTAATGAGCAGTTTTCTCTCTGTATGTGGCTGTTTATTTTCTTTAGTTACAGCCTTTTTTCAGGTTACAGAACAATTAACATTTTACAGCAAATTAACCGCGCCCAACCCCCCCTCACAAGACATAAAAATAAATTACATAAAAATAAATAAAATAATAAAAATAGAAAAAAGTTGTATACAGTATGTAGATACACACGCACACATATAGATATACCCTAAATAAAAACATCTGCAACTCATATATACTCATGCACACACGCTCACAAACATGTATGCCCACAAACACACACACACATCCACATAAACTGAATAAACTACCATCAGCCACCAGCGTTAAAAAACTCTGGCATTTGACTATAAGATAGTACATTGTTCTTCTGAGGCTGTTGTTGCAAATATGGCAGTTACAGGATCAGGGTCTACATTGACACCAGGTATGTGAGCTTCAAACATTTCTGTCCAGAATCTGTTCAGAGACCTGCACAACCAAAACATGTGACCCACCATAGCTGGATTATTGTGGCTGAATCTTTATGGAGCTAAATCGGGGTCAAATGTTTTGTACTTGAAAAAGTAAAATTTGAAACTGAAATTTCAAGTTTTGATCTTGAATTTTGAAAAATGTATTCAAAATAAAAAATAAATGTACAAAAAGTTTTTTCAGGTTAAATATAGTTATGACCTAGCCTGACAAGCCAGACTATATCACTAAAATGTATAGTCTGGAAACGACCGGTAGACCTCGGCTCAATCCAGGGGGCGGGATGAAGGCTGTCTTTCAAACTGCCTCTGCACGCAATAGGGTAGCGCTACGACCAATCAGAGCAAAGAGCAGGATGTCGTTAGCCTGACAAGCCAATTAAAATGTATGTCACCATCGCGTTAAGCCCGCCAACGACTCTCTAAACAGATAGAGCGCTGTGATTGGTGAACACAAACGGTGTTTGAGACTCAAAAAGTTCCTATGGCTCGTTTCTAGACCCACCTACGGAGCAAATATTTTTGCTGCCGCTAGGGTGTGTCTAGATTTCTAGGCTAGTTCTTTTGAATAAATCATTTGTTTTCATTTTTGGGTCAAAAGTCTGAAACTGAAAAAGAAAGATCTGAAACTGTAAAAAAAAGAAAAAAAGATTTGAAACTGTAAAAAACTAAGATCTGATTCTGCAAAGATGAAACATGCAACTGAAAGAAATATGATCCCAAATATCAAAACCTATGAAAGTGAAAAATGAAAACAACCAGAGTTGATCATAACTATATTTAACCTGAAAAAACTTTTTGTACATTTATTTTTTATTTTGAATACGTTGATGTATTTTTCAAAATTCAAGATCAGAAATTGAAATTTCAGTTTCAAATTTTTCTTTTTCAAGTACAAAACATTTGAGCCCGATTTAGCTCCATAAATCTTAGGCATTCAGGATTAATGTTGTATGTGACTGTTTAACCTGCTTCCTGTTGTTTCAGCTGTTTGACTTTAACTTTCTGAACTTGTTCTTTCTGAAGCTTCTTCAGCTCTGAACAGATGGTGAGACAATGAACGCTGTCAACAACGGACTTTGTTCTCAACTCACTGCTTTTTTTCTTCATTCAGATTGGTGGGCTGCAGTTTATCAAAGATCAGCTGTTCTTCTCTGGGCTCAGCTCTGAAGTCCAACCCCTCCCACCTGAGACACCTGGACCTGAGCCTCAACTTGTCCCTGCAGGATTCAGGAATGAAGGCTCTGAGTGGTTTTCTGGAGAGTCCAGACTGTAGACTGGAGACTCTGAGGTCAGACTCTGTTTTATTTCTGTGTTCAAATAATTGTGATGTGAAAGTTGTGTTGACACTGAGCTGCAGACATGAGGCTGATATTATACTGATCCACACTGAGGGTCGTCATGGTGACATCTGTTGGTGACATCTTCTCTGGTTTTAGTCACTGTTTCTTAAGGGTGTCCTCAACTAAGAATTTTCAGGTGTCGGCTTAAATCTGGTGCATGTTGACAGCAATATTGAGAGGCTACATCTGTAAAGAAGTACACACATCTTATTAGACCAACCTCATCTTTAAGAACATCAGTGGTGATCATCCAGAGAAGACACAACTTCTATGAATCTTGATGAGACACACAAACAGGAGACTCGCCCCCCGTCACCTCTCTCTCTGGCCTCCTGTCATCTCTCTTCCTCTTGTCTACAAATTAATACAACATAGACATAAGCACTCATCCATCCATCTACAGTAGGCCATGAAGGCAGTAAGGAAAGTATTCAGACCCCCTTCAAATGTTTCACTATTTCGGTTAGGGTTAGTTATTTTGCAGCTTTATGTTAAAAAAGCAAAACTGAAATATCACCTGAACAAGTATTCAGGCCCTTTGCTCTGACACTCCTGTAGGTCATTCAGCTGCTTCAATTTAGTTTATTCCTCTTTGAGATGGTGTGTACCTTTCCAAGTCATGTCCAAACTATTTAACTCAACACAGCTGGACTCAAACAGTTGAATGACCTACAGGAGCAAAGTCAGAGCAAAGGGTCTGAATACTTGTTCAGGTGATATTTCAGTTTTTCCTTTTTTTAATTCATTTGCAAATATTTCAAAAAATTCTGGGTTTGTGCTGACATGATGGGATGGTGAGTGTAAACCGGTTAGGAAAAAAAAGCACAACCCTCAGGCCATTGCTGGCTTTTTGGGAAGGTGGTGTTTTGTCTCTGTAGCTGACATCAGGTAGCTCATCTCTATGTATACACACACACACACACACCTACCTACCTGTATTTATTTAGGCTGTCTATAAGATTTATCATGTCACTGTGCTTTTCACAATGTTAAGAGAAGACGGGCAGTGTACCACTATCATCACCTCTATTTGTTTTCGCAGTTTAGAAAAAAGCTGTTTTCTCTCTGTATGTGACTGTTCAACCTGCTTCCTGTTGCTTCAGCTGTTTGACTTTCATTTTCTGAGCTTGTTCTTTCTTTCTTTTTGAAGCTTCTTCAACAAGGAACTTTGTCCTCAACTCACTTCTTTTATTCTTTATTCAGATTGGAGCACTGCAGTTGGTCAGAAATCAGCTGTTCTTCTCTGGGCTCAGCTCTGAAGTCCAACCCCTCCCACCTGAGACACCTGGACCTGAGTGACAACAACCTGAAGGATTCAGGAGTGAAGGATCTGAGTGGTTTCCTGGAGAGTCCAGACTGTAGACTGGAGACTCTGAGGTCAGTTCACTGACTGTTACCGTTGTAGATCTGAGATCCTTGATCCACAACTGAACCTGATTGATCTTCACTCAGAACTTGAACTTGAAAGATGTTTGAAATAGTTGTTGTCTCATTTTTCCAGTTGTTCTTCTCTCACGCTGAGAATGACTCTTCACTTTCTGCTCAATTCACTTCTGTCCTCATCAATAATCAATAGTCTGATCACTTCAGGTGTGTGTGTGTGTGTGTGTGTGTGTGTGTGTGTGTGTGTGTGTGTGTGTGTGTGTGTGTGTGTGTGTGTGTGTGTGTGTGTGTGTGTGTGTGTGTGTGTGTGTGAGACCAGGATCAAGAAAGACCTTAAAGTGTGAGATATTGATTGTATATTGACAGACTGACCTAAGGTCACTTATCTCACTTGAGGCTTTCAAAAACCTACTTCTCACCACAGTTTTGGGGGCTCAGACGTGCACTTGCTTCAGTTAGTGATTTTACTACTCCTGTTTTCATAACTGTATTTTATTGTGTTGTATTGATGTTTGATGTTTGATTTTCTGTGAACTCTGTACTATGCTACAGGGCATCCTTGAAAAAGAGAGCTCGCTCTCAATGGATCTACCCTGTTAAAATAAAGGTTAAATTAAAAAAAAGAAAAAGGTCAGCAGCAGCTGATGAATTTATGCTGACATGTGGATGATGTGTGTAGAAGGCCACATGATGATGATCCACAATAACAGAAGGACAAAGTCTCTCTACTCTTTTTAGACACTGATCATTGATCAGGACTCATCTGATTTTATTTTATTCTTTATTCAGATTGAGTGGCTGCAGGTTGTCAGAGATCAGCTGTTCTTCCCTGGTCTCAGCTCTGAAGTTCAACCCCTCCCACCTGAGACACCTGAACCTGAGTCACAACAACGACCTGCAGGATTCAGCAGTGAAGGATCTGAGTGGTTTTCTGGAGAGTCCAGACTGTCGACTGGAGACTCTGAGGTCAGTTCACTGACTGTTACTGTTGTAGATCTTAGATCTTTGATCCACATCTGAACCTGATTGATCTTCAGTCAGAACTTGAATCATTGACTTTGATTTAATGAATGAAGGACGTTTGAAATAGTTGTTGTCTCATGTTTCCAGTTGTTCTTCTCTCACGCTGAGAATGATTCTTCACTTTCTGTTCAATTCACTTCTGTCGTCATCAATAATCAATAGTCTGATCACTTCAGGTGTGTGTGTGTGTGTGTGCGTGTGACCAGGATCAAGAAAGACCTTAAGGTGTGAGATATTGATTGTATATTGACAGACTGACCTGAGGTCAGCAGCAACTGATGAATCTGTGCTGACATGTAGATGATGTGTGTAGAAGGCCACGTGATGTTGATCCACAATAACAGAAAGAAAAATCCCTCTACTCATTTTAGACACTGATCATTGATCAGGTCACATCTGATCAACCATCAATCATTTTATCTTCTTCTTTTATTCTTTAATCAGATTGTGGGACTGCAGTTTGTCAGAGACCAGCTGTTCTTCTCTGGGCTCAGCTCTGAAGTCCAACCCCTCCCACCTGAGAGAACTAAACCTGGGTCACAACAAGAACCTGCAGGATTCAGGAGTGAAGGGTCTGAGTGGTTTTCTGGAGAGTCCAGACTGTAGACTGGAGACTCTGATGTGAGTTCACTGACTGTTACTGTTGTAGATCTTAGATCTTTGATCCACAAGTGAACCTGATTGATCTTCACTCAGAACTTGAATCATTGACTTTGATTTAACGAATGAAGGACGTTTTAAATACGTATTTCAAAGGAGGTTAAATCAAAAGCAACTGGACTTAGTTAGTAACTAGACAAATAACTAAGTCCAGTTGCTTTCGATTTAACCTCCTTTGAAATACTATGACCTGGGCAAATGAGAATATGCACCGGCTTTTTGAAATACGTAGTTGTTGTCTCATGTTTCCAGTTGTTCTTCTCGCACTGAGAATGATTCTTTGCTTTCTGCTCATTTCACTTTAGTCCTCATTGATAATCAATAGTCTGATCACTTCAGGTGTGTGTGTGTGTGTGTGTGTGAGACCAGGATCAAGAAAGACTTTAAGGCGTGTTTCCACTGCAGGAGTTACTGGTAAAGGGAGGGGGTAGGAACTTCTACAGGAACCGTCCTCTCACTCGGCGGCCGTGTCTCCACAGCAGACTGCTCTTGTTTTTTGTTTTTTTCCGGTAGTGTAGACGCTTTCTAATAAAGCTGGGTTTTATTTGCTGTCTTGAAAGTCAGGTAATCGTGCAATCGAGTATTTGTCATACAATTTTTTTGTTAATACTGCTACTCCCATGCATCTTTTACTGATTTATTCTCTATTTTTCCCCGTTTTAATGATGCTAAGTTTTTAAGATGTGGCTTATTTCGTGGCTATCTCTTGGCGTCACGCCCCACTCTGAGTTTGACCAATCAGCACAGAGTAAATCTCAAGCCCCACCCGGGAGTTTTTTGGGACCGATCTAATGGCGCATTTCCACTAGCGCGCTTCGGCTCGGCTCGGCGCGGCGCGCTATTTGCGTGTTTCCACTAGCACGCAGTACCTGCAAACAGGTACACTTTTGGTATCACCTCAGCCCTGGTTCCAAGCGAGCCGAAGCGTTACTAAAACGTGACGTCAGCCGACTGCCTTCCACTGATTGGCCGATGAGTGTCGTCACTGGAAGCGACGATCGACAACAGAAATGTTCCTGCTGAAGCCTGTTATTACCAGAGAATTTCTAATATTGAGACTGGCTCTGTTATTACGTGACCTTATTAAGTTTTAATATTTTTTCATGCGAGAAAGTAACTGTTTAGATCCCCATGTGCGGTTAGTTTATCCAAACGACGGCTGTTTAGAAGTTTGCCCCGATGTTTTTGGGAGAAGTGAAGCTCCAGGTCCGAGCAGCGACCGTGACATCATAGAGGCAGCAGCCCGGCTCCTGACGTGCTCCGCCGGCCAGCCTACCATCATCACCCCGAGGAGAAAACGACCGCTAATTAACTTACCCGATGGCTTTTAGAGGTTTACCACCGGCTGGTTAAACTCTTTTTAGGGGATAAATGTTAGTCTCATTGATGAAATCTAACAATTGTGGCTGTAGCAGAAGTTTGTTTGTGGTTAGACACAAGAGCAGCACTGCCTTGGGGTCTGTAGGCTACGCACAGAAAACACCACATTTACATCAATAAATACATGTTTTACAATGAACCAGGCCGATCTCAGAGCTGGCAAGACTCTCCGGTAAGGCATATTGAAAATGCCGTTAACGGGACGAGAGCAGTCAAAACGGCGGTTTAAAGCTAGCTACAGCGAGGGTAGGTTCACTTCCTGTTTACAAAGTAAAAGCACCAATTCTATCGTAATGGCTTTCCTTATGATAAAAGGCAACGGGTATTTTATTTTGTGAAAATAATCGGAAGTGTGTTGCTCACTACGGCGAACTTTAGTAACGCCGACTTTGTCGAAACAAAATTGTAAACAGCTGGTATTTTGTCAGATTTTCAACACGGTGGGGATCTAAACGACTACTTTCTCACCTGAAAATGATTCAAATGTTGCTAAAGTTATATATTTACAGAGTTTAGAGCGTTGCTCGGCGCCGTGTAAATGACGTCACGGCGGCACTAGTGATACTCAGTTGTAATGGAAACACAACCAAACCGAGCCGTGCCGTGCCGAGCCGAGCCGTATCGAGCCGTATCGAGCCGAGCCGTGCTAGTGGAAATGCGCCATAAGTACCTGGGTTGGGCTGGGACTCCTTTCGGCCCCATAAAAGTTCCTGTAAATGGCCCTGCTGGGGAAGTTCTTACAGTGGAAACACACACCGACGGGGCCCCCAAAGTTCCTGCAGTGGAAACACGCCCTTAGTCCTGGATCAGGACTGGATTTTTAAACTTTGATCCAGTCCTGAATCACAGTGTTGTAGTCAGTGTTTAGTCCAACACATCTGATCAGATATTGATTGTATGATAGTGTGTGCGTGCGTGCATGTGACCAGGATCAAGAAAGACCTTAAGGTGTGAGATATTGATTGTATATTGACAGACTGACCTGAGGTCAGCAGCAGCTGATGAATCTGTGCTGACATGTGGATGATGTGTGTAGAAGGCCACATGATGATGACCCACAATAACAGAAGGACACAGTCCCTCATTTTAGACACTGATCACTGATCAGGACTCATTTGATTTTATTTTATTCTTTATTCAGATTGAGTGGCTGCAGTTTGTCAGAGATCAGCTGTTCTTCTCTGGTCTCAGCTCTGAAGTCCAACCCCTCCCACCTGAGAGAACTGGACCTGGATGGAAACAACCTGAGCTCTTCAGCTCTGCAGCAGCTGCGTGATCTTGTGGGGAGTCCAGACTTTCGACTGGAGACTCTGAGGGGAGTTTGATCTGTCGCTGTTTCCATGGCTGATGACTGTGGAAGTAAAATAAAATGTAAAGTGCAGCAGTGAAGAGAAACTGTTTGTGAACAGGTGAACCTGTCAGGATATGACATCATATATGACATCACTGCCTGAAGAGTTTGTGACTCATCACCTCCCGAAATCTAATGCTTCTTCTCTACAGACCAGAGAGAGAGATATGATTATTTTCTTCTTTCAAGTTGCGTCTTAGCTCTTTCTTGCAAAACTGTTTTTGTTGTTGTTGTTGTTAGTTTCTGTCTTTGAAATTCAATTTAAAATCTTCAGGATTTACACCATGATTAAGTTACAGTCAACAGTCACATCTTTTATTCTTCACTTTAAGTTTGATCAGTTTACAACAGTTACATCTGGCAGTTACAGGGTGTAAATATTTAGTAACAACTAATCCCTACAAAAGAACCAGTTTGTGTGGTGAAGCTTGTTTAAATCCAATGATGCATTAAAGTAATGTTTAGTAAACACTTGCCTCAATCAGCAGCTGCATATTTACACACAAGTTACCTGATGGAGGTAAAACGAAGACGAAGAACGAAGAATCATCTGGCACATCAACGGCGGCATTTAGTTATGGCCCCCGATTATGGAATAGCCTGCCAGAGAGCCTCAGGGCCGCAGAGACTGTTGAGGTTTTTAAAAAGAGGCTCAAGATCCACCTTTTTAATCAGGCTTTTAATTGATTTCTGTTATCGTTTTTATTCCTTTTAATCAGGCCTCATATCATATTTAATCCTTATTTTACATGATTTCAGCTAAATTTAATCATTTATTATTTATTTTATTTTATGCGGACTTCCGGTTTGACGAGCGATGGCAGCATAGGAAAGTTGCTCCCGACATTTCAAAGTAAAAAATTGCCCACAACAACCGAATAAGTTTAAAAAATGTGAGTACAGTTGAATTTAGGACTGCGGGTTTCGAGAATGCCTAAATATCAGCCGAAAAAGTTCATGCAGTCTGAGTTAATTGAGAGAGACGAAGTTAGCCAGGAGCTCCAGGATAGAAACAAAATGGAGGATACGGACAGATGGAAGAAGCAGGTCTATATTGTTATTGTTATATTGTTATTTTGAAGCTTTGTAACCAGAAGTAAACATCCCACAACCATCAGTGATGGCTTAAATGAACAAAGACATTTGAAATATTTCATGTATTGACTTTTATTATTGAGTTTCATTATTACATTAAATCTCTGCTTGAAAAAGGTCCTGTGTGCGGGAGACCCTTTTTTCCTTTGTTCACTCCTAACCTATGCTCCAATGCACCTGTTTTTCAAGATTTTTTAGGTGTGCATCAGCCTCCACACCTTGACTACATTAAAACATGGGGCAGTAAAAACACACTTTTTGTAGAGACCTTGCTTACTTGGTGACACTCGGGGTGGGGGGTCAGAGGGACCAGGTGAGTGGAGAAGACTGGCAAACTGTGTCATGTGAAGAGCAGGTCTAGGAGCAAGAAGCACCTTCATCCCTGTAATAAAATACGGTAAAATGTTAGTAAGCCATTTGAAGAGATAGGCTAATGCTACAGCTGCAAGTGTTATGTCAGTGTGGACAAAATATGTATGATGAATCATTCATGAATGAAAGAATAACATTTTTCAACCTACCTTTCTAATCTTCAGTGCACAAAAAAGATCATTTTCACCAGAGCCCCATTTGCCAGCACAATGTGTAATGAAAATAAAGAATATTTCCAGTTGTGTTGAAAATATACTGTATGTGCTGTTACCACCTCCTACGATGTGGACAAGGGGTTGGACTTTATGAGGCAAAAATTGAACTCATGAACTAGAAAAAACTTGAACACGCTGGAGAAACTGGGAACTTTTGAAAAACACAGGAAAAAAACATACTAAAAACTCTGTAAAAACAACTATTTACAAGTTAAATTGTCTGTCAGGACAATGTCAGTCCTTCAGGGTCTCTGACTGCTCTTGCGGTCATGCCACTCAGTGAAACAGAGACGATCCGCAATCATGCAGAGAGGCACATCACAAGACCTACACTTAAAAATGGTCTTGTTCCGCTTTCCCTGAGCACGGCATTGAACACAGTACTGCCTCCCAGTGGTGGCCTTGTTCCTAGGATCTGCAGCGCTCACATCTGAGACGGGTACAGGAAAGCATCCCTTCAGCCTGTCTTCAGCAGCTGCCTCCCGTGGCTCTGCTTTGACCTCCTGTGGCTCTGCTTTGGGCTCCTCACTCTCAGTGGTCATCCCCCTGAAGTCAGCCAGCTCCAAACACAGTGCCTCCCTGAAGCTCTTCTGGGTCAGGGGTGTCCTCTGCTTCTCCATAGCCAACTCCTTGTAAAGGATGAAGCTGTTGACCACGGCAATGTCGACAAAGTGGAGAAACATCTTCTTGTACCACCTCATCGTCTTCTGGGTCACGCTGAAGTACTTGATGAGAGCGTCAGACAAGTCCACTCCCCCCATGTACTTGTTGTACTCCCTCACCGGCTCAGGTACGGGTACAGAGCGCCTCGTCCAGCTGCCATCGGGGCTCTTGACCCGCCGCTGCACTGTGTCTCCGCCGTAGGCCTTATGAAGCGAAGAACACACGGTTACGTCCCTCGTGTCCTTCCATTTGACATACAGCAGGGGACCCTCCCTGATCCACCTCATGTCCCCTCGTTCTGCTGTCGTCGGGAGAGCGTTACGCCTGTTCTTCGGGAAACCAAGCCTGCTTTCCCTGATGGTGCCACAGGCCCCGTAGTGGATCTGGTGGAGATGGAGAAAAAGAGCTGTGCTGGTGTAGAAATTGTCCACGTACACATTGTAGCCTGTCCCGAGGAAGGGCACGTCGAGCAGGTTCACAACCGCATCATAACTCAGCTCATTTCCGCTAGGAGTGAGTGCTTTCCCCTGGTACACGCTGAAGTTGCATGTGTAGCCTGTCTTGCTATCAGCCAGTACAAACAGCTTGAAACCCCACTTTATCGGCTTGTCCTTCATGTACTGTTTCATGCCATGCCTAGCTTTTGAGGCTACCATGCGTTCATCAATGGCGATGTTCTGGTAGGGATGGTAATGTAACTTGCATGCCATCAGGATCTGGTCTTGTAGTGGCTTCAGGCGAAACAGGGGGTCGTAACCAGGCTGGCCTCTAAGCTGGTCATTCAAAAGGTCAGCTGCTGGGTCACTCATGTGCAGGAACGCCCCGATCAGCTCAAACCTGTAGCCTGCCATCACACTGGAGGGAAAGGGGTGGCTGTGCAGGCGATCCTTCCTCCACAGGTCTCTCATGGCGGAGGGCTTCACCAGGCCGAGATATACAACGATGGACAGGTATTTCATAATGTCCTCGGTGTCCACAGGCTTCCACGGTCCTCTCAGGCGCCGGCGTTTTGCATTCGCGTTTGTATGTTGGCAGAGAACCTTAACGACATCTTCACTGAAGAACAGCATGAAAAGTTCAGAAGGGCTGTGGTCCTTCTGACGATCCAGTTGCACTCCAGGAGTTCTCTGTGGACAGAAGGAGAACCCATGAGGGAGCTCGTCCTCTTCGTCAACGCCATGCCACTGGTTCTGATCATGATGCTGTGGGACAACGGCAGGCCTCTGAGTCTGCCTCTTTGCTGGCGATCTTCTTGTGCTCACAGTAGCTGCACGCTTGCGAGGACTCTTAACAGGTGGGGAGAAAGACTGGGAGTTGAGACTGGGAGGCTGAGGAGGACTGGCAGGTGGTGATGGTGGACGAGGGCTGGTTGGAGACTGCATAAGCGCAGTGGAGGGTCCAGGAACAGGACAGGGACAGGAAGGAGAGGCATCTTCATTACTGAAAAAAAGTAAAAGAAAAGGCAATATTATTTTGTGAGTAGTCATGATTATGAATTCACTACATATACACCACACACACATATATCCATCTATCCATCCATCTAGCTACATATTCTAAAATAAATAAAAACAATTCATTCATTCTCACACAAACACACTGTCAGCAATTATGTCTTATGAGTGGATTACACTTGAACAAGTGGCCCGCCATTTTGCAGCACAATTCTGCTTTACTAGTCCAGCTTATTTTATATTTTGTTATTTATTTTACTATGAGCAAAGAATTAGCATGATCGGTGACTTAACAACAATTCAATGTAGGTAATTACTTACATTTGGTCGAGCGAGACATCTTCCCCTTGCTCAAAAGCGTCTTCTTCGACCGAGTCCGCGCTGTCAATATCAGAGCTGTCCTCGTCCTCGTCATCGACTTCCTCCTCACTTTCCCTCAGCATCTGAAGTACCTCCATCGCTGAAAACACACAACAACAAAAATGGCAAGAAAAACAGACGAAAACGACTACCTTGGTTTTTTGCCATAGCGCCACCTGTATGCTAATGGATACAGATAATGTATACGAAACATGGACATATGGATGGCAGTAGGAACGTGAGTATCGAACGTGAATCACATTGTTCGTTTAATGTCATAAAAGTTTTTGTCGAAAATGTATCTGACAGTGTAATGACGAACTTTGACCATAATATGTTTAGCTACTACGATAATCTTATATGCACGTCAAATACAGTATGTATCTGTATAATATTGATGTTTTTGGAAGCTCACTTGGCC
Source organism: Trachurus trachurus (assembly GCF_905171665.1). Classification (NCBI taxonomy): domain Eukaryota; kingdom Metazoa; phylum Chordata; class Actinopteri; order Carangiformes; family Carangidae; genus Trachurus; species Trachurus trachurus. Next base: position 7,121,015 of record NC_139906.1, read on the forward strand.
AGCACATTTTGTTTGAGTTAATGAAACCGAGATACTTTTAATACTGTGTGCTTAAATTAAACAGAAATAAAATTACAAGCTATGGGTGTGGGCTAACATGTTCATAAAATATGAAATGTCATATTTTTGTGAAAACGTTGGCCCACACTGTCAGATACATTTCCCATTAGCATACAAAACCAATAGTAACCCCATGCAATAGAACATTTAAAAGCATTTTATTTCATTATAGGCTATTTAAAAAGTTTAAAAGTGTTGCAAGCTTCAAAACAATTAGATCTTGGCGTTTTAATTGGATTTTGCCCCATCAAAAAAACATAGTGCGGGTCCAGACTGTGCAGTTGACCCAGAGGCACACACCTCATGGGACACAACACCCACAGAAAAACTCATCCTTCAATCCTCCAAGTCCAAACCATGCATGTAGAGCTGGGACACTTCCCTCTCTCTCTACACATGATCAAAAGGTCAATTACAGTAAGTTCCAGGTTCACTTAGCACAAGCTGATCCTGCTTCCTATCACCAAAGAGCCTTTCTCTTACTCTTACCTAACTCTCTCCAGAACTCACCTGCTATCTATAGACAAAGAGAATAAAAAGACTTACATTGACAATTGGAAGAATGAAATCAAATCCATCAGTAAATTGGAATGCTATCGCTCACTGGATAGAGAGTATTCTCCAGTTGCACAATATCTGGTCAGCATACATAACCCCAAACAGACGAACACTAACAATGTACAGACTCACTGACCATCAACTACAGGTTGAAAAAGGTCAGCATAAGAAAGAATCTAGTCTGTAAACACTGTTCTTCAGGAGAAATAGAAACTGAGGCCCATTTCTCCTCTCCTGCCCCCTGTAGCTACCAAACTGAGAGAGAGGTTTTCCTACTGCAGCAGATCCATCACATCAGGGAAAAACACGTGATGAACTGTTAAAAGTCTGTCTGGGTGATGATCCACAATTTGTAAAGTTAGCTGCACAATATGTAACACTCTGCCATGATACTAGAGAAACACATGAAAGCTGTTATTGATATGATATAATATTGTTGCTGTTGTTGTTTTTCATTTCTTTATTTTATGTATTATTATTCTTATTATTAGCCTATTATTATTATCATCATCATTTAATATGAACATTTTGTTGTTGATTTGCATTTCTTTATTTTATGTAGGCTATTATTATCATCATCATCATCATTTAATATGAACTACGTGTATCTTCTGTTGTTTTTCATTTCTTTATTTTATGTATTATTATTATTATTATTATTATTATCATCATCATCATCATCATCATCACCACTTACTGTAATATGAACTATGTGTATGTTTGTTATTGAGGGGAGCAGCCTTATTTCTTGGTTCTTTTTATGTTTGTTTTTATTTATTGTCTGTATTGCTGTTATTTGCTTTGGCAACATTGTATTTTAACGGTCAAGCCAATAAAGCGCTTTGAATTGAATTGACACTGCTTTACCTACAACATGGCTCGAGATAGCGTTCAGTTACCTTCGAAACACGTAGCAGGTACACGACGTCAACAAATCAATAATCTCAATTCGGTCGTTTAACGACAACCTTCATAATATACAGCACATCATTAAAAACATTACACATTAATGTTAATGCTCACCTTATAATGGAAACACCGCAGTAATAAAATTCTATCGGAGGAGCATGGAGGCAACATGTTCAGCTGCAGCTACAGTACATCCTGAGCCATGGCTGCATTATTGTGTGTGTGGGGGTATGGGTGTGTGTGTGGGTGTGTGTGTGTGTGCATCCATGCTCCGAGCCCGCGATTCCCACTATAGGGGCGGAAAGCTATGGAAGCCCATTTCTGCCACTTGAGTCATATTTATGAGATGCTATAAGTCAAAATTATGAGATAGCTAAATCAAAATTATAAGATAGCCTACTAGGAAGTCAAAATTATGAGATAGGCCTTAAATCAAAATTATGAGATAATGGGATAGCTAAATCAAAATTATGAGATACTAAGGCCCCGTTTATACGTACCCGGGTATTTTTTAAAACGGAGACATTAACCATCGTTTGCACCCTCCGTTTACACGCAAACGGAGAAAACGCCCCTGAAAACGATGCTTTTTAAAAACTCCGGCCAGGGTGGAGATTTTGGAAAACGTCGGACTGGTGTGCATGCAGCGTTTTTTATAAACGGAGAGGGGGAAATCTCCGTTTTTAAAAATACCCGGATACGTATAAACGGGGCCTAAGTCATAATTATGAGATAATACCTAAGTCAAAATTATGAGATCATTTAAAACAGGTTCTCATAATTTTGACTTAGCTATTTCATAATTATGACTTAGTATCTCATAATTATGACTTAACTATCTCATAATTTTGACTTAGTAGGCCTATCTCAATTATGACTTAGTATCTCACAATTATGACTTAGTAGCTCATAATTTTGATTTAGCTATCTTATAATTTTGACTTAGTATCTCAATTATGACTTAGTATCTCACAATTATGACTTATAGTAGCTATCCCATAAAATTATGACTTCGCTATCTCATAATTTTGACTTACAGTAGTATCTAATTTTTTTTTCATCAAGTGGCGGAAATGGGCTTCCATAGTAACCAGCGGACAGTCGTAAAACTGCCGTAATGGTGCTTAAAGGGCAATGCACCCAAAACAGACCTGAAGACGTTACAACAAGTATAGCCTACCTATATTTCCTCCTGGGGGTCTGCCACACTGGGAGTTGCTTTTGGTCTACCGATGGGGGTGTTGTCCTGTGGATGGCTTTGGCCCGGATGGCTAGAGATCTGTGCACCTTGGTGTGGGGCCTCCTCTGGGTTTGTGACGGCTCTCAGGTTGGTCCCCAAAGGTGGCTTTTCTTCTCGCCTCAGGTGTTGGTGCCTGGCCATGTCTCTCTAATGTCTCACTAATGACAGCTAGTATGTGGGTGTGCAAGCTTGTGAGTGTGTATGTGGGTGTGTGTCTGTGTGTGTCTGTATGTCTCTATGTATAGGTGGTTGGGTTCTCTTTGATTGTTTTCTTTCTTGTTGCTTTTAGCATGAAAGGTGCCATATACAGTAAATAGCCTACATACAATTTGAATTTGAATCTATCTATCTATATCCTTCACTTTAAAGCAGATATCAGCTTCACGGCCGTTTCGGCTAATGCTGCGTTCAAGGCAGGCTTTTGAAACCGTAAGTTACAGCTTCAAGTCACAACTACGACTTGGTAGCGTTCCAGGTAACCCGTAGCTCGTGTTTTTACCATCCTGTTGTCTGTGAAAGTTCCCTATAACGGCCACTCGTAACTTCCGACCCGTGAACTCGTACCAGATCGAACTGGTATGACTTCACAGGAAGGAAAAACACAAAGTACGAGTTTCTTTGAACGCACCATGAGTTAGCAGCCCCCGCCCTTGTCAGGCATCAATTGGTCCTCGTGCTACGTCACCACATTCACGCACATCCCTTGGCTGCACACACAGCCCTTCATGCCGTTCTCTCTCCTCATTGGATAACACTTGTATCCCACAAGGAAAATTTTCTCCTCGGGTTACAGCAGAGCAGAGTGACGGAGAGACTCGTGTTTAGGCTGAAATACTTCATGTAAGTGATTGCTGATGGAAAATAGGACTATTTAGGACTTATATTAACAAAAACATTCCACTGATATCTGCTTTAAGTTTGATCAGTTTACAACACCGTAAACAGTTACATCTGTTTAACAGATGTAGCCTAACTGTTTAACGGTGTTGTAAACAGGGTGTAAATAATGTTTAGTAAACACTTGCCTCGATCAGCAGCTGCATATTTACACACAAGTTACCTGATGGAGGTAAAACAAAGACGAAGAATCATCTGGCACATCAACTGCTAAACTAAATAACGTGAACTCCTACTTTAGAGATACTGCTGAGTGTTGTCATTCAAAACAGTTGTGAGAGGACGTTAATCCTTAGATAAGATGAGACTTTATTTATCCCTCATTTGGAGAATTCACTAGTAGCAGCAGCTCAAGCATATAACAGAAGATCATATCTATCTATCTATCTATCTATCTATCTATCTATCTATCTATCTATCTATCTATCTATCTATCTATCTCTATCTATCTATCTACCGTATCTATCTATCTATCTATCTATCTATCTATCTATCTATCTATCTATCTATCTATCTATCTATCTATCTATCTATAGGCTAGGTAGAAAAATAAAAGTAAAATATTATAATATCATACAGAGAAATAATACAATATAAATAAAATCTAAAATCCTGAGTTTGTTCTCCACGTCATTCATTGCGTTGCGTTCAAATGCCAATCTTTTTTTTGTTTTTTTTGTATTTTCCTTTTTTATTTTGAATTGACCCCTGCAGCCTTCCGTACAGGAAGCTGCTGTTTTGTTGACATTTTTTCTCCTCTCTCTCGTCCCGTCCATCAGCTGACTGACTGTCCTGTCTGTTTCCAAGTTTAGCTGCACAGCTCAGCTCAGCACAAACAAACAAACCCTCGTCATGACATTAACTCTCCTCCGACACAAACCACGGACACTTGACACATCTTCAGAGAAGCGGCAGCTCGAGATGAAGCTCGCCCTCTGAGCGGCTGCGCTTCCGTTAGCCAGCTACAGGCTAGTAGTTAGCTCGGAGGCTAAAGTTAGCCGCTGTAAGGAGAGACGATGGAGGGGATTCTGTACAAATGGACGAATTACATGACAGGTGAGTGGACCGTGTGTGTGACTGACACCTGCCTGATCATGTTGTCTTAACGTGCAGCCGTAGACACCGCGACTTGAACGGTGACTGACGGTGTTTGAGTCAGTTAGCAAACAGGTAGCATGTTAAAACTTACCCGTCTTTTTTTAACCGTTGGTACTGTAACTAACGTTGCTAACAATCCAACGGAATTTAATGTGATTAAGGCGAGACACTACAGTCAAAAACATTGTGAGATTTTGGGCTATTTTTGCTTCATTAACACGTCCTATTTCAGACTAGAGGAAATAAATGGTAGAAAATACACATTACAGTAAGGTGTTTTACAATATTTCTCCTAAATTCACCAAAAGTGTTGTCTGACCCATGTCATGTTAGGTATCATTGTAAATTAACTTAATTATTAAGTTAAGTTAAAGCACTCTCTCTCATGAACAATGATGTAAAGTTAGGCTCCAAAAATGTGTAATTTTTTCCTTTATATCAGCAACAAAATAGTTAGCATGACAATAAGTTAATAAACCTACCTAGATGTTGATGCTGATTTGGCATCGAAAAGCTACTTAATGTAGGAAAAATTCCATCACAACAAAAATGCTCATAATATGTAGCCTAAAACTCTTACCAGAAATACAGTATTAAAGTATTAGGCTATTTGGTTGCAAAAGCCCATTGTTTATTTTCTTACACAACTGTAGGAGCTTTTCAGTGAATTAACTCGCTAATTACATGAACTGACTTTGTTTGACTGTGCACAAGTTTGAGGAGAAATGCTATGTTCACAGCTGTGGTAGATTTTTGTCACATTTAGGGGAAATTAAGGAAGTTAAATGATGTGATGGAAGGTTTTTTTTGGCAGGAAACCACTTCTTCATAATGTTACATGCTGACTTACAGAAAACCACTTCATTATAAAACCGTAATATTTGAAAAGAGAAAATACCTAGTCATTTATAGATTAATATTAGCCTAGATGTTACATAATTAGGTTGTTAGTGTCAGCAGTGGTTTACTGTTGCAGCAGGTCAAGGTTGAGCTTGATTTATCTACTTTATATAGAATTAGATGGAAAGTTTGGACAGGTAACTGACTTGTAATTTAATCTCTAAAACATTTCAGAAATGTAGAGCACAGATAAGAAATAAAGAATAACAGTGCTCCAAAAACACTCTGAATGGTTTTTATTGTTTTATAATATTGGATGCAGCTGTAAGTAAAAAAACAAAAAAAACAAACCATATTTACCTCTGAAATGTGACAGAGCAGAAATATAAATATCACACAAATAACTGCCCAATTGTAAATATGCTTAGGGTCAGAGTCACATGCACGACAGTCAGTAGAAACAGAAGTGGCATCTGACCTGAGCGACGGCAGCGCAGCAGCACGTCTATAAATAATAGAGGAAGAGAACAGAGTTTACTCCACTTATAACTGTAACGCTCCCACTGTGTCTGCTCTGTCAGAGCTGAGTCATGAGACCGCTCTGCTTTATGTGGAGTGACAGTTTCCCAACTTTTATTGCTACTTAGCTGAGAAACTTTAATCTGCTGCGTCGCATGACGTCCTGCTCCAAACACCTCTGAACCAAATCTGAATTAAAGGGGTATAATTAAAAAAAAGGGCAGGTTTTAAACATGGTTATTGCACATTTTGTTACTTTACAAACGGTGAACAAGATAGAACAAGAAGGCACATATAAGAAGAAACAATAATAATGATTATAATAAAATTGATAAATAAATAGAAAATAACAATAATCGAAAAAGTAATGGAAAAAAGAAAATTTTACACATATACTAGCCTACATGTTCATACACCTACACATATGCAACGACTTATGCTTAGTCAACATTCTAAATTTAAAATAATATAATCTATGCGTCCATGGACACTTAAACCTGCATTCCCATCCTTTTAAAGACGAACTATACGGGATTTTTCAACTTAAAGCAGAAGTGAGTGATCCGGTCGTTTTCGCTAATGCTGCGTTCCAGGCAGGCTTTTGAAATCGTAAATTACAGCTTCAAGTCACAACTTGCGACTTTGTAGCGTTCCAGGCAACCCACTCGTGTTTTTCCGACCTGTTTTACCGGTGAAAGTCACTATAACGGCCACTCGTAACTTCCGACCGAACTGGTACCACTTCACGGTCGGAAAAATACGAGTTTCCTTGAACGCACCATAACAGTCCTCGTCGCTACGTCACCACATTCACGGCGTTCCTTGGCTGCACACACAGCCCTGCATGCCGTTCTCTCTCCTCATTGGATAAAAACTGTAGGATACGATAAATGTTTTCTCTTCGGCTCAGAGCAGAGCAGAGGGACTGAGAGACCCGTGTTTCAGTCCAAACACTCTATGTAAGTGATTGCTGTCGGAAGATATAACTATTTAAGACTTATATTAAAGCAGAAGTAAGTGATATATTTGTGTTAATATAAGTCTTAAATAGTTATATCTTCCGACAGCAATCACTTACATAGAGTGTTTGGACTGAAACACGGGTCTCTCAGTCCCTCTGCTCTGCTCTGAGCCGAAGAGAAAACATTTATCGTATCCTACAGTTTTTATCCAATGAGGAGAGAGAACGGCATGCAGGGCTGTGTGTGCAGCCAAGGAACGCCGTGAATGTGGTGACGTAGGGACGAGGACTGTTATGGTGCGTTCAAGGAAACTCGTATTTTTCCGACCGTGAAGTCGTACCAGTTCGATCTGGTACGAGTTCACCGGTCGGAAGTTACGAGTGGCCGTTATAGTGACTTTCAACGGTAAAACAGGTCGGAAAAACACGAGTGGGTTGCCTGAAACGCTACAAAGTCGTAAGTTGTGACTTGAAGCTGTAATTTACGATTTCAAAAGCCTGCCTGGAACGCAGCATTAGCGAAAACGACCGGACCACTCACTTCTGCTTTAACTATGCTACATTTTTACCTTAAAGCAGAAGTAAGCGATATTTTTGTGTTAATATAAGTCTTCAATAGTTATATCTTCCGACAGCAATCACTTACATAGAGTGTTTGGACCGAAACACTGGTCTCTCAGTCCCTCTGCTCTGCTCTGACCCGAGGAGAAAACTTTTCTTGTATCCTACAATTTTTATCCAATGAGGAGAGAGAACGGCATGAAGGGCTGTGTGTGCAGCCAAGGGATGCCCCTGAAACTGGTGACGTAGGGACGAGGACCAATAGATCCATGACGAGGGCGGGGGCTGCTAACTCCATCGGCTGACAAGAAGTTATGGTGCGTTCGGGGCAGCCCGTAATTCGTGTTTTTCCGACCTGTGAAGTCGTACCAGTTCGATCTGGTACGAGTTCACGGGTCGGAAAAATACGAGTGGCCGTTATAGTGACTTTCACAGGCAACAGGTTGGAGAAACGCGAGTTGCGGGTTGCCTGGAACGCTACAAAGTCGTAAGTTGTGACTTGAAGCTGTAACTTACGGTTTCAAAAGCCTGCCTGGAACGCAGCATTAGCCAAAATGACCGGATCGCTTACTTCTGCTTTAATGAAACAGAGAAAAGAGTATACACAAATATACACATCCTATGATTAAAGCAGATATCAGTGGAATGTTTTTGTTAATATAAGTCCTAAATAGTCCTATTTTCCGTCAGCAATCACTTACATGAAGTATTTCAGCCTAAACACGAGTCTCTCCGTCACTCTGCTCTGCTGTAACCCGAGGAGAAAATTTTCCTTGTGGGATACAAGTGTTATCCAATGAGGAGAGAGAACGGCATGAAGGGCTGTGTGTGCAGCCAAGGGATGCGCGTGAATGTGGTGACGTAGCACGAGGACCAATTGATGCCTGACAAGGGCGGGGGCTGCTAACTCATGGTGCGTTCAAAGAAACTCGTACTTTGTGTTTTTCCTTCCTGTGAAGTCATACCAGTTCGATCTGGTACGAGTTCACGGGTCGGAAGTTACGAGTGGCCGTTATAGGGAACTTTCACAGACAACAGGATGGTAAAAACACGAGCTACGGGTTACCTGGAACGCTACCAAGTCGTAGTTGTGACTTGAAGCTGTAACTTACGGTTTCAAAAGCCTGCCTTGAACGCAGCATTAGCCGAAACGGCCGTGAAGCTGATATCTGCTTTAATAACATTATTCAAAGCTCCATAGATTGATTTCTCGCCGGCTATGTTGAAAACAAATGCACATGGAGGAGAGGAGGGTTAGCAACACAGGAAAAGAGACGGGACTTGAATAGTTCCCCCTTTAAGTACTTTCTGTGTCTGTTTTGTTAATTTTGCACTTCCTCTGATGTAAAATGTTTGTTTTCCCGTCCTCAGGTTGGCAGCCGCGCTGGTTCGTCCTGGAGAACGGAGTCATCTCTTACTACGACAGCGAGGACGACGTCGGCAAAGGAAGCAAAGGATCCATCAAGATGTCCGTGTGTGACATTAAAGGTGAGACTGCTGTTTTTATAAAAAGATAAAAATAAGTCATTCACCGCTCTAAGTGTAAACACATCCGTCAAACCGTCTACTTTGCGTTTTCAGTTCACCCGACGGATCTCACTCGTCTGGAGCTGATAATCCCCGGCGAGCAGCATTTCTACGTGCGGGCAGTGAACGCAGCAGAGAGACAGCGGTGGCTCGTGGCTTTGGGCTCGTCCAAAGCAGGAACACTGGACAATCACAACCACAGAGGTTCACACTGTTTGTTTGTTTGTTTATTTCTGTGGGGAAATCACCTGTAAACACACAAACACACACACAGAACCAGCTTTTCATCAAAAACCAAAACCTTTTTTTTTTTTTTTTTTTTTTTTAAAGCTTCACTCTGTGGTGACATTATCTGGGGTAAAATATTTTCTTTTAAACACAGTGTGCGTCATTTTATAAAGCAGAAGCTTGTTCTTGTTTCTTACTTGTGCAGAGAAAGTAATGATTTTAATCAAATTTTGACGATCATAACAGCAGAAATAGCGAGGCTAAGGAGCGGTGGCACGTTGCACATCGTGTTTAAACTCTATAATGATGATGACTTTTTATTCCTCACGGGAAATAAAAACTCCTGACCACTTAAGATTTCGAGAGATAAACATGTTTATTGTCGGACATTTTAACATGAGAGTCTATGGAGATGAAGTAGATGAAACTCTGTAGATACACAGAGCCACAGTGGAGAATAAGTCAGAGAATTTAAAGGTGAGTTTTAGCTTAAACTTGTGAAGTCGCATGGATCCTGCTGCTTTTCTTTCATTGTTTGAGCCATAAAAAAAAGATTAAATCACATTTTACGTGGTGTTAAAATATGTTGAACGCTGCAGAAGCTTCAATAATTCGACTCAGTGTGAAGTCAAACTTTAAAAAGTTTAATTTAACATAATTTATATTTTTTTATCCACGTGTCCAGGTCCTGACTGTCTGAAGACGAAGATGTCTGAGCTCCGTCTGTACTGCGACCTCCTCGTCCAGCAGGTGCAAACCATCCAATCACAGCACAGCGCTGACACAGAGACCACGCCCACTTCCGAGGTAACAAAAGACAACTCTGTGTTTAAATTTTTTTTAAATCACAAGGTTTTACAGCAGAGTCACGTATATGTGTGTATTGATATGTCATGTACTGTTAAACTGTAATGGTTAGACCATTTATTGATCAATCAATTGGTAGATTTTCTTTTTTTCTAACAAACTTCACATGTAGGAGGGAAATTCATATCTACTCATGTCCCAGTGCAATAAGAAATTATATTATATAAATAGAAATGACAGCAATAGTAAATAAGTAATCATTTTTTAATAATTGAATCAGTCATGGACTTTCTGGCCCTGTTGCAGCTACACATGATCATTATTATTAATTACTCTGTCTCTCTTCAGGCGTCTCTCCTCAGTGCCACATGTGCCACGTTCATCAGGACGTTGGAGGAGTGTATGACCCTGGCCAACCAGAGTTTGACCCCTGACCTCCGACCCCCTGAACGAGTAATCAACACTTTCTCTGCTAAATTCAAATATATCTTAAGTCGATAACAACAATAAAAAAAGAAAAGTATCTTGTTAAGGAGAATATTTGAACCTCAGTCCCAATAAAAACCAAACAGAATCTAATTAAAACAGACAAGCTTTGCAAAAACGATTAGAGGAAATCAATTATGTTTTAATAAATTGGTTCAAAATGTAAATGACGCAAGAAAAACATTTTTTTTTATTGCAACTGTTGTTATGAAACTGAGACGTTCAGGAAGCTGCAGAAATGTAGGAATCTGGAGTGTATTACAGTTGTATTAACACATCATCTCTTCTCTTCTCTCCGTCTGTTTGTCCAGATGAAGCGATCAATCAGTCACCCTGGAACATACAGCTTCGACAGGTGAGCACGCACACACGTGTTGGTACCAGTGACCATTTGAATTTAAAACTTAATGCTTAATGAAATGAAAATATACAATGACACTGAAAAACGATTATACCATTAAAACAAGGCAAAGCAGCTTTATGTGTACAGCACACTTCATACAAGTAGATAATTCAAAGTTCTTTACCCAGTAACAATATATAAAACATAATACAGGACACAGATATGCAACATAAGAGCAAAGGAAAGATGTAAAAGGTAAATTTTACAACAAATTGTGTAAAATTCAGCATTAAAAATTACAAGAGTGCAAACCAATCACCAAAACCCAGTTAAATCTGGTTGTGTAAACTTCATCCACCTCTAAACTGACCTGCAGTTTGAATCCAAATAGTTATTAATTATTGAGTTATTATCAGTATTATTAATAATAACTGTGGCCACCAGGAGGCAGCGTCGCAGCACCAGGAATAATAAAAACAACCTTAGAAAGAAAACTGTAAAACACAAATGGATTTGTTGTAACAGTGAGTTTCAGTATCACAGGGAACAGATGTGTTTGAGTTTAAAGCTTTCAACATACAGTTTTATTATCACAGGATCCAACTGTAGAAAATTTAATAACAAATGTCACAAAATGACCTTTACAAACACTGATTGATTACGTATGATATTAATATAACCACACTTGTGTCTCAGCCTTTAGTGGTTACATGATGAGAACAACATGGGGAAAATTAAAAACCATGAACAAGTCTCATGATATTTTAATCAACGTTTTTCACTGACCTTTAAAACCAAACAGTAACGACTGAGTTTCCATCAGCTGCAGATGAGAAGTGAAGTGAGGACAAGTGAAGGTCGAGTGAAACACAAACTCCAAATGTCTCAGAAGGAGCCGAGTCAAAGCTTCATCACCTCGCTGTGTAAAATAACAATAAAATGATATTTGGAGACGCGTTGAAGTCATGGATGGATGATGAGACGACAGGCGCCTGAGCACAGATAAGAAAAGTGTCAGTTTTATAATCTCTCTCCGGTTATTTTGACTTTCTCATCTTAAATTTGACGCATTCGGTGACCCGTACATGGTTTAAACTCAGAAAAACTAAATCTCCTTGTATCTATGTTGGATTTTAAAGTTACACAAAGTAACAATCATCAAGTGAACAGGAAGAGTTCTCGGAAAATAAACTTCTGTTGTTGCAGAAAAGCTGCGTCATGGTTTTGTCGTTTGTACTTGTAGTTTTTGAGATGGAAAAAAAAAAGCTACAGTTTAATTCTACGGTGGCCCTGAGGGGTCAACTCACTACAGTAATAAGAAAATACATCAAAGACACAAATGTGCAACAAAATTCAGAAAACAGCTTCATCAGTTCAGTTTGAGCTGTAGGTGTTTCCAGAGGGAAACAAAGAAGTGACGGACCCAGGTAAAGGCTAATGCTAAGCTAACAGTACAATATGGTCAATAATATCTGAATCATGTGATATTGACACACTTTTTCAAACTGTAGCTGTCACTGTATTGTGTCGCTCAGAAACACTTCCTGTGTAGTTCCGTCTTAAATAAAGCAGCCGAAACACTAAATACGTTATTTCTATCTACGGTATAATAATAATAATGTATCTTCTATCTGAGCTTTCATCCCCTCTCTCTCTCTCTCTGTCTCAGGTCGGGCGTGCTGAAGGAGTACGTGAGTGGAGGTCAAAGATCGACGCAGCGCAGGAACAGGACCTGCTCCGACAGCTCCGTTTATGACACAGAACGTAAGACGCTTTTTATTTATTTATCATTTTATTGCGAAAATTCCTTATCAGGCTCTATTACAAAAGCACCCCACACTATAAAAATAGATAGATAAATACACAACAGTCGATAAAAACAGACAATAATAGCTGCAATCAATAAGTTAGTCTGCACCGACCGTATGCACCAAACTGTAGTTGTTTTTTAAGACACAAATCAATAACTTTCATTGATATTTTATAAACAAATCAGGTCTTTAACTTCTCTGTGAACGCACAAGTGTCTCCTTCTCCTTCTCTAATTAGGAACCAATTAGCTTTAATACGTCCCAGGAACTTTCCTCACTAATGAAGTTATTGCCCTCGGGGTAATTACAGATAAAGCCCCACCTGTATTTACCCTCAGTAGCCCGTTTATTAGGGACATAAAGGACACAATCAACGCCTCTTTATATAACTAACCTCATAAAGTTTTATGAAAGGAGCTTTTATCACAGTTTGCTCAGGTTATTGGTGTTCCTAATAAACTGCCAGAAGAGTTTATACAACCATCGACTACTGGGAATTAATTCTCTGACATTATAATCTGTTTATTGGATTCATAGTCTGTTTATAAATCATGTTACAGAAGCTGAGAGAGGACGTTTTTTCACACATTAGTTAGTTTATTATCTCCAGATTCAGTAGCTTTGTTAAGTTGAGATAAAGTACAAAAATCTAACCTCTGACATTGTTTTATTTGATTGTAACTGTTTTTAACTCCACTACATCTTGTCTTGTCTTTCACTCGAGGCAAAATAAGGGTTTTAAAGTTTAAATAACAGAATAATAACCCAGTAAATCAAGATTAAATATTTTATGTGAGATAGGAAAATAACATCTGGACAGGAAGCTGACAGCTGCACGAAGATTGATATTACTTAATTGGAAACAAAAGGCAGCCCCAACTTATTTAAAATCTTATGACAGATGTTATGAGACATTTAGAGCTGGAGAAAAACAGATTTTTACTGAAAATCAGGGAAGAAAGTATCGAGTCTGGCAGCCATTTATTTATTTTCACCACAACACACATAGTCTGATGGAAAGTTTAAGAAGTGCTCTTAACCCCAATGGAAGGAAATATTTTTTTTTTCTTCCTTTCTCTGTTTCGGTTTGTTTTCTGTTCTTTTTCTCATTTGTATATATACAAATATATTTATGTATAATTTTCTTTTTTATTAAACCCCTTCATCTGTCTATGTTTATTTTTCATTTTTAGATATACAAGTTAAAGCAGAAGTAAGCGATATATTTGTGTTAATATAAGTCTTAAATAGTTATATCTTCCGACAGCAATCACTTACATAGAGTGTTTGGACCGAAACACGGGTCTGTCAGTCACTCTGCTCTGCTGTAAGCCGAGGATAAAACTTTCCTTGTATCCTACAGTTTTTATCCAATGAGGAGAGAGAACGACATGCAGGGCTGTGTGTGCAGCCAAGGGATGCGCGTGAATGTGGTGACGTAGGGACGAGGACTGTTATGGTGCGTTCAAGGCAACCCGTAACTCGTGTTTTTCTGACCTGTGAAGTCGTACCAGTTCGATCTGGTACGAGTTCACGGGTCGGAAGTTACGAGTGGCCGTTATAGTGACTTTCACAGGTAAAACAGGTTGGAAAAACACGAGTGGGTTGCCTGGAACGCTACAAAGTCGTAAGTTGTGACATGAAGCTGTAATTTACGGTTTCAAAAGCCTGCCTGGAACGCAGCATTAGCCAAAACGACCGGATCGCTTACTTCTGCTTTAATATAACTTTATTAACCTTTGAATGTAAATGTGTATATGTAAATGTTTATGGTGTATGCACCACTGTTTGTTTTGTTTTGTTTTATGTTCAAAATGACAAAACTCAATGAAGAGAGTTGAAGAAAAGAAGAAAAAAAAGAAAGAAAGCTGACAGCTCACCTGTGTGTTTTAGGTGTGCTGCCCGGGCTCAACGGCGACCCGTCGTCCATCCCTGAGGAGAGAGGAGGAAGTGGCGGCGGCGGAAGCAGCGTGAGCCCAAAGACGACGCCCACCGACACAGACACTGACCTGTCCATCTGAAGCCCCGACCTCCACGTGAACCCTGAGAACACGGCGAGATCCGTATCAGCCAGACATTGACGTGAGGTCAGGGGGTCGGTGAGTTTATTAAGAGTAACAACCAGTTGGCCGACATTTGACTTCTCCCAGGAAAACGTTCCTCGTCCTCGCCTGAAGTCAGCTGACCGCCAAACGCCAGCACGTGGAGATCAGAGATTGTTTTGTTAGTTTTTTCTTTAAGTTGCACAGGACACAGCGATGAAGGCGTTGGACGTCGTTCTGACAGCGTCCGACGTCCACGACGCTTTAACTTCCTCCCAAGTGAAGGACGATTCAGTCCGGACGCTGAATCCTGGAGAAAATCTGTGAATGAGACGTTTTTTCTGTTAGTGACTGACAAACCAAAATAGTGACTGACTGTGATGTGTTCAGGCGTCGTCCCACTGACTCCGTACGAATCTATGAAACAAAAAACTGTGAATCCCGACACTTTAGATGTTTTAAAAAAAACAGCGTTGACTGTTCACTTTGCTTTAAACGGACCTGAGAATGTACAGAGACGTTTTGAACCGTCGGGACGAGAAGCTTCGTCTCCTTCAGTGTTTTTTTTTGTTTTTTTTTCTCAGTGTTTTAAAGAACTCACCTGATCTTTTCTGTCCCCGGAGCGTTGTCTCCGTCTCCGTCTCCATCCGTCCTCGACAAAGAGACTCGAGGAGCTCCTGCGCCAAAAGTTTGCACAAATCCAGTGAAATCCTTCATCAAATGTGCCATTTTTTCTTTTTCCCCTCCATCAAACCTTGTGAAGAGGAAGAGGAGGAGGAGGAGGAAGAGGAGGATACTCCGGTCTGTAAATCACAGACGTGTGCGAATGTTACTGCCTTTCAATGTTTCTACTTGTTGACAATTTACTTTGCCTTTTTCCTGACAAATTCCATCCAAACAAAAAAGAAAAGAAAAGTACGGTGGCCCTGGAAGCTCAACTCAACACACGCTGCAGCTGAAGAGGAAATATGCAAATTTGAAAAGAAGAAA